>NC_091487.1:40508598-41114436 GCF_947461875.1 Haliaeetus albicilla
AGTAGCAAGTCTGAACCAAAAGAGCAAAGTAAACCCTTCTTTCTACAGCAAAGACTAAAGGATTTTTAATATCCCTTCAGAATCAGAGTCAACAGGAGCTACTTTAAGATATACATAGTAACCTGCATAAAATTTAGCACCAGAGTCTGGATTTCAGCTTGTCTTTCTAGGGAGAGAAATGTCAAATATAAATTCACACATACACAATGGAAGTGAGTTACTGTCACAACAGAGAGTCTTACCTTCTGAATTCCCAATCTTAGACTGTTTTTTCACTCTAGAAAGTAACTCAGTAGACATATCACTTCAGTCATTTGCTTTGACTATACACAACAGAGCCAATCTGTGGGTATTAGCAGGTATGGGTACATCTTTTCTGTGTATCTAAGACCATGCCTGTCCTGCAATAACAGATTTTATACACAAGTATAGCAGCCTAGTAATAATATACCTTGGATTCTTGGGTTCTAATACCTATTGAAGCTACAGCAGGAAATACTCCCATGTGATAAACACTTGCATTTCTCTAACAAATTGGCAACAGCAGCCACCAGACCCGCCATTCTGCACTCACTAGGTTGCTGCTACATGGGTCAGGAATCTCCCTGCAACTGTTCCCTTAACATCTAATAGGATTCAGGTTGGAGTTTTTTGTTTTGTTGTTGTGTTTCAGGGATTTTGTTTGTTTATTTTGTTTCTTCCAGTCAGCTCCAAGTGGCAGCAGCAGCAACACAGCTCTGCACGGGGCTACTGCAGTCACTGGAAGTGGCATGCAGTCACAGAGGTAGCAAACACAGCCCAGTCATCTGTGCCACCCATGGGAGAGAGTAGACAATGAAAAGTAGAAGGTCTTAGAGATGGGTTTTACCAGACAATATCTCCTGGAATGTGCCAGCCTATCTATTGAGACCCATAACACCACAGCTCCATTTCTATCAATATAAAAACCATGTAAATTGTTGGCACACACTTATGCCTGCATATTCTGCAGTCAATCTTCTGATTATAATCAGAAGCCATAAAGTCCCTCCACCAGCACCAGCAAAAGTATAACCTAAATGTCTTCATTACTGTCTTTCAGCAAAACTTTCCTAAGCACCTAAATAATTTTAAAATGGGACTTAATTCTGGTAAGTTTTACATACAAATTGTTGAGACTTTTTATTACTTTTGATCCCACAGAGGAAAAAAATATTAATTCATTAATCAGCAGAATATTCAGTAAATTACATCTGAACACTTTGATTAAGAACAAAAACATTGAAGAGAAGAAGGCAATGTTTGACCAGAATATTTCTCACTGCTAAGCATACATGAAAGGAAAAGACTGCAGATATAGTCTCAGAGCACAATTTGAATTTATATCAACTAATGAACTTAAAAATACATATGCATATACATAAAATACTAAGAGCTGATATATACAGAATGTACCACAAAATTTCTAGGACTCACTTATTAGCATACAAGTACTCCTTACCATATTAACAGCCAGAAGCACTGGATTTTTTAAAACACCTCTTAGCTAATACAATGATATAAACTGTGAAAGTTCCGTTTCATTGCCAACTTCTCAGGGTTTTTTTTCATTACCTCTGACCTGCAGGGGAGACAAAGCTGATACATAATGAAAAAGAAGCTTCACTTTCTTATTTGCAGAGAAGTCTGATTAAAATATGTAACATCAGTGCCCCTGGACCTTAGAGCTATAAATACAAATAAATACACGTTAAGTAGTTTTGCGACGGGATTCGTTGGTGTACTTCTGCTTTTTAAATTGATTTTTATAGGAATTCGATACTTGGTACAAAAGAAGTCCAAACGAAATACCCTACAGAGCCAGGAGACAGCGGTTTTGTGCAAGTGCACTGCTGCCCTCTCCTGGGGCCGATCAGATCTGCTCCCGCTTTTACATCACCCGGCAGACCCTGAAGGGAGCTGCACCGCCAAGACCACCATGACTGCCTTGAGAGCTCGAGATTTAAAACAAACAAAAAGATTTAAAAAGTAAAACACACACACACATACAGAATAAACGCAGCAAGTTATTGATCATTATATAAACTGTGATGATTCATCACCTTAAATGCTACAGCAGTTGGTTCCTTCCTCCATGACCTGATGCAGGAGAACCCAAAAGTGATTTTCAGTATCCACAACAGAGCTAGCCTGTGGGACAGCAGAATATTCTGAGAACTAAGATTAAAAGGTCAAACAGCAACTTCCACATTCCAAAACACCTGAAAGCTTTGACATTATTACTGCAGGACTATTGCAGGTCATAATGCAAAAAGTAAGCATACAAAGTTACATAGGGTCTTACTGCAATTCCTTTGATTTCAGTAAAATTTATCCTTGTTCTAATGCCACTGTTAGACTAAATCCTGCTTTCGATTACCCTACACAAGCCCAGGGTGATGCATGGGCCCAGGTACACCTCCCATTTACCAAAGCTTAACAAGTTGTCTTATGTAAGCTAAGCTTTAACTGGCAGAATACAGTTTTAGCCCCCAACAAGCATGAGATAAAATACATAGCTTAAGGCTCAGCACAAGAAGTGTTTAAGAAAACTAATTTTAGTTTTCCGATGCGACTGCTAAGAACGAACACAGGTTCAGGTATTGCAGTTTAGCTGAAGGGCAACTCACTAAACTGCAATAATCCTAAGCCTATGTCTGAACTGTAAATTCTAACGTTAAGAAAGTTTGGTCTTTACAGAATGTTTTAATGCAATTTACAATTATATTTTAAACTTAATTAATAAACTAAGTAAATATAGCCTGAACATATGTATTTAACAGACTACACAGGTATAAAACCAGTCCCTCAAGTCAAACAAGTAGAAAAACAGCCAGAGCAAATGGAGGACACAACTCAATAGCAGAGTGCATTCTGCAGGTCAGGATGACCTTGACCAGTCCAAGAACCAGCCTGAGAAAAGCAGCATTCAATTGCTACTAGCCCAAGCACAGCCAATTCCACAAACTCAGACTGAAAACAACCGATCATGTAGCAGTTCTCAAACTGAAACTCCCCCATCCCCTTTGACCATAAGCTTCATGAAAGTTAACACTGTTGTGCAGCTGTAACACATCATACAACTCAAACATTGAGTAGAGCCCACAAAATACACCTAGCACTAGGAAGGCCTCAGCTGAGTAGTGGTATATCCAGTTTTGGGGAACACACTTCAAGGAAAGTTGTGTTCACCATGGAAAGGGTCCAAAAAGGAAGCAAGAATGATCAGAGCTAAAAGTTGTCATCTGTAACATCCAAGTGAATTAGCATTCTTTAGCCACTCTTTAATCTAGAGAAAAAGACAAGTGGGACAGCATTACCCATTTTCAAGTATGGAATGTGGTTTGTGACGGGATAATAACAAGGTAATAAATTGTTTTCTATATCCACAGAAAGCAGAAGGAATAGCAGTAATGTTTTTAGATTGCAGCAATAAACATTCAGGTACCACATCAGAAAATCTTTCAGCGAGAGATATAATAAAATAATCAGAATAAACCAAACCAAAAGGCTTTGAGAAGGGGTTAGACAAACAATTGCTAAGGAACAATGTAGGGGTAGTGTGTGTGTTTTATTTATATATTTGTATATTTTATTTAAATACATACATGGGAAACCAGTGATCTCTGAAATATCTTCCAGTCTATTCTTGTCTATGAATTTCCATAACAAGTATATGCAATGCAAGCAAGAAAACAAATCATTTAACATACTTCTTCCCTGATGGTAATTCTATTTCAGTGGAGTCAAACCCACAGCTTACAAGCAGCATATTGGTCACAGAACCTGAAACATTGCTCACTGGCATCAGAAATTAGAAAGACGAAATAAAGCCAACAAAAGAAGCAGAGTACAACATTACTTGTAAAACCTTAGACATTCTGAATTACTACCCATGAGCCAGCAAACAACAGGAAAAAAACATTCCCTAGAATCCTGTCCATAGGTGTATCAGCATCGTTTACATACAGATCATCAAGTACCAATACCATATAAACCATCATTTTCAATCCAGTCTACACCAGTGACAGTATTAACAACTTAACAGTTCACAGAAAGGGCTGCTGATGCAGCTTTCTATAAGCACTTTTACTCTTCTCCTGTTACTGTATTAAAACTCAAAATTACCTTGTGGAAGCTAAAGATCAGTATCACTAAAGATCAGTATCACTAAGCCACTGTGAGAAACAGGCCTAATCAACAACAAATGCCTTAGAATTAGAGCATGCTGGTGATCTGCCTTGTAAAGACAAAGAAATAAGAGCTCACAAACTATACAAGCTGCAGGTGAATTCTCCAGCAGTTCATATCCTTAAAGGCATGCTTTCCTGGGCTATTTTTAACTCTATGCATTTTGAAGTTAAAACACAGACCAAGTGAGTGAGAGACAGAACAAAACACTACCTCCCAAAAATTATTCTCTGCCAAGTACCCATAGCAAACTTGTGCAAGGTCCAAACATTCAAAGCAACAAGTAAAAATCCATTGCCTTTTTTCCCCAGTACTAGCATTTTCTCATTTAAAATCATTGAAGTGGCAAAGAAAACACCAAACTTTTGGGAAGGAAAAAGGCTAAAACCCTGTTTTTCCATGATTTTTTGTGAACTATAGCTCATAGTTTGCTGTAACCTTAATCAGCCATTAGATTAATAAACATTTTTACCATACTGGTTTTAATTTTTTAACTCCTAGATGATGTCTAAGCAGGAAGGGGATGAGGAAGCCCACTGTACAAAGCCAGCTTAAGGATACCTTTAGTAAAAGATTGATAAGGTGTTTCTTACAATGACTGTAAAGAGATGGTAGTTACCACTACATCTTTTTGTTGCTCTTTCACCTTTTGCTGACCAACTGAGGAGTGCTGAGCTCTTCCTGCCACTGATCGCTGCAGCCCCCGGTTTTTTTCTCCCACCTTGTCCATCTGCCGCATGCTTCCCAAAGCCATCCTAGTACTAACGCCTCAGTATCACCCATCTAACTGTTGGTTGCCCAGCAGAAGGCTCAAAAACCACTTAAGCATCAAGAGGCCTCCGCTGGGAAGGTCACTTCAGAGCCACCGCTCTCTTTTCTAAACTCTTGAGAAGTGGAGAGAGGTCGTAACAGCTTCTAGCTCCCCAGAGCCAAAGGATGGCCTTCACCCAACTAGGGACCCAACGAAGGAAGCAGCGGTCCCCCTTCGGTGACCCCGTCCCTCAGAAACACACACCTCTGCCTCCTTCCCCCCACACCCGCTGCCCTCAGCCCCAGCTCGGCGGGAAACACGGGCTTCTCACAGAACGCAACCATTGACCCTCCCCGCTCTCTTCCCCTCCCCCCCCCAGCCCCCGACACCTCGCCAGTTCGCCCCCTCAAACACAGGCACCCCCCTAAGCACTGGCCGGCAGCCCCCCCACACACACACTCCCACCCCTCTGCCACTTCTCTGCCCTGCGCTTCCCCTCACCGTGCTAGACGGCCCCTTTTTACCAAAAAAAAAAAAAACCCTACTCAAGTTTTACTTCCACACACACACCCCTCGCTCCCCAACTCAGGTTTTATTTGCGGGACCCGCCCCCGCCCAGCCGCCGCGGTGGTGGCCCCGCCCTTCGGCGGGGCGCACGCGCCGGCTTGGCCTTTCTACCGCGTTTGGTGAGTGAGCTGTCCGTCAAGCGGTAAGGCGCGGGTGCGGGCCAATCAGGCGCGCTCATCGGGGCGTGGGCGGAGCCTTAGCGGCAGGGCGGAAGCGGCGAGGTCCGGCGCCAGGGACGGTGTGAGTGAGTGAGGGACGGGCGGGCGGCCCGCGGGAGGTGGCGGGGGATGCCTGGCTGCGGCCGCGCCTCCGCCTCAGGGGCTTTTAGCTTCAAGTCCGGCGGGGCGAACCGTGGGGCTGGTCCCGGCGCCGGCCCCGGCCCAGCAGGGGTGAGGAAGTGCCCGTAGCGCGGGCGGTCAGCGGGCCTGGTCGCTTGCAAAACCGTGGCGGCGGGTGTCGGCCCCTCCGGTCCGGCCTGGCTGCCGTGTGGAGGGGAGGCCCCCGCCGGCCTCCTGCTCCTTACCGCCGTGTCCCCGCGGGAGCAGCGCGGTGCCTGGGCCCGGGGCGGGAGGCAGGCAGGCAGGGAGGCCGGCCGGCCCGCGGCGGAGGCGGGCAGGCTGCCGTCGATCGCTTCGGTGTGTCCCCGCCCCGAGAGAGCCCCTCGGCCGGGAAGGAGGCCGTTGGTAAGGTCTGCACGGCGGGAGGTGGTCGAGTCGGCAGCGTGCTTGTGTCAGCCTGTTCTCCGGGCGGCCGGCGGTGCTGCTCTGCCTTTCTCGCCTTTTAAGATCCGGTGCCGTTTGGACTTGAAAGTGTTTCTCTTTAAATTATTTTCTTCAGCGTGCCTCCTTGGTTTTGATCGCCAGGCCGCTGCGAAGCTATTTGAAACTGTTTGAAAGGAGGCTGTGTTAAGAGACTGTCTTGTACGTTGGACCGTTCGAGGCAAGCAGCATTGAAGTGTGTGTGTATGTTTGCTTTGTAGGTAGAAATGAAGAGAAATTACTGGAGAGGCAAAGAAAAACATGGATGGAGCAATCGCAAGCACAGCTACCATCCCCATCGGTACAGAAGACCCAGTCACAATAACTGTACTGAAAGGCAAGTATATGCAGCTTCTGCTTAGCATGGGTTAAATCGTTAGATGTTATGCCTAATTAAATTTGCAGGATGGTGGCTACCTAGAACTGGAGGGTTGCCATCTAAAAATCTAGCGGATGGTACTTCTGTTATATCCGTCATCCCTAGCGGGAGTGGAATTGCATTGATTTCTGGAAATTTATCGTGTGTCCACAACTGTATATTGATTTTAAACTGAGATGTGGTTCCATGAGCTAGTCCTTTCATGTGTGCCTGATCGTCCATAAACTCTTCATCAATATGCAAAGATAGTTCAGGGAAGAAAAATGTTTGCAAGTACTTCATTCCCCCTGCCCATTTATTTTATGCCTCGGTGGCTACTAGTATAAAAACTGTCATTGAAGGATCTTCCTGAAAGTTTGAAAGCCTGTTAAGTAACATAGTAATAATACTACATGTAGCAGATCAGGAAACTGAAACAAGGTCTCAGGAATAATCTACTGCCTTGAAAACTGATTCTTTCAGAAAAGGACATTTTAAACTTTAAAACTTACGCTTGCCTGTCTTTGAGCTATTTTTACGGCTCTCTTTCTTTCCCCTGTTCTTTCCTTAGTGCCTCTTGCAGTAATAAAAGAGGCCAATCCTTTGCTTTAATGCTCCAAGCATTTTTTAAAAAATATATTTTTGGAGAAAGAGACACATACACACATATACGAGTTGCCCCGTTAGTTGTATTTGTGTAAGAAAAGTTAGAAATGCAAATGGGCCCTAGTTCAGTGAATATAGAATTAAAAGGATTTTATCAAAAAGCTTTAAATTGAAGTGCTTGGGTTTCATGTGAGGTGTTTTTCCCCTTGTAGCTCGGTTATGTTCTTTAACTATTTACAAAGTTGTATAATCAAACAGCAATGGAGCTGGTATTAGAACTAGAATTTCTTTGTCATTTTGTTTTCAATAAATTATGACTCTTGCAAAACATCTTGGCCTAATGCTTTTAAGATGATGTGTAATAAGACCTGTCTTAAAAAGTGAGAATTGTACGGGTGATTCAGAAAACATCCCCGTGGGATCCTGCTCATCAGTACTGAATATGCCCATTTAAATTACTTCAGAAAGAAGAAAGCTGCGGTTACCCTGTTGACTGCTATGTTTATGATAAAAGCAGAGACTTTTATTTCATGGAGTTTTCATTAAACTTGTTTATTTTGCATGTTTCGGAATCTCATCAATGGAATTCTTGTCATGAAGAGAATGACAAAATATTTTTGATCCAACATCAGTGTTTTACCCACACTGTCTCTCGCTTTATGCTGTGAAGACTTACATGCTTTCAAGGATGGGCTTTTCTTTTAATCAGGGGATATGATAAAATGCCCAGAATTAATCTTTCACCAAAAAGAGTTAAAGGCACTTGCAGAATCAGCAGCCACCTCTAATGTTTTAGCAAGTAATTAAGGCTTTTAAGATGTTGGTATCTTTAATGTTCCTGGGAGGTTTTTAAGCTGAATATTTTTACTGTTTCATTTTCATAGTTTAGTGTATGGTGGTATGCACAGTGTGCTTATCACAGCCCTGCAAAATTGTACTCCATTAACATCAATAACAAGCTGCTTTCTAGATTCTTTGTGGGAAAGATGTGTAGGACAATTGTGAGCCTATCTTGAAGGTGATACTATTTTTTTAGGCTGGAACAGGGGGAACCACAGAGCCCAGTGAATGAAGGCTCCAGCAGCAGTGGAGATCCTTCTTCATCCAGTTTAACACAGAATTCTGTAGTACCAGGTAAGAGACCATGTTTATGGGTCAAAAAATCAGTGTCTATTTGCTGACTCTATGAAGAAAGTAGTAGTAGCTGCATTAATAGTATGGTATTACAGGAAGGATATAAGCAGTAAAGTTTGTAGAGAAAAATGACATCAGGTGATATAAAAGATGTAGTAAGTCAGGATCTAGAGAGCAGGGCCAAATGCATTTTCAGGCCCACAAGTGCTTCTCATGTTTGAAAATTTCTGTGCCTAACCAAGCTGGTATAAACTGAAAAAATAGAATTCTGTTTCTCCCTCCAGAAATGTTGCTTTGGGAAGAAAATGAACTTTGTTTCTTTTCTCATATGTGCTGAAGATTTTAAAAAATACATATTTCAGTAGAAACATTAAATAAGCAAAGAAAATAAGAGACCATATAAAAAATTATAACTTGTATCCAGTTACTAAGTCTTTTAAAAGACACAAGGATCTACCACTTCGGGGGGAGGGGCGGGGGGAATCATCTCTCTTTATGCCTTGAGTGTATTTTGTAGTCTGTGAGAAATACACTCTGGTTAAATGTTCATTATCAGGGAGTTGACTGGTGAAACCAGACTTGATGCGGTAGCAGTGCTATTGAGGAAGATGTCCTGTTTGCATTCTGGTTTCCTGACTCATTAAACAACCATAGCAAAAGCTAAGCCTGTGGGAACATATATTTCTCCACAACAGGAGAGTCTTGAAACACCGCTGACTCTATAACCTCTTAACAACAGACAAAGCCACAGTTTAGAGACCTTTTTTGTATATCACCCTTTTGTGCTTAAGAGGTTGTGAGCATGTTAGGAGATGTATCCTGCAAAACACTTATTGCTGTGTAATTAGATTCTGTATAGTAAATGCAGCGTGCTTTTATGAACCTTACTGATTCATTCACTACCTTTATCTTTTTGTTGACCTGAATAAATCTTGGTCACTTGTTGCCAAGCTGAAACCTAAAAGATGCTGACAAGGAGCTGAATTGTAAGCAGCAGCAAAAAGAGGTTACTTCAGATGCAATTTCTGGTAGTAGATAAAGGTTTAAATAAAAACTCTTGAAGTGAAATGTTAACATTCACCCTCTTCTGAATAAAATCACTTGTCTGGGGACAATGTACCATTATGAATCTGTCAAAGTATTTTACCTGTCTCCCTCTGTGAATTTAGTGAAGCACTAAAATTGAATGTTTCTCTCATCCCAGTTTATCTTTGGAAGGAGCCTCTCTGTATTGTCCAAATGTACTCTTGATTGTATCTAAATCTCTCCTATGTGTTGAAGAAAAAGTGGCTTGTTCTGTGAAGCGAATCACTTTATTTTGGTTTGGGTGATACCTTGTTGTGAATTTTTTGTTGTTGTTGTTGTTTGGGACTGCCCTACCTAGTCTTTTAACCAACACTGTCCTTTCAGGATTGATTGATGAAGAAAGGTCATTTTTGTTCTACAGCAAAACCTTCCCTCTCTGCTTCTCTGATCTGTCTGAATTTCATCTTGGTCAGTGGTGACATCCCTTCTGTATCTGTGTAATGACACTGCATTTGAAAACTATAAATAATTTTTTTTTCCTTTAAGTGGCCATCATTTATTCCTAGTCTGTGTATCATGCTTGGGACCTGCTGGGAGCAAGAGCTTTGAGCCTCATGACAGTGACATTCCCATGAAGATGTGAGATGTCAAAGAGCAATAACAAAACCTAAGTTATCCATCTGATTTTGCCTGGGTTTTGCCACTTTTTTTTTTTTTCCTTTCTTTCCCTAAGAACTGCCAGGATTTTACTATGACTCAGAAAAGAACCGCTATTTTCGCCTGCTGCCTGGACATAATAACTACAACCCACTCACCAAGGAGGGCATTCAGTACAAGGTGATGGAATGCAAAAGACTGAGACTCTTAGAAGAGGAAGAAAAACAAAAGAAGGTACATTCTGAAAAAGATTGCAATTAGGCTTTATTGTGCTCTGGCCCAGGACAGATTATAAGCTAAAGCCTTTCAATTCTGACTGTGGTACAGTTCCCTAAGCTGTCTGAAGAAATGAAAATTTCTTTTTGCTGAGAATTTATAGTCCTTGAAGGCTTTTGTTTGGCTGTTCCACACAGGAATGAAAGCAAGTCATTACAAACAAAAAACCTGTAAAGAGACAGGAACTGTGCTTAGAATTGCAGATTGTCCAACAGTTACACTTGAGTCAAGACATTGGATGCCAGGTTTCAAATCCCTGCCTTGATTTGGCAAAGTGACGTCTTGATTTTAAGTTTTCCACATGTTTAATAAATGTATCGATCATATTCCTGGACCCTGAACAAACAATACTGATGATATTTTGTGGAAACAACTTTTTCATCAAGAATTTTTTTTGGCAGTGAAATCAAGGCGGGTCTTACATTTATGCCTGGAAAACCTGTATGCTTTTCATCGTAAAGTGTTACAGCAGAGTTAATACTGATGCTGCATGTCTGTAATCAGGGTAAAATACCCAGCAAGGATGTTTTTTAATTACCTGAAAGCTATGTCTTACAACTTTACAAATCACAGCTCAGCTTAAATATGCTGTCATTTGGAAGAAGCGGGCACTATTTTTCTCCTTAGGTAATGAAGTTCTCACTTCAACCAGCTATTCAGCTCTTCAGTCTTCACTGTGAAAGTGCTGCTGTTGGTTTGGTTTGGGCTTTTTTTTCGGTTGTTTTAGCTGCTTCCATGAGCAGTTTAGGTTTCATAGATGCCAAAAAGCTGCTGGCCATGTTGCTGTTAATGGGAACTGTGGATGTACATCTCTTCTCAAAATCTGGCTATTGAATCAGTCGTCTGAATTAGGCTCCCAGATAAGAACATTTTGACTCTTAATGTTTGGCTCTTGCTTTGTCTGAGCATTATCAAAAAGATTTGTTACTCCATAACTCTGCAAAGTACTCTATCCTTTGGTCTCCCCAGAAAGTGTTTGTGTTTGTGTGAAATTTTTAAAAATTATGACTGGAAAAGTAGTTTAGTGCAGCAGTAAGACTGCATGGTTAGTAACAGACTTGTTGTGGTAGAAAATTTTGCTGTTTAATAAGAAATTAAGGTGTTAATGTGAAACCAGAAGGTGACTTTGCACCTCAGGGTGGTACTGCTAATTATGTCAAGTGAAAACAATGGCTGTTGTTTTGGGGTTTTGGGTTTTTTTCTCCAGATTTTGTATTTAATAAAAGCACCCCACACCTCACAGGAATATATTCTTGTCTACTTACTATAGTAGACCAGAGAGGTGTGCTGGAATGTGTTTTATAGATGTTCTGAGAATTTTAATGTATGTAGGCTAGAGGAAAAAGTTAGCTAAGTATTCCAAAAGTCTAAGACCCACAGCCATCTTTGAATTGTAAACAAGCAAATGACTGAGTACACTTTTCATGTTACTCTCTTCCAGAAAACAACAAGGGCTGGACTGAACTCATCTATGCTGTTACAGAAAAGACAGCTGGGTTTGCTCAGCTCCACGAGTTATTGCAGGTACAGTGATTTGATTTGCAATACCAAGTTCTGCTGTTAGTGCAACTGTTCCTGTCAGGTTTTCAGTTTCTTTGCATTTCTTACTGTTCCTAAATGAAGAGGAACATATTGCTTATAATAAAAAAATAGTTATGTTCTCTTATAATCAGATTACAAAAGTGGCGAGAATTCAAATGAAGAAGAGGTTTCCCAATTTCGGATAAATGGAGTTTAAAACTTCACTTTTTTTTTTCCCTATACATTCTGTTATATATATATATATACAGATATATATATATATATGCAGACTGCTTACAGTGCAGCTTTTCTTTGGATGAATGCTCTTCAACTGATGTGACCATTCCCCTTGCCCCCCATTAGAATAGCTAAGATAGCTCAGATTCAGTAAGTGCAGAAGGCAAGTTACTGACTTGCTATGTTGTTGTTTCTGCTACTGAGGATGTGCTGGGATTCAAAATAACAGGATGAAATTCCATTAATGTGGAAGGTGCACATGTTCATGGATTATATAAGTGAAATTGCAGCATGCTAGTTGTTCAGGCATTTTATCTTCTGTGATTGAGGAACAGTTCTGGATATCCTATCCAGAATTCTTTTCATTGGCATTACCTGAATTCTAGGCTTAACTGAATTCTTCTCTGTTCCCCTCCCCTACCTGCTTTTACAGGCTGGTCCATGAACTAAAAGTGAACTGCATGCAGAGACGGAAGATAGAAATTCACAGTCCAGATTCCTCAGTTGCTGGAACCAACAATTTTAAAATAATTGTGGTATGTTGTGAGAACTGTTAAGTCTTTAGGATAAAGAGAGCCTATATTCAGGGAAAATTCAGGATCTTGTAATCAAATCCCATAGGTCAAATTTCACTGTCAAAGATGCATTATTTCTGTTGTGTCAGTTATCAAAATCTGCGCGTGGTAATTGTAAACAGGTAGGAAGAGGCTGTTCCTTTCCTAGAAAGGAAAATGGTGAAAAGGTTGAACATGAAAGTGATTTTTTTTTTTTTTTTTTTTTTTTTGAAGCTGATCAACATGTCCTCTTGGAAAGAAACAGGAGCTGAGTGGATAATTAGTGTGGGGCTGGGAGGGGGAGTGGAGACAATTAAGAGAAAGAAGAAAATGGAAGAGAAGAATTTTGGCAGTGGCAAAGTCTGTGGTCCAGAGAATCTATGTAAACATCATTAATCATTTTACATTTCATGATTTGAAGGCAGTTTCTACTGGTTTTAATGGTACTGCATGTGCAGGAGAGGTCTCTGGAGCAAATGTCTTTCAGAGTCTATGTAGGAAGCTCTCCAGGACCAGCTCCTGGCCTTGTAAACAGAGCACTGCATAGGTAGCTGAAGCCAGAAGGGAGTCAGAAACTTAGTGTCATAGAAGAAAAATTGAAATGTAGCACCAGCCTAAAAAGGTGATCAACAGCAGGAGAATTCCACATTCGCTTTTGATAAGGTTTACATTTTTTGTTTGAGTTCTCTACCAATAACAGTCTGTGCTTACTAATCAGCCAGAGTAAGTGTCTAGAACTGATAAAATTGGGAAGAGTATTTATTGTTACTCAAGGACTAAATCCTTTTCTTGCTCATGTTTTTTCTGTGCATGCGTATAAAAGGGAGTTGGCCACTGTTTTTAGAGATGATTGGAAAGTGGATGGTGTTCAAGAGAACAAAATGAATGTGTTGTTTCATTTTAGACCTAATGCAGCTCCCTCGAGCTGTTTTTTCCTGTAAGTTTCCAGTAAGTGTGACCAGTAAGCTTTTATTTTACAGGCGGATGTTGCTTGCGAACGGATATTCACTGTGAACGATGTAGAGCATGGAGGATGTAAATATGGTATCATCAACCTCAGTGGTTTGGGGAAGGAGACTCTCACCGTGGAGATGTATGACAACCTCTACTTCACAAACCGCAAAGTACTGTGCTCTGTTCCTGCTTCCTTTAGTTGTTGCATTCTCAGAATGCTGTTCTTGGGAGGCACAGGTAGAAGTGCATGAGGGTTGGGGACAGGGTTAGGAGGAGAGAATGGAAGAATTGAGCAATGCGAAGCTTGGATAAATGCAGAATTGTGGTAAACTTGTCTCTGAAAGCCCTCAGTACCAGTGTTAGTTCTCAGGAGTGTTATGCTACAATTGGAACAGAAGACTATATAAAGTATCAGCTTCCAAGAATAGTGCTTACTTCAGAGTTGCACTTGGCCGTAGCTGACAAAATTGATGTTGAGGGCCAGAAACTTCTAAGATTTGTGTGCTTCTTTCTTAAAAATAATTTTGGAAAATGTGTTTATCCTTGAACGTGAAGCGTATTTAAAACAAGCTTTCATAATCTCTTCATGCTCAGATTCTTTTAAGGATGATGCCTTAAATAATAGGATGTGCTTGGTGCCTCAGGCCGTGTTTGGACAGACTTCCCAATGCTGCTCCGTCTCCTACGTTTCAGAGGAGTATGTGGCTAAAATGCTTGTGTCCCATTACTGGGCTATTTTGTGGCTAAGGAAGTGTGCCCAGCGCATAGTTTTATGTCATCTTTGCATGGAAATACCCTTTCATGAATTGAATAAGAGATCACAAAAATAGTATGTCTTCTTGTGTCTGAAGGTGAATTCTGTGTGCTGGGCATCATTGACTCATCCAGATTCTCATGTTTTATATCCTTTTAAAAAAAGAAAAAATTAAGTTCAGCTTTCACAAGTCTGCATCATGCTGCACAGAACAACTAACTTCCAGGAAGATCTCTCATGTAGTTGCCCCAGAAATTAAGTTTTCTGGAAGACAGAGGAAGTTATAAAAATGGAAAGATGTTGGAGCTAGTGAGACAGATGTATGGTTCTGTTATAGATATATGTAGGATTGTTCCAGTGTAATAGTAGATGAAAGACCATGTTTCCTGCCCTGGAGACTTCCCACTTCATTAATAGTGTAGATGCCATATGCAAAATGATTTGATGTTTAGCAATTGGCTGGGGCAAAAGAACAGGAAAGAGGGTTAAGGCAACTAACTTTCTCTTTGAAGTGGGTTGGTTGGTTTCAGTTGTAAACCATCCCCATGTTGGCTGGGGCGAGAGGAGAATGGGAGCAGTTCACTGGCATGATGCTCTGCACCTTTCAGAGCATGTTCTGCAGATCTGTCTGAGAAGAAGAGGAAGGTTGATGGTATAGTAGAGGAAGCAGTAATGGACAGTGCAAAGCACAGAAGAGAGGAAGAAAAGGAGGTTTTAATGTGTGAGATGGCAGGCAACAGATGTACTATTAAAGTGCCAGAAGAGGAAATTACATAGAAATGTGTGTAATGGCTTATGGGAAAAGCCAAGCAATTCCGGACTGATCCAGAAGGTGGCAGGAGTTCATCAGGCTTGCTCACAGCTGCTTAGGAGTTGGGGATTGTTTGGTTTGGTTATTTTGTGCTTTTCTCTAGTCATGTCACAGAGTTACGCTGCCGAATTTGAAATGCAGCTTTCAAATCCTATTTATACCTGGTGTAATCTTCAGAAAGTATTTTAATGTAATCTAAAGTGAGTCTTCCTTGCCTCCCCAATGTGTGCTTCCCTTTTTCCAACTTAATCTCCATGAAAAACGGATCTGTATTAATGCAGCAGCATCAGTATGTAAAGATGAGAAGAATGATCCATGTAGGCCATGCTTTTTTTTTTTCTATCACTAGAAAGATGCCTTAGTATTCCTCTTATCTTGTCTTTCTGGTAGTGAAAATACACAAGCAAGAATTTGAGTTCTGTCTAGCTCTTTCCAATGAAAGAAATGAAAAGTGAATACTTAATTGTAAATTATAAGGTACATCAAAGGTCTCAAAGGGAAAGTACTGTGAGCTGTGGCTGTGTCAGAGCATCTTGCTTTTCCCAGCTACAAATGTTAGGCAGCCTGTTCCATTCTAGGGAGAAATCTTTGTTTTCCTTAACTCACTTCAGCAAGCTGTGTCTCATGGGAATTGCAGAAACACCAGGCTGTGCCAGTCTGCTTCCAGCATCATTGTTCAGCAGCACTAACCCAGGTAGGGTGTTTTTGTTGTGGTTTGTTTTTTTTTCCTCCAGTTTTTGATAGCAGTTATGGTATGAAAAGAGCACAAAGGAAAGATTATTTCTGCACTTTCTTCAGTAGCTGGTGAGACTGTTGTATTCTTGTAAAACTTAAAAAGTCTGAAACAGTTTAAGAAGTGAACAGATGAACTTACCTTAAGAATTAATTAACAAGCAGTATTCAAAGCACTAGTTTATTTTTAGCTGATGATGATGTAGTACTTGACTTTGGTAGGAGAACACCTCACTTGTAAACATTTGAGATTTTTCATGAGAAGCCTGTCCTGTAACTAATACTCAGAAGCTGCACACAAGAAGTACTCAAATTTCCTTATAGACTATTTAGAATCATTGCAGAATCCCTTCGCATAGTAGCTACTCAAGTATGCTCAGTGGATCAATCAAAGGTGGAAAGCTGGTAAATGCCTCAGCCCATAGCTCCTTGTACAAGCTCATGCTCAGTTGTGTGTAAGCATGATTGATTTGGAGAATCCTATGTCTTAAGTCTGATGGCTGTAGCTGTATCTTTATATATTTGTTTGTTCAGTGTTCTTGGGGACAGGACTTTATTAACTGGACCTTTGTGATAGATGTCAGAACTATGCTTCTTCAAGTCACACAGTACAGCCCTCTAACCCGGTTTCCATTCAGACATGATCAGTTACGTTTATACAGAGGAAGTCTGTGATAGATAAGAGTTATGGACCTATTTTAAATTTGTAATGTCATGCAGACAGAAATAAAAAAAAAAATATGCGTGGAGTTAGCATGAACTTGAAGAGTCACTGAAGATGGATTGCTACTAGGCCAGCACGCCCAGTTGCTCTGTAGAACATTTTAAGCCCTTCACCATAATCAGATGCCCTGAGTTCCACCAAAGTCCTCTTGTCTAGTGTTTCCTATTGACTGTTTTAGGCATTTCCAAGTTTCTTGACTTACTTTACTCTCCTAAATTGTTGTTTTGAGGGAACATTGCTAAGTAGATGCTGGAAGCAAAGTAGAACTTAACCTGTCTAAACCCATGTTTTAGATGTGTCACCTGTGCTGCCTGACATATGTATGATCATGGATGTGCCATGAAGGAAGTGAAAACTGAGGACTTAAAATTTATGCCAATAGTAGACTTTGTGCAGGAGCTATGTGAGTAAGGGTCAAATCTAGGATATTGTTACTTACTCAAACCTTTTTTTTTTTTTTTTTTTTTTTTAAATAGGCAGGCCAAGAACTTACAGGTTAGGCTTTGGCTAATCTATAGCTTATGAAGTAAATGTTTTGAGTTTCTAGCCCACTCATCTTTGAAAAATGGCTTACTTAGTGTTGTAAGGCAAGTGTTATTTTTCTCTTTCCTGCCATGGTCAGCCCTCTGACTACTGAATAATTTCACAATCTCTCACAATCATCTATCTATATAGACTGTAAGTCTTCAGTTTACAGTCATGAAGTCACACTTCTGTTTCCTGTCTCTTGAGTAGCACAGGGACATTAATTGGGTAACATTTTCTCTGCTTCACATTGAGATGTTGAAAGAAGTATGGAAATCCAGAGAAGCTTTCTGAGTTATCATCTTGTCGTAACATTTTATGGTTGCTTCATGTGTTGCTCCTGTCTCCTAGGAGATCGACCTGGAATGCTGTGCAGCTTCAAGATATCCACTGCCTGGTCCTGTGCTTGGTGCCTGAATCCCCAAGCAGACAACTGCTTCAGCACAGGTGATTTGCAAGGCTAGCCACCCCTTCCACCTCGGTGGGCAAGACTTCTTGCATTAATCTCCCAGCTGCTACCCAAGTTACAGCTAAATGAACATAACCTGTCTTCCTTAGGCCTGACACGACGAGTTCTTGTGACCAATGTAGTGACAGGGCATCGACAGACATTTGGAACCGGTAGCGATGTATTGGCACAACAGTTTGCCACACAAGTAAGAAGAACCATACACCCTTCATTTTTTCAGAGTGCTGCCTCATTGGTGGGCTTTTTGTTCCATTTGCGATGGGACTCGTCCTGCTGTACATAAGGTTTTGATTACAGTTACTGTTGGATACCTGTTCCACAACAGAGCTGATGTGGTCTGATGTTTGCACACAGTTGAATAGCAACAAAAAAGATTAACTGATTTCAAACTCTGTGGCAACAGGGGTAATTTTTGTTAATTGTACAGAGGTAAAAAGGAAATGAAGGAAGTATAAAGAACACAGTAATAATGTGTTGTAAAATTGTTTTGGTTTTGGCAAATGACCTCATTTTGTTAACGCTCAGTGTATTGTCTCCATCAAGAAGAAGAAAACCCCTATAAAATACTAAAGGACTTGTTCACAAAGATTTAGTGAGAAGGGTGAAATTGGAATATAAGGATTCCAGTTCCTGTTTTGCTGTTATGTTAGACTAAGTTCCTACTTACATAGCTGAACTTTTCGCAGCTGAAGTAAATAGTTGAAGTTTGAATGGAACTAATGAGTTGGCTGAAAAATGCTGCCGTGTGTAATAAAAATTCTGTTTCTTAATGCCCATGTTAATAAAACAATTTGACAACTGCACCAGAGAGCTCAAAAGCTTGACATAGATTCTGTCTGTGTAACCTGTAAGATCCTTTCAGGCGTCCCATAGGACGCTTCTTTCCCTTGGATTTTTCCAGACCCCAATGCTATACAACGGCTGCCGTTCAGGTGAGATTTTCAGCATTGATGTGCGTCAGCGCAACCGAAAGGGCCAGAGCTGGAAAGCAATTCGTCTCTTCCATGACTCAGCAGTTACATCTATTCGCCTTCTTGAGGCTGAACACTATCTTATGGCAGGAGATATGGCTGGAAAGGTATGGTTTTGTTGCGTTTAGGATATTCTGTTCTTTTTAGTGT
This sequence comes from Haliaeetus albicilla, assembly GCF_947461875.1. Taxonomy (NCBI): domain Eukaryota; kingdom Metazoa; phylum Chordata; class Aves; order Accipitriformes; family Accipitridae; genus Haliaeetus; species Haliaeetus albicilla. The sequence continues at coordinate 40,527,343 of NC_091487.1, forward strand.
CTGGTCATTGACAGGTGCTTATCCCAGTCCTGAGGGCTGTTCTTTCTGGGGTAGTATGGAACCGGGTGGTAGTTCCATATATGGGTCCTCTTCCAGATCCACTTATGTATCAACCATCAAGTGCTTTCTGCTTTGTTAATATATCCTCTTTCAATTACTTCAACTTGCAGATAAAACTGTGGGACCTGAGAACAGCAAAGTGTGTGAAACAGTACAAAGGTCATCACAATGAATATGCTATTCTCCCTCTGCATGTAAATGAAGAGGAAGGACTTCTCACCGCAGGTGTGTTGACTTTTTTCTCCTCTACTTGTAGAATGCCTGGCAGTGATTTTCTTAATGCCCGAGGAGTGTTTCTTAGTACAGCTGGTGGAAGCTGTAAAGCTGTTAATTATTCAAAATTCAGAAGAAATTTAGCCTTAGACATACTGTAATATACAATGAAAATTAAGAAATAATGTTATGGATGCACACCTACTGTAATCACTCCCATGTAGCGCTTGACGGCTTTATCTGCTGTCCTGCAAAAGTCCTTTCCACAGTGTGTCTCAAGGGTAGAGCAGAAAACACTAGATTTTGAAATACAGGGAAATAACATGTTAAATGGGAAACGTGGCGATAACTTTGTATGGAGACTAAAGACCGTGTATATGTTTATTTGGTGCTTAAGTGGGTAATGTGGTGATGGACTGAAGCATCGGCATGTAAGCATAACCCCTTGTAAACTGTCTATACCACCCAGGTTCATTTTGAGTATACTTGGCTACAGTCTGAGGTTATTTTTTTTATTTTATTCAGGGTGGGGGAAGGAAAGGTAAAAATAAATGAAGCAAAACCCCTAAATCCTTATAGTGTAGCCAAGTTTCACAACGTCACTGTAAACAGTGACCTCTCCTTGGATTTGTCAATACATGATGGAATAATGACAAGAATTCTTGTCAATTTGACAGTGAGTTTTTCTCCCCTTTTTTGGCTTAGGAGCTTGATAATGAGGAAAGCACTCTAAATACTGATTTATCATACCTTTTATTGCTTAATAGGAAATGCATGTTTTTCCCACTTTTGCAGTATTCAGTGTAGAATTTATGTTTCATAAAGTATTGATAATCGCTTTGCCTCTAGTGTATGTAGAAATGGTCGGGGGGGGGGGTTCCCCATAGACATTCTGCGATGATAATCTTACAGAGCCGTGTAAAGTACTTTTTGTGTAATGTTGAATTCTGGTGTCCTTTCCAGTTGGTCAGGATTGCTACACCAGAATTTGGAGTCTCCAAGATGCCAATCTGCTTAGAACCATCCCTTCTCCCCACCCATCTTCCAAAGATGCCATTCCCAGTGTGGTGTTTTCTTCAAGACTTGGGGGTAGCCGAGGAGTTCCTGGCTTACTCATGGCTGTCAAGCAGGATCTCTACCACTTCTCCTATAACTGACACAATATTCTCCTCAGACCTGGTCTACAAAGCTGTCGGCATACACATGTCAGCATATACGTGACTTCAGGATTTTTGCACCAGTCACCGTGCTGTTGAGTCACTACATGCTGCTGTTGCATCTACTTTAGCCATGAAATTCTGAACCTCCTTCAGCAGGTTCAGTAAATCTTGCTGTATACATCTCAGAGATCTTGTAAATAAATGCTGAATGCTGATTAACTTAGGTAATATTCAGCCTCTGAAATCTAACTATAAGCTTTGAAAAGCTGGTAACTTTCAGTAAGTGCCTGTCTCATGCTAGCTGAATTTGCTGTCAAAAGGCTGCTCTAACTTAATCGTAGTTTGGTCATACAGCCACTTAGCTGTGGTTACATCTACATTAGCAAGTAGGCTGGTGCAATGGAGGGGATTAGTGGAGTGAAGTATCTGGTGTTGAGAAGCTGACACTACAGGTGTTCTGGGGCTTTGTTTGGAGTAGCTTTAGTCTAGGTCCCTGCATCAACTGTCTCTACTACATCTATGCTTGGAAGCAGTCCAAGGAACAGCTGTTTCCCCACTCACACTGTCAGTCCTTTGAGCTGGGCCATGCTAAACTTTGTCCTTTTCAGATGATGGTAGTGTGCCACTGCCCTGCCACCATTCCCTTTAAAAGGCAGCATGCGTGGAACAAAGCCCCTTTCCTAGTCCAGGCTGAATGTCCCTGTCAATTTATCGTAGTGTTTCCTAACCGAGTCCACACCCCTAACGTGGAGTTTGGTCAGCAGTCTGGAATGGCAGGCTTGCTCATGCAGCTGTAGCAGGAGACAAGCCCGGTCTGGACTGTCCACATCCTCTTTGGATACGAGATCCCCTGTGCAGAGTCAGGGCTTTCGCATACAGAGCTATAACTGGGCCCTCAGCTGTGAAGTTGTAGCACCAGCTCAAAGTAACTGGATGACACTGTATCTGTATTTGAGAACAATCGTTATCCCATGTTGCCTCATTACCTCCAGCTCCTTCCTGGTAACCAGTCTGGGTTGGGCAAGACCATCCGGCAGCTAGTATATGTAGGAAGCACTGACAAGATCAGGAGCCTACAGTGGGTAAAGGCCCTCATGAACTAGGTGGGGCTACTGATGGGCTTCACAGGAAAGACATGATGCACTCAAGTTTTCCAGAATTCGTAGAAAAGGAATGCAGGAACTGCCCTTACTGGGATCCACTTAGAGCATCAGATGTACAACTGTGTCACCAGAGATGCTACTTCCCGTGGGGTCCTGCCACGTCAGCAGGTGAACACACAAACAGGTTATAATCACACCCTTGCTGCACAGCATGTTAAGATGGAGGCTGTGTCCAGCTGGCTCAGTGAGATGGCCATGTCAGAGAGCTAGGCTGGGTGTCCATTCCAAGTGCCTTCTGAAATTGGGTGTAGGCTGCATGTGCGCACAAATATAAGTGTTGCTGGTGACTACAGGTGTAGCCTGTAGTTGGGAGTACCCAGCACAGCACTCACACCTGGGATACCATCTGTGTCTTCATTGCAGAGGGGTGCAACAGTGCTGAGCATCCTGGGAAGGAAGGAGCTTGCAAGACCCCATCAAAGCTTTTCTACCTCACTAAATTGCATTCTAGGAATAAAAAGAAAGAGGGCTGATATCCGTCTCTTGGCTGCTTACCCCATTCACTCCACCATGTCTTTTGAGCAGGCATAATTCATTTGTTTTCCAAGGCCCTTCCTGACTTTGCCATATGTCGTCCTGTGCCTGTAGTGCTGTCTCGGAAACCCTTCCGGGGCTTAGGGCCAACCGGCCTGCTCAAAGGGGCAGGGAAGGCATCAAGCAGCAGAAAGACACTTTCCAGCAGCAGAAGTAGAGCAGCCGTACTCCAGCGGAGTATCTGCTCTCCGTGTGTAGGCAGAGACAGGACATAGGTAGGGGTAACTTTAGGTACACTGAAGAGCTGGTGTAGTACTGCTACGGCCCAAAGGAGGTGAGGGATGCTCTGTTGGTTGATCAGGCACAGCAGGGTACCAAGCAATCCTGTTCCTTCCCTCAGACAAAACCTTCACCACTACCTTCCTAGGCATGCTACTAAGGTTTCTAGCTTTTTTTATTTCTCAGCAGATACTATTATTCTTTTGCACCTAAAGCTTTTGGCCAGAACAACCTATTTGTGGAGGGATTGCACCCGACCACCTTCATCATGATGGGCCATCAGCTCAGCTCCATCTCACACTGGTGCATGCACAGGGAAAGCTCTTGGGCTGTAACTGAGCAGGAGTATTTGCAGTTAAACAAGTGGGTTGGCAAAACTGTTCCATCAGTCACAAAATGTTTTTCCCAGAGAAGGAGAGCGTGAGCTGCAGCGTGGGGGGGGGAATGAGTGAGTGAGTGGCTGCCTGGTGCTTAATTGCCAGCTGGGGTTAAACCAAGACACCTGTGGTTTTTTGTTTGTTCCCAATGCACTCCCCTCCCCTTCCACTTTTCAAGTGAGTTTGGATAAGAGGCAATTATTCAAATACAGGTGCTGGGAAGGGTGGGCCCCACTAAAAATCCTCTCTGTCCTGGAGGGCTCCACACTCCTTTCTCCAGTCCTCTCACAACCTTCAGGCCTAAGCAATGTGCTGTTCTAGGAAACTGTCTTGTCTTCTCAGCAGCTCTTATTGCTCACCACACTCCAGTGTTATGTGTGGTGATCTCCTTCCCTTTCTTTGTATTTCTTTTACCCATTAATCTATATAGAAGACAATAGAGCAGGAAAACTCTCCTCTTGGGAGCAGTGTAATAACTTTACAGTGTGAATATATTCTGTATGAAATAGCTGTTGCATGGGTAGTCACAATGAAAGATGAATCCCAGCAAATACTCAAAACGTTTTCTTCCCTGTCTGAGCATACATTCAAAACTCCCAAATCTTTCTTGTGTCCCATTAACAGCCAAATTCTGTTTCCCCATAGGCAGATTGAGCTGTGAATTCCTTACAACTATGGCTCCCCTGATACATCTGGCTTTAGCGTTCCTCTGCAGAGCCTTCTTTCTCACACAAAGTGGAGTAGATGCTGCTCACAGCATACTCCGTGCTGCCCCTTCTTTCTACAGACCTTGTTTATAAGACCAGGGGTCCCCTGTTCTCCTCAGATGGTCGGTCAGTCAGTCTTGCAGGCTCTTCCCCTTCCCTCTACTACCCTTGGATAACCAAGAGACCCGATTCTTGGCTTGCTTTTCAATTTGAGAAAATACTCTGCAATTTGTCTTGATTAGTTATGTTAATTTGGGACATTTTCTGTTGCATGCACAGTGATTAATGCATGCCGCACAACTTTCAAAAGCATTTGCATTGACTTAGTTAATAATGCATACTGCAACTAAGCATCTGTTCAGGAAATAGAATGTAGCTAACCCCATCCCACTGCAAACTCCTGATGTTACATCTGATAATCAACTCAGAGTTGAGTTGGAACATACTTGATATTGATATGCTTGCTAGTAAACATGTGTGGTTCAAACACTTGCAGGTAGCAAATCACAAGGATCATGAACTCCCTCAAATCACAATTAATTCCCAAATTTAAAATAGCATTTAAACTCTTTTCAGTGCTTTTAACTCCAGTAATGCCTGTTCTGCAAGAACAAGACCATGCAACAATTGTGCCCAGTTACCGTGGGAAACAAACTAGGAATTGTGGCAGAAAGGCATCTTACATAACTGAAGATAGTTTCTTCTCTTTTAGGCAAAACTCATAAAACAAAAGATGCTTATTTGCTTTCTGTTGTTTCCAGGAGCCAAGTGCACACACATGTCCCTGCAAACCTATTCATTCAATTAGTGCTTTTGCAGCCAACACTTCTAATTAAGCCTGCAAGAGCAGCATGAAAGGAGAGGGGAAGCAGGGCAAGAGAGGCAATTTGGCTTCAGTGACAAACAGCAAGCAGCCTGCAGGCGGTGGCTGAAGTATATTAAATCAACTATTTCATTACACAGCAATAGCTAGGACCCTAAGCAGTTAAATAGTGAGGAACTGCAGCACTCTTCCCCTCTGCTACAGTGTCAAAATACCATATTTCTTTGCCTCAGCTTCTCAGCAAGTACTGAGCTAGTAGGAAACTTCAGAAAGGCCAAACCTGCACTCCAAGACAGGTTGCAGCATCCCTCCTCCAGCAGACACAATTTGTTTGGTCTGTTTTGCTCACTGGAGCAAGGCTCAGAGTGGACCACCAGGCTCTCCCCACTGACCAAACTGTGAGTCCCTCCTCCCATCAACACGATTGTTTTTGAAGCCACAGAGTCTCACCCTTGTTCTGTTCCATAAACCCTGCTTCTATTAGTCATCTCTCAACCCTGATTAAAAAGGCTCTTTCCACATAAAACCCTTTAGGTCACAAAAGGTTTTTAGACATAACAGGTAGGAACTTCAGCTTTTACAGTTTTAACTTGAAGCGTCTAAAGCAGGGAGGGGATTTGCTTTTGGGTCTTCTGTGGTGGGGGTTTATGTCTTTCTGTTGGCCCTGATTTATTGCAGTGCATGGCTTCATGGTCATTCCTTCCTTGTTATCCTGATGAATACTAAAACTAAGAGGTTAAAAACATCAATTTACTAGTCACAATTTCACTCAGGCATTTTTACATTTTTGACCTTAATAGGGAGCTATTCTAACAGTACTAGAAAATTAAGCATCCGTTGTGAGGAAGTGAGAATTCAAACCTGAATACATACCTAGTCTCAAGGTCTATCCCCTTACAGTAGCTGCTTTCAGAAAAATTATAATCTGGCAGTGGACAATTCAGCTTTAGTCCCTAAACCTTCAGTTGCTGGCAGCTGCTTGTATATACTACGTGTACTACATACACTGTGAGCTGAATCAAGCACTCAATACCAACCCAAAGTACTTTCTAGACAGGGGTTCTGGGAAGAGGGGCTGGGGGTTCAAAGATGCTTGACCCGAGTGTTTATAGCACTTCACGAATTAGTTTCACGTTTCAAAAATGGAAGCCAAGGCACAAAGGTGATAAACCATTTTAGGTGATGTCTGAAAATATAATCAAGATCACCTGCCTTTTCTTGTTCAAACAACTTCTTTCCTATCTGCAGTTCTATTAATATAATGGTAGCTGTGAAGGACTCCGATGCCTTCCTGACAAGTCATCATCTGTACGTTGTCATACATACAGTACTGCTTCTCTCCAGTGCTGCTGTAAAACTGCCTTTTAAGCAGAACCAGAAAGATGTAGCCAGCTTTTCAAAATGTCAGAAATCAAGAGTGTTTCAAAATCTCCAGGCATTCTTGACATTAGAATTTGTGTAATGCCGCAACTGAGACATTTCCTACATGAGGACTTTTTTTAATATATATATATATATATGAACTGTATCTGTATTGCTTTATTTTTTTGTTTGAGTTATATCCAATAAAAATGAAGTTTAAAAGCTGACTGCACTTTAATTTTGGCTTAAGATAACTGACTAGATGCCATTCTAGTTTAGCATTGTCTTTGTCACATTATACTGTTGATTTTGAAAGCCCTCAGAGTAAGTTTTTGTTATTTTGGCATTGCTATGATTTCACTGTTGATGTGCCTGCACTATGAACAAAAACATTTTATGACATATTATATGCTGCAACTGACAGAATATACATATCAACATTGCTTTACCAAGAAAGAGTGCTCAGCTAAAGCAGGGGGTGGGGATGGGACACAGATGACAAAACCCAGACAGTTCAATTGCTTGTCCAAATCACTCTCTGTTCTCAAATTACTGGCAGGCAAAGACATAGCTGTTGGTGCCAAATTATATTACAGCCATCAGCAATAAATCAAATGCAAGGACAATGCCACAATATGTGGAGTTACAGTGACTAACATCAGTTGACAGTGAAACGTGAAAACGAGAGGCTGCGAAATAGTGTGCGATAGTAGTACTTAAACCTCATTGGGCTGGATATGCTGGAAGCAAAAAGATGAAGAGGAGCAAAGTCTGTATGACCAGGTGGGAAGCCAGAGTCCTGCAATGTTAAAGCCCAGGCTACCCAAAGCAACAAGGGCATTTGTGAATGTCTCAGCACAGCCACAGCAGACAGACACCTCACATAAATGCAAGGCAGATCTAACATAACGATGGTGTTTATTTCAACAAATAAACTCTTGTCGACATCAAAAGCTAGCAAAGCTTGTCATTTTCCAGAACACAACCAAATGGCCAATTCACAAGTGACACAGTCAGGAACATACAGGATACCTTGGCCAACTTCAGTGAGCGCAACTTCACCTGTGAGGAACCGTGCAGGAGGATGAATGAGCAGGAAAATCAATGGGGGAGGGCAGGGAAGTGAAAGACAAAGCTGTTTTTCTTGTTCAAGTAGCTACATGTTACAGCCTGCTGCTACCCTGACAATAGCTACGTGTTGCAGCCATGCTGTTCTGCCATCTGATTCCCTAGCTGCAAGTCTCAGGTGCAGCATGCACCTGGTATGCATTTAAGCCAAGTTTGGCCTAAAGGTTTGGGGTAGGGATTGTAACTAAAAGTGTGCACATCTATATGAAGGTCACATATATCTGCTTCTCAGAAGGAGAGGAAAACCCACATCCCCTACTTGAAGATGAATCTTTATGCTGAATTGGCATAAGTACCCACAATGGAAATAAATCCATCAGAATAGAGCAATCATATCAGACATTCTTTCCTCTATGAATCTAGGCTCATTCTGTGGTGCTTTGGGCAAGGAAAGGGTTTTTCACTGGGGCATATCTTTGCACATCAGTTAATTCATATGATTCTTATTTTACTCGATGTTTTTCGTAGCATTTCCTAATCAGAAGAGGTGCAGAGGCTGCTTGATCTGCCAGTAATCAATCTGACATCATTTTCTGGCAAGAGCTTTACATCAGTCAACTTCATTCTGTAACTCAGAACATGCTTTTATCTTGCCACGGCTCAGACCAATTGAATTCATTATCTTACCAAGACACTGCATTGATTTTAACTACTGAAATATTAATATTACAGTGAACTTCAGTTGATCCAAAGGACACACTATCATCTCAACCAACTGCAATTTCATGGTAATTAATTAATTAATTTGTTTTCAGTAAAACACACATAGTGATCTTCTGGAAATTTCCTGGAAAACAGTCCCCTCCTATCCCTGCCCTTGTAAATAAACAAGACTTTTTCACACAGGAGTTGCCTTGGAGTGTCAGACCTGTCTCATACTGCCATTACGTAACACTCACAGTTTCGGCTTTTGCAGAGCTCCAGCAAGGTTGCTGTTAACTGCTGACAGGTTCTGCAAACACTCACTCTGGTTACATGCTACCAATACCTCTGAACGTGAAGCAGCCCTCCTGAGAGTTTAGGAATAAAACTCTCACAGGTTTCTACTGCTAGGATCAACCCCTGTCTTCAGGCCAACAGTCCCACCCCAAGCACAAGATGCTCCCGTGTTAACTTGCTTTAGTGATTATTTTTTTCCAGGATTTCTATTTCCTTCATTAAAGTTTCCTGTAGAGCTTTCTGTCCACAGACATCGTTTAGAGCCCTTTTATTTATTGAATCCTAATGTGTTAATACCAAATAGAATTGGGCTCTGCTAAAATATGCATCTATCCCCTTTAAGTAGCTAATCAATTTAATAACAACATTCAATACTCTGCATACTCACACCACCCAATACTATCAGAAAAAATAAAAGCTCTTGTGTACAGAAAACAGCAGTGAACTTAAACCTTACAGATTTTTTTTCATTTTGGAAAACAAAGAACCCAAATAATCCTCTCAACATTGTCCAGAAAGAGTAACACCAAGCCTGCTGCAGTTTAAGCACCATGTTAAGATTTTGCTTTGTTGAGCAACAGTATAAAAGATTCAGCTCCAGGATAATCAATCAAGAATGGACTCTGCATATTGACAGGTTGCTAAGTTACTAAGATCTCATATATACTAAAAATGTTTAGACAATATTTTCCTCTTTGACTGAGTAGTAATTCTGGCTGTGATAAGGAAAAAAAAAGAAAAATCAGACAAGTTGTTGAAACAGACGCCAAAGATTTTATAACAAGGAATGTCATGGCTGCTTTCTCTTTGTGCATTAACATGGTAGTAAAGCTACATGCATAAACCGCACACAGGGCACAGCCTACAAACCAAGAACACATTGCTTACCCATTAAAAAAATAAAAATACTTTGAAGCACAGAATTATGCTGGATGTGCAGAATGTCTTTTAAGAAAGGATTTCTACCTACTTGTGCCCTCCCTCGGGCAACTGTCAGTGTATGGCAGACTTTGCTTACGAAAACATTAGACAGTCCCCAGTAAACTTGGCCAGTACCGAAGGTGTCCTGGAACGTCTTCTAAGTCTACTTCCGCGTGTAGGCTCGATGTAGTTGCGAAGGGGCAATCACTTTGTGAGTATGTTCTTTTAGAAACAAAGTGAGAACCGCTTGTTACAAGGAAAAAGTCAGTACACTTGTTCAGAAGATAAAGTCTTTTATAGCAGTTAATTTAATAATACAGTCCTAAAACAGGATGTTGGGCACTCATCTACACAAGAGCACATTTAATAAGCTGGGGAAAAAATACCACAGTTCCAGGACATTGCATCAAACTTCAGCTACTCCGAGAGGAGACAGCTCTCATGTGGTGGAAGAATTCTTGTCTATGTAAGCCAAGAAGGGAGACTTTTAGGCAGTTTAATCCACAATGGTCTCTTACTTCTTATAACTGGAACCACAAATCCACAGTACAAGACAGTATTAGTTAGGTTAAGTGGTGCTTTTGATAATAAAATCAGTGAATTCATTGCAGTACTTTAATAAAAGGATGAAGTCCGGTGAGTGCCAGTTGCTAGGAGCAAAGAACAAAGGTTCTCATTTTCCAGGTGCATTTGTAAGTTCATATTATTAGAAAAAAGATAAGTCAAATCTGTGCAGTTTCTATGCAACCATGTCTGAGAACACAGAGGCGCCAGAGACTCCAGGATCACTTAAAAAGTGGAGGAAAAGATAAGTCATCACAACCCAAACAACTCAAACTTCGTATTTCAGAACTGCCTACATAACTTGTTCTCTTGTTCTGCTCTGAACAAAACTTCTAACTGCAACAAGCTGGCAGAGAAACTTGAAGAAAACCTGAGTACATGAGAACATTGTCAGGGAGAGCAAGACCCTGCTACCTTTTGATCTGATATTGAAGTTGAAATGGCAAAATCAGAATGCTTTGCCTTGTGCCATATGATTTGCTTCACCTTTCAGAGCTCTACTGGTCTCTACCAAGGGGTCTATTTCAACTTGATACCTCTTGCACTGCAAGACCACTGGTCATATCACAGTTCAAACAAACTTGCTAATGAATCTGGGTTTAATCTTCCATGGCCAGAAGTATGGCACCTCCAGATGTAGGGCTGGTTGAATTATCAGGTGTAATTCATGCATCAACACTGGAGATTTCCTGGCAGCACAGAGTCCAAACCTTCCTCACAGGACACCGTGATCAGCAAGACATTCCAAAACAAGAATCAGAAGGCCGTAAGTCTGATCCACTATAGTAAGGAACAACACCATCCATCATTTGAACTAGGAATACTCAAAGCTTCATTAGCCAACCATATTCTTAATATACTAAATTATACATAGGTAGATATATAGATAGATATATATTTTATTTTTTTTTTAATTGGAATAAAATACACTGGATTTTGGTTTGCTCATTTACAAGGGAGCTCCCTCCCTTCCCCAGTTAATTTGAAATTAAAACCTAGAGGCTGAACGTAAGCTCATTCCCAGTGTGCCAAGATGGATGTAACACGAGAGGAAGCCAGAAACTGGAAACATGCACTCTGGCTGCAACAGGTTAAGAGGTGAAAGGGAGACCAGGTATTTTCATTTGTAACCCTGAGAACATAAGGAATTGCAAAGATCTGGAGAAGAGCCTGGGGTTAAAGGTCACCAGGCTTTTTATTGCAGTTAAAGCAAACTCGGACTGGGTGATCCCATCCACGAGAGGGAACCGCTCTGCGGTCGTGTGAGCATTCATCACAGAATCCCTGGCCACAGGCCCGACAGTGATGTTTGGAGAGTTTGATACTGAATTCCTTCCGGCAGTTGTGGCAGTGCAGGATTTCATGGTCTGGTACCCAGTATGCAGGTCGGGCAGCATCTTTTACCAGACCTATGGAGGAAGTGAGGCAGGGGGATGAGAAAGAGGGAGAAGAAAATAATCTGTGAACATGAGCATGTCAAGAACGTACTCCAGTGGAAGTACTCGTACACCACAAGCCATACCACTGCCATTAAGAGGAAGACCACCTACTGACAGAATACTTCAGTGCAATGGGTAGCCATTTAGGCCATTCTGCCATTCTCCCACTTCAAAGAGATAGACTGTTTCTCCTTAAATGGTGGCATTTTCCCTTACTCAGACTCTTCCAGAGGTTGAGACACTTGCTTTTCCCTACCTTCAGTTTCAGCTGTGGCCAAACACAGTCACCAAACCAAACATTCAGGAACACATGTACTGTTTGAACTGAGAAAGGAATTTTTTCTGCCTTTCACTGAGTTGGACAACAAACTCCCACAAGGGTGATGGCAGGACATGCTGTAGGCAAAGCAGTGGAACGATGATCTGTGCAATGAGTAGGAAGTCAGGTCCAACAACAGAAGATTCAAATGCAAAGTGGTTGCTGACATACCTGAACTGCTACCCAGCGCATAAAAGAGCAGCAAATGTTCACTGTACTAAGCTCACCATTAAAGACCACATTACTGATTACTTTCCCATCATTACCAACCTGGACAGCTTCAGATTCTCAGCCCTCCCTTGCAGAAGTACCAAGTGCCAGCAGTATCCATGAACACACTTAAAAGGCACTCAGCATCTCTGGAAGAAAACCAAACCTGGTAAGATGCTTCCTAATTGGCCAGTCTTTAGGGAACTCCAGCTGGCAGGTCACTGCAGTGATGCATCAGGGGAGCATGAATTAATCACAGCTTGGTGCACACAGATATGCACAACAGGGAGAAAAGAGAACATATGAACTGCAGAAACAATGTGCTGAAAACCAAGAGGAAACATCAAGCAAGAGAGGTGCAGGGGGCTGTAGAACTGTCAACCAACAGTGGTACCATAGTGGAGGTGCCAGCCTGTCACACAAACTCTTGAAGTTTAATCAGGAGTTCTGCTCTGTGAAAACCAAAATGCCTCTAGACAAAAAAATCCATCCGAAAAGAACAGAGCTCACCTAAGGGAATGTCCATGGCTGTCACCACTGCTCCAAGAGTGTTCTGCACAGCTTCCCCCACCTTCCTGGCAATAAGTGTCCCCCCTTCCTCATCTGAAGGCAGCTCAGCCACATCTGCATGACACAAGAGTAAAGGACTCAACACTTAAGTCCAGCACAATTTCTGCCAAGTTTCAGTTAATTTACAAATTTAGCAAAAACCAGCAGCAAACCCAAAAGGCAGCTTGGAGCCTCTCCTCCGCCTTTATCTCCCACGTCCCTGATCTTGGATTGCAGAGTTTTCACTTTCATTTCAGCAATAATGGACAAAATACAGCAGCATCCCTGCTCTGATGCTAGCTCCACACCATCAGCAAGTGCCAGAAAAACAAAGTAAAGATCCAATTAGAAAATAATTTTGTCAGGGAGTCAGAAGTCTGGTAGCTCATTGCAAGGGTCTTCTTCCTGCCAAAAGACATCAAGCTCTGGAGCTTCCCTACTAAAATCTCTGTGCCAAAACCCCATTTGAGCAACACTGTCTACACCCAATGGAAATGGTTGTGAGCCAGAAGCCAGGGACAAAGACTTCAGACTAACTATTGCCCAGGGATAATTCTGTCACAATCAACTCAGAATTACCTAACTGGATGCCCCTGTTGTCATAGCAGTTGTCACACACACGCACTGGTGCTGGTCCCCAGCCTCGCTCAGGCACTGGACGGGTCTTGGAAGAACAGCCATCACAGAAGCCCTCTCCACAGGCCCGGCAGTGATGTTTAGTGTCATTATCTTTAAAAGGCGTGTTGCACTTATTACAACTCTAATCAGAACAACATAGAAAGAAAAACTGTTAGTTTGATCTTCCTTAATAGAAAAATAGAGAGCAGAATCCCAGGATGGCAAGGCTCAGACTGAAATTGTGAAAAATACAGTTACACCCAAGACTTGGGTGCTACCAGCCCCATAACTTTACCCTAGGGAAGTGATTCAGACAGGTAGATGTACAGTGGTTAAGCCAATACATTGCTATGATCCCTTCATTCACAATCACAAATAATTACAGCCACATCATGCAGGGCTGAATGGTGGGTATTTGATCTTTGTGGGGGTAAAAATTCAGAAGGCAGTTTTCATTGAAGAAGTATCTGTTTCCCACAAGACAGAGGAAATCCTTTCCCAGTTGAATTGTTGGGGCCAGCTTTTTGCATCTGGTGTGAAGCCAGAGTTTAATCTCTGCACCTATAAAAATAGTACTATCAACTGCAGTAGGCAGATTTAAGATGTTGATTCTTTGCTTTGAAGAGCAAGTTCATGCAAGCCAGGATTTTCTGTGATACTGCTGGGAGAGGAGCTCACAAAAAGTAGGGAGAAACAGTCTCTTTAGCAGGGCTGGGCAGAGTCTCTGTTCATACTTTCTCAGGCTAAGTCAAGAATGGGAAGAGCTGAAAGCATTTCAGTTTTCTCAAAATTGTAGAAGGGCTTGCTGCAATAAAACAAGAAGCATTTGGAATCTGCAGAATACTATATTACTTAAAGGGTGAGGAAAAGGGTTTTTAGCTATGCAAAGCTTTTCTCAACAGCAGCTGCTATTTACCAGGATCTGAGAGTTGGGCCTCCAGTAAGCTGGGGCAATCTGGTCTGTCAACCAGGAGGTCACAGCTTTTGTGGGTCCCAGGCTAAGTTCAGATACTGATTGTGCCATGAAATTCATCCCATCCAACAAACGCTGGGCTGCATTGTTGTTGTCTTTCAGAAATCCATCGGTCTGGAATGAAATGGATATTCATTTAAAAACAGGGAAACCTCATTTTTTTAGATGCAGAGGACTCTGCAACCCACTGCTCCTGTTAAACTGAAGGGCAAGCAGGAGAAAAAATTCACCAGCCCTGCTTTGAAACACAGCGGTAGGTTTTAATGGTGTATCATTCACATGAAACGTTCATAAACTGGCAACTTAGCCATTTCAAGATAGCCAAAAGATGGCTGAAGGCCCTTGCAAAAGTTCTTTTAAACAGCAGAGTCCGGGACCAGCTGTAATGAAAGCCAATTCATTTTCTCCATCAATGTCCCAAAGATCCAACATAAACATGCACGTGGCTGCATACATACACAAAGACTATCCAGCAACCAGACTTACCCCTGGCCAGACGTGCTCAATTTCTGTCCTCACTACAGTGTTCACAGGATCTTGGTTGCCAAACCAGTACTGTCGGCTGCGGTACACCACCCCACAGTTGGGGCACTCAATCACGTATCTGCAGAAGAGGAAGATGAGTTACCTCAGTGAGATACTGGAAGTCCAGTGCACCAGGCAGTGTAGAGGCAACAGAGAGCAGAAAGATCTTAGCTGCAGCACTCACCCTGACCAGGCATACTTGGCAAGGCCCAGCCAAGGGGAGTCAGTGGAAGCAGAGGTTTTTGGCACCACACTGACCTCCATCCCTCGTTCGTAACAGGCCTATAACACAAAGGCTCAATTAAAACTGCATTCTTGGGAATCCCAGACTCCAGGTCTTGCAGCTGTTTGGCCACATGGAGCATATAATTGGCACACAGTGGTCTCCACAGCAAAGGAGAGCACTCATCAAAACTGGTTTAAAAACAAAAACAAACCCAACTATCAATAATGACATCAGGGAAATATTTCTACAATAAAAACCATGATGGTAGCTGAAAATTTTCCTGTCTCCTGCACACATCCTTCAGAAAAATTGGCTAATACCAAGGAATGGACAGAATCAAATAAGAAGAGTAACCACATCAAGTATGTAGGTCAACATCACCCAGGTTGAGAGCAGCTGGGTTCACAATTTAGCTAGCAAATGACACATAGCACGCAGAGACGATGACCTCTCCAAGTGAAAATACAAGTTCAATGGGGATCACTTTTTCTTGTCAAGACCACAAGCACCTCTAACAATGAAAAAAGTGCAAGAAAAAAAGGCACATGCCTGTGATATTCCTCATTTATTGGGCCATCCTTTCCTTCTCCATTCTTCAGACCTTGTCCTTGTGTCACTACTCACCTTGCAAGTGTAGACTCTGTTATCATACTGGTGAGAATATCTGCATCGACTTTTGGATTCATGAGGGACTCCTTCCTTTGCATGGTTCATGCTCTTCTTACAGCCACACCTGAGTATGCAAAAGCAAACCATGTGCTGATGCTGTCAGATATGGGACAGATGTCACCAAGAGTTCATTTATGTTACTATCTTGCATTTGTATAGGCATAACCCCAAACCATTTTCACAACTGTACATACAGCAATGACATCATTTATCATTGAAAGGCAGGCTCTTTGGAAGGAGGTGTAGCAACTGTTTCACAGTACAAAGCAGCACCACACAACAGTTCAGTGTGGGAAATGATGACTGTAGTCAATCTAAATTTCACAGAGAATTTTAGGAAGAACTAACCAGGTTTGGAAATTGACCAGGACAGAGTTAACACTGCAGCCTTTGCAAGGAGCTGCTAGAAATTCTCTTAATGAGCATAAAAGAGCAGGAACATAGCACTATATCATATATGAGAGAAAGTGTTTCCAGAAGCATAGTCAGCCATAACATCATGCTGCTATAGTACCTCACAGGCTCAGAGCACTGACTGCCATCTACTGCCCTTCCAGGCTCAATCTTTGGGCTCTTCCCAGAGAATTGCAAGCCAAGCTCTAATCAAACCTGGGGCTCCACTTAGATCTAGTCACTGAACACAGCCCAAGCCCATGATGTGTGCTTTAGGATTGTTTATACTGTTTAGGTAATAAAAATGGCATGAAAAGCCATCACAGGAAATTTCAGGTGATTTCTTTAGACACTCCTTTCTCCCTGCCCTGTGTGCACTGGGGAAAAGATATGGGCAGAACAGGTTTGTAGCCATACAGAAAAACAGAATAGGCAAAGACTACGCATCCAGCAATAACAGCCGTCCAATTCACATACGAGCTGAATTTCAAGTGAATTCTGCCTGGAAATACTAGCAAATAATGGGTGATGTCAGGTCTCAAGACGTCACAGAAACTTCACATTCAATGGCTGCAGACCAGGGCTGCACTATCTTCTAGAAGGATGAGGGTGCATTTGTCATCTACTTACCCACAGCTGAGGCACACAGAGGAGCATGTGAAATATTCATCTGGAAAGAAAGAGCTGTGAGCCATCTGGTCATCGGGGATCTCCCCACTGAACCGGTCACTTAGAGCCTGTCAAACAGAAAATAATGAACTGATAAGGGACTGAGAGCAATGCAGACATTTTATGAAAGCTTTTGCAAGCAAAAGCCTGGGTTCCTCTACTGGAGGGATAGGCAGAGAGAGAGTACACAGCTACCAACTAATGTCTTACTAACCTGGAAACCAAGACAAGGATTAGAAACCAAGCAAGAAGACAATCTTGCACTTGTATGGAAGTGACCTGAATGCTTATAAGATACTTACTTTTCTCCTCTCCTCTCTTCCTGCCCCTACTTCAAATTTTATAGCAGAAATGGGTGGCAGAGGATTGCATCCACCTCTGTGCATACAACACATGCCCAAAATAGCAGGGTGCTTTCTAAAAGGGCCTTGCATTCCAGAAACCTCCAGAAGGAATCTCAGAGAGTCATTTCTTACAGCACATGAGGACACATTCTTTGCCCCTCAGCTCAGAAAGTGCAGCCCTGAGCTTTCCTCTGGCCCCTTGAACAACTGCTCTTCTCTGGTGAAACTGCAAGACTGAGACAAAGGGATTTGTTCCCTTTCCTGGGAGCATCTGTTCTCAGATTAAGTCAGTCCTTAGCCTTGGCACACTTAACTTTTTCAGTTCTTTTCGGTGTTATGTTAAAAAAAAAAAAAGCAAACACTGGAACAAAGCAGATGGTTAGGGTTTTTCTTCATGGAGATCTCTGAAGGCAGAAGGTCTAACTGAAACTCTTCCTACAGCTGAGGTTACTACAGTGGCTGCCTTTCTTTCTCTTCCTCCCTCTCCCCTCCCAGGGAGTGGGGGGTGGAGCATCTCTGCTGTCTAACAAGGGTTGACTGCACATACACACAGACATGCGCATATCTCTTACCACAGTTTCTCTTAGATAAGATCTCTACGTAGACATCTGATTTCACAGAATTTCAAGGAAATTAGCTTTAAAATCTCTTTCAAACTTGATGATACTGGCCAATGGATTCAAAAGTTAGGAGGTGGACATAGATCTCTAGCAAGCCTTGTGTCCTCAGGAAGTGAAGCAAAAAAAGTTAATTTGTAGTCAGTAGTGACCTGAACACAGCAACCACTTTACTGGACATGAATTTAAGTATACTAGCAGCTCTATCTGAAACTGGATTACTTCAATAAAATCCTAGAAATTAAACTGGAATTAACCACTCCAGCTGTTCTCCCCTTGCTGCCTGCCTGCTCCCTAATGCAAGGAACTGTGTACATGCCACCCTGATACCTCCCTCTGTGCTTCACCTACCCCAAATACAGAGCAGCTAGAATTATCTGTTCCAACAGCTATGACTAACATCAGAAAAGACTGCTAACACTACCTTCTGCAGATATGCCCCAGCTTAGTCCGTCCCTCCCCGATGACAGTTATTTTCATTGGCCCAAAGAGCACATGATGCTAATCAGGTAGTGGTAGCAATGTGCAAACGTATGGAAACTTGTAGGACAGACTGCAAGTGTGAAGACCCAAAAATCCCTCTGACATCTTAGCAAGGTGAACTTTCTAAAAGAATCACCAGCTGCACTCTCCTATTCTTTTTCATCAGCCTTCTGATCTGATGCTGCACCTCTCAAATGATACATCATTTGGCTTGATCCCATTTTATTTCCTAGCTACCAACACATCTCCTTCCTCCTCTTTGCCTCCTAGCCCTTGGGTTACACTACACTCGCTGCTAGGTTTTGCCAACCATTAACTCCCTCCAAGTCTCCTGCATTCCCTCCCCTTGTGCTGAGGCCATCCTTAGAAATTTCACCAATAACTCCTCCTGGGACTCCTCTTTGTAAATCACTGTCATTAAGTGCTTGTCACTCACAACATCAGTTATTTTTTTTCTTTCCCAGTCAGTTTCTTCCCATCTCAGTTTTTTTATTTTGCTCTGGTTTGCTCTCAACTTTTCTTGAGCTTTCAGGGTCTTTGCTAAGGTGTTTATTTGTTTTAAAGTAAAAAAACTACCCAGCCTACCTGGCTGTTACACAAAAATCATCATCTTCATGGACAAACTTGCTTTATCTCCAGACATCTGCAAGTCTGCATCGCTGGTTCATGTGCTCTATCTTTATTAGCTGCAACTGACAGTTACTAGCAACAGCGATACTAATAAAGATTGTGACAAACTCTTCTCCACTTACTTTTAGTGCTTTGTAGATAACCCCAGGCTGTCTAGGTGACCGAGTGGTATTGTTCTCCAGCTGCTGCTCCACAGCTCGCCTAAGTCCAGAGAAATCTGTTGGAGGATTGTATGTCCTTGTTCCCTTGTAGTGGATTGAGCTGAAAGCCTCAGGAAAACAGCTTAGCTTCCGAAACCGATCCTGAATGAGCTTCTCAGGAACCTCAGAAGGATGATCTATATATAAGAGTATCAGCAAGTATATAAACAACTGATTGTTTTAAATAATATTTAAATTGCACAGTGCTTTCATATGCAACACAGTGCTAGTTTTCCTAATTAAACCTTCTAATACATCTGGAATGCAGTTGTCATTATGTTTTACAAGAAAGAAAAGAAACAAAATGTTTCCAAAAGCAGTCTCTGGTTTTTGATACACAGCTTTAGATTTTAAGGCCAAGTTCCACAGGTAAAACCAGAAACATCTAGGTTTGGAAACACAGATATCCAGAATAAGAAGAGATTTATGACATAATATAAGGAAACTCCATGTCAGTACACTTGTTAACTCTTCTCACCAGACCATAACTTGGTATAGCTAGTCCTAGCACCTGACAAGTGGAAGACATGAACCTTACATGGGCTGCTCATTCTCCATGTCAACCCTGTAGGCAAGGAAGATCGAGCTTCTATCAACCCTTTGTACATGGTGAAGCACTTCAGAACTGGCCACATCAGGTCAGACTCTATAAGGCTGACCAGATTCTTCTGCCTGCTTCCAAGTACCTGCTGCAGATTTCAGAATAAGGCAGGCCCCTACTTCCCTGCCCTAAAACTACATAAAACACTCTTATCTCAATTATCCATCAAGGCAGATGGTTACAGCTTACTGCAAATCCATGTGCTAAGAGGTTTCTTTCCTATTCTTACCATGATCAGAAGTGATGATAAAAATATAATTTTACTACCCTAACTTTGCAAACAGGTGCAACTATCATTATGGGTCACTAAATTAACCTGCTGAAACAGCAAATTTCAACAACTATATGAAACTCTGCATTGCTCATCAGCAAATTGGTATGTAAGAAAAGGAACCACCTCAACAGGTAGTTTAAAAGTAATTAAGAAGTCACTCTAATAATAACCAGAAAGAATGCCAAGTTCTTCTACTAGCTCAAGACCTCACTGGTTAGAAAAACCAAAATGAGAACGTGGGCAAGCAGGGAGCTGCTGTGGTACTACACAGCAGAAGACTCCCAGATGTTGACAGACAGCAGGACTGAGCCTCAGCTGCTACAGGCCAATTCATTAGGGCTCTTGCTCATCAAAGCATCAGAAATGGACAGAATGAATGAAGGTTTCATCATGCCTTTTGAAACATGTAAAAAATGGAGCCAGGAGAAGAAATTTAGATCGCTGTACAGTCAAACCCAAAACATGCAGTGACTTCCATAGGACAGTGCATTTCACTCAGACATACAAATAAAATACACAATTTAAATATGCATAATCCAGTATGACATGAGCCAAGTTAAAAGTACCGGTGAAGAACACTGAAAGCGATGGGAGTAATAGTGTGCCAGGCCTGCTACTTTGGCCATATCAGATACTTGCAGAGAAAAGTGGTGTCAAACCGTCAGCTCTGTGCCACAACCTCAGTCCCAACCTCACATCAGCCTCAGAACAATGTTGGTCCACAGAATGTAAAAAAGTAGAGTGAGGGTACTGTAAGTATTAAAGTTCACCAATTTCATTATTCTTGCTCATCCTAGTTTCTACATAGAGTTTTATTTCAGTTTTTTTGCAACAGGATATTCCATACCCCTGCCAAAAGTCCAGGGTGTCTCAGTTTTCACCTTCATCTACCATATCACCCATGCTCATGATTTGTACAATGACCCCTCCTACGGCTGGCAGAACTCCCATCATGACTAGTCAGTGCTGATGTCCAGCTGGCTAAGAGGATTATTCTAGCTGATCTGGGGTAGTCAGATCGCCATCAGGGAATGCTCTGCTATAGCCTGGCTCTCGGAGTGGAACAAGTGACAGCAAAACCCGAACCACATCTTTTGCATGGTAGTAAAGAACACTGATACTCAATGCAACCTGATAATTTATAGATAGCATTTAGCACATTGTAATTCAGTTTCTTACTGCCTACTCACCAGAGCCCAGTAGCTTGGTGTACACAGTCTCGTGAAAGATGATGACACCTGGACCCAAAGTTGACAGAGGAACATCTAGGCCACAGCGGGCTGTGGTAGCTTTTAGCTCCTTGGTGAAATGTTTTAAATAAGCCTCCGAGGCATCACCAAGGAATTTGAAGAGATCATTGTGGAGCCTGTCAGCACGAGTACGGTAGATGACAAGGTCAGAGATGGCCAGGACCTTCAGCAGCAGCCGTGTTCTCTGGCTTAGGTTCACAGTAGCCCCCAGGAGGCCCTCTGTATCAATTACCACCACTTTGCGGACAGGGTCATAGGCTGCCCAGACTCCAACTGTGCAAGACTCTTGGGCTGGAGACGTCTTGAAGACTTCCCGGCCATAGAAGAAAGTGTGGTTAAGGGTATGAGACTTGCCATCCCCCGTGTTCCCAAAGATGGACACTACCTTTAGATGCTGGTCAGGACTGCAGTCCAGTTTCTTAATAAAGTCTTCTTCATTCCTTACCTTCCAAAAAAAGAGAAAAATATTACAACTATGCAATTGGAGTAGACAACACTGAAAACACACCTGGTTTCAGGATTCATAAGATTAACAAGAGTGACTACTTCCTGTTCAGATTTCATCGTAAGTTTCTGAAGCACTAAAAAGTCCAAAGCAAAATATTAGAAAGCAGTTTTGTAACACGTACACATCAATGGGCTTTAGGCTGTTCCATCGTGTAGCTGTGTTGGAAGCGATGCCTCACTGTGATTACCGGTCTAGTGAAACCTCTTATACCTCACCCCATTCCCTGAGGCAGTCTGAAGAAGGGAGCACAACTGTACTTCCAGGTCTGCCAGAACAGCTCTTTGGAGCATGGCAGACACTCCCAGTGCATTGGTCTTCTGGCAAGCATCCAAATTCAGGTGCAAAACAGGGGAGTGCTCTTGTCACCTTAAATTGCCTCATCCATAGAGGCTGAGCACCTGTTTAGGGAGAAAAAGCTCCTCCATGCAGCTGTGCTGCACCTATCCACAGCCAGGGGCTCTCAGACACAGCCTGTCCTGCTCTCACTGCTCTCCAGCTGACAGATCCTTCATCTGAAGGGAGGGGCAGAAAAGAAGGATGCAAAGTTGTGCACTGGAATCAGATGGTCGAAGCACATCAAACTGGCTTTTATAGAAGTGCCACAACTACCTCAATTACCCATTTCATAATTTATTGTATTGTGCTTTCATTTAAAAAAAAGAAAAACCACAACACACACACACAAACACAAAACCAAATGAGAGTAGACAGCCTTCATCAGGTAACTTCTCTTTGGCTTCACATAGATTAAGTGACAAGCATCATGCTATTTAGGTTAGAGAATAGGGCATTTTCTGTTCAGATACTAAAGCAACAGTGAACAGATGAACAAGCAATGAAACAGGTTAGGGCTCTGTATAAGACCCTGCCTTGTTTTTGTTGCAGAATATGGCTTTGGCTTTTAAAGGTTTCATGCTTCTGGCTATGGTTGTTTAGCACTCGCTTTTTCTTCTTCTAACAGGTTTTATCCACGTGTTATGTGACAGGGAAGAATATGACAGGGGCACTTTTTGAGAAAGATTAAATTCACCTCCTTAGTCACGATTCCCTCCTCAGGGAATCCCTGTCAGCTGAAAGGAGCAGGCCTTCCATCTCTTCTCGTCTGCCTCTCAACTTCTGGAAGTTCCTTGGCTATTTCACCCCGACAAGTACAGTTGGAAGGTCTCACGATACATGATCCACAGAGGCCATGAGGTAATAAATGGTTTCTTTGAACAAGTTTATTCTTAGATTAGCAAATTAGTTTAAGGCTCAGCCAGCCCCATTCGCTCTGGTCAAATCTAGACTATGAAGGAAAACAAAAAACAGCCAGCGTGCCAAAACCCAAAAAATAACCAGTGTGCCAGATTGTGGTTGGGAACAGCGTTCAGAAAGAAAAACTGTGGACTGTGGGGCTGCAGTATCTTCTCACTGACTCAAAGCATACAAGGCAGCCTCATATTGTGGAAGAAAACAGGAAATAGAGAAATCAAAACCCTCTCAGTAGAATCTTTCCTGGTGTCTGCAGGAGACATCAAGATAAACTCGAGTTACAGGTGCACAAGAAAGGGTCTGCTTTTTTGGTAGCTGTGATTATTAGCTTGTCATCAGGCAGGTAGATGACAGATGCTCTTTCTCTTAGTGTCTCTGGAGATGTCTCTGTGGATGAAAGGAAGTTCTTGGTTCACAGCATAGCTCCTAAAAACATTCACAGATCTTGATAATATAATAATATTATGTGTATGTAAGCAAAAAGGAACATGATAAAAACAAAACAATCTGGAGAAGAAGTTAACTCTTGCCTCCTAGACTTCTCACCATAAGGGTGGCAGAGCCTCTTTTTGCCAGAGTCAGAGGTTACGTACTCCCTGGACAGCACAGCTGCGTAAGTATTGGCAGGACAACTAATAACGAAGGTCTTTCAGGCAGCACTGGTTGTTATTCTGGTATCAGTTTGGGAGAGTTTGTGGAAGGGGCTGAGTCAGTAATGTCAGAAGACATAAAGGATAATAGGGACCACAGGAATAAGGGTAGCTCTGCAATGCATTCCCACCAGTAAAAAAACAGCAGTCAACTCAAACTCCACTGCAGTTGAAATTGTCCCAAGCTGAGCTAATGCAAATGTCCACACCACCAGTCGTCTTTTGCATTCAATGTACTTTAACAACCGCTGATACTGTGGGAAGAAGAGCTGGATTGCTGACCCAGACAGAAGAAAAGTTGGTTCTAGACCACTCCAGCAGAAAAGTTATGCTGAATATAAAATCAGACACCCAAAGCACTGAGCTGTTATCCCCTCCTAAGGCTCTAGACTTTTTCAGACTTCCTTGCTGAGACAGAACTCGCGAGTGATTCGGACAAGCAAGTCACCCAGGAGCACAAGAATGCACCCAAGTCCAGCTAGTCCTATATTGTGTCTCACAGGACTCAGTAATGGGTGAGAAATAACTTAGACATTAAAAAAGTAAATGTTTCCTAGCATGTTTTACCACAGTAGCATACTACTACTCTCAGTAGTCAGATGTCAAAGGACTTCCCGAACAGTGGTTGCATCTAGATACTCATGTTTGGTAAAGAACCAGTAGGCCCATCCTCTAGGAGGTTGTCTAACCCCTTTGTGAACATACTCATAGTTTTGGATCCTGCAACATCCTGTCACAATAAATTCCATGTGGGGTGGGGGGGGAGAAAAGAAACAAAACCAAAAACCAAACCAATACAACCAAAATAACCCCTTCCTTTTGTTGAATATGCTTGTATGTCATTGGGTGTTCCTTGCTCTTGCGCACTTGTCTTCTTTAACCACTGCTGAGCACAGGGATGGTACTCTCAAAGAACCATCCACAACAATCCCCACATCAGTAGCCAAATTTACTTCCCTTGAGCAAGTTCCTTTAAGACATTTAAAGTCAGAGTGGGTGTAATAAGTGTCGAAGTACTAATTAACCCCCATTGGGCTCAAGTCCCACTTCTCCATTTTGCTCCTCATTTCTAAAGAAATTTGCACAGTACCACCTTCTGCTCCATGTGCAAAGGACTCATGTTTCCACAGCTGTGTCCACTCCCACGTTGTCCAAGAGCTCCACATCTCTGACATGAGCAGCAGAGAGTATGAAACCTTCCTTAAATTGCACAGCAATGTCAATTAAGAATGAAAACTTTCTATGTCTAACCTAAGACAAGAGGCATATCTCTCCTGTCCCTTCTCTATTTTGCCATTTCTAGTATCAGACACTCATTTACACTTTTGTTACAGCTCTTAGAAGAAGATTCTCTTCTAGAAAGAAGAGTTTTTACTCCATCATAGGTTAGAATCCTGGTTAGCCTTCTTTTATAGTTTTAACTACATTTCTGTTAGCAGCTGTCATCCAGCCCCCCATGCAGTCACTCCACCCAAGCTGAGCTGAACTGAAGGTAAAGGTCTTCAGCAGGAAAAACAGAGAACTTTACACCTGAAGTCCTCTCTAAGGAGGACACAAAACCTCATACCATGCTGCCATAGAATGCATTTAGATCTGAAGCATCCTTGTCACCCATACTTGGCAAGCTATTATACCTAACATAACAAGTCTCCTAGATCCGAGCCATAATAAAAGTAGAACTGTTTAGGAAGAGAGAAGAAACAAGAACTGCTAAAATTACATTCCTGCCTATGAATTTCTTGGAAACAATGTTATTAAAACAATAACATGTTAAAAACTTATGAACAAAATCCATAAAATGGAACAGAGTTTCCAATGACCTGTACTCACAGAACTTTAAATCTGCCTCCACACAAAACAAACACATTAAGAGAATCAGACATTTTTACCACAGTTTTCTCCTTTTAAAACTCTTCATGAACCCTTTAAGGCTTGCTAATATTCATGGAAATGGCGCACAAAGCCAGAGCTATGCCACAACAACACAGTACCTCAAAACAAAAATCAAGAGTGCTTAGCATAGTATTCAGAGTGCCTTCGTTTGCTGGTCTTACACTCCCATTTTGACTTACATTGGTACTTCTGTTGTTGCATTTTGAAATCTTACTCTTTGCTTGGCCTGATTTTAACAGAGTATTTTTAATAATTAAAATACATTTTCTGCAATCAAGAAATATACCATCATACAAATAATTAATTTTATGAGTCATTAGACTTGCCTGACAACCAGCGAACAACAATATCTTGATATCAACCACTAGATCAATAAAGAGGATATAAATTTAACACGCTTTTCAATTAATGGAAAAATAAGCTACAAGATTTGTAACAGCACATCCAACTATATACCAGCATAAAATTGCAAACATCTGAAACAAATCAGTCTCCAAGTACAAGCGGTCAAAACAAGCAAGTGAAAAAAAACCAAATATTTCCCTTAAAGCATTGGCAATACAAGCAACACTGGCAATACAAGCAATTCTGCTCACGGTTCAGAAAACATTTTAAAAAGATAATGCTTAAAAGAATTCAAACTAACACCTGAAATCAGAGGGAGAAATGGCAAAGCAAGCTAAAACAAGATCTGCAACCTTTTAAGCAGCCCTGAACTTCTGAAACACAAAACTGACAATTTTAGGTAATTGATCTTGAGGACAGAGTATCATATCAATCATTAAACCTGGAAACGGAACAGATCTGTCAGATCTTGCCCACCTCAACACAGACCAGTTCTTTATGACACAGCTTCTAAATTCTGGCAGTTTTGTTTTAACTCTAAAAAACTGGGTTCTTATGCAGACGTAGATTCACACAAATGTCTTATGGGTGCATGTCTAAAGCCCCAGGTCCTACTGTTAGGTCATTACATCAAAATTTCAGCATATGTCGAAAAGAACAAGAGAGAAACCTATAAAGCAGATTTCTTCCCTTAACTACAGCCTATAAGACAAATCTGAGAAAAATACAGTACAGTGCTGCCACCAAAATTCACATCTCTGCAGAGCTCCTCACAGTCACTCCCAGAAAGGCACTGCATGAATGCAAAGAAGTGCAGCTGGCTCACCCCAGCAACTCAAGTGCAACAGGCTATTAAAAGAGCAGCTGGAAAGTCCCTGCTTTTGCCCCAGGAGAAACTTGTTGATATTCCCAAAAGTTTCTTTCTACCAAGTGAGAAAAAGGACTGGGTAGCTCCCTGTGGGGAAGAGAAACTCTCTGCTATGAAACCCATGACATAGTCCAGGGCCACTCTCACAGCTCTACTATCATAATTCAAACCCTGTTTCCACTAAGACCATAGACTAATTCAGGCTGAAAGGGACCTCAGGAGGTCATTACTCACTCCCAGGTTTTAGAAGCCTCTAAACAAGAGAGAAGATTTTGATCATAAGCAGGGGCTCAAGAAGAATCAAGGCTGACTTACAAGTCCAAGCAGCTCTAGTTTCCTACCTTGGTTTGT
This sequence comes from Haliaeetus albicilla, assembly GCF_947461875.1. Lineage (NCBI taxonomy): Eukaryota > Metazoa > Chordata > Aves > Accipitriformes > Accipitridae > Haliaeetus > Haliaeetus albicilla. The sequence continues at coordinate 40,554,368 of NC_091487.1, forward strand.
CTCCTATACCGTTTTTCCTGCATGACTTCCCATAGAAAATGTCATTTATGCCATTACTTAAGTCCTCCACACATAACTTAAATTCCATAATCCAATCACATAGACATATTTGATAAAGAAATAAGTGCCTCTAAAACATAAATTTTCTAAGTTTTATGAAAATAAACAGCAGAGTAAAGAAGACAGACTCTAATAACCTTTCTGAAGAAAAAAGCTTGTCTCTTGCCCACTCCACACAGCCAGCAAGATACAATAGTAAGCTGAGCAGTCACACCCATACTTGCTAGCCAGTAAGCATGCTGGCTGGTGCATGATAGCACACATACTGCTGCTTACCCAAAAGACAGAAGATGTAGATAAGCACTGGATAATGGGGGGCAGACATCTCAGAAAATAGATTTCATTAATTCTACTGCTCAAAGAGTTACTTGTTACTATGTAAACATTTTATGGTAGCTTGGGAGAGTTTTCCCAAGAGGGCTGTGTCAGTGGATTAGTTTATAAAATTGCATATGTTATACCAGTAGTTATGGTATTCAGGAGTAAGTTATTAATCATTGACCCAGCAAGCACTTAAATATATTTATCATCATTGCCCTCAGTAATCTCCTAGACTTCAGCCAAGCTGACACTGGACATCAGCATTTTCAGGATCAGAGTCCTACAGAGCCTCAAGCCCAAACTGAGTGACTTGACACTGGATGCGAGGAGGGCAGAATAAAGAAGGGGACAGACAGGCCCCGAAGATTTAAGGTTAGATTCCAACACTCCACCTCAGCTTCAGGTAGTTTTGATCTTATTCCCAACGCTGGGTGCAGGTCTGGCTCAACCAAAGGAAAGCATTTATATTAGGGGTGTTTTCTAACCTGAAGTTTTTTTGTACCTGCTTATTTGCCTTCACTGCAGTACTGCCTATGGGTTCTGTTGAAATTTGTACTGTTAGGCTCTGCACACACCCATGAAAATAGTGTCCCTGAACTGAATATCTTTTTCAGACCAAAGTTATGCTGTTTGTTCCCACAGCTTTGGCAAAGGTATTCAGGGACAGTATTTTCATGGGTTTGTACAGAGCTTAACAGAATGAGTCTCAACAGGTCCCTGCAGTGAAGGGTGGAGGCTGCCCATGTCTGAGGCTCATGTCTGTCTATTACAGGACTCTTTCCTGAAAGAGACAAATAGGTAAGAGTTAAATCCTGCTTAACAACCCCACCCAAAGAGAGAGACCCTATTTCAAAGGTTTTAAGACAGTGGTGGAAAAAACGTAAGGGGATGGGAGGCAATACAATTTGATTGGACTCCTTCCCTAACTCAAGAGGCAATATTGACCGAAATATTGCTGTTACCAGGTAAGTTACCATTGTAGATGACAGCTGAGTTATATGAAACTGCTGAAAGCAGAAGTAAGACTAGACAGTCCACCGTTTGCTAGCTGAAAAACTACTTTTGCAAGAACTCAAAACTAATAAAGCTAATAAAGACTTCAAGGTAAATGCAACCGCTGCAGAAATAACACCAGTTTAAGAGTGTCATCTAACTCTTAAAGAAAACAGTACACAGTGAAGCAGATATTATTATTACATATCCTAAGTACCTTCCAGGTTTCCCATGGATGTTAATTCAGCCACACAGCTTCCAATTACCACCCCAACGTCACAGCTGTAGCAGCAGAGGCACATCCAGGTGAAGAGACTTGCCCAGAAGACAGCAAGTCAGTGAGTGAGTTCATGCAGTAACTATTAGTGTTCCTCAATACTAAGGGTAAATAGATTACCTGTGTGGACACTACTTTATACCACTGTCCTTTTGAAGAGGGGCATTTAGAAACTTACTGGTATTACAGTTCCACTCTTCCTAGAAAATAGTTACTTTGGTTATTTTCCCAATTGCAGGATGTTTTGACAGACAGGCCAAAGGACTATGAAACTTCTGCCTTTAAGTGATCCTAGAGCAAGACATTAACAACCCAGGTAAAAAAGTAAAAGGTATACTGCAGCAACATCTGCCTCCCAGCAACCTGTGCAGAAGTGAGAAAGTGGAGGAGATGGAAAGAACAGAAGGGCTGGAGGACAGCAAGCTGCCAGTTCCCTTTTCTTTCTTGAATGTACCCCAAAGCACTCACATCCTGCTCCTGCTGGCAGCACCCAGGAGCCCAAAAGGATTCACTGGATAAGTGCAAAGATGTACAGCAGACGAAGGACTAGAACACCCCCTTTCTCCTACCAACCCTATTTAGTTCAGGAACTCCTCAAATGAAACAGTGGGTAATTCCACAGTAGCTTGCTATCAGCTTCTCTCACCTGTGACATGCTCTCCTTTGCTTCTACACCTGCACTCATTTCAGCATATGGACAAGAAATACAGGAAGCAAGCAAGAGATTTTACTTTAGTTACAGCCCAAGAGAACTTCATCATGAAGAAGGAGCAGGAGCAGTTCCAGGGAAAAGCAATATTTGTAAGTGGCTATGTTCGAATTAGCTAGGAGTCAGCCTGAGACTGTTAAAGGAGCTCTGCATTTGTTGAATGGATGGCTCCTCTCCCATCTTCTAAAAATAATCTTGAAAATACTGGTATATGTCCAGTGGAAGAAAGAACACTCCTAACCAGCAATTGCCGAGTAGTTTTTCTACTACTTTATTCCAAGGACAGGAAAACAGTGCACTTTAGTGTAGGAGAAGGAACTGCAAAACTGATAACAGACAGGGATGGGAGGAATACTGACAAATAGCAAAGTAATAAGAGAAAAATTCCTAGAGTGTAGGACAGCAAACTCCCAAAAATACTTTGGCAAGAAAACCTCTCTGAAGCACAAAGAGGAGGAAAACTCATCAATAGTACAGCAACAGTGATGCGGCACAGAAATTACATATCCTGATCCAACAGATCACACTGACCTAGAAAACTTGGATCCTTCTACATTTCTTCTTCCTCCTTTACATCCATGGCAAATATACCAGCTGTGATTCTTCAGTTTACAGGATATAGACTAAAATTCCCAGAAACTTGCAGCTGACTCTGCTACCCTAAAGCACAAAAAACCCACCAAACCCCCCAAAAACCAACAAAACAAAAACTTTCCCCCAACAGCAAATCAAGCAAGATTGTCATAGGAAGTACTACTATTTGCTAAACAAATGCTTTTCTATTACAGAGGCAAGCAAGAAGACTTAAAAGATTGTGATCTTCTCTTGGGAGAGAAGACATAACACTGGCTTGCACTGACTGACAAAGAATACTTGTCTAGAAAAAGCATTCCTAGTGACTCTCCATTCTTTCATCCCTAGACTTTGGCCAGGCTCAAATCAGTAGGTAATAAGGAAAAATCACAGGACTTTCATCAGGTTTGCAGTGGGAGCGAGAAAAGCAAGGCAGCCTTAAAGAGTTATCACTCTGTACGTGTAACTTTTTAACAAGAGGGGACAGAGGAGGACACATGGACTTTTACATGTTAGAGGCTGGTTATTTAATGATTGTATAAAATGGTCTGCATTTAAGTAAGAGCTACGGGTCATTCTGCGTCATCTAAACTGACTGCAAAGCATTATATAGATCCTGCTCAGTATTTGCTGAAGGAAAGAGCTTAATCCTTTAGGTGTCTAACCCTGCTAGCAGGAATAAAAAGAACTCAAGGAATGGGGCTGGATTTAGGAAATTGAGATAACTATTGGCAAAACAAAAAGACCTTGCTAACTGAAGAAAGGGAGCTCATAGTGAGTATGTCAGGGGAGACCCACTAATATATATTCCTTTCTCCCACAAAAAATTATAGTGCTGGGGATATTATTTTTGTGACTAGCTAGATGAAAAATTTCCTTTTCTTCCTGTTTTCTTAGTAAGACAGGCTACAAAGTCAGTACCTTTTATTTTTCTTTGCAACCCAGAGATTGGGTAATTTCTTGTGACAGAGCTAGTTTCTGGTCAAAGATCAGTGAACTCTAAGGCAGACTAATAACAATGAAGCATGTCCCCTATCTTCTGGGGTCAATGAAAGACTTTCTCTACCTCTCTAAAGTATATATGCCGAGTCCTTAATTAGGGCTTCGGACAAAGTGTTACCATAGAAGCCACTAGTGACACTACAACCAAGTTCTGATCCTGTGGTAAGAACTCTCAACATCTGTTCCCAAAGATAGAAATCTCAAATTGTTGCTATGCGTTGTTGAGCATTTCTTCTCCCCTGCCTCAGAAGTAGTAGTAAATAGAGTTCACTGTACAACTGATACATAACTCTGCTTTATGCTAAAGAGCTCTATTGCAAAGGCATTGTATAAAGACAAAGCAAAAATGGATACTGTTCCAGAAAGTGCATAAACATATGTACAAGAGACAAAGAGATGAGTGGAAAAGCTCAAGTGACAGTATCAGGACTCAAAACAACTATACTAACCCGAGTCGTGTTTTTATTGTTGTGTTTTGCTGTGTTTTTCTTAATAGATCCACGAGTATAGGGGAGTTTTAAAAAAGATCAATGAACTAATTCTGTAAGTTCTTAAGGGAAGTGCCTCCCATGTGCAAGGGGCAGCACTAGTGACAGCACAATGATGCTTGTTTGAAAATTCAGCAAGTTAGAGATAAGAAAGGAAAGCTGACATCTTGACAGAGCAGATCAGGAGATTCAGTTGGGGGATTTACACACATAAAAGAAGGCAGCATGCAGTTTAAGTCTAACATGGCAAAGAGGAGATGTGGAAGATGTAACGATAGCATTGACAAGACAGAAGCAATTGACTGAGGAAGTAATCCCCACAGTATCATTCTGAATAGAGATGAGCAAGGAAGATAGACTATGCCAGAGCCAATTAACAAACAGATGCTGCAGTTATCAAGAACAATTTGATTGAAGTCTCAGCTTTAGATATGCAATAGATAAGGCCAGAAGTTTAATACTGTGTAAAGAGAAACTATGTAATACAGCCTGAGAAAAAGGACCTAGAATGGGGTCTAAACTCCAGGTGATGCCAATTTGTAAAATATGGACAAGATTTGTTTTCTGATAGAAATAGTCAATAAGGTCTTACAAGGGGCAATAAGTCCTGGAAGAAGGAAAGGAATATTTGTGGTGTACGTCAAAATGACCGGGGACTAACTCACAAGAGTCGCAAAGCATCATGCTGTGCGCTGTGCGAGACAGCTGGGGTTGGACTCCATGAGGAATAACCTCTCTCTCTGGCTCTTCCACAGACTTGCAGTGCAAACTTGGATTTAACCTTTAATGGCATTTTCTTAACATGAGATAACCAATCTCTTTTTGAGGTGCTCAGACATAGTGCTGTTACGATGAATATCACAGAGAAGCTTGCAATTCACAGATATGAACTTAAGCTACTATCGGTTCCCTACAAACAACTGCTTCACAAGCAGTAGTTTAAAAATGGACCTTTCCCGACTAAGTGGATTTGAAACAAGCACAAGAAAACCATAAGCTCAGAAAGCTGAGAACATGTCTGCAAAGCACAAAAAAGCTCCAAACTAGCTTTGAGCAGGCCAGCACATCTGTGCAACATGGCACAAAGACAGTTATGCAGATCTCAGAATTACCATAGCTGTATCAGTGCAGTGCTGAGCCCAAGCTGAGAATCTCCACCTCTCAGCTAAACTAATTTGCTCAGGCACAGCTCCTTATGGATTAATCTACATTGCTTCTGGATCTGGAACTAGCTCAGTCATTGCTTACATGCTATAAATGTCCTACAGTTTCAGAGCTACCACCTCCAAGAAGCCAACAGGAACAATGAGATGAAACATAACCACTCGAGCTTAACAACTCCAAGTTCCAAGGGAAACTAAAAAGAGAAATCTCTTTGCTTTGTGTTCCCATCTCATGGAACCACTTTCATCTTAGAGATTTGTAAACACGTATACATCAGCGAGTATCTCAATCCATCATGTTTGCTCAGCAGCATAACTAGTTCTGCCTAATTTTGTAGGACTAGCATTTAACATTGCTATGGCAGAATCTACCACTGATAGCAAATCAGGAAATAAGAGAGGAAACTGCTAACTAATGCAACAATCTTCACGTTCCAAAGGTCAGAAAACAGATGGTTAAAGATAGCTGGACTCCATAATTCTGATAAATCCTTCTCCTGTCTGCTCAAGCTTAAAAAGCCACACACCCTCAAACCCTGAATCTCCACATTTCAAGTTATTACTATTTTGGCATTTGGACGAGAAGTTGGTTTAAATAACATTCTAAGGATTTCTCCCCGAGTTATCAGCAATAATCTTGCTAATGACAAGCACAAAAGACTGAGGATCACTTTCCTATAGCTGAATTGGCTGTTCCATATTATCAAGAGCAAAAGATGCTACAGAAGAGGTCTTCGGAGCTAGCTAGTCATCTGACAGCCCTCTCTAAATAAAGGTCCTCATACTCACTAGCAGAAACATCACTATAGTAGCAAGCACTCTTTAAGTTCCAGCTGCCAGAAAACATCTTAATTGAAAACTCTCAAACTGCTTTGACACTGGCTGTGAGATGTCACGTAAGTTTTCAGCTATGAGGAGGAAAAGATCACTCCAGATGGAAGATCTCTGATTCAACATCCTGATAGTGAAGCAAGATCATTTTTGGAGAGCTTTTTCAATCCAGTTCTGATCAAATTGCTATTATCTGATAAAGGACCATTGCTGTCCCAATAAGGAAGTTGGCTTTATTGCCCATGACATTTAAATAGCAACATACTTGCTTGCAAGAGGCAGCCAAAAGTCTTCCTCAATAAGGCTTACAGATTCATGAGTATAAAGATAACTTAAACCAGTGCAACCACACACAGCCACAGCTTGTGAGCAGCTTTCCAGGACAGCCCTGTTGTAAGGCGTTTCAGAGCTTGCTCTACTGGCTAGATGAAGATTATTGAAAAATCTGCATCTAAAAGTAATAGCTGCATCTGCCATGCATTACAAGGAAATGTGTGTGTGCTTAGGGGAGGCATACAAACTTAGGACTGCTACCACACCTGAAACTCAGTCACTCGGTTTACAGTCTCTGGTGTCCTGCACAGTGTGTTTTCTATGTCAGTGCATTGTAAGGACTGTCATCCTCTCCTCCCTTTCCCCTCCAAAAGCCACAAGAATCTGTCAGTCAGTACACCTGAACTGACCAAAGTGCGACCCAAGTATCTTGCATCTATTCTATACTATAGTGTAATTACAGTGTACATTTTATATATATCTATATATATTATACTCTTCTATAGTACAGAATAGATACAAGATACTTGTGTCACATTTCCTTGCAATGCATGGCAGACACATTGACTGTTACTATGATGGATACAAATAACTAATCTACCAACAATCAGAATATCACAATTCTTTTTACTGCTGGTAGGATGAATATGTTAAATTAGAGTAACCAGATACTGAGTCTTCAGGTAACTACACATTTTCTTTCAGTGTCTCCTGAATGAGGTTTAACATGAAGGGTGCAAACTGGAAGCCAGGACACAAAGCTGAATTTTTAGTTGTGTAACTAACCTGCTCTGTGACTTCCACACGTTGCTGGTTTTATATTTGTAAAGTATTTTTACACTGTAAAGTGCTTACGCTCACCAAATGTAAAGGCCAACAGAAGAGTTCATTAACTGCATATATTGAATGCTAGGCTCTCTAAAATAATGCCTCCTGAGAGGCTGTTCCTAGTCAACTAGTATTTCTAACATTATTACCAGCAGGCCTACCCCAAATGGATGGCCAATTTCCCCCTCTTTCAGCAAAAGGCTAACATGGAATAACATTTGTGACAAGGAATATAGCTTAACCACGACATCTGTAGGACTTGGATGGCACACTTTGGACCCTTATTTCTACTTCACCCTATTCCTAAAAATCAGATGGATTTCCTGATGCTAAAGGAGAGTAGCAGGGGGCTGTAGTCTTGCATTAGCACTGCTTGGTACAGTGCCCACTCCTAGTCATATGGTAGGAGATTGGCTGCCAGCACTCCCATTTGCAGGATATCTCCTACAATACTCTCAGTTCAATTTTGTTCAGGAACGATCAGCATCCCGCACAGAGAACTCTTATCTCAGTTGTGTGTGTCTCAGTACAGAGTCAATTCTTTCACCAGCTTTGCCTACCAAGCCTCTTAGAGGAGGCTCTTGCCATGCATAAGGTTTTAATGAACTTGAGCTTTTCAGGAACTCATGAGCAAGGCCACTCCAAGGCACTGTGTCTTTTCGGCCCAAGATACTCACTTAGTGCCACTTAATTGGCTATCCTCATTTTATTACTATTGCTGCCAGTTACATGTCAAGTGTTAAACATGCATCACAGCAGTCTGTTAGACTGAGAGAAAAAATAAAGGAACTCACCCGTTCAAACAAACCACAGCAGTTCTTACCTGAATCTCCTCAGTTTCATCCACCAAGAGGAAACTCACAACTTTCTCTGTCATCTTCCTTCTCTTGGTCTCCTCATCCATCCCCTCCTCCTCTTCCTGCTCTTGGGCTTTGCCAGCATGGTACACAGTGACAGGGTGCTTCCTTCTGTTCCCCCCAGCATGTGTCCTCTTCTGACACTCCACGCAGAGGTTGATTTTGCACACCTGGCACCTCACTGCTGCTATCTGCCTCGAGCCTGTCATGCTGGCGTGCATTATGTTCCCATTGGCACCTTTGCAGGAGTCACAGTACGGGACATGGCCGGGTTTTATACGGGTCCGTTCGTGGTTCCGTAACCTCTCCGGCTGATGCAGCTCTTCTTCACAACGCTGGCACTGTAGGCTCCTGCACTCGTCACACTCAAAGATTGCTTCATCTGTCCCACTGCAAACATAGCTTTCCTGGCACAGGAGTGTCGTGTTCTGTCCTTTCTCTGCAGTTTGTGTGTGGGCGCTCATCTTCAGATTTCTTTAAAGCAACGTTTTTCCCTCCTGTTTCTGTTTTGAACAGTGATACGTGTAAAAGTCAGTAGCAAATTTAGTATTTTCACAGGGGAAAGAAACACAACAGGAATGCTGTCCGTACTTAATTTTAAATAATTAATAGATGTTTCTGTAAGATTCATACACTGACCTGCCTCCCAGGAAGAGTCTTGTTAAGTGCAGATGAAGTTTCCTTTCTCCAAAATAAACTCAAACAACGTGGCTGGTTTCATGCATTGTTATGCCCGAATGCTGGTACGCATTCTGCCTCTGCTTAGACGTATAACGTCTTTTCAGTGATGAGGAAAAAACCCAGTCTGGTGTACTTCAGCAGACAGGGCACAGGGTATCCCTGAAGCAGAGATCGGAGGGAGGCAGCTGACGACACAGAGGCAAAAAAGGCATTAGAAATGCACAAGTGCATATACATGTACACACACAGAGGACTGTGTCAATACTAGAAAATTCTCTGCTTTCACTCCCCAGCTAAGCTCCTCCTTCAGAGTTCACAGTATTTATTTGCTGGGAATTTCCTGATGCGCTTCGCCAGATAAACAAAAATCCGCTCTCTTTGTGCGCTCCTTCTAGCGACGCTGGAGAACGACCGCTACCGCGGCCAGGCCGGCGAGGCGACGGGTTTTCCCCCTTCCCCGCCCCAAGTTGCCAAAGCAGGCCCCCGAAACCAGCGCCCGCTAAGGGCAGGCTGCGCACCGAGCCGCCTTTGTCTCGACCTGCTGCCTCCCGGCTGCGCGGGGCCCCGGCCCTGCCGCCTCACACCGGCCCTCGGCCGCCTCCCCTCCCGGCCCTCACAGAGCCGCTCTCGCTCCGGGCTGACCCTCGGCGCCCACCCCGCCCCGCCGCCGCCTCTCCCCGACCGGTTTCGCGGACCCGACGAGGAGCGAGCGGCCGGCCGGGAGCGCTGCCCCGCGGCGGCCGGCACTTGTGGCTCGGCCGCTCCCGGGCCGGGCGGGGGCGGCGGGCGGCCCCCCGCCGCCGCCGGCCGGCCGGAGTTACGTAACGCCGGTGCCAGCCGGCGCCTCGCTCCCGCGCCCCGCACCTACCTGGGGGCTGCGCCCGGCGGCGGCGGCGCCGTCCTAGTCCGAGTCAGCGGCCGGGGAAGGAAGGAAGGGGGGAAGCCCCCGGCTTCCGAGCGGCGACAGCGGGCGGGGAGCTGCGGCGGGACCGGGAACAAAGGCGGCGGCGCCAGCCGGGCTATTGTTTACAAGCCGGCGGCCACCTTTCTTCCCCTTCCTCCCGCCGGCACCCGGTGACTAAGGAGTCGGGTCCCGGCCGCGGCTGCTGCTGCTGCTGCTTCTTCCTCCTCCTCCTCCTCCTCCTCCTTCCCCCCCGCCCCCTCCGCGCCCGGGGCGGGGGGTGTCCCGCTTCTCCTCCCCCAGGGGTCGGGGCGGCGACCCGACCATGCAGGCGAAGCGCCCGGGAGGGCTGAGCTGAGCAGGGCAGGGCAGGACCCGCGCCCCCTCCGCCCGCTCCCCTCGTTGTCAGCCGGGATCAGCTGATCGCGGGGAACTTCAGGGTTATTTTCTCACCGCGGAGACGGGAAGGCGGCGGGCGGGAGGCGGGGCGGCACGCCGGCACGCCGGGAGCTGTAGTCCGGGGGCCCGGCGCTGCCTCACGGAGAGCCGCCGGCAGACCGCACGTCGCCGCGGGGGCCCCACGCCGTGGCGCCTGCTGGGAGGTGTAGTTCCCGCGGCGGGAAGGGGCGGCGAGGCCCCGACCCGGGGTCCCCGGGGCGGAGCGGGGAGGTTAGCGGGGCGGCGGGTGACGGCGGAGGGCGCTGCGCCTCCAGGGGCGTTACGAGGGCGGGGCGGGGGGCGGCCGTGCCGTGAGGCGGCCCCGCCGTGAGGCGGCCCCGCCGGCCGTGCCGTGAGGCGGCGCTCCCGCCCCTGAGGGCGTCCGCGGTGCTCGGGGCCCGTTCGCCGTCCCTGAGGTTTTCGTTCGCCCTCCGCTTTATTTTTTGTCCCCCCCCGCCCCGCGGCTGGCGGGCACCCCTGAGGGCGGGCGGAGCTGCGAGACACCCTGCGCCGGAGGAGTGTAAGGAGTCCCCCCAGCAGGTGCATGAGGGATGAACTTCGTAGCGAAGCTTTTTCCTTCCACCACCTGGAGAGAGACCAAGCGGCCGCTGCCAGGCCTCCAGGTCTGGCAGATAAGCGGGTCACGGTGACCGCCTGGGAGAGCCAGGCGCCCGTCTCGCTTCTGCCACTCGACAAGGAGTGTCACAGGTCACTATAATTATCGCCCTTTTTTCCTGTTCGTGACGGTAACTAAGGCCGATGGGTGAACTGCCGCCACTTACTTGGCTGAAGGGGACTGCAGATCCGAAATAGAGGCACACGCCTGCCAAAAACCGGCAGATTCGCCGTCAGAAACGGGAGCTGTGGGAACGGGGTGGTGGGTGCAGGCGGAGGTGGTCAAAGAAGCCCCACGGTGAGGAAGCAACCTCGGCCAGCAATGGCTCCAGTGACCTTTTGGCTCACGGTACTGGCTGGGAAGGGCAGGGTGCTACAAGAAAAGGACAAGTTATTTTGAATTGGCCGTACATGTATACGAAAGTATGTGCTTTAGATAATATGCAAAATTATTTTTGTTGGAGCGTAGCCAATGCACAAGCAATTTCTCTTCTAAAGTAACCAGTGTTTTTGGCTGGATGCTTGGATCAAGTGCTAATGGTTACCTCACTGGAGGAAGGAGATGCGCTGTTTCATTTCAGTGGACTTTACATGTTGATAACCATAGACAGGCAGCAATAAAGTGCCCTGTTGTTTGGTCCCCTAGTTTGGTTGTATACAAATAATTTTGAGAGGGAACCAAATTACATAACTGGATATCCATGTAGACAGCAGTGATTTACCTTTTGTAAGGTGAAGTATCATCATGTCACGAAACTGAGTCCAGTTACCATGAAAATGAGGTGTCAGTGAAGTTCCTAACACTAGGAGCCACTGAGGCCCTGTCAGAAACCAAGTGTATTGCTGAAGTACTTTTGTTCTATTAGATTCTACTGTATACAGAATAAACTAAACTTGGTTGCTCTGCAGGTGCTGGAAGGAAAGAGCTTTGCTAGGAGTTTGTTAACTAGGCATATACATGGTTTATCTATTTCTCTTCTATGCAGTTTAGTGATGATGAATGAGTGAAGATTGGCACAGTAACTGTCTTCCTTGTTCTCTTTCATGCTATTAAGATATGTATTTTCACTCATTATTTTGCAGAAAAGATTAATCAGAAAGATTAACTAAATAGACTGACATCTATAGGAATAAACTTTTGCTGAACCAAATGTCTTCAGAGTGAAGAAATCCTGGATAGTGTATATATTGATACAAGGTAGAAACTTCTAAATCTCATGGTGGTATTCATGGGGAGCCAAGGAATCAAATCAATGAGAGTTTGGCATCTAAAGGATCTTCCTCTAAGTGGCTGTATTTAGACTGGTAATGTGATAGAGGGAGCAATTAAAGGGTATGAGGAAGAGAAGACAAAATATAGGTATTCGTTTTGTGGTGTTAAAAAAGGTGCACTTGAAGGCTACTTTTATGTAAAACATTACAAAATGTACAAAGTTGTGCTAGTTACTACTTCCTGCATAAAGCCTGGACTTTGATCCCCTGCTGTTTCCTACTTCTCTCTCTTAGAAAAAGTGCAGCACTGCTCCTCCTGGAATAGGAAGTATAGTTTTAATTTCTCTTTTAAATGCCCTGCTTATAACCATAAATTTGGTTTTGTTATGTCAGAAATCAATTCCAGCTGCTCCTTGAAAACAAGTTTTACTGATTTCCATGGGAGTAACATAGCCTATACTGAAGACAGAGAAACCTGCACTGGATAGAGCAGATAGGCAGTAAGGATCCAGGATCCCAGTGATAAGTCACAGTTCTGTAAAGACTGTACTCCTTCACTGCTGTAGTAGATCCTTTTTACCCAGTGATTCTAGAGCTGTGGGCTAGAACTCTGTTCCACTGGTAAAAGGTTCTAAATGTTGCATAGTCTAGAAACAATCTGACCCCTGTTCTCTGAGATGCTGCCTAGCATGTTGGGAATGATTTCTCATGCTTGAAATGCAAAACAATCTGCAGACATAAAAAGCACTTTTAATTTTGGTGTTAATATTGAAAGCCATCTACTGCACTCTTCTTGATTGGCTTGAGCATGAAACTCTGGAGTCCGCAGCGCAGAACTGAATGAAGTGAACTGTGATCAGTATCTGGAAGGTGGGATCTCAGTTTCACAAGTGAAGGGTAAAAAGAAAACAGGTTTAGGGGTAGGTAGTTCTAAAATTCAATAGCAGAAAGAGTGGAGATGTGGAAGTAGCTATTTTTACTACATGCTCCTGATGCTATTCTTCCTTGCTTAGGAAGGATACTGGAGGCTAAAGTTCATGATTTGTGCAAGGAGAGTAAATGCAAAATGGCCCATTTCTTTAGCTAAACGAAATAGATGAACGTCTAAATTAGGAAAGTCTTTGCAACATTTCCTGTAAATAAAAGCTTGTTACGGCAGTACAAGCGAGTTTGGATTTCACATTTCTTATTCAAGCAGGGAACAGTTTCAATCTGAGACAACTGCATAGGATCAGGAAACTCAGAAGATTCTTTTCCTGCAAGATGCAAAATGAGTACCACTTTTACCTACCTAGGTATGTTTATAAATTATTTGAAATATTAACAGTAGTCAGTATTGCAGTTACTAAATTCATGTTAGTTGAAGGGAGATATGCAGAGTGCATGGGATGAGTTGTAATTAATAGAAAGTAAAAATGTTCTCTCTGATGGGGGAAGGAACTGCATTCAATCTTGAAGTATTTCCTAAATCTACTACTGCTAAAGTATTTATCCTTGCACATCATCTTTTAAAGCAAGGTGATGAATGGGACCTTAGTCCCAGCTCAGTTGTTGACTGTTCAGTAGCACGTATAACATCAGTCAGATTTAATCTGCTTTGTACAGAAGAAGTCAACGGTGTCTGCTTTGAATGTTTTTCTTGCCATTACTGGTGGAGGCGATTGTCATTAGACTCTTATCTTTTGAGCACTTTTCCTTAAACAGTGTTTATAAACAGTGGAAAATGTAATACAGAGATGCTAAGATTTTTTTTCCCTAGCTGATCCAAGATGTTTTAAACAGCTTTGTGCACATATGTTCATGTTGTGGTCTACCTCATAATCATCTGTAAGACCACCTTCCTTCCATTCACAGTCACTTCCTCTTTCCATTTGCAACTGCTCGCCATCATTGTGGTAACTACAGCAATTACTGTCTCGCATGTAATGTTGGGGGGAATTGTACACTTTGTCTTTTAATGTAGTCTAAATGCTGGAAGTAGGTCAGGGAAAACTATCAGTTGTAGACCACAGCTAGGCCCAACTGCTTTATCGCACAGTGACATCTTTTTCCTGAGCATATGGCTGCCTAAGATACTGGGCTTTGCTCTTTTTGCTCTGTAAATCCTTTTTTTTTTTTTTTTCAGCAGAGGTACAGCCTTCCATGAAAGCCAAGCATATCCTGGGCTGCATCAAAAGAAGTGTGGCCAGCAGGTCAAGGGAAAGGATTCTGCCCTTCTGCTCTGCTCTGGTGAGACCCCACCTGGAGTACTACGTCCAGCTCTGGGGTCCTCAGCACAGGAAAGACATGGACCTGTTGGAGCGGGTCCAGAGGAGGGCCACAAAAATCATCAGAGGGCTGGAGCACCTCTCCTGTGAAGAAAGGCTGAGAGATTTGGGGGTGTTCAGCCTGGAGAAGAGAAGGCTCCAGGGAGACCTTATTGCAGTCTTTCAATACTTAAAGGGGGCTTATAAGAAAGATGGGGACAAACTTTTTAGCAGGGCCTGTAGCAATAGGACAAGGGGTAATGGTTTTAAACTAAAAGCAGGTAGATGCAGGCTAGATATAGGAAGAAATTTTTTCAGATCAGGGTGGTGAAACGCTGGCAGAGCTTCTCCAGAGAGGTGGTAGATGCCCCATCCCTGGAAACATCCAAGGCCAGGTTGGACGGGGCTCTGAGCAACCTGATCTAGTTGAAGCTGTCCCTGCTCACTGCAGGGGGGCTGGACTAGATGACCTTTCCAAGCCCCTTCCAACCCAAACCGTTCTACGATTCCGCATCTTTATGCCTACTGACCCTAAGACTGCTTTTTGTTTTAGCTTTCTAGGCCCTTCAAATTTGCTAAACGCAGCTAAAACGCGTGTTCCCTCCTTACTAAAGCCTGTGAAAAGCAACAGGCGTACTTCCCACGCGGCTGTGCCTGCGGGTACAGCCTGCACCCACCACTGTCGCAGCTAAGCCCGGCCCCAATGCGCGGCAGCGGGGAAGGGCACCCCGAGCTGACCCGGGGAGCGAGCGAGGGGCGCACGGCAGCAGCCGGGAGAGGGGCCGGTGCTAGCCCACAGCGGGAGGCTCTCCAGGGCCTTCAGCCACCCGCGCCGAAGCCGCCAGCAGCCCCCGACCGACGGTGTTTGACCTCAAGATGGCGAAGCTCCAGACTGGGTCGAGGCGCCGCACCGCCTGCCCCCAGCAAAGATGGCGGCAGCCCGGACGCGGTTTTTTCCTCTCTCTGCCCTTCTAGCCGCTGCCGCTCTATGGTTGGGCGCGTTATTGTCTGGGCGCGGAGCAGGAGGGGCGCTCTGGCATGCCCGCCTCTATGGTCTCGCGGCGCGGTGCAGGTCGGGCCGCTGACGGAAGGGGCGGGTCACATGACCCCGCGCAGCGCGGCGGCGGCGGCGGCTCGGCGCGGTGTGTTCGCGGCCTAGTAGCGCCCCGGGGCTTCCCAGCCGGGCCTCAGGCGGCCGAGCGGCGTCCCCCGACCCCATCGCCGACCCCCGCGGCTTGGAGGGGCCGCGGCGGCGCTCCGGAGGCGGCTCCTGCTCCGCAGCGAAGGGGTGAGAGGCGAGAGGAGGCGGCGGCGGCGGCGGCGGGGGGGGGGGGTTGGGGGTTGGGGGGGGAGGAGACGGACGATGAGAGGGGGAGGGAAGGCGGCGGCGGCGCTTCAGCCGCCCGCTGAGGGAGAGGAGGCGCGGCCGGGCCCGGGCCGAGGCCGCTCGGCCGCACGCTGGGCCGTGGCAGGCGCCGGCGGCCTGTCGCCGGCCGCGGCCCGCGGGGAGGCGGCGTGGGCCTAGTGGCGGGCTGGAACGGGAGAGCGGCCTCGGGGAGGTGCTCGCGGGAGAGCAGCGGCGGGGGCTTCGCGCTTCCTCTCCCGCCCGGGAGGCGTGGGAGTCCCTTCCGCCTCCCGGGGGCGCGGCGGGGAGCCGGCCCCGGCGGGCGGGGCGGCGCGGCGGAAGGCGAGAGGAGCCCATCTCACGCCGGGGACGAGGCCTTGCGCCTCTCGGCTGGGAGCGGAGGGGCCCGTGGCGGAGCTTTGCCGGCGCCCGAGGCGGGGGTGGGATTTCGCTTCTGGATGTCGGGGGAAGGGGTCGTGCGACGAGACGGTGTTCGACGGGATCGCGGCAGGGAGGTTGATGTCCTTGGTGCGGGCTGGGGCAGTCATCTTAAAACGCGGTTTTGTGCTTAAACGAGTCGGAGTGATTCATCCGTGTCAGTAGCAGTTGTGAAGTGCATTGGTAGGTCTTTCCTCATGATGTCTTTTTCCATTATACAAAAACACCTTTGCCTGCCTGGAGAAAAGGAAGGGGGGGGTGTGTTTAAATACAGGGAACATCCCGAGCACAACTAACTTTTTTTTTTCTGAAGTAGGTCTTAGGCGGGCTCACAGGAAGTGAAATCTTAAAGTTGCTTAGTTCTCAGTCTGTTCAGATTAAAATGCACGCACACAGATTTTTAGTAATTTTTTGTGGGTCAGGAAAGCATTGCTTCAGGTATTTATGGAAGATGGTCCAGAACAAAGTCAAAGAAGGACGAACAGGACAGTTTCTTATGTTCCCTGCAAAGGAGTGGCATTGTACATAGTGCTTCACGTTTCTCTGCTTCTGTCTCTCCAGTGCCCATTCGCATGAATGTTGTAATGCCACAGCCACGTTTGTGTTTTGGGAAGAGTTAATAGCAAAGTTAGAGTGGAGAGTCACTTTTTTGACTGTCTAGGGCTTTATGTGGGTGCAGAGGCACGCAATTTGGAACTAAATCAAAGATCTTAAAGTTTTGGTGACGAGCTTAACAGAGCCGTAGTTAAAGGGCTTTCAGACTGAGGCTTTGGATTGGATGAGCATGTTGCTTTGTAGTAATAGTTTGGGATGCAACTTACTCCATGGCCGTTAGTGAACACTTCCTAGATCACCTCTGAAGAACAGGCTTGAGCAAATACTAGTTTTGTTTGTTCAGAAAGAAATATGCTTAGAAAATCTGTAATCTGTTTTATCTCTCCCCGTCTTTTGTGTTTTACATTGATGCCTTGCTTAGCTTGCAGGCAGTTTTGGAGAAAACTGTAGGGCTCTATGAGAAAGTGGACATTTTCACTGAGAGAATCAGTTGGCTTGAAATACAAGATTTTTCTGTTAGGGAGCTTTTTTTTGGTGAGAAGTAATAATATAAACAGCCTCTCCAATGGGTGACAAACTATGAGGTTATTTTTATAATGGAACAGCTTAAAAATCTGTACATCGTGTACAGACTGATGTAAAAGCCTATGTGATAATTCTCACTTTAATAGGTTGGTTTACTGCATATGTTTTCTCCAGTTGCTTCTGAAAATGCTTTTGTTGCTCAGCTGTGCCCATCATATGATACAAAATGTATAAAATACTTTTGTCATAAATTAGAGGAAATTGTTATTCACTCTTGGTTGCTGCCTTGGTATTGACATTAGAATCAAATGCAAAAACATTGTATGAGTCTTAATAGGAATTACTCTAATTCTTAAAAAGCATTAAAAACAATTTTATGTGTGAAAGCTTTTCTAGAGGGACATTTCAGTGAAATGTAATAACATGGATATAACAGTCAAATGTCTTGGTATAACATCTCTTTAACCAGGGTGTTACTAAACAGCATAGTGTTACACACTTACTATAGGTGTGGATTTTGTCAGGTGCTCTTGTAATAATCTAAATGTTAAGATTATAAACTACAATCCAGCTTTGATAATTTAAAAAAAAATTCCAAGCAAGTTTTGTGTTTACTGCTCCCTTATTTGAGGGACTAGCTTGCACTGCTATTTTGTGCAACTTATTCTAGACTAAGTGTACAGATTTTTTCTGGTGCCAGAAGAGTTGTGTTGGGAAAATGTTGAAGAGAAGAGAACAAAATCAAGCTAGATCAGCCATACTGTCACTGCTGTTATGAGACTACATGTATGTATTCTTAAAACACATTAAGTTTGTTTATGCATTAAGACTTCAGGATTTTTACAGTTAGTTTTAACTTTGTTTAGTATAACAGCAACTCAACAGTAAGTATTGTAACTGTTTGTTTCATGGGAAACTTAAATGGTTTTGAAAATGGTTAAAATGTTTTGCGGGTTTTATAATAAAAGTTATGATGTCTAAACACAAGAGATACTAAGGAGATTAATCCTGTGACACTGGTAGAATTATGATGCTGCCCTGAGCAGGTGATACAATTGTCAGTTTAAAATACAGTAGTTACCAGTGATTTTTATTAAACTTACATTCTGTTTATGACATATCTCTTCACCTGTTTAAAAATGGAGTAAATAAAAAAAAAAGGTTTAAAGAATACTATGATTAAAAAAAAAATATTGCATTAACAGTGCAGCCAGAGCAGTACAATCTTCTCATACAGTCAGTCCTCTCTTACTGGGACTTTTGGGAGTCAGAGATCATAAAGCAGCATGGGGCAGCAATGTCTGAATGATGGTGACCCTTGTTTCGTAGTAATTCAGTCAGCTGTGTGGTCTCAGACACTTGAGTCCAGCGTGCTCTCAGGCCAGCCTTGTGCACTTGTTTAGTTGTGCGTCAGAGCTAGCGTGCCTCTGATGGACGGAGCTCTGTCCCAGCAGGCATAGCGCTGAGTCAGAATTAACAAGTCTCAGTGGATTTTACCAAACCTTAGAGCCATATGGGTATCCCTGTACTCTCTCCAGTTTCAAAAGATTGGTGCAGCTGGCTCTGCATGGCATTTGGTTCCACCAGGACTTATTAACTCAGAAGAGCAGTGTATGAAAGCAACTGAACTCCTTCTAGGCCAAAGTTGAACCTCGAATATTATAGCTGTGTTTGTGTAGCACTTGCTTTAGTTAATAGCTTGGGCTGGATTTGAGCTGGGTCTGCGTAGAGTAAGCTTAGATGTTTTGCCATCCATGACATCATTAATCTGCAGCTTACAAAAATTGCCTAAGGCTAATAAAGCGTGCATCTACATTACTGCGTTAACTAGGATCAGGAGTGTGCTTTTGGAGGAAGTCTCGCAGTCATCCTCACTTGGGAAGCCTTTTTTTCACATTGGTTTGCACTATTCCAGTGGATGAACTGGATTCTTTTTGGATGAAAATATACTGAAAAATGCACTCTTACCTGCAAATGGGCATTCCTTCCAGTGGGGTGGACCTCCCCAAAACGTGTGGTGTGGACATTGGGGTCTCAGCATCATCTGTTTTAAGACCTGCTCTTGTTGTACTGCCCTGCTTACTGGCATGGACAGAGTCTAAATTGACTACACTTTGACACAAATTCATCATTTGGGGGGCTGAAGATGTCATTGTTTCAGTATTTTGAATGGCATCAGGCCAGATGCTCACTGCTTTTCTTAACCCTGTATCTTTGTGACCATTGTAACATTCACACAAATTAATCTCTCACTTAAAGAGCTGCTAGTTAAAATGCAGCTGTCAAGAATGCCCCCTACATCCAATTTCATTTGAGGTAATACTTTCATAAGTCAGCTGAGGTTTTAAAAATATCTCAGGACTGTTTAGTTCCTTACTTACACATTTGAATATATTGGGGAAATTTGAAGATCACCAGTTGCAATACTGAGACCACAATAAATATATCAGAGACTGATCACTGAACTGTACTGGCAGGGTAGTAGGACAGTCTGCAGAGAAGTTCAAGGTACTGTTCCTGAGACTTCTACAAGTGTATTCTACCTAGACCCAGTTTAGCATCTCTTAACTTTTCATACCTAACCTTTGGTTTGTAGTTGCTTATAAATTTGATGTCGGAGGCCCCTCTGACTGTTGGAATAGTATGTACGTTTCATGTGTTCTCTAGCTGCTGACAGAAAAAAATGTGCTATACAGTTCCCTTCATTGTAGCGTCTTGGCTGCTGCAAAGAATTGGGTGCATCTTCCTCTCTCGTCCAGATCTCTCACTTCTTCAGTGAGTAGTTTCAATCTTGGTATCTGTTGATCCTCACAGTTTTCGTAATGGAAACAGAATTAAACTATTCTCTATGCTGGTTTCACATTGGTAGTTACACATAGTAGCAAGGAAGAGACGAAGGCTTTCGTTAATCCTAGTGCTGATCTTCAGTGTCACAGACAGCAGAGGTGCTAGGATTGGTCCATGCAAGAATTAAGTCAGTAGCTGTGAAAATAACTATACAAATATGGAAAAAAATAAGAACAGAGTGCTTCAACTAAAATGGATTGTTGAAGGCCTACAGATAACAGTGTGTTTCACATCATCTAACTGGAAGATTGAAAGACTAAATTTGATCCATTCTTACTAACTGCCTTGTTCTTTTTATGCAGTAACAATTACTTCATTGACTGCCAAATCTTTGTGCTTTTCTATTAAAATTTAAAAAAAAAAGCCAACAAATTTGCCTGTGTGTATATGTAACATCCATTGAGTATGATATGTTTCAGTTTCTTTAATTCAAAGAACTGTTTCACCTCTTAGTCCCTAGGCTTTTTTTTCCTTTAGCTTCTCCAGAATGGTGTCTCAGATAAAGTGCTTATCAGAGTGAGAGAAGGGACTGCATCTACAGACAGCAAGGAAAATCACTTCCCCAATTGTTCTTTTTTTGTTTAACAGACCACTCCTTAATGTCTTATGGACCCCAGATGGTATAATACTATTGTAGCCTGTTTAGAACCATCTCAGACCCAATAGCTTATTGCTCTGCCATCCTGCCCCAAAAAAGCTTTTAATTTTGTCCAGTTGTCTTGTCAGTTTGCAATATAGATGAGGACTGAGAGCCATAAAGACCTTAATTTTCTGCCTTTCCCGGGACCATTAGCTGGTTTTTTTTGGTTTAAAAGTTTCAAATAGTGATACCAAGGCAGATAAGGGAGTTCTGTTCCCTTCCATACCATCCAAGTTTCACATTCTAGAGGAATGTCAGCTGACATGCACGTAGTCTGAAGAGACAATAAAAAATGTCATTCCAAACAAAATGTTTTGGCAGTACACCTTTGCTGCTTTTCTTTGCCCATTCAGTTTTAAAAATTCAAGATTGACAGAAAGAAAGTGTGTTCTTAGGCATATGGATTCTAAGGGGGGGGGGGGAAGTTTTATGTTTATTACATTGCATAAAATAATATTTATTGAACTGTTGGAGGAATGCTTGCATTTGCTGTCTTGTTTCTTCTACTATCTTAGACCTTGTGTCACAGGAGTGTTTATCTTTTTCTCCTGGTGAGGTGTTGATAAATTCCCTTTGGGGCCAATTAGTGAATGCCATCATCACAAACCTGTTGTAATTGATGCAGTTGTAAATGTGTCTTTGAGAGAATTATGCTATAGGGTCATATATGTGTTCTTATACCAGAATAAGTAAGTTCTGATGTTCAAAGGTATTAGCAAATACATTTGGGTTTCCCTTTCATCCTCTGCAGTCCACTATCTACGTTTATCTCTCATAGTTGTTTCCAGACTCTGTGGAAAGAAGTTTTGCCACATGATTCTCTTATTATAATTTTTTTAGCTGTTTCAAATGTATCTACTGTTGTGGTAGAGTACTGATATTAGCTCTTCTAGTATTTAAGACTGTCATCAACTGCTTGCTCTTGTACATGTATGCAAGGCACATCTGTCTCCAGCAAAGCTCGTTTCCTGCTTCTTGTGTGTTCGGTGCCAGGAAGCTGGGGAAAGCATCTTATAATCTACAGGTCTGTTGTACATATCAGAATTTTGCTTGTCATAACATTTTCTCAAGGCTGCCTGCTTCAGTATTGACTTGTGGTTGCCTCTTTGGAAAACAGTTGCAATGAAGATATGGTACTGCAGGCTGTAAAGCAGTCTGTATGGTCCATGGAGAAATGCAAATGTTTGTACAGACAGCTAACTGGATTCTTGTCGCTTGTTATACGGTGTCTTTGTGATTCGTATCCACACAATCCAGTGTGTTTGAAGTTCCTCTAGTGCTTCCTCACTGCAGTACACGCTCAGCAGTAATACTGGTGACCAATTTTGGTTTTTTGTTGTTTTTTTTTTAGAACTGAGGGCCAACCTTTTTTGAAGACTTGACCATGTAAGTTGCTAAGATTATATTGGAAGCAAGAATACATGCCTCGTTAGTTGTGTTGAGTGATCCTGAGTTTATTATTATTGGGTGGTGTCTGTTACAGGGTCAGTAATATGCACATAGTAATAACAACCATCTGAATAGCAAATGATATTTAAACAATCTTCACTCTCCATGGTAGCATAGTGACTCTGAGCTCATGGGCTATCATCCAAGTTGAGCTCTAGAAGATGTGTGAACTGGGAGGTTAAAAATAGATTAGAGAACTCTCTTCCAAGCTTTTAACTGTCTCTGTGCTGGAATTTGGGCATCTCCCCAATGTTGTCTTAAATACAATTCCCGTTAATGCTGAGCATTGGGATGTCCCAGTTCTTTCTCTCCTCTTGTTCCACAGTTCTGTTGTGTGTGTTCATTTCTTGTACAACAGAACTACTTGCCTTATTGAAAATACATTACAAGATTACTTCTGTTTTCAGATACTGCAAAGATAGCTTTGTTTTAAAGAATCTGTACAAACTGTTAAATGCTGTTTAATTGACACTCCTTGTAAACCACTGGTATGAGGAGTCAGATATAGTTTTGTTTTTCACTTCATTCTGAAACAGTTTCTTAGAAATGCTGTTTTCCATTGTGAAAGAAGACTTCTACTACATTTGTAACTTAATGAATAGCTGGGGAAAAAGAGTTAAAATAGTTTTAGTTTGTAGTTGAATGTCCATATAAAGATTTAAAATCATTGTGGACACTTATCATTTGCACTGCTTTTGTAATTTGTGTTTGGGAACTGACTAGTACAAGTTTTCTATCTCTTTGACAGATTTTGACTGGAAGAATGTCTTTTCCACCTCATTTGAATCGCCCTCCTATGGGAATCCCAACACTTCCCCCTGGGATCCCACCTCCACAGTTTCCTGGCTTTCCTCCACCCGTACCTCCTGGTAAGTTATGTTAGTATATGGAAGTGTTGTAGAAATAAATTTCCTTTATTATTCTGAACGGTATTATTTACAAAAGTTACTGGCTCTTAATGTATCTCAGTAACTCTGATTTGTGTACATTACAAGTGAGTTTCTAGTTTACCCACAGATCATGTCATGTGAGCAGGCTTCTTTTGGTCTACCAAAAGCTGCCTACTTCTGTCCAGAAATCAAACCATTAGAGACAACACCAGACTTTGTCTTGGACCTTTTTTTTGAGACTGAAGCTAGGTGATGATTTTTGTTAATGTTAAGGTATTCTAAGGGCCACTGTTTTGACCGTAGACTATGATTTTCAGTTGCTTTCATATAAGCCATTGTAGTAGCCTTTGGAAACACTTGGGTACACTGAGTGTCTGTGGTGTGTAAATACAGGAGTAACTTTCAGAGAAGGTCCAACTTCTTGCATTGTTTTTCTCCACTTTTTGTAAGTCCCACTTTCTTTTAATCTGCTTCTTACATACTTTCCTCCATCATCTTGCAAACTTACTGTTACATCCCTCAGACCTTCTGATCTTCCCAAAATTAATCCCACCTTTTTTTCTTTGTTCATCTGTAAGATCAGCCTCTGGTTTTTGCATTGAGACTTTAATTCGTTGGTCTGGAACCACCTTCTTTCTGTACATTGCCAGTATAGATAACAGTGACTGGAGGTAGGAGACGACAGAGCGAGTGGGAGAGAGGAATACATCAGAGAATTAACCCTTTAAAATTCATCACAAGGCTGCAAAAATATAACTCCTGTCTGTATGGTCTTAAGCTGTGTTGTGCACAAGTGTTTTATAGACAATAAAGGCATTTAAAAACCAGATGACTGAACTCAGGAATGGTTTGTGCATACACATTCACCAGGCTAATCCTTACTTGAATTAATTTTTCCAAACTCTTTTCCTGAGATCCATGAGATGTTATCTATTTTCTGCTAAAGGCAGAGAACTTGATTAGGTAGCATTCTGCCATCAAAAATTTCAGGTTAAACTTTAAAACCATACCTCTTATCTTTACTAGCTCAGATTTATATATACGAGTGTGAAAAATACCAGATACTTTTAAAAATAAATTTCTGAAGAATATTTTTAAATGCCTGATAGACGTTTCTGCTCTGAACATTTGCTTCTTAACATGTGCAACAAAGATCTTTTTGTTCTCTTGCTGTGTTTGACTTTTATATAAATAGTCTTGTTTCAGTATTAGTAATCCAAACAGTAGGTAGAGTGGAGGAGCCTGGTATTAGGCGAGAATTAAATTTTTCTCTGCACACTAGAAACATGATTTGCTTACCTGTGCAGATAACATATTTTGACATGTAGAGGATGTGGATCTCTCATTTCTTAGCACAAGTGTATCAATAGAGTTGAAAATGCCAAAAATGCCACAGTGGCTTTATGAAAGTCTACTCTGAAGTTATTCCATACGTTAAGATCACAATTTTAGTGGCTTATAATATTATCTTTAGCTAGGTGTTTGGTCAAAACGTCATGTTCTAATTATCTTACTCAGCCTATAATTTTTTGAAAAGTTTCAGCTAGAGCGATTGTATGTAAGAATGAAGTTAGGAAAAGTGTTTTGTTTCGCTTAAAAATATGGCTGTTAAAAATAAGAAGTTCTTGCATTTCCATCTCTAAGTGTGGAAGATTTGATAAGGAGGTGATTCTGATAACTCTTGTAATCTCTCAAAATTGTTGGATATCATTAAGATGTAAAAAATTACGGTTTGTCTGTAAGAAATGCTGTAGTGGGTCAGACCAGCAGTCCGTATAGCCTGATGTGTTGTCCGGGCAGCGGGAATACAGATGGGTTTAGGGTGGGCATGTACACCTATCTGCTTTCTGAGTCTGTTCCCTCATACAACTGTAGCATTAGGGATGTTAGAGTATGATCTTTCATTTTTCCTTTATCTTTTTCTGGACCTGTCATTCATGCACATTTTGATATTTTGATATTTTTTGAACCTGCTGATACTGTCTATCTCCACTGTTGCCTCTTGCACGAACTTTGAGAGATTCATTAACCACTGTGCAAAGTGCAAATTTCTTATGCGTGTCTTTAAACGCATTGCCTACTTAGTGTCCTGCTCCTGGCCCAGTTCTGATGTGAGAGTTGGGTGACTTGTGTTTTGTGGTTTTGTATACCTCAGTCATGTTCCATGCCTTGCAAACCTCCACACTTGAAGAGTCTCAGGAGTGTAGAGTCTTTCCTAGTAAAGCAGCTGCTTCAACACTTATGTCATGTAGTTGCTCTTCTCTAAGGCTGCATGTTGTTCTTGGGCTGCAGAGACCGGGTCTGTAGGCAGTAGTCAAGGTATAGGTGCACCCTGGTTTTGTATAGCTGCTAAATGATGCCTGTGGTCTTCATCATCACTATGTTTGCTGATGATGCCCAACATTTTAGTGGATTTTTTTGGCTTCTGTTGAGCATTGGGGCTGATAGTTTCAGAGAACTGTCAGTGATAACACAAGTATCTTTACTGAGTTGTAACTTTAAAATGTAAGTTCTGCATCATGATAATTATAGTTATAATAGTTACAGTGCTGCACAACTGGAGTCTTGTCTTGGAGTAGCTCCTCCAGTCTGTGAGATGCCATGGTGCATTAAAACTGAGAGCATGGGAGAGCAATACACCTTTTGATTCTCTGAACGGTTTGGAGGGATGGGAGGTAGTATAACTGTAATATGAAGGGTCTGAGGAAGAGGTTGGGTGATGGAGAAAATGATGGAACCAGAGTGGATGAGGAAGAAGCTGGAGAGGGTGTCTGAGGAGACGTGTTGTTTCACGACTAAGCACTGGAGAAGGTGGGGGAACAAGTCCAGGAACGGTAGGTTGCATAAGTTTGATTAGGATTTTATGAATACAGCAGTAAGAGAGATGGAGAAGGAAAGGATTAAAAGGGAAGGATTGAGAGCGAAGGATGAAGGAAGTTTTTGTGGAATGAAAAAAGAGATCTAGGATCCCTAGAGGGTATTTCTCCGAAGAACATGAGATTGACTTCATCGTTCTTGAGTCTCAGTGTCTTTACTGGCCAGCAAGTAGTTTTGAAATCCATCCTCTAGCAGCTGGCATGGAAGGATAAACAGCCTTTATTATGATCAGATATTGGCTCACGTGATAGTTCTTAAAGCTACCAGTGAATTTGGTAGTGGGAAACAGGGTATTGAATGGTTTCACCTGATTAAATATTGTTTTAAGTTTTAGAGACTGCCAAGTCAAGTATTCAGCAAGTAGGGAGCCTAGATCGAGGTTTTCTGTGCCACCTTTATTAAGCTATTCCATAAATAGTAGCGTGAAGCCTGGTGGCATTCCCTATAGGACCTCATCCCGATGCTGTACGCAGAATTGATTGTGCTATGAGAACCGAGCAAGTCAGGAGTGAGATTATCATCTGTAGGACTTCAGCTGCTTTTGCTCTCTATGGAATTCACTGCCTCATTCATCACACGGCTATCTTCTAGAAGAATACTGTGGTTTGAATGTGCTTTGAAAATAGATTTGTTTGTGACAAAGTTGAAATGGTAATATGATAGAAGTGACCAGGATGCACATTATGTTAGTGTACTCAGGCTGTGCTTGAGTGCTTAAGGAATTAATGGTAATCAGTACTGTGAAATTCTTTTTTCACCGAATTGCTGTCTGCTTTGGAAATCGCATCTACGATCAGTTCATTTGTATTCATCAGTGATCTCAACAGGCCAGACTAATATTAATGTCTTGTCTTTCTCAGGGACCCCTATGATTCCTGTACCAATGGGCATTATGGCTCCTGCTCCGACTGTAAGTATTACAGTGGAGATGAGATGATAGCAAAATAAAGTGGAGAGTAAAAGTAGATGTTAACAGTATTTTTGTTTTGCTCTATACCATCAGAATTCATACTATGAAAGGAAATGCTTCACTTTAAATGCAACTGTTGTGCAAATATTATGCTAATTTCTGACCTAGACAAAGTTTGAAGTAATGTCTGAAGCTGCTAGCTGCAAAGGTGAAGCAATTACTATTCTTGCAAGAAGACCTACCTCTCTCAAATACAATGATTTAGGCCTTGCCTTTGGGTCATGCATGGTCTTCCTATGCAGTACAGTTAGATCAGTTAGATTCCAGATCTCTTGCTTTTGCGTTTGTTGGCCTAACAGAGTGCTCTGGAGGCATCACCTCATCCAAGTTTGTAAGGCCATCATGCAGCACTGCTGAGTTGGCCAGAAAGATGTATGTTGACAACCTTATAAACAAGCTCCCTTTCTTTTTGTGTGTTGCAGGGGAAGGAATAGTTGCATGTAGTATGCATCTATGAAAGGCATATGAGAGAGGTCTCTTTTGTTTGTCTTACTAATTTCTAGTTGGAAGGAAGGTTTATGATTTATGGGGCAGAAAAAAGCATTCTTTAAAATACAAATGTTACTTTTTGTCTTCAAGGTGAATTATTGTTTCTAAGATTTTGCGTAAGTGAAATCTCCCCAAAATACTGAATTTTTTGATAGCTTCTATTATGGAGGATATGTTCACGGTAACTGATGTATTTAAGACAAAGATACTGGAACAAATGCATTATTCAGTTTTCTGATTAAAATAATTTTTATTAAGTGACACTTCTAGAAGGATGTTTTGAGAAGAGGGACTCAGTGTATGTGTACCATTAAATCATGGGTGGAAGGAGAGAGGTGCAGCAAAATGGAAGAGATGATTGTGCCTATCTCTGTATGGCTTATTTTACAAGTGTTTGCTCCTTAACCCAAAGGGGCTTTGGGTTGTGTACTGATTAAATAAAGCACTAGTGTTTTATTCACTCTGTGAAAGCTTTAAGATCTGTCATGTGTCCATTGAAGCCTTTTGAGTCAGAGTTACTTTTCTATTTGCTGCTTGCTTTTTTTACACTGTTAGGTAAGGTACTTCAACTTCCAGTGACTCAAATGTTGCAAATTAGTTACTTGTAGAAGAAATAATACTTAATGTTACTGTATGCTCACCTTGAGACCTTCCAGTAGCCATGTGCAGGTACACATTTTTTTTCTGTCTGTCTTTGCCAGAAAATGGCAGTCTTTTTTGTATTGTATAAAGTGTTAAAGCCTAAACCACTTATTGGTGTCTCACTCTGTAAGCCTAACTAAGGTTCATTTGAAAATTTAATTTTTAAATACATGTGCATCCCCAACTCTTTTGTCATATGGATTTAAATTAAAAGAAAAGAAAAGAAACCAAAAACCTCAAAAAACAACCCAACGCTTTATTTTACACCCTCTCCTCCTCTTTCTAGGTATTAGTTCCTACCACAGTGTCTATGGTTGGAAAACATTTGGGAGCCAGAAAAGAACATCCTGGCTTAAAGAACAAAGAAAACGATGAAAACAGTGGTCCCACTACCACTGTTTTTGTAGGCAACATTTCTGAGAAGGCCTCGGACATGCTCATACGGCAGCTTCTAGCAGTAAGTACAGTGGACTGCTTGTTATATTTCATCCCTGGCTGTTGAATGAAGTAATGACCCACAAGCAGTGGATTGAAACTAAATGCAGAGTTAGTCCCACTCACTGGAACTGCAGTCCATTACGCTTGAGTTTAAAGTCAGTAAGTGAAGAGTACAGCTTTTCTTAAGCTGTGCATGTCAGTGAACATAGACTTATTTTATTTTTTAATAGTGTTTACCCTTTTTACATGTCATTTTTTGCAAAGAGGCGTTAAGTTTTTGTAATATTTTGAACATAAACAATAATATTATTTAATAGTATTTATCTTTAATGCAGAAATGTGGCTTGGTTTTGAGTTGGAAGAGAGTCCAAGGGGCATCTGGAAAACTTCAAGGTAATTGTTCATACTTTTCAAAATCTCTAGTCAGACTCTTGTTTTTATTACCTGGCAGCTTTTCAAATGTCTGACACATTGCTATTGTTAATACTGTTACATTTTAGGATACTGTATATGATATTTAACTGCTAAATACTTCCTAGTAAAGGGCTAGTATTTTCTGTCCTTGAAATCAAGACAGAATGAAAAAGATAAAATTGAGAAAGGTTAAATAGGAAAATGTCTTGGGGGCCTATTTTTTCTTACCTTTCTGTTCTGAGACTGAATCAGGAGTGTTTAGACCATCCCTGAGAAAGGTTTACCAGTTTGGACTTGGCCTTCAAAGGAGCATATTTGCAACACTGTTAATAGTCTCTTCCATTACTAGGTATTGTCCTTCTCTGTTAAGGAGGTTTTCCTGATATAAAATTTATCTTTCTTCCCTATTATCAAATAGAACTGGTTTATTTTTTCATGTGACCTTTCTCCAGTGGATAAAGGAAACAATTCTGGTTACTGTTTTTTACTGTTGGTGTTCTCATATCTTCCCTAGGTTGTTTTTTTTTATTTTTTCAAGTTGTAATTCAGTTTCTTCAGTTTTCTTATATATCATACTTTGTTTATTTTGCTCTCATAAGGTGTTTTTCTCATTTACAACTTTCTGTAAGTGTTGTGAAGAATCTAGTTTGAAGTACTCCTCCCTCTAGGTTAACAATGAGCTGTTGATCAATGTCTTTGGTCTTCAGACAATTGCAAATCCACCTGAGACATGTCTTCATATAGACTGCATTCCTTAGTTAAGATGGACATGTCAAAAGCTTTAGAACCACAATCACAGAATCATAGAATAGTTTGAGTTGGAAGGGACCTTTAAAGGTCATCTAGTCCAACCCCCCCTGCAATGAGCAGGGACATCTTCAACTAGATCAGGTTGCCCAGAGCCCTGTCCACCCCGACCTTGAATGTTTGCAGAGATGGGGCAGCTACGATGTGTGTATTGCTTTCACCTTATTCACTGGCGCATTAGTTATAGCAAAGACTAATGCGGTGACTGATCTTTCTAACTTTTTATGTGTACTCCTGGTTTCAAAAAAAGAAGTGCCTATGTTCCAAGTGTATTGATTCAAAACACTTTACTTACACAAAGTAAATTACCTGAAGACCTTTAACACTTTTACTCTTCATTTCAATCATCCATTTCAGCCTTTGGATTTTGTGAGTACAAAGAACCAGAATCCACACTACGAGCACTGAGACTACTTCATGACCTCCAGATTGGAGAGAAGAAGCTGCTAGTCAAAGTTGATGCAAAGACAAAGGCTCAGCTAGATGAATGGAAAGCAAAGAAAAAGGCTTCTAATGGGGTATGTATATAATGTATGACTTGTGTTATTTTGGCAGGAGGGTAATGTAATATACTTGCTAGATCAGATTGTGAGTGTTTCTCTTAGTTTCTATTCTTGTCTCTGCCCTTAATTCATTTTAGGATTTCGTCAGAATCACATTAATGAGTCTGAAGATATGTTGAAAGGCAGTGAAGTGTAAGCTCTTAATTCACCAGCATTCAAACTTATCTGTAAGCTACAACTGAATCTCTAGAATTAATTCTGTAATTCATGCTAAAGTGTAGTAATACGTGCTATACCTTATGATTCTGTTGCTTCATTTTTGTTTAGAAACTGTTGAAAGTATATAAACTCTAGAAGTAATTGTTACCCTGTCAGATTCTGTAAATCAGCTGTCTGAGGAGAACTGGAGTTTCTTTCCTGTTCACTGATGATCTTCTAGAACAAATTAATGAAAAGGAAAGAAGTAGATCATTCAGTAGATGATGCAGTTATCAGGCAGCGGGTAGCTTACAGACTTTTAGTAGATGGGGAAATTGGTTTTGTACCATTCTTTTCCAGAGCTAAGGATCTGTTCTGGAATAATTGCAGATATTTGATATCTTATATATTGAATTCTTGTGAGAGACAAAGATACTTAACTGAGAAATTTGCATTAAAATCAATTTTATCTGTTTCTTTGCTAAAATAATATATTTCAAATCACAATCAAGTTGTTGGGTTTGGTCTCTAACTATTTTGAAGTTCTGCATATGCCTTAAGATAGTACTTAGAACAATTATTTTCTGTAAAATGAAAGTGAGAAGAGGCTCTTGTTCAGAAAACTAAAAATGCTGATCACACTGTAGCAGGTAAATTTTTAAAATTCCAATTTGGAATTGTTCTTAAAGATATGTAAAATACAGTGGGAACATGAGTACTTTTATTTCATTGTATATAACCAGAACTAGAGGCATAATGATGACTTGAAGTACTTGACACATTTTTGACTGTGTACCCAGTGTATGGGATTAAATGCAATGGCTCGGTAAAGCAGAGTGCTAACTGCATGGGTTTTGAATGGAGTAATGTTAACCTAGGTAAGGGTTTGATTTGACTGACCTTTTCATTCCGTACTTCCTTGTTTCCTGTTGGCATCACCTGCAATACTGTGCTTCACAGCTGATATTATAAAAAGTATCAGTGGAGTTCTTGTACATCTCTCATGAATTCTGTTTTCTGTGAGCTCCTGTGGCTTACAATTAATCCTGGGGGATTGATTGTAATAAAGCAGAGGTTACTGTTTGTGGCTTC
Organism: Haliaeetus albicilla; assembly: GCF_947461875.1. Classification (NCBI taxonomy): domain Eukaryota; kingdom Metazoa; phylum Chordata; class Aves; order Accipitriformes; family Accipitridae; genus Haliaeetus; species Haliaeetus albicilla. Next base: position 40,585,955 of record NC_091487.1, read on the forward strand.
GGTGAACAGTATGTGCCAATTCCGTTGAACCGTCGAGTGGGATTAGCTCCAAATGTTCTTTTTGTTTGTGGTGGTGCAAATAAAGACTACAAATTGCCGAGGAATATTGATGAAGTGTATTGTAATCATACTGCTTGAGATTCCTTTCATACTGTCATTGGTGTGCTGGTGCCACTCAGATCCAAAAATTGCAACTTTTTTTTTAATCTTTTTTTATTAAGAAATCAAACGTGTACAGTACAACACAATTTCTTTTAGAGACACACCAAGCAAACCTTTATCTAATTAGCTCCTTTCCCTGATCACTTCTTCTCCCTGGACCTCTTCAATTCCACTCCCTATCACTGCCTTCTAGCTCTTTTCAGCCTGCTCCTCCTTGGCCTGGCAGCTTCTTCAGCTCCAACTGAATCCTCCCTTCCCCCTCATTCTTAGCTGCTGCTCCATCAGACCCTTCCCTCCCCCTCACTCCACCCACCACCTATTGCTTGATGGGATACCCAGCTGGATTCTCAGGTGAGATTCCATTTTTCTAAAAGATTCAGGGGATCAAGAGGTGGGCTACCTTGCTCATTATGCAAATCATAGTTCTACCCTTTCATATAACATTTTGTGAAACGCTCTTCTTTGTGTGTGTTCCCTTTCCTCGCTACAAGGTGGAAAGGGGCAAAAAGATGAGGAACTACAAAGTAATTGATCAACAATAATAAGAAAATGTTTGCTGTGCAAGGAATGTTTTCCCTAACAATGTTTCTCTACTATAGTTCTCCCATTATAAGTTGCAGCTTGAAAGTTATAGGTAGGCATTTGTATTGCATGGCACTTAAGTAGAAGGCTTTGAGGAACTGCTATTGAAATGACTTGAAGTTCTGGAGGATACAAGGCAGAAACTTTTGACCAAGAGCTGGACTATAGTGATTGCCTTTCTGTGAGCGTGCGTGCACTTTCTCTTTTCCTGTCTACCACCTTAATCACCATTTATCTGTTCTATTTTATTATGCAATCCTACACTTGCTCTCTGCAGCCATTCCACATGTAAAACTATGTGGTCCCTATGGTATTGCCAGTGTGAAAAGATCTGACTGAAATAATGCAATTGATAACTATTTGTAGGTGGTTTGGGTTTTGTGGGTGTTTTGGGTTTTGTTGTGTTGTTTTGTGGTTTGTTTTTGGTTTTGTTTTTTTAGTAAATGCTGTAGGGGCATGAATGTGATGATCAAAGGTGAACTTCTGAAATAAAACTAATATTATTCTCAATTTATTGATTCCTGTTACTTTGCCATTTTTCCTTAGAACTCCAGACCAGAGACAACAAATGATGATGATGAAGCACTGGATGAGGAAACGAAAAGAAGAGATCAGATAATTAAAGGGGCCATTGAAGTCTTAATACGAGAATATTCCAGCGAGCTCAATGCCCCCTCCCAGGAATCTGACTCTCACCCCAGGAAGAAGAAAAAGGAAAAGAAGGAGGACGTATGTGTTTTGATTTTGGACAAAACAGATTTTTCTTCAGCTCACCTTTATATAATGGCCAAACCTTGTGCAAATACTTTAAACCTAAACTCCTGATGAGAAAACAAATCAACAAGCATTGATGTCAGCAGCAGTTTCATTTTTTTTAAGCTGAAAGATAGTCAGTTATAGACACCATCCCTTCAGGATGGTTTAGGCATCTAAGCACCTAGACTTCTTGGAACAACAGGTTTGAATCTGGGCAGGATTGAACTGACCTTTCATCCCTCTGAAGGTGGAAATACTGAATTTAGTGCAGTTTAATCTGTATGTGCTTGTAGGGTTTTTCAGATGAGAACTTAAACAACTGTAAAGAGTTCCTGCATACTGTCCATTTCCATTGAAAGGTGCCAGGGCGCTTTTGTAATGGCAGGAATTTGCTCTGGTAGTTTCCGATAAAATTCTTCTTCTCTCTGCTTATACTATGCATTCTTGTAGTGCGCCTTGATCCAACTGGTTGCAGCTGTCTCCCCAGATGTGGAAGTACTTCATTAGTTGTATATATGTATACCTCACAAACCCTGGAGGGATCTTTCAGGGATGAAAGGCGTATTGTAATCTTCCTGCCTTACAAAATCACTTTTACACGCATGTCTCAATTTGGCTGGATTTGATCAGCTGGTTTTTATATATTGTGTAATGCAAAAAAACCCTGTTAAGCAGGAATGAATGTTCTGGTTTAGACCTGCTTCTGTGGATGACCTTTTTATGGATTAAAACAAACTGGAGAAGGGGGAATAAGAATGACCAAACTCAGACTTAGCTTTTCCAGCCAAGTTTCTAATCATGGGAAAACAGGCTTTCACGCCTACCATTCTGCACCTAATATGAAAGAGATTGGAAAATTGATTGACCAAGATTTTTGCCCACTTAAGTCTTCTGCAAAGTACCTATTCCAAGGCAATAATGCAGTTTCAAATGCTCATGGAGTTTAACTGTGGTGCAAGAAGCAACATCTCCCTCAGGGAGCGAGTATATCTTCCCCACATCATTGTTAGCCATGGCTGACCTGAGGTATAAGAGTGCTGAGCTGAGAATTTGTTTTTCTTTCCTCTCCCTCCCTTTGGGAGAAGATGCTGTCTTGGATGAGAATTTACAAATGAGTCACTGTCTAATGCTATCAGCTGTATTTTTTGTTACAAGCATTGTTACAATGTGTATTGTCCTGTGGGTACATATATATATATATATGTATATATATATATGGCCATGAAAAATGCCAGGTAGTTAAACATTGTAAGAGACCACTGCAGTCTTGGAAGACCTGGGTGCTGAGTATGTCCCTGGGACAGAGGGATGTTCTGCTAGCTCTGTATGATGTAGAATTTGACCAATCTGAGCTAGTCAAGTAGACAAATAAGCTCTTCCTAATCACATAGCACTTGTGGGTTGAAATTACACCCCATCACCCTTCCCATATTGGGAGGGAGGAAAAGAAACTTGGAAGTTGCCATCTTTGGCCTGTGTGGATAGAGGTGGGAGTGAAGAGATGGTCCTAGCTCATTGCTCTCTTGTCCTTAAAGGAGAGGGGAGAGGACTGTGGAGGGTGGGGGGGAAAGGGAAGATGGATGCAGATATATGGTTGGGTGTGGGGCGGGGGGGGGGCAGGGAAACTTGCCAGCTTTGGGGCTTTTGTCCCCTGAAGAGCTTGGTGTGAAGAAGACTCCCGCTGGTGTCAGCCGCAGAGTCTGTTAGTTCTTCTGGATGAAGGCATGACTGATGTGGGGGAGTTGAAAATGTGTGCGGGGAACTGAGAGTGAGTGGAATCTGGTTTTCAATTTCAAGCACGGGGGAACCTCGCTAATTCGCACTAACTATTAGTTAGTAGGTGCAATCTACCAAATTTTGCGAATTAGCGAGTAAATAACATCAAGACATACCCACCGCAAATATACTGATCATTTATATTGGCAAGTGTAGCTTAGTCTTGTTTATGATGCTACCATAGCATACTAATATCCTGTAGTACACTTGTAAATACAGTGAAGTCTTACTAATATGAGACCTCACTATGTATTTGAAGTAGTTCAGAGAAGGGAGAATTAGCGAGGTTCTTCTGTAATTTTGTTGAATCAAAGAAATGAGCTCACAGCAATACAATATTGCTTTGTAGTACAAACATACAAAACATTGTTTTTCAGAGTAGTGTGCAATCTATTTTTAAAAAAAAAAATCTCCGTGGATTTTTCCGCAGATTTTCCGCAGATTTCCAGTGGCCCCACTGATACCTTATCCACTCATCACCAAGGTTCGTTTACATTGTAGGCTTTGACAATGACTATGTTTACTGCTAGTTGCCAGATTTGTGACTCTTGTCCATCTGATTTTTTTATTTATTTTTTTTTCACTCATTAACATCAGACTGTCAGGTTTGGTACTGCAGAAGGACTTTATTTATCTCTTGCAAGACCGGTTGAAAACTTCTAACCTTCAGCTTTTCTCTTGTTCTCCTATGTCTGTGCAGATGGCTCTTAATGCTTTTCCTCCTGTCCCCCTTGTTTTTTAGGAGGATATAAATGCTATAGAAATGGAGGAAGACAAAAGAGACCTGATATCAAGAGAGATCAGTAAATTCAGAGACACACACAAGGTAGTATTCTTGTTTTTGCACTTGATACAAATTAGGCTTTTTCAAAATCCAAAAACCACTATTATAAAATTTAGCAGTACATTGCAATATCACTTAAAATGATGTTTGTATTAGGTTTAATATACATATAGTTCTTTACAAGTCGAAAAAAGACAACTACCACGTTAAAGTGGCCCTTGACATCTTTATGCTAAGACTTTGATTGCTACTGAGTATTTTGCAGTCTTCTCACTTTAACATGAATAAAGGCAACTTAAGTTTCTACACATACATTAAGTCAAGATATTTATAACTAAAGGATAAACGGGGCTGCAGTATAAGACATACACTTGAGTGTGTTTCTGTAGGTAGATTTGTAACATAATCCAAGATTTTATGAAGAGTTGAAACTTGAATTAAATTTAAGTCTTTTATTTTAATAGTTCTAAGTTAAGAGTGGGGGAAGATTAAAACTAGGTCAGTGGTTACCAGACTTACCAAACTTTAGATGCATGGAAGAACTGTAAATTCCCATAAAGCTAATCTATTCATTGACCCCCACCATTATGATAGAGATCATATGGTGACTAATGCAAGATGAAACTCACAGCTTGGAAAGTAACATGGAATAGGATGTAAGTATGAGCTTCTGTTTTTTATTATACTTATGGATGCCCCCTCAGAAAAATATGCAAAGGGGTAACTGGCTTGGAAATGTTTGTGCACATCAAGTCCCACCTCAGGGTTCCCACTTACAGAAGTTTCCACTAATGCTAGTGCATCTGTGAATGTTTCTGCTTTGGAATATGATACTTGCGGATAGTAAAGCACAACTATGCATGTAATGTTCTTATTTTAATGTTTAGCTTAAAGTTGGTATTATTTTTTCCCCAACAAGACTGGAATGGTCCTTGGCCTAGGGAAGTATCAGCAAGCTCCTCTTTTGAGCACACACTTTTGTTTCAAAATACTCCCAAGTCAACGTTAAAGAAAATGTTGAAGGTACAGCAAGGTGAAGTATGCCCGTGTTATTCAGCTTTACCACATGCAGTCACTGGGGATGGTACCATGTTTTCACACAACTGTATCAGTGTAAACACAAGTGACTACACATTGTTGTATGTACACGTATTCAGTTTTTCTCATGACTGAAGTTGTTGGAGATAAAAACCTGGGGAAAAATTCTAAAAGAAATCATCTGGAGAAGCTCAGCAATTGAATGTGAAACTGGTCAGTGGTGAAACTTCAGTAGAATTGTGTTCAATTCCGAGCCCCAAGTTGTCACTGGTACAAAGATGCAAACAAGTAATAAGTTTTTTTTAAAAAACAACCAACAAAACAAAAAAACAAAAACCATGCTTCATTGTTTCAGAAGCTGTTGGGCATTTTACTGCCTTTAATCTGTATTATTGGGGGGCTATTTTGGGTTTCTTAACATTAAAAATGAACTGAAAGTAGTCATTGTGTATATTGGATATGTTTAAAAGGGGCTGTTGAATCTTTAGCAGCTGGCTAGTGAGCACAGTGAACCTTTGCATGTTTTTGGTATGAGTTTATAAAAAAATAACCACAGACTGTCAGGGTATCAGCATTGCAGGGGGCGTCCATTTACAGCACGGACGAGTCTGAAGAGAGCTCAAGGTAAGATTTATAATTCTTCTACCTGTTCATTTCTGTTCATTACTTCAATTTATCTGATGCTGTTCCCATCCCATTACCCTTTCAGATCCTCTTATTTAGGCTGATAGAAGTTGATGAGGTCAGATTTTGATTACAAAATAGATAAATTTATTTTTTCAATTGGATTTTAAGAAAGGACCTACAAAATGGATTTTAATACACCAAGACTTGTGTGTGTGTATTTACACTTGTGTGAATATATATTAAAAAAAAAAAAAGGAAACCCACTCTCTTGAGAAATCTCACCACGAACAAAGTTTTTGAGAGTGACAAAAAAGCAGGAGTTCAACCAAAGAAATTTCTATTGGAACATCTAAGATAACCTGTAAGTATCAACCACTTCAGTATGTAAACTTTTCTTTAAAAGTATATGAAATTTGAGGTAAGTTGGATTTTTAAAAGTTGACAACCTAGTTTAACATCTGACCGTACTGAGGTTTAACACTGTAAAGCTCCTGTAAAATACAGTCCTTTAGAAACTGGTTTTCAGCCCAGTGTATATCGTAGAATCTAAGTTTTGTTTTTTCATATCAGTTTTCTACCAATTCCTACCATTTTTAGTCCCTTTTTCCTTTTGTGATTTCAATGTATCCAACATTAGTTTGCCTGTATTGTGCTATCAATGCAGTGTAGTTTCACTGGATACATTAATCACTAGTGAATTAGCTTTACTTCTGTAATCCTTTGTCGGTTCTCTGGTCCCTGTGCCTATGGCAGAAGAACACTTATCAGGTAAGATTGCTTTTTAAAGTTGTCTTAAATGCTTTGTTTAAAAGAAAAGAAAAAAAAAAAAAAACCAAACCAGAGAAAATGCTGTTTCATTGTTCCAGTTTTTAATTTCATTTCAGTGATGGTAAACGTGGAGCCAAAGGGGATAAACCTGTTTATTCTGCTCATTATTTGTTCAAAAAAGTGGTATTCTGGCATCCATCAGGTTGAAATTTGGTATATTTGGTTGTTATTTGGTATATTTGTGAACCGTGTACTTGCTCTTCCTCCCAGAAACATAGCTTATAGGCAAGGTTAATCCAGTGTTGGCGGTCCATGTCCTAGCACAGCATCTGTAAGTTAACACATAACAATTGCTTCCAAGGATGGATTTATCTATCATTCTGTTGATGTATTTTCTATTGTCTTATAGGAATTCTGGTCATAGGAACTGTTTCTAATTGAAAAAAAAGTGGCAATTTTGTACAATTTTTAGTAAAACTGTAGCAGGTAACCCTTTAGTTTCTGTGTTTCAAAAGAGCTATTTCCAACCTTTTTTTAACTCTCTCCATCTTGCAGTGGTGGAAGTTAAGGATTCCATTCTGCAGAGTCCAATTCTTACCAATGAACTGTTAGAACTTTTTTAGGGAGGGAAAAGGGGAAAGGTTGCAGCTCTCCTCACTGTTTAACCACATGCACCGTGTGTAAGTGGATAAATTTCTTTACCCAAGTTTTCATATAGGACAGTTTTGGTCTGCCAAGACTTTTTGGGAAACAACTCGCTGTCCCAGTAAGCATCCCACTGAAATATATTTTCCTAGTTGAACAGAATTAATTTTATCAGCTAGAAGTTCACTTTGCTTGTACCCAAGTGGCTTATAGGGCCAATGGAATTTGTGGCCCACCTGAATCATGACTGGCAGTGCACTGTGTATGTGCAGTTTAGTCAGCTTATAATATGAGGCCAGCCCTACTCTGCTAAGGTTGGAGATTGCTGGTCTGTGTAGATCTATGCTTTTGCACGAAACTTAGTCTTGTGATTGCTGCATTTTGATTTCATACTTATGAGTTCCAAAAAATACCCACCAAACCCTATTTAATATTTTAAAATCAGTGGCGGTTTTGGTATTTCCATTACCAGCCTTGTGTGTTGCGTCGGGAATATCCAGTTCCTGTAACTACAAAATTAACTATGAAAGTTCTCTTGTTGGTTTTTAGAAACTGGAGGAGGAAAAAGGCAAAAAGGAGAAAGAAAGACAGGAAATTGAAAAAGAACGCAGAGAAAGAGAAAGGGAACGGGAGCGTGAACGAGAAAGGAGGGAGCGTGAAAGAGAGAGGGAGCGTGAACGAGAGAAGGAGAAGGAACGGGAGCGTGAACGAGAGCGAGATAGGGATCGTGACCGGACTAAGGACCGAGAGAGAGACCGCGAACGAGACCGAGATCGTGACAGAGATCGTGAAAGGAGTTCAGATCGCAACAAGGATCGGAGTAGATCAAGGTAAATGCGTTTGAGTTGCTATTTATTTCAGTTTTTCCCTAGTACCGTTTACTAAGTGCGTATAGTTCAGCAGATCAGCTGTCACTCAGAAGCGAATGGTCCTTTTGGAAGATCAGAGTAAAGACAGGAAATTAAAATTTTAGAAAATGCTGTATTTTCTTTCAGTCTTAAACTGTGCCTAATCATGTCAGGCTCTAGATGCTGCTTTTTCCCTTTTCACCATAGAAAAAAATAGCTGTTTCACTTTAAATCATCTTGTTAGTAGGGTTCAAGTTGTCTGTAAGCCATATGTGAGAATTGCCATATGCTCACGCTTAGTTTCTGTAGATATCACTATATAATGGTTAGTGCTCAAACAACTACTTTTAAGTAAATGGGGTTTTGAATACATTAGAAATACTGATTTATGCCCATTGCTATATCAGCTAATCATCTTGTACATCTGCAGAAGAAGAGTAACTTGCAAGATGCTATGAACAGTGCATTATGCATTTGAAGTTAAATCATTTGATTGAGCGGAGAGGAAAGCTCTGCACTTAACTTTGGACTTCCTTCCTTCCTTCAGAGAAAAAAGCAGAGATAGGGAAAGAGAACGCGAACGGGAACGGGAAAGAGAACGCGAACGGGAACGGGAAAGAGAACGCGAACGGGAACGGGAAAGAGAACGCGAACGGGAACGAGAACGGGAGAAGGATAAGAAGAGAGACCGAGAAGAAGATGAAGAAGATGCCTACGAACGCCGAAAACTAGAGAGGAAACTGCGGGAAAAAGAAGCTGCATACCAAGAGGTAGGTTGGTATTTTTAAGGTTCCTTAAGGGAAAAATTGTTTCTGAGGTGTGATAATAAGTCTTCTACTATAAAACATATCATTCCTTCTCCCTCTCCTGTTTCTAAATACATTTTTAACCCTTTGACTACATGAATTGGGGCAGAATACGTAAGTCATTGTCAGAACAATTTTGGACTTCTTATTCTAGTTTTTTAACTTACAAATAAATAATTTGCTTAATTTTAATGCAGTTGGTTTTAAACAATAATCCAAACTAACTCCAAAGTAGTATTGCTCTCCTGAATGTTCTTGAGATTGGAGTGTGTGTTTTTTCTTCTGTTGTAGCGTCTTAAAAACTGGGAAATCAGAGAACGGAAGAAAAGTCGAGAATATGAGAAAGAGGCTGAAAGGGAAGAAGAAAGAAGAAGGGAAATGGCAAGTCTTATAGTTTTACTTGTAATTTTTCCCCTTTGTTCTTTGGGTCCCATGTAGAATGGAACATTCTGCTGCTGTCTTGATGGATAGTGGTAAAACTCTCACTTTGTATAAACACCATGTATGTTTTAATTAAAAAAAAAAAAAAAGACTTGGAACAGCAGATGTCTAATAAGTGGGAGTACTATTGAGAGCCTGGAAAACAAAGCCTAGTGGCTTGGTCTTGTGAAGTCAAAAGAATGAGACGTAGGCAGCTGCAAAAGACTGTGGTTTGATCATCGTGCCCTGTATTTGTGTCAGATTTGTAGCAAAACCTACTGTATGTTCTATGTCATGCAGGTGGAACTAGACCAGTCTTTTTACTTCCAACCTGCTCATGTGCCTGAACCTTCTATAATATATGTTATAATATTCTATAATATATCTAAGCACTTTGTAAAAGTCTGTCTTTAGTTTGTTAGTTGTGAAATTGTCACAGTTATCAGTGTAACGCTTGGAAGTTTTGTCCCAAAAGACACCTTTGGAAGATAGATATTTCTGTAATCTTGTAGTTTTGTGCTAAAGTGTAAAGAAGTTGGTTTTAAATTATGGTGGTGTTATTTCACTTCATAATTCTCTCAGAGAAAGAGAGAAGATATGAGAGCATTCTAAGCAGGAGATGTATTGTGAATTGCTTCAAAGCAAAATATGCAAAGGGACACAGGAAAGAAGGTTGGGGGGGAGAGAACATTGCTTTATGTGGAATCTAATTTTTCCTCCTAAATGGTTGAGGGGAAAAAAGTGTTTGAGAATGACTCAAGGATATTTTCTATTCATAATCTTCCTGGATGCTGGCTATGGATGGCAGTTGTAGAGAGCAGTGTTAAATTTTGTGCTGAATTTACAACCGTTATTGTAATTTGTTTCTCGAAGTCATTAGCATAGAAATATCTTATTGTTGGTTTAAAGATATTGCTTAGATACAGGTTAGAATGTCCTAATTTGTGTTCTCTTTAAAGAACTGCTTTTTTTTTTTTTTTTTTTTTTTTTTAATCAGAGAGGGGAAAAAATGTCTCCCCTCTATGCCTCTTGCCCCCTTCAGTCTCAGGTCTGTGCATTAATAGAGTGCCACATGGTTTGGATTAGTAACGCAGCAAGAGAGCGCTTACCCTAGAAGTATCCATTAGATTTGTTTCTGTGCATAACTAAATCTTTTTTAAAAAGCACAGCTACTGAAACAAAACAACAGTGCTAAAATACACTTAAGCTGCCATGTTAAAATATCCAATACCAGACTTACAGATTTAAAGAACAGGAACTTTGATCCTCTTTTGTGATGTAAAAAAAAAAAAAGTGGGGGAGCGGTATATTTAAAAACCCTTTGAAATGCTAATAAAAGAACAGTAGTCTGTAAATTGGAGACATGATGCCAGTGGACCTAATGGATGTACTATCTGCTATTGAATGTATGATAGGAAGTTGACAGATCCCTGAAAGATGATGCAGTTCCAAAATCTTTCAATTTTCTGTCTGGAACTCTGTATTTTTAGTTTGAAGCATAGTAGATATAAACTAAACTTATTAATAATAATACTAAATTTTAAACTCTTGAGAGAAAACCAGAAATCATTTTATAACATTACTTATGTTTCAATTTCTTGCAGGCAAAAGAAGCCAAACGGTTAAAAGAATTCTTAGAAGATTATGATGATGACAGAGATGATCCAAAATACTACAGGTATGTCTTTGTATTGATTCCTAACGATAAAATCTTCAATGTTCATTTTAACACAATTGTGGGGTTTGTTGGCAGAGGCTTACAGAGTTTGACTGATTATGTGGTGATGTAAGGGTTTTATAGTTATCTAAATTATTTCAGTGTCACTTGATAAGTGCCAGAGGGAAAAAGGAAACTCCTTACTGCTACTTGTTAATGCTTCGGAGTAGCTGCTCCTTCCTATCACTTAACTTGTGGGTGAGGCAGCGCAGAGGTCACTGTAATACCAAAATAAGGTGTTAGGGGCAGGGAGAAGGGACCAAGCATGCCTCTAAAAAATTCACTACAAGGAAGTTGTAAATTGTACGAAGAACAAGCTAGTTAACTCTGTGAAAGATGGGGAAGATCCCTTCAGCATGGGGCTAACTAAAATTTGCATTAAACTAATTTAGCAGAACTGGTTCTTGTTAAGTAAAAACCTATAAAATAATTTGATTCGTTTTCTAACAAGACCAGCTGTCACATTCTCCACATCTGTTTAATGTGATGGGGTAAATTCTGTATTGTAAGATTGGGAACTTGTATCTTAGATTTCTCTGTTACAAAAATAAAGGACACCAGATGCTCTTATGAATCTTACTTTCATTTAGTGGAATATAACATCTCTTATCAGATATTTCTTGTATTGTGTTACAAGGTTCTCATTGGAATGTTCTTTGATATACAAAATCCATATATTTGTAGGGGTAGTGCTCTTCAGAAGAGGCTACGAGACAGGGAGAAAGAGATGGAAGCAGATGAACGGGATAGGAAAAGGGAAAAGGAAGAATTAGAAGAAATTAGGCAGCGCCTTCTGGCAGAAGGACACCCAGATCCAGATGCAGAACTCCAGAGGGTAAGTAGCTGTTGGTGTGACAGGAAGAAAAGAGCCCTTGGTATTCTGGTGGTATTGATCAAAATTATGTCAGAGATCTGATAGTTAATATTTGCTCTGTTCCCTGTTTCTTAAAAAGAAGTCCAGATAAGCAGTAAGAACACTAGAAACAAAAAATAACTTTCCAGATCTATGTTTGGATGGAGTTCAAAAACAAATTTGGATTAATCAGTATTTTGATTATAACGGCAGTTGCAGACAGACTAACAGAGACTTCTTTAGGAAACAGAGGATCTTTAGATTCTTTCAAACAGTGCTGTTTTCGAGAAAGCTTCTTTTTTGCTAATTGTCTGTTTCGTTGTAGATGGAGCAGGAGGCTGAGCGGCGTAGGCAACCACAAATAAAACAAGAGCCAGAGTCTGAGGAGGAAGAGGAAGAAAAGGCAGAAAAAGAGGAAAAAAGAGAAGAACCAGAGGAAGAGGAGGAGGAGCCTGAACAAAAGCCCTGCCTTAAACCAACTTTACGACCCATCAGTTCTGCCCCATCTGTTTCTTCTGCTAGTGGAAATGCAACCCCTAACACACCTGGTGATGAGTCTCCCTGTGGCATTATTATCCCTCATGAAAATTCACCTGATCAACAGCAGCCGGAGGAGCATCGGCCCAAAATAGGACTTAGCCTCAAATTGGGCAAGTTTACATTATATTTTCATGTTCCATATGGGATAAGAATGAAAAAAATGCCAAGCTGAGTAGCCACACAGTTTTCCAAATATATTGTATGTTTTGATATACTTGTATCAAGCTGTTGTTATCCAGATGCTGTGCTTGACTTCTATCCAGAAGATACTTTTTATAAATCTCTGTTCTTCCAAAATCTGTAGGGGGAAAAGGGACGGAAGTTTTGGACTCCTCAAGGCTTGAATTTTTTAGGAATGCTCTGAGCTGGAATTAGTTATTTCCACATGGTTTTTCACATTAATAGATCTCTAAATATCTCTTTTAAAACTCATTGCTACTTTTCATTGATGTATATGTGGGACTTAAGCCCTAGATAGTTCTTATGTTTGTTCACAAAGATCCTTCTAAAAGAAGAAGACTGAAAATTAGATTATTTTTTCTTCTTCTTAGAGTAGCACAATGAATTGATGAAAATTGTGAATGGAACGGGAGTGTAGAGTTCCTTAGTACTTTAGCAATTTCCTCGTGTCTTAAAAAAAATTTTGTTCTGAGCTGCAGAACTGAGGATATTTGTATTCCAGAAGGTTTGTGCACTTACTATTTATTATTTGATTAAATTATACTGGGGCTGCAGTTTGAGCACTCACTGTGTTAGATCTTGAATGAAAAGAGACTGTATGGTATTAGGCAAACTGATTAATGCTTTTCCTACAGCTGTATTCATTGCAACCTTTCACTTCCATGCTCTGTCTCTGCTGAGGTTTGAACTCGTGTTATAGCCCTCCCTCAGTGAGGGTGCTAACTGGTTTCAGGGCAGAGAAAGAAGACCCTATTTCTCAAAAATCTTGAACAAACTCCGTTTGAGATCTTTACCTCTTTTGCCATTTTTATAACAGAGTTTGAGAGATTATGGCACTGATGCTAGGCATTCACAGACATTTATATAACATACAAGCTGATATTTCTCAAGAAATGTGTGAAGAGCAAACTAGCTTCAGTTGCAGTTTGTGAATATGTTACTCTGTCTTTTGGGTTGTAGGTGCCTGCAACAGTCCTAATCAGCCCAATGCTGTAAAAAGGAAGAAGCTTGCTGTGGATAGTGTTTTCAATAAATTTGATGATGAAGACAGTGATGATGTGCCCCGGAAAAGGAAACTTGTCCCCCTGGATTATGGAGAAGAAGATAAAAGCAGTATCAAAGGCAGTGTCAACACAGAAGAAAAACGTAAACATATTAAGAGTCTCATTGAGAAGATTCCCACAGCAAAACCGGAGCTCTTTGCTTATCCTCTTGACTGGTCAATTGTGGATTCAGTAAGTTGATTTCTTTTAACCATTCACAAAAAAGCATAATTTTTCCAAACAAACCTTGGAACTGAATAGAAAAACAGTGTTCCTGGGACCCCGGTGGATTGAAGCAGCATCATCAAATGGGATCAAACTTAAGTACTGTATTTCTTGTCCATATATAATACTTATTCTGAAGTATGCCTGCTTATTTTTGTTTAGTCTCTTCTGAATTGTTGCTACAAATTGCGTAGCAGTTTTATAGAAGGGTGGAAAAAAGGTCCTTTAAAAACATGTTTGGCTGTCAAATACTTGCAGATGCCAAATCTCTAAGCGTTATCTCATTGATAGCAAAATGTATCTTCTGCTAAACAGTTGTTTGGGTCTTATAGCTGCCTATCTGGCAGTATTGTTTCAAGACAGTAAAGTTTATGGAAATGATGGGGTTTGGTTCTTTTACTTTTTCCAGACACTAATGGAACGTCGAATTAGACCGTGGATCAACAAGAAAATAATAGAATATATTGGTGAAGAAGAAGCCACACTAGTTGATTTTGTTTGTTCTAAGGTTAGTATCTTCCACTCCTTTGTGAAGTCTGGGGTTTGCTCCCTATTTAAGCTGCAGCAATGACTGCATGTCATGGTTTAACCCCAGCCAGCAGCTAAGCACCATGCAGCTGCTCACTCATGCCCCCCGATTCAGTGGGATGGGGAAGAGAACTGGGAAAAAAAAAGTAAAATTCATGGGTTGAGATAAGTACAGTTTAATAGAACAGAAAAGAAGAAACTAATAATGATAACAATAATAAAATAACAATAATAATAATAATAGGATTGGAATATACAAGTGATGCACAATGCAATTGCTCACCACCTGCCAACCGATGCCCAGTTAGTCCCCGAGCAGTGATTCACCCCAGCCCCGCTCCCCACAGTTTATATACTAGACATGGCATCACATGGTGTGGAATACCCCTTTGGCCAGTTTGGGTCAGCTGCTCTGTCTATGTCACCTCCCAGCTTCTTGTGCCCCTCCAGCCTTCTTGCTGACTGGGCATGAGAAGCTAAAAAATCCCTGACTTTAGACTAAACATTACTTAGCAACAACTGAAAACTTCAGTGTTATCAACATTCTTCTCATACCAAACTCAAAACATAGCACTGTACCAGCTACTAGGAAGACAATGAACTCTATCCCAGCTGAAACCAGGACACTGCAGTATCTGTATTTGAAGGCAGTGTGTTCCTAGCTTCACTGTAATTATGATATTGGTCAGCAGAGACAGTTGGTGTACTTGGAATCAGTATGTACCCTAATGTTTTACAAGTTACCTCCTTTAATGCTTATGCATAATATGTACATGCTAGATGCTCTCTGTTATCTGTTAGATAAACATGTGGAAGTTGATAAAGAAATGAGCAGTTGACAGGAGCAGCTGTTTTAACTGATAGTTTTATCATTAGATTTCAGAGTTAATGCCTCATTGGCCGTTAACATTTTTTACTTAAAAATAGGATTTGTGTGAATTCAGGGAGAAAAAAAGCCAGTAGCTTGATTTTACATACATTTTTGGATTAACTACTTAAAAAGCTTTTTAGATGCTGTTGTTGCTTTAGCAGTAAGCAAATATTAAGGTTTTAGAGTTAGCATTAGAAGTCATTCTACTATACCTTTTAGCCATTGCATGACTTGTTTAAACCTCAACTCTGCAGAGCTGCTTACAAACTAAATTCTGATAACTTGCCTTATTAAATCTGTCATGACAGCTCTGTTGCTTCTCATCAATAGGGAATTTCAAAAACTCTTTTCAGCTTTCATGGTACTCACTTTCATAATCGCTTGTCTTGGTTTATCTTTCAGGGCTACTGTATGAGAGGCAAAGCAAGTGATAGTTTTGTGGCACAGGTGGTTAGTAGAAAGTGAAAAGCAGAAGTTGCATATTTGCCAAGCTTAAAAAAAAATATATATATACACACACATAGCCATTTTCTGGTATTGAAAGACAACTTGTTTGGTTCTGAAAAAACACTGAAATACTTAACAGGCAGATGGAAAGTTTGGTTATGAAGAGAGAGACAGGGAGAATTTTGCCTTTGTCTTCCATTAGGAATTCAGTGTTGAAAGAAGGGGAGCTTATTCCTTAAGTAAGGAGAGCTTAATTGGGGATGCAAGAATAGCCAGCAAATACAGAACCTGTTGAATCTCTGGAGCTTCTTAGAACTTGTTCCTCAGTAACTAGCCATAAACCAGCACTCACTATAATGGAATCTGATGTAGTTTAATACTAATTTTTGCCTTGGCTAATACCGGGAACTAATGAACTGCAAATACTTTTTGCATGTGAAAAGCACTCAAAATCCTTGAGAAGTAACTGATTTTTGTCCAAAGATGTTTATATGGTTTACTCTGAGTTTTCAGTCTAAAAACATTTCTTTCTTTCAGGTTATGGCTCACAGCTCACCACAGAGCATACTGGATGATGTTGCCATGGTAAGCAGAAATTGTGTAACTGATATAATTTCTACATTATGCTGAAGCTGATAGTCAATTCTGCAAAATAGTAGGAGTCCATAACAGAAATATTTGGTGTTCATAGAACATGCATAGAAAACATGCATTAGATATGAAAGCTGTTTTGATTAAACAGATCATGCTAGCACAGGCATGATTTTGCATTTACAGCATCTAGGTAGAAATTACTGATCCCTGTCCAGAATTTCTCAGTATTCAGAAAAGTAGAACAAAGATTCTGACCCTAGCAGTAGAAGTAAGAATCAACAATAACAGAAATGTATCAGAAATATAAACTTCTATTCCTTACCATTCTTGTAACTAGGTCCTTATAATTAGTGGTTTAGTGGGTTTATTCCTAATTAATGACCAAAAGGTGATTTTTCTCTAGAAGAGTAAAAGCTCTTTTTTGCCTGGTGTTGGAAAAGAGAAACTGAAAGGTGAACAAAAACTAATTGTTCACTCTCTCTCAATAAGGAAACTTGGAGGCAAAGTTGGTAGGGGTCAGATTCATAGCAGAATTTTGTAGGTTGTTCTTGGTGTGACTAGTAGGTGAGCTGGAGAACTTCCTAAGAGGCAAAGCCTGAATAATAAGTTCAAGGAAGAGAAATCCATTGAGACATTACTTAATATAATATCCAAGGAAGTTCCAGGCTGAAAATAAGCAGAGACTAGGAGAGAATTAAGGGACAATACCACATATATATGTCCTGTTCTTACATTCTTCCCAAGCCTGCCATTTCTCTGCCTCTTCCCAAGCTGCTTTTGGGGACTAGGATACTGATACTTTTATTTCTTAGCGGTCAATGTCTGCATTATACAAGTATATAATTAGAGCTTAGTCAAGTCAGATGACAAATGCGGGACAGACAAATTCACTGAAGTTTTACCCAGTGCCTCCCTCAAAGACTTAACTTGGATTACACTACCTCCACTTTGTAGTTCTGATGTGTCTAGAGTTAGTCTTTGTATCTGGAATGATGTGTCTAGAATTAGTCTTTGTAACTGGAATGCTTAACCTAAAAAATAATCTATAAAATGTGTATTTCCTACAGGTACTAGATGAAGAAGCTGAAGTTTTCATAGTCAAAATGTGGAGGTTGTTGATATACGAGACAGAAGCAAAGAAGATTGGTCTAGTGAAATAAAGCACTCTCCTTGCTTCTAGGGTTCCATTTCAATTTTGGGCTTTTTTTTTTTTTTCCCCATCATTCAAAGACTTCAAATTTTCTCTGTTCTCAGAGATTTGAGACCTGTATTTTTTTATGTAGAAAATGTGAATTTTTTTGTCCTCTGCTCTGAGGCCCTCTTTACCCTTCTCAGTTAGTTATCTGAATCCTGCATTGGTTCTCTTTATAATTCACAAGGTACAATTACCGGTATGTTTTATAAGCTGCAGCTACTGTACATGCTCTCTGGTAATTTTGTTATGTTACTCTGATTCTTGTAAATATTAAGGAAAAAAAAAAGCGCCCCTGTCTTGCAAAACACTTGCACTTAATGTGGAATTGTATCAGTTACAGATGAAGACAAATTATTTTACTGCAAATTTATCAGTGCTTTTTTTTTTTTTGCACACACTCTTTTTATTTAAGGAATGATCAGAAAACAATTTAAAAATAAGTGGCTTGAGCTGCTTTCACAGAACAACAGCTTTGTGTGTTCATTTGGTCCCCTCATCTGGCTCTGGAAAAGGAGTTCCCTCAGACTTTTCATTCTGATGTGAACCAGCGGCAGTCTTGGTACTTTGTTGCCCATTTAGAATTACTAATGAAGCTGGGAACTTAATTTCTTGCAGACGCTCTGCTTCTTTCCTAGAAAGTGTAAATTGCAGGAAGTTTTTTATTCTTTGCTCAGTTAAAACAAGAGCAGGACCTAAATTCAGTAAGTGCTATTTAATGATGTTTTGGTTTTGTTTGGGTTTTTTTAAACCTAGGATATCTTCTGCTCAATTTCATTTTAGCCCTTCCCTATTATCCCTTCTGTCTCCAAAATAATGAGATGGATTTTTTTTTAAAAGAAATTATTTTTTAAAACATTTTTTTAGTATTTAGAAAAAAAATAACCTGTTTGGATGTAACTGACCATAGCAGTTGACAAAAACTAAACAAGTAAGTTTTCAAAGGAAGCTGAAGTCTTGTTTTTATCCAAACTGTTAAACTAGCCCCGACTTTTGTTTTCTACTGTAAGCAGTCTATCGTCCACGAAAAGAGGGTGATATTTTCCTGCCTTGTTTGTATGGGTTTTTATAAATAGGCTGATATGGTATAAATGTTGACATGTACTGTAAACTGCATTTTTTATCTCATACCTGGGTAAGAAGACAAATCGATAATGTTCTATGAGCTATTTTGATTGCAGGAGGACTGTGTTCCAGGGAGCAAACTGTCTCAAAAACATTTTTAATTTTTAACACAATTCTTAATAGCAAACAAATTAAGTAAAGGTGTTCCAGTATCTCTATATTGTATTTAACTGAAGGATACAGGTTGACCTGTTCAGAAAACATAACTGTGACATTGAGTTACTAGTTCTTTGTATCTGGAGAGGACACTTGAAAACACTGTTCTTAACAAACGGGATCGTGTAAAGGTTCCACCATGTAAATATTTCAGATATTAAAAATGTATATATTTGATTTAAGGGCTCACATTCTTTTGGAGTCTTGTGCAGCATGCAATTATATTTAACACTGGTTTCTGAATCAACAAGTGTTGCCAAATTAGGGGTGGGGTTTTTTATAACTACCTCCTGCTTTAAGTCAGGTGACGAGAAGCCTGCAAATGCAGATGTGATCTCCATATGTTCTTTCTCATCCCTGTAATACTACACACCACCAAATGTTCTTTTTTTAACTTGAAGTGTAATGCTCAGATGTTACTTTTATGTTGTGCTTGAGTTTGCGTGAGAATGTGTTGGTTTACGTACTTATGTGCTGCAACCTTCCTCTTTTTTTCCCTGCAACTTGATGTTACCCTAAGAGATTACTTCCCCGTTCTTCCCATACAGTTTTGCATCAGCATTTACCAAAAATTCTCCAAATTCTAAATAAATTCAAAACTCGCTCTGTTTGTAGTAAATACAGAGAAGAGGGAGAGTGAACTTCATGAGTGCTTTTTGTCCTGCTAATGTGGCATTCTCTCTCTGTCATTAGTAATACTTAAACAAGCCAAATGTGACAAATGCTTTGTAATGCCACTATTGTAGATTGCCTCAAGTCCTTGTTGAGATTCTTCAGTGAAAGCTCAAGTTGTGAAACTTCAGCTTATTTTCTTCTGCCCTAAACTAAAGCTGTGTGTTCATCTATTATTTATGCATTGGCCATAAGCCTGTACTCTCCCTTTCCCAAGGAGACTGAAGGCATCTGGGTGAGGAAGACATCTAAAATTAAAGCTGGAGTGTTAAATATCCAGGTAAATAAGTATTTAGAAGCAGTTGTGACATCAAATAAAATAATTTTGTGGAAGTTGAGGTTTTTCTTCAGTAGTGGAAGGAGGAAGGAATGTTCACTAATAGCATCTCTGGCTTGGCTTATGCAAGTACTTCCAACAAATCTTCCTCTTTCAGAATGCAAAATATTGCTTTATAAAGTCGCTTCTAGTGTTTACCTCTTACTCAAATTAGTGTTATTACTTCTCAGTGATAACAATATATTTTGTGTCTGTGATGCTGGGGGGTAGAGCACAAATTACATATTGCTGAGAGGTCCTCCATATAGAAAAGTAACTCTCCTTTGTTAACTGTTTTTCTTTCAACATGCAGTAATGGAATTATTTCAAGATAAACTTGGAAAATTGGGGGTAGAAAAAGCCTTTTTTGCCAACATTACAACACTTTACTGTCTGAATATGTGATTTAGTACACACTTGTGTGTTACGTTAGTGAATGCACAGATTAAGAGTATACTGAGAGTGAGATCCATTAGCAAAGCATGTATGTTGCCACTGGCTTTTCCGTGCAGCATGCCCTTGTATGATCCATTCTGTGATGGAAAGGTGCTTCAAAAGTTATGCACAGTGCATAGAGGGAAAAGAATATGAATAGTTATACAACAGAACTGGATATACTGGTTGTTGATCTGGACTTTACTGTGGAACAAGGCTTTACACCTTAAAGTAACGCATGCCCTTAGTCTCCTGATAATCATTCTGTATAACTGCCATTCAGTGTTTTTTGGAATATGTGAGTACAAAATATGAAGTATTGTTTTTCATTAGTGTGCACTGAAAAGAAATGGGAAACTGTGGACAAGCAAGATCCATTACCAAGAATGAGATATTTTTATGTGACCATTAATTTGATAAGAGACTTTTTTTGTTCTTAGAATATTTAACCTGTTCACATACTGATTTGGTGTTTCTGATTTTGTGTGTTTCCATCCTTCCTTCTCTTTAAGTAGGAGCCTGCACTAAAAATAACCATCTAGCTAGATGATTGTGGCTCTAAATGTGGCAGGGGGAAGGCCCCAAATAGTAAGTTTAGTTTCTTACTGAATTCCTATTTCTTACTACTAATGCTTTCCTACTACCGAGAGGGAAGCATTAGACCTTTTCATGGTTTTACTGGAGTTGCTAGAGAGCTGCTTGCAGGAGTAGTATTTTAGGAAGTGGATATACTTGAAACTGGAAGCTGTTGGCTTTTATATTGCAATAAGGTCACACTTTTTCATACTCTGTACATTTCCTGCGTAGGAATGCTGGATGTCATACATGCAGGCTTACAAATTAGTACACAGCCATGCAGTGTGAGCAGCATGTAAGGTATTGTTAACAGGCATTTCACCATTGATCAAACTGATATCAGTAATATAAATAGAAGATAGCCTGGTACAGCTGTATGTCCATGTTTGGGGTTTTGGTGGGGTTTGTTGCTGTTTTGTGTTTTGGGGTTTTTTTTCTCCTCTTAAAATAACAAATAGTTTTATTTGGCTAATGGTTAGGCATCACTTTCGGTCTAAAAATGGCTTCTTTTAAATGCACTTCAGATGCATATGACCTACTGAAACTTGGGTGTTTGGGTCAAAGTGCTTATGTAAAACCTAACTTTTATGTGCCGTACTTTTGTGCTACTTCATTTTCCCATGCATCGTCCTGTAGTGTAGTCAAATAGTGAAGCACAACATCTGTTTTAAACATGCACAATTGCATGGTTCCTCGGAGACTTTACTTTTTTAATATTTAGAATAGATATATTTAGATGTATCATAGCGTTTCCTATGTGTTAGTAACCCGATAAGGTTACGCACTTTTAAAAAGGAATGGTGGATTAATCCTCGAGCATCGGGAACAGCAAGGTGAGTTTCAAATTTGAAATTGCCTTTGTTGCTTCCACAAAACAGTCGCGGCTGTTATTTTCGTGAGGCTTTTTGCGTGGGACTGCGTTCAGGCAGGGCTGCTAGCTTACACGTGCCTAGAATTCGAAGCGCCCAGGCAGCGTCTTTTCTCGCACCACCCCTCTCTCCGCGGGGTACCGTCCGTTCCCCAGGTTCAACAGGCCGCCCTCCTCCATCCCCCTCACAAGCCTCCTCTCGCCCCGCGGGCTGGCCCGGCCGCCGCCGTCGGAAGTGAGGTCGCGGCGGCGGGCGGGGCGCGGGCCGGAAGCGAGGGGGGCCGGGCGGCGGGGCGGCGAGGAGCCGGTGGCGGAGCCCGCGGGAGGGGCGGCCCTGCAGGTCGGTCTGTCAGCCGCTGCGCCGGCGGGCGGGCGGGCGGGGGGTGCCGGGGCAGCCCCGGGCAACGCCAACGCCGCCGCCGATCTCGGGGCCGGCGCGGGTGGCCGGCGGGCCGGGCGGCGTGTGGGGCGCGGGGCGGGCGCGCTGCGCCACCCGGAGCCGGGCCGGGGGCGCCCAGCAGGCCGGGCGGCGGGGCCGCGAGGAGCCGGCCGGGCCGGCGGCTGTGGGGGCGGCCGGCTCCTGTCTTCGTGCGAGCCCTGCGCCGCGGGGCCGGGGTGGGCGGGGTAGGCACGAGTGGCGGGGCTGCGGTCGGCGGGGCCGCTGCGGCGGGCCCGGGGAGCTGGCGATGTCGGGCGGGGGACCGACCCTGGGCCCCCCCGCTCCCCCGTTCCCCCGTTCCCCCGCTCCCCTTGTCGCGGGGGGCCTTCGAGCCCCCGCGGCCTTTCTGGGAGCCGACGGCGGAGCCCCTCGCCCGGCCCCGGACCCCGCGCCGGCTCGCCGGCGGCGGCCGAAGAGGAGCGGGGCCCCGGGTCCCTGGCTGCGGTGAGGCTGCTCCGGCCCGGGGCAGGGCTGAGGGGGCGAGCTCCGCGGGGCGTTTGGTGTCGCCCCCCCCCCCCCCCCCCCACCGGGAAGGCAGCGGCTGCTGCTTGTTGCTTATTAGAGAGAGAAGGCGCGGGTTGAGCGGACGGCACCGCGTCTGCTGTGGCTGATCGGCACTCGCTCGTCTTGCTCTTCGAAGTGGAGAAAGCGTTGTAGAGCTTATTTGCGTGTTACCCCTACTTACTAGGCTAAACGTAAATCTCTGAAAACGGCCCTCATAACTCTTGTTGTTCTTACCAAGGAAGGCCAAAGGAAGCAAGGAAGAACTTTTTTAGACAGGCTGTTTTAATATTAACAGCTTCCTTAGGAAAAAATGTTTCGGTGAGTCCCTTTTCAGGTAAAACAAATAAAAATGTAGTTTGTGTCCGCTTAATGCATGGTTCATTTCTAGATCTCATTCACTCATAGTTAAATTTCAAACTTGGGAGCGTTCGTTTATTTAAAAATAGAAAATAAAGTTGTTTGGGAAGATGTCCTGAATCCATTTTCTGAGCTCTTGAGTTTTCACAAGGGATTATTTTAAGAAACCATAAGTTTTGAGGCCTGTTAAACACTGTCATTCAAGCTTTGATGCAACTCCCCTGTCAGTTACTCCTCCCTGTCTTCAGTTTCTCTCTGCTTCTCAGTAGCTGGTTTTTTGCTTGGTGAGTTGGTGGTGGTTTTCTTTACCAGTCTTTAAAAAGGATTTTGTGGGTTGATGCTTTGTTTTTTTCTCCTGTAATTTAATTAGAATTTTGACATGCTGCCATCTGAAGAATCTCATTCTGATACTCTACATTTGGATAAAAATACTCAAGTTTTTCCTCTGTGGTGGCCCTGTTACTGAGAAATCTTACTAATAGTAGCCTTAAACCAACATTATTTATATTCCGTAGCCCAACCAAAGAATTAGAGCAAGTATTTCGAAAGCAAAAGCAATGTAATGCCTATTTATTCTCATCTAATCTTACATTTAATTATATTTTAAATTACATGCGCTTTATTTTTAATGACAAACATGTAAGAGAGCCATTCTAGTGAATACTACATTGTCTGTCTTTTTCCAAACAGTTTGCGTGCTCCCACTAGACTTGTTAAATTGGTGTTGCTTCCTAATGGGTCTTTAGTGTAAGCTACATCCCTGCTGAAGTTAGTAAGCACTATGCACTAGTCTTGTAAGATATGTATTTATTTGTAAGTAGCGGAACAGCTTCTGTATCTTAGTATCTATGAAAATAGGCTTAACTCCCTCTTTAAGTAAGATCCTGACTTGCAGCACTTCTGGCTTGCTGCTGCCAAGAGTGAGAGTCCTTGCTTTGTGATACCCTTCCTTGTATGAGTTTTTCGAGATCCCTCCATACATTAGTTGAGTATACTAAACGAGCAGAAAAATATTCTTGTTTTCTCTTGCTGGATTTGTTTTCTTCCATTTTAGTGAGTAAAATCTACTGTAAAGAGGACTGATGAGTGCTGGAGTTGGCACAAGGTAGGAGCAGGAGCCACTTGGGGTGGAAGTGGGGACTGGCACTCCACCCTTGAGGCAGTGGTTTATTCACTTCCCTATGTTTTGTGTAACCAAGCCACTGATTTATCTAGGCGTAGTCATTGTTTCTTAAAATCATGTTTTTTTCTGAAACTTATGTAGTTACGTCACCCTTCTTCTTATTTCCCCTATATTGCTTTATCCTCCTTTGTTGTGGAGGTTTATTCATGTTCGCATAGGAAAATGTTAGTATGTGACTTTTTTATGGAAGAATTTATAAAGCTGTTACAAGTATAAGGCATGTTTATGTACATTTAGCTGATACATAAAACCTACCACTAGGGGAAATGAAGGTACATTAGTTCCTGAGACTCAGCTGAAATACTGTTTTGTGTAGCTCTAGGTTGCTCTTGGGGCATTACAGTATTAAAGATATATCTGGATTTTAAATTATCAAGTGTGGCTCAGTCATCCTTGCTTGAAGATTCCCCTTGAGCTTATCAGCAATTCAAAACCAAACAACTTGGAGCAATTGTACTCTGCTGAGATAAAAACATACAAGTTGTGCTCTGAGCAAGCATGCAGCGCTTCTCCTTTATTGCACAAGAAGGAATGGGGAACTGTTTTGAATTATTAGTTTGTTGCTGGCTTACTTCCGTGGCTGATGAACTAATTTGATAACGCCTAGACGCTCTTATTTTTATGCTGGAAAATCCCTATTATCATCTCTTAGAAGATATGATGCAGTTCAGTAGATAAAAAATGGTTGTCTTTGGTCTGTGTGAACTCTAAAAATTGGGGTAGGGAGGGGATGGGGAACCTGGTCATGTAATAACAAAGGCTTTTTACACCGCTTTTTCCTTTCAGCATCTCAAGAGGAAAGATCCGTTTTGTGTAGAAATAAGTGATTTCCAGAGGACAGCCCCAATGACAGAACTGTCTGCGCATTTACCCCAGTTTCAGCATGGGCAGCTGACAGAAAACTTCCCTGATAACCATCTCAGCAATACTGTATGTAACAAACAATTTTATTACCTGCTAGCAGTTAAATCAGGATGAATAATGAAAATACTTGCATACAGTTCGGAACTCTAGAAATCTTGTTTGTTGGGAGTAATTTTCTCTATCTGGACTGTTGTGGTGGTAAACAGTGCCAAAAGAAATATTCTGTAAAACATCTGATGTTCTAAACTCATTTTTATATACAGATAAGACTTCCCCCAGTTTAAAGTGGTGTTGGAGTGACCGAGCCCTCAAGAAAAATAAGAAAATGGGGTGGGACACTCCTGTGTCAAACGTTGACCTTTAGAGGATTTAGTGAGCTCTCTTGATCCAGCCTGACTGTGGTCTGGTTGATTCACAGGTTTCTCAGTCACAGAGTTAATTTTAGTCTTAGTAGAGCTTGAAGCCTGGGTTTTGCTGTTGCTATTGGTGGAGGACTACTCCTGTGCAGGAAGAGCAGCACTGGCTTGTCTTACTTGTGAATAATTGTCAAAGTGCTCTTAGAGTTCTGATGAACAGAGTTCATCATTCCCAGATGTTTGGGGGGGAGGGGGAACTCAAACCGTAAAGTTTTATATGATTATTCTGAAAGACCTAAGCGCATAATTGTTGCCAAAGCTGTACTCACTGTACTGCACGTGTTGCAGTAAAACCAAGTTTAGATGATCTACTTGGGTGTGGTGCTCAGACTCTTGGATTTGTCCTGCTCAGTTCTTTGTTCCTGCTATAGTTCTTGAGTATCAGGTTTCTTTGTGACACAGAAATGCTTTTGTGAGGCTGGGCCACTTGTAGCCATGTTTATGGCAGTGATTCAAGAGAGTATTTTGATCCCTGCTCTATCTCTTCTATACAATCCAGCAGTTTAAGTAGGATTTTGAAAAATCCTTGTCTTTATCTCAGATCAGCATCCTGCTATATCAGTAAAAATATAAACCATTTGAAAATTTATTTTTAAATTAAGAAGTCAGTCTGACTTAAGACCATACTGATTATAGAAAGCGTTAGTAAAAACAGAGAAGTGGAAACTTTCCTACTGCATCCTTTGTGCTTTTACTACAGAGAGAATGAAAAGGGTTTCTTTTCATCTTGCAGAGGTGAGAGATTAACTTCTGTTGAACACTTCTGCCAGATTAAAAAGGCAGAGCTCAGCGATAAGCTGTAGGCTCACCATCCTTACAGATAACTTGGTGATGCTCCTTCCCAGCCATGGGGGACGGATGGTTCTATTTAATTCTCACTAACAGACTGTACTGATGAGTAACTACTACTTGTGCTTTTTCTTTCCATGTTTAAGTGTAACTCTAGATGTAGTTTCAAGACTTAGTTGTAGTGATTTTTCTCCCCTACGCATATCCGCTTTGTTTTTGTACATATGTACAAAAATCCTTTCCTGCTTAAGTGTGTCTAGCTTCTGTGGCTAAGAGTCAGCATGTGAAATCACAAAATACTATAATTTACCATGTCATATACCAGTCCACACACCAAGAGTTCAGTCCAGTCTTCAATATCTGTCACTGTATATCTGTCACCTTTAAACATAAATGGCGTATTTGAGAACTAATGAAGTCTATGCCCAATGTTAGGCAAGGCAGTCTGCTCCTGATACATAAATCTGGATTTAATAAATAAAATATTCTTATCAAATATGCTAGTTTTTTATCTCTTGGTTCAGGGGCATTGCTCTGGGTTTGCTATTAACTATTTTCCTGATAGGAAAAAAACCCTATCATTTGCTTTTGATATTGTTTATTCACCTGAAAGCGCGTAGTTCGTAACTTACGTTTGCTTACGGTGTTACAACAGGTGTTACTGACTTTTTAGCTTCAGAATTTTCACTTTTAACTATGTCTGAGGAAAGTGAAGAGTCTGTTCCTTTGCTTCCACTTCAGCAAGAGTCCATGGCCTCTGCTCTGTTTAATACTGATCAGGTAGGATATGAGTGCACTTTGTTCTTCTAAGCAGTGGGGCACGCGCATGTCACGTTTAGCTACACTTTAGTAGCCTGAAAGGACAACTTTTGTGTAGTTTTAACAGTGAATGAAAGAATAACTCATAACTCTTGATGCTGATCCAGTTTTCATGCACTGTGTTGTAGTACATAAAGGCATTTTGTGATTGTGTCTTTGTTCCTAACTAGTGAAGGGAATAAAATGGCACATACTGGTCCAATTTCTTCAATTTTTCTCTTTTATGTTTGGTTTTGCAGTTTTCTATAGTGGCATGCTAGTTAATCAACCTTTGGCTGTTTTTGTGTTTGCTTTGCAAAACTGTAGATTTTTATTTTGCTTTTTATATTTCTGTGCCTAAGATAGGGGTAAGTGTGTTCTCATGCAGGACTGCTATTAGAGCACAGAAAGAGCAGCATATTCTGCAAGTGTGCAGAAACCTAAATACTGGGTCTGCTTTACTTTTGAAGTGTTCCAAGGCTCTGATCATCTCCAATGTAGTATTACTTATGATCATCTTAGGCAGTTTATTTAGACAGGTAAGCTTATTGTTGTCTTGTTGTAGACTGAGAGAAATGAAACCTTTTACTATCAAAGTGAAAAATGTTACATTTTGAGCTATAATCTATACAGAAGGAGGTTCAGCTTCAGCCAGCATTTCGGAATAATTAAACATGATCTCTTTATTTGCTTTCTCCCATATTCCTGTTTCTATCTGGCTTTCAGTAATTGTATGTGAGGACTTTATGCAAAATACCAAGTGATTTATAATGAATCTTTCATTTAGCAAGAAGTAATATTGGACCCAAGATCTTTTTCAAGACATACTTTAAGTTAATGATACTAAATTAAAATTAAGGTTAAAACCTTAATTCTAAAAATTTGGTTGCCTGCTAGTTTTAATTGTTTAATTAAGACAGTATTAGATTTTTTTTTTTTGTCGTCCCCTTATATTCAGTTTCCTTTTTGAAAAATAAAGCAAATTTTCTTAGAGGACGGTTCTTGAAACCCTGCTGAGCTTGATCGTGAGGATACCACAAAAAAAAAAAGGAGAAAATAGGCAGAGGGTTTGGTGTGTACTGTTAATTTGTAATGTTTTGTAAAAGCAAATTTTTCATGAGTTAGGGAAGTTGTAAAGCTTCAACTAAGGTTTTAGCAGTGCCAGTGTTTGCAGTTCAAAGTCCAGGGCCTTGTACTCCTTAATCACTTAAGTGCTTTTGAAAACTCCACTATGAGTTCCTGAGTGTATACTGAACATCTTATCTTTTCTGAGGGTGGGGCTGAGAAAATTCTGTATAAAGAATCTCCAAAATAACTACTGATTTATCAAAAAAATGTAGTTAGTTAATGAGATAGAAGTCAGCAGTTGTGTTTGGAAATGCTGTTAAGAATAGGTGATGAGACTTTAACATCGCATATTTAAGGAAAAAATTACCTGCATAGGAGTACTTAAGCAGAAATTCATTAGGTTATTTTCAATGCCCTACCTTATGTCTAGAGCAATTTTACTAAGACTGAGTGATATTTTAAAGGTATTGCAAAAGGTATCTTCCTTCAGTTTATTGTACATTTTAATCTAAAGCTGCTTTAATGCACTTACTCAGACTGAACTGTTTGTAAATGAAGTAGTTCTGAAGAAATGAGATTCATTTTGTAAGGAATCAAAAATCTTTGTGTTACATCTCTTTTATGTTAAACCTCTTGAGTGAAGAGAATGGGAACAGTACAGCATTGACTTTGGACATGGTAATACAGTAAAAAAAAAAACAAGTAGTCTGTGTAAACTGTTGCATTTTAGGGCTTGTTTAGAGTGACTGGTAAACATAAAATGGCTTTGTTTCTTTGTAGTCCAGAACAGGTGAAACATAGCTCACTTTCCTGTTTCATTCTCTGTATGTTCACACAACATATAAAAGGCTTAATGTCCTCTGCTAACGGGGCTTCTTGGAGAGGGGGCAGAAGGTTTGTGACACCAGGAGGAGTACAGGCGCCTGATCATTTACTTGTGGGTGGTGTTCTCAGATTGGTTTTTTTGCTTCTGGTTAATCTTAATTCCACTGAAAGTTTACCTCTGTCCTTGTGTTTGAATTATACCCTTGATGTTTCATGTAGCAGTATCAGGAAGCTCTTTCATATTTGTTGACAAGAGTGGTGGAATTTCTTCAATGACAGTGAAAGGATGGGGCAGTAGTATCCTTATGAAAGGAGAGAAAGAATCTCCACACTTAGCTCAATATGCTAAAAATTGGGGATCAAATCTCAGTATAAAGACTGAGAATTACGTGAGTTTGATTACCATTTCTGTGTCATTCTTATCACTAAAAATGTGGGAATGCAATACCTCATGAAACTCCATTTTAATATATATTCCAGTTAGTGTACTGTAGTGGGAGTAACATGGTAAGGAAAGTAGAAATTTTCTTGGGATTTTCATGGAGTTAGGGTCATAAATGTCTGTTTGGCATTATTTCTAGGAACAGATATAGTTAATTCTTGTCATGCTATGAGTAATCTACTGTCATGCACCCTTGTATCAACTGTAGTTTGAATCAAAGGAGAAAGCTGTCTGTCTTTATTCAGCTTTTTAAATTCTGTTTAAAGGAAAGGCAACATAGGCTGTTAGATGCAACCAGCCTACTTTCAGCTGCTGCTGTTTTTAATATAAATGCTTCTAATGTAACCCTGTGCTCCCATTCTTTTGGTAACTATGTGATGCAATTAATTACTACTGTTTTAAGTCTTTGCTGCAGCAAGTGTTTTTAACAGTAAATATTACCTTGCATGTTTCCCCCTCAAGATAATTTTTAGCTTAGTGTACAAGAATATGATTGTGGATAGCTGCTGAGGAAACTGGTTTTTATTTATTGCAGAATGACAACAGTGAAAGACGTCGCCATGATAATAGTGAGCGCAGAAGAAATGACAATCCTGAGTCTGAGACCAATGGGCAGCCACAAAACAACATTCAGCAAGTGGTGGAACAAGACGAAGAAGAAGATGAGGAGCTGACGCTGAAATATGGGGCAAAACATGTGATTATGTTGTTTGTACCTGTCACGCTTTGCATGGTGGTCGTTGTTGCAACCATCAAGTCTGTCAGCTTTTATACACGGAAGGATGGACAGCTGTATGTATCAATTTTTTTCCCCTATCTTTTCAATGAACTCACTTAGATAATTTTCTTTAATCTCCATTTCTTCAGAAGTCTAATTCAAGCAGTGAACGCCCTCTTGCTTCCCTTTTCCCTTCCACCAGCCCAAAGATAGTTTTGTTTTATTCATTCCAGAAATCAGACTCTATATTCATGGTACTACTGACATTTGTTTGTCTGGTGACCAGTTGGGATAATATCTTGGTTGTGACTGCTTGATCCAAATCCTAGTCCTCATTTTAATATTTCATTGTGACCTGTGGTATTTATAAAATAAACTCAATCTTGAGCCAAAGCCATTTTAGTTGTACTCTGCTAGAATACAAAGATTTTGAAAAAGGAAAAAAACCTACTCATTTAAATGAAGTAACATATATGCCAAGTTCTGGTTTGCCTATGCTGTTTGATAAAGAAATTCAAATGCAGGAGGAAGATAGCTTTATAAGGTTCACTTCTGTTGCAGTTACAGAAACTTTCCTAGCAAGTTTCCTGTCTAGAATGATTTTTTTTTTTTTTTTTTTTCCAAAATATTGATGTTGCCAAAAAAAAAAAGTAATTCCAGTGAAAGCTGATTTGAGAGAAAGGAGACAAAGGAAGAACACTGAGCCTGTCAGAACCTGCAGCAAATCAGTCTAAACGTTCCACTGCAAAAACATTTAGACAGAATGATTCAAAGTGTGTTTGGCTTTGAAATGTTTGTATAATACAAGCACGTCATAAAATGTTTCAATAAAACACAAAGTTCTTTTTCACTATCAAAGTTGTCGATCAAAAGAATTATTTTTCTTGAGATTTTATTTATAGTAAGTGTCTTCTCCCCCCCCCTCCCCAATGAAGTGGGTTTTTTCCCTAGGTGGTTGTATTTAAGAAAAAGAGTAGAGCCTATACATTTTTTTGTTGAAATCGCTGGGGAACCTTCCGTTGTAAATCCACTAGATGGTGTGCTTATAAAGGTCTAGCTGCAGTAATAGTCTAATGATTCATAGCTTATGAGTAATTGTATCAAACACTGTTTTTTGTTTGTTTTACAAAGTAGAAAATAGTAGTAATCTAAGAATGTAGGAAAGGCAAGTCTTCTAAGGAAGATTCTTTTCTTTTTTTTTAATTAAATTTTGCCTAATATGATCCCATGCTGCCTTTCAGATTTTGCCTAAGTAGAAAATAGCTGTTGCTTTTACAGCTGTGGACTGAAAGATTACTGCAGTTTCATTTGATGTTGGCCTCACATATCAGAAACATCTGTGCATTCAGTGGCATTTCAGTTGACTCTCTGTTGTTGTAGCATCTACACTCCTTTCACAGAAGAGACAGAGACAGTAGGACAGAGAGCCCTGAATTCAATTCTCAATGCGGCTATCATGATCAGCGTTATCATTGTCATGACCATACTCCTGGTTGTGCTTTACAAATACAGGTGCTACAAGGTGAGTATAAATATAATTGACTTGAGTAATTGTGCTGGTTTTATTTATTAGTACAGATTATCAAGAATGGAACAAAATGAAGGGTTATCAAGGATGAGTGAGCCAAAGTAGCAGAATTGGTGATGCAGTTCACTGTTTCAATTTTGTGGCTTCTGTTCCTTTGAGGCAATGGGGAGGCAGAGGGCTGGTGCTAACACTTCTGGCTGTTTTGTCAGTTAGAATTAGGGTGACATTGTTTCCTATTCCTGTGAAATGTACCATGTACTGAAATCTTCCTGTAGTCAAGATCTACAAAGTACAGACATGGTCCTACAATTTGAAATTAATTCAGGACTTCAGGGCCTTTTCAAGGGCTCCCCTCTCCCCACGCTGTCCCAGTATAGAAGTCTCCCAAGAGTGTGATATGTGCGTGGCTGTACACGCCAGGCGATACCCTTATAGCAAACACAGAGACTCTAAGGCTCTTTTGTGAAAGACTTCAATCATATAATGATGTAATCTAGGCAAGTCCAGGCTTAGCATAAATAATTGCAATGTCACCTGCCTGGGCGGAGTTGTTAATGAAAATTCCTGGTTATCTTTTGGTCTTAGTGATCCATTTGACAAGGCTTGGCCTAATAAAACTTCCCACCGTGCAGCCAGAACCTTGAAGCTGTTTCATAGTTGTAAAACGGGCAGTGGGATCCATGTACTGGCACAAAGCTTTGCTCTACTTTATTTTGTTTTCAAGAGGGAAAAATGGTTGTCACCTTCATGGCTGTGGGTGAAACTCCTTTACAAAGTATTTGTGGAGCGACTGGGGAAACGTTTTTGCCTGGATCTGCATACAGCTTGGAATAGTGTTTTTTAAAGTATGGACCTTCTACTCTATCGCATTGTGGTGTTAAATGTGAACTGACAAAGTTTTTCTTTTTAAACTGTCAATTCTGTTAATTCTAATGAAGTCAGATAACTGATGTACTTCAGCTAGGTTCCTTGGCAGCCAGTCGGTTCTTCTTAGGTGCTGAAGGCATCAACTAGTTTTTACTAAGCTTTTCACATTTCTGGCTTTCTTCTTGACATTACAAAGCATTGCACATTCTCCTTACAAAAATAATTGTGATACTAAAAAAATAGAATGATTGGACAACAGAAATTTCCTGTAGTTCTATTTTATGCTAATTAAAAGAAATAAATTATTTATTTTTAGAATTGCTAACAGAGTATTTCTATGCTGCTATACCAGAGTGTTGTAAAATGTAGTTACCTCTCCACTGAATTCTCTTTTACATGCAGTTCTATATGTAGAATGTCTAGATTATGAGGAATGGAACTTATAATGAAAGAATGTTAGGCCTCCAGCTGGTAATGATAATTTGGTTATCTTCACAAGATTTTTATATGAAAACTCCTTTGAAGAAAGGAAATGCTATTTCAGCTTTACTGCTGTTAGTTTCCTATGTTTCTCCTGTACGTGATAAGTTAAGCATGGTCCTGATTCTAGCTCCTAAATCTAACCAGAAACAGCATCTTCAAAAGTGACAGTATTTGACTAGCTTTTCTTTTTAGTGTATTTTATTATTCTCTGCATTCTTCAATCTGCCTAACCAAAATCTGGCTGCTGTAGCTTATTTGAATTCTCTGCATTCTGCAATCCTTAGTTTTTATTCAAGTTGTAGTGGGCAAAGCCGACTCTGTACCAGCAGTCAATTAGTGTTGAAGCTGTTGTCAAATGAACAATGCAAATTCTTTAATTAGAAGGCAACAAACCTGTCATGGTATCCTGCTAGGAAAACGCTGGCCAAAACTTACAAGAAATACTTTGGAAAAATCACTTGTGTGAAAAGAGGCTGGTGATCTGGGAAGTGCTATAGCAAATGAGATACTGAGAATAAAACAAACATCTGTGTGTAAAATGCCAACTTATGTCAACTCTTGAAACTACCTCCTTCAGTACTGTTGACAGTAGTTATGCAAAGTGTGTGTAAACATTTGCTGGACTATGGCCTTGGTGTTTGACATTGTTAGCATTTTACTCTTTACTAGAATGAAACATTAATATTCATGTTATTTTCTTAAGTGGTAAGAAAGTTTAAGAGCTTATACTACAAATAGAAGAACTACAGATAGACGTCATGTTATTAAAAGAAATGACACAGCTTGCTTTGCCATTTTCTTAAAATGGTTTCAACTAGTCTTACAGAGAAATAAAATTACTCTTGTTAGGTTGCTACTTAGATATATAAGTAGCTTTACAGGTTGTTTGAAAGTTGGATTCTGTTTCAGGTACCTATCAGTCTTCAGCTTTAGTATCTGTTTTTTCCTCCAGATTGCTATGAGCAAATACTGAAAGCTAATCTGTTAGTTAAATGACAGGTTTTATTAGGTTGAAGGTTAAAATTGAACCTGGTTTGAGAGACAAGGCAGTGTGAAGGAGGAGAATGAATGTTTCAAAAATTGCCGAGAACTTTAAAAATGCTTATGAAAAATTCAGTGTTAGACTAAATGTACTAAATGACTAACTGTAATAGCTAGATTCTTAATTTGCTGGAAAGTCCTGATTGCCTTATGTAAACGTGATTCCTTTAGTCTGTGTGCATCTGGCCTTTACTTTTAAATTAACTTTTGCAAAATATTTTAAAAACTATAACATAAGATGCATTCTACTACACATCTTTCAGAAGAAGAGAAATAGATAACACAATTTCTGAACAGTTTCTGAATACTTTGATCTGGTGTACATATATAGCTACTTTAACCAGTCAATTTTCCACTGAGCATTTCTGTTTGAAGCAGGATTTCTTATGCAGCTTGAATTTCTAGATTATTGCTTCTGACTGGTTATCTACCTGCAATGTTGAGTCTGGTGTTATATATAAGATTCTGTGCTGGAAATTTGACAAATACATGTTTCATTCTCAGTTCAGAGATTACCAGAGTTACAGGGCTCTTCAATCTTAATTTTTCATTTTGCACAGTAATATACAAGAGTGGTATGCACTTTCATCACTGCAAAGTCTGAGTGCCTGTCATTTCCAAATTTAAACCACTGAGTACAACCCTGAACTGTTTTTTGTTAAATTGTTGGGCATGTATGTCTGCTCTCATATCAAAATTAGGGTTTATGTCTATAGGTGATTGATAGAGAATACAGAAATCTTTCTATAGTCATTCATCGATGATATGCTAATTCCAACAGATAAGCAATGAAGGTTTTTCATATGTTCCAGCATTTAATTCTATACCATATTCTGAAAATGATTTGGAATCAGAGCAGGCTTTTTAATTGTGCAAAAATGAATGTTTTCCAACTGTGTTAATGCTGGATACATCTGCTATGTTACAATGCCACCGTTATCAAAATGGCCTAAAATATAGAAGCAGTAGTTTTCATTGTATAGAACTTCTACTGAAAGACCACAAAGCACTTAAAATTCGTAAGTGTAAATTGAAATACAATAGTGTGTATAGACTAAATATGAGTTTAGTAGCAACCACAGAGAGATCTGAATATAATTTTCTTGCTTTATTCAAAAGGGAAAATAACCTTAAAAGCAATTTTAAGTAGATATTAACTTTAACAAGTCGGAAAAAAAAAAAAAATCTGTATTGATATCTTTTTTCCAGGTGATCCATGGCTGGCTTATCATTTCTTCTCTTTTGCTGCTTTTCTTTTTCTCATTCATCTACCTGGGGTAAGTGAACTAAAGCATTAATACGCTTTTCTTCATGTATCACTGTGTACATATTTATTTTAGAACTAGCCTTTGAATGTTAAGAAGAATGATAGTGAGTAAGCTATTGCAATAAAATTTTTAGTTCTATATAGGTTCATAGAGTACACGTAAGAGGGGGAGATTTATGGGTTTATAGTGCAATTTATAGTGTGCAGAAGCTGTCCATCACATGCAGTGCCAGAATAAGCTATCTTCCACAGGGTAGCTTATTCTGCTAGCATATTTTCTGATAACTTAATTTTTCGTAGCCATATGACTCAGGGGCAGTTGTTTATGTCATGGCTTTGGTAGTGGGCAATATATGCAAAGGCTGTTTGCATGGGAGTGACAGAAAAGAATCATCTGAAAAGAATCTACTCTCTCACCAAAATATATTCAGTGTTTTTCTTTTCAAATTTGGAAGCACACCTTTACCCAGACATCAAGAAAAGTTGTACATAATACTTGGTATTCTCTAAAATGAGCAACCTGATCAGGGTTTGTAACTAGAGTTATGCCATGAAATTATACTGTGTATATTTTTGTACCACTTGATGACAGATACACTTCTCTTCAAAGAAACTTATTAAATTTGGTCTCCAGGGGGGAGAAAATGGTGTTCCTTCAAGTCACTAATTTTTGCCAAAAGTGATCTGTGATGCCTTTTTTGGTCAGTATTTTTTCTAATCTTAATAGCAACTTTTGAAATACAAGGCAATGTGTGCTGCACAAGTGCAGTGCAGGCTGGGTGAAGACAAGTTGCCAGGCTCACTTCCTTTGAGTTTGGGTTGGAGCTGGCAGTCTTCCATGAGCATGTGTGAATAGAGGGACTGCAGGCTTTCCTGAAACCGTGCTTTCTTTCACCTGTTCTTGCTGCCTCATAGCAGTACTGGCTTCCTTTCACAGAGGTCCAGTGAGTGAGGAGGGAGTCTGTAGACCAATTATATGTGATAGCAGTGAGGGGCATCCTCTTAACATTGTACGTCTCAGAGGCCAGCTAACAGCTACGGAAGACAAATTTCCTGGAGGAAAGTATAATGCAAATTATAAGCTTCTTAGTGCCTTGATGAGTTGCTAGCAGCAGAATCTGCAAAAGGCCATCACAACTGTTTCTTCCCTGGGTCAGTGGAAATCACCTGTGACTTGGTGACAACATATTTGTCTGTTTTGGTTTTACTTATTGAGGGTCTTAATTAGTTTATAGTATTTGGTGTGACAGAGTGACACGGTTCATCCAAAAAGAAAGCTTTTTACTTTAGTGTTTGTGGCAAAGAATAAAATACAATAACCATGTATATCCTACTTTGAAGTTAGTAAAGTATTTCCTTTCCACAGGCGGCAGGTAAGTAGAGAGAGATCTGTTTGCATGCCTTTAAAGATCCATTATAACCTCACAAGTTCTTATTCTTCTGATTTTTAAAATTCATAAGCATAATCAAAATGACTGGTTTTGTGGTAATGTCCTTTCCTGTCAACTTCTGCTTTGATTGAGAAAGAAATAGAACATTAATGAAAATTTTCAGAAAAGTGAAAGAGTCGGTGTGAGGCAAACACTGGTAAAATTATCCCCTTTTTGAAGAATGGTGAAGTACTAATTGGAAATAAAATTTTACATTTGTGCCACTACATTGAATATGAAAATTAAAAAAAAAAAAAATTCTGAAGTTTCCATCTGTAACTTATTTCCATTGTTTTAAGCAAATGCAGTCCATATTCTTTTCCACGTTTTTTTTTTTTAGTGAGGTTTTTAAGACGTATAACGTTGCCATGGACTACATTACGGTGGCACTCATGATCTGGAACTTCGGTGTTGTGGGAATGATTTGTATTCATTGGAAGGGTCCGCTTCGGCTCCAGCAGGCGTATCTCATTATGATAAGCGCTCTCATGGCGTTGGTGTTCATTAAGTACCTTCCTGAATGGACTGCATGGCTTATCCTGGCTGTCATTTCAGTGTATGGTAAGGTCTGGGGCAAGGCATGGTAACAGGTATTATGGTGGGTATTTATTCTATTCCCTGACTATTCTGCTTGTCTGACTAGACCTTAAAAAAAGAAAAAGGTGTGTGTGTGGCAGTATCATCCAAAGTAGTGGATAAGGTGATTACAGACTTCAGAAATAAGATCATGATCTAAACCAAGATGAGTTCCCTGCAGCTAGTGGCTTTGTGTGACTGTGTGATACCATCTTCCTTCATGTTTTCTGGACTTTCTAGATTCTTTGGAGAGGAGAATTGAAGTAATTTAAGAGAGGAGGAGATAAGAGACCTATGTCGCCATTTTAATCTCTTCTATGAAGGTGGAGAGCTTTTGGCTTCTCATTTTCCCCAAGAATCCTTGGAAACCATTGTATGTTAAGAATTTAGGAGCTTGTTGTCTGGGTACAGTCCCGTACAGGTATAGATCTGCCCAACATAGGAATTGCTTAAATTTGTGGACATAGAAACAACACCCTGATCCATACCTAGTAATATAATGAGAAGGAAGCAAGGAAGGATTAAAGGCAGTTTTCATTGTTCATGCCTAATAATATAATGAGAAGGAAGCAAGGAAGGATTAAAGGCAGTTTTCGTTGCTCAGAGTCATTTTACATTTAGAAGGATACAGTTGTGAGATCTGTTTCCTTGATTTTTTTTAAATAAAAAGAAAATTCATTTGAATTATTGCATATTATGCTTTTTCAGAATGATGACTGAGATACCTAGATGTAGTTTTTTCATAAAGCTTTAGAGGGCACTGGACACTTTTGGTAAGAAGATCACTCTCTATCCCAAATACCAATTTAGATTCCAGGCAAGCCTAAAAGCCAGTTACTTAGACATAATTAAAATATTACAGCTAAGTGTATCCATGAAGATGTGCTCATAACTTGGAATTTTTTTGGAAGCATGTAAGCGTGATGAATGTGTACTCTGAAAGTCACTGATGATGATAAAGACTGAGAATCTGTACAGTTGTAGAAATGCAGAAGATAATAAGATTTGATTAGCTCTGGTAGGTCAGTGTACTCCTTAAGTGTCCTCTTCCTTCAGAGGGAGGAAAAATGTCCCTTGTGTGTATGAAAACCTTCCCATCTCCCCTGTCCACTTCCACCCTTTGTATGACTGGAACAAATCTTAGTATTGCAAGCATTCAGCCTTCATTCAGCAATTGCAAAATGAAGTTACTCTTCAGATCATATTCCAAGATCATAACGTGGTTGTTTTGAGTAAAGGAGAAGTAAGTTTCAAAGCCTGTGAACCCATGCTGAGAATTCTTTACTTGAGTGGGACCAGCAGTGGTGCTAGGGCAGTTAGCGCAGGTGCAGAAAGCCTGCTCTGTGCAACATACAGCTCCTGACAAGTAAGCTGTTCTTTCGGTATCAGATTTTGTTTCACATGAATTTAAAGACATACAGTGAGTGGATAACTGCAAAAGGTAGTAGCATGGTTAATATGTAAATGTTACAGCTTTCTGTCCAAATATGCAAGACAAGGGAAAAGTAGCTGAGGTTGTTTGTGGAGTTGCAAATTTCATTAATAAACCATCACCATTCAGGTGAGAAAGCAAATGGGAGCATCTGATAGATCAGTTTTTCTTAGTGCTGTGCTTTGATCTGTATGAGTAACTTGTACAGTCATTCTATTTTGTAAATGATTGCTTTTCAGTTAATTTTTACTCGTTCACCCAGTTTCATATACTGTCCCGTGAACAAGAATTGAGGGAAGCAACAAAAAGCTGCTGTTGCTTTCTTATGCTAAATGTGCTTTGAACACTTCTCAAATCTATGCAAACACAGCATTTTCCCGCAATGCTTAATAAACCTGTTTTTTTTCCTCTTCACTTGCACATTCACTTTTTTTCCCCTATTTAAGTGGGAATAAATTAGCAGTTATGCCTACTTTATAGAAGTAATGTAAGCCTCACTTACCTGTTGTCTTAAAATTTGTTGTAGCATTAAACTTGGGTTAAGAAAAGCTTTGATAATAGAAAGCAAGCTTGGGTATTTCCAAGATGTTAGTTGAATAGTAGCTTTTGTGAATTATCTGCTTTCAACTTGCAAGTCAACATACAGACACAGATACATTTGCAGTTGCATAATATCTTAAGTGAGGAACATAGCATTTTTTTAATTTGTATATATATTACAGTAATATGTAAAATAGGTTGTTTAACTGAGTAGGATACTGACTTGTGGCCAATGGCACGCTCAGAAGTCTATTTTCAGGGTAGCATTTTATCATATTACCAGTCTCTGCAAGTGTTATAGAAAAACCTTCTTGTAAGTATGTCTGCAGTGATATGAGATCTGTTCGCTCTTCCTTTCAGATTTGGTTGCTGTCCTATGTCCTAAAGGTCCTCTTCGTATGCTAGTTGAAACAGCTCAAGAGAGAAATGAAACTCTCTTCCCAGCACTTATTTACTCCTGTAAGTACGTTTCGTTAAGTACTTTAAACTTACAATCACCCACTCAGCCTAACTGATTTTCTCATTTTTCTGTGTTTTAACATGATGCTTGTCAGCTGGAATTCTTAGTCTGTTCACTTGGGCCTTTCACTGTTGACTCAAAAATATGGAACATCTTCTGGCTAAGATCTTTCAAGATAAAAACCAGCATGCTGTTTTACAAAATATGAACAGGAAAAATGGTAACACACCTTGTTTTGGCCAAAGAAGTATGTCATTAGGCTGTGAATTAAGTCTATTCAAAGCGAGTGCTTGTTTTCAGAAAATATTTATCAGCTTTCAGTGCTTAAATAACCTGTGTTTTACTGGAAGGAAAGGGAGAAATTGCCAAGAAGAGATTCATTTACAGAATTATTTTCTCCAGGGCTTGTCTTTTTTGATATGTTGTTTCTCCCTGCAGTTGTGAAAAATAACCTACTGAATGCAAATTGCTGTTATGACCTGTGTATCAATTAGTACATAATTCCACTGTTTCTGAAATTCATGTTGCTAGTTGTAATCGTATGGATAAACAGTGAAATAGGCTAATCGTAAATCATATGCTACAGGTGCTGATGAAAGGCCTGTATTTGGAAGCAGGAAGTATGCTGTAGACTGACTGGCTAGTCTACTGACTTGTCAGGGACAAGTTTACAGCGGAGAAAGGGGAGGGCTTTTGTTATGTGTCGCTGTGT
This sequence comes from Haliaeetus albicilla, assembly GCF_947461875.1. Classification (NCBI taxonomy): domain Eukaryota; kingdom Metazoa; phylum Chordata; class Aves; order Accipitriformes; family Accipitridae; genus Haliaeetus; species Haliaeetus albicilla. The sequence goes on from NC_091487.1 coordinate 40,626,244, forward strand.
TTCACGGATATTACTCATAGCTGCCTGTTGTTCTGTTTTGTGGGAGAAGAGGTTAATGCTGAGAAACCACAAACTTGAAGTAAAATACACCATTTAAGTGTGGTAACATTTACTTCCAGATTGGAGAATTCTTTGTGATGGTGGGGACAGAGAACAATTAACTTTGATGCAGATACTGATGCAGATACTGCCTCTGAATTGAAGTACCTTAGTACCAGTCTTAATAGACCTTTTTACTTGCAGATGAAAGAAGTTATTAATGGAAAAAAGTAAAGAAATCATTGATTCAGATTTTCAGTGGGCCTCATATATAGAAGTAATTTCTCTGGCAACAGCTGTTGCCATTTTTTTCAACGTCTAGTAAGAATAAAACTTTTATTCACCAAATTCTGTAAATGCATGTTGTAGCTGGTACTGGCTGTGTTCCAGATGTTACTGTGCTTTAGTAAGAGTAAAATTGCCTGTTGCAAAACATAGTTGTATTAAAAAAAAAAAAATAAAAAATGGATTGATGCTAACGCTATCTCAGAATTGCATACATCTGAAGATCTGATTAGCTATGCTGGTGTTTGTTTATTTGTTTTTTAATAGCAACAATGATATGGTTAGTGAACATGGCTGAGGAAGATCCAGAAGCCCAACGGAAAGCTTCCAAAAACTCCACTTATGATAAACAAGGTGAGTCTTATTTTGACAAGCCTTTATAGTTGTCATTTTGTTGGAATACATGTTTATGGATGCTTGGTTTTTAGCTTTTTAAGTGTCCTGGTTGCTGTAGAAGAGTGAAAGCATGGAAGCCTTATTAGGAATGATGAATCTGTCAAGACTTCAAAAATTGCTTGCTTATTGTGCAGTTAATGTTCTTGTATTCATTTTTCTGGGACCCAGGATGTTGGTGGTGAAATGACTCTCAATAGACAACTATTGACTGAGCTCAATTGCTTGTCAAATTGGGATGATATAGTATAATGCTAACTCATTTATATTTGTATTAGACAGAAATGTGTCTAGCCCTCCTGGCTATGCAGCTAGTGTTTAAAAACATGGAGTTTGTTTACATGTATTAATAAAGCACAGCAGAGTTTCTGAATTTAACATGCTTGAAGGGGTGTATGTATATGTAGCTTTCAGTAAAGTTTTCTATTTTACTGGAAAATTAAGCTGTCAATGTTGACTAAAGAAACTAATGAAATGTTAGATGAGAGTTTATTCCTTAAATTGTGATCTTTAAATTAGGTCACCACAGAACTTCCACTCTGTTATGTCGAAGTGCTCCTGAACACTAGGACTTGAGTGCAATATGTAGATGCTGTGACTGCAGAGTGCACATTGACTCCTGATTGTTTAAATAAATATTAAAATCCTAAGCAAGGATGTCTTGTAATGGTGTGTGCCAATGTTAGATGTTGCTGAATATTATGGAACACCTCTTTTTCCCTGATTCTTTTATGATCTTACATGTGGAGAGATTGTCATGTTTTAGAAGGCACATTTTTGAAGGAGATGTTAAATGCCTTTCTTCCTTTGAGCTCCGGCAAACCAGACTCAAAATGAAGATGCTGAAGCAGATGATGGTGGCTTTAGTCAAGAATGGCAGCAACAAAGGGACAATAGAATAGGACCCATTGAATCAACACCTGAGTCACGTGCTGCTGTTCAGGCTCTACCCAGTAACTCTCAAACAAGTGAAGACCCTGAAGAGCGTGAGTATGGAATACTGTGTCTGATAGACTTAGTAAATCTGAAGCTAGTTAGTCTTAGTCATCCTGACTGCACAGATACAGTATGCTGTGAGCTAATAGCAAGCTGAAGAACTGCTCTTGCTCATGATCAATACTGACATGCCTCATAGCAATGGAGTTGCTTTTTGGTAGCTTTTGATTTTGCTGGAGGAGTGAGTAATATTGGCCAAATTGACCTTCAGTTTGATACACAGACTCAAAACTTTAATAGCACAAGCTGCTTTCAGACCATTATGCAGTCAGTTGCATTAGCTTCTGTCTTTTCCATGGAGTGTTCTGCTGTGTATCACCTCTTTTGGCTTTTGGCCCTGTAAAAGCAGACATTAACATTTTTTGCCTCAAGATTAAACTACTGTAATCCACTCTGTAGAAAGCAATGTTTAAAACCTGATTGGAGACTGAAATGAATGCAGAGTGCCACGGGCTTGCTTATTTTTTCTTCAGCATCTTGCTGAGGTGCAGTATCTTTGGAGACCATATGACATCAATATTCAGATATCTGTTTTAATAGACTTGTGATTTCCAGTTGGAGTTTAAGCTGCTATTAGATTTGCAAAGCACTGAATAAATTAGGGTCTGCCCATCTAATAAACTGCTCTTCCCATGTGATGCTGCCATATTTAGCAGGTGCAACTGCTTCCTCTGATTCTCAGGTGCTCCTCTGTTTAAAAATAGAGATTTCTACTTCAAGAACAATTTTAGAATTTACTTTGTCCCAAACATTCCAAATTCGGAATGTGTTGCAAATCCGTTTTCATTTCTAGAGCTTAGAAAAATAACATTAAGATGCAAAAATTTTAGGAATTGGGCTATTTTAGTTAGTTAACTGGGTAACTAAAACTCTTGTCTGGCCAGACTAATAATTTTCTCCTTCCTGTATTCCTACAGCAAATAGTAATGACAGATGTGCAGTGATCCAGTCAGACTTGTCAGCCAGCATTAGCTTACTAGAAGTTCTGAGCAGCTCATTAGAAATTTGGAGAGTTTGCTTGTGTGGAAGGAGTTATCTAGCAGTTGCTTTTGCTTATTGTTCTGTTATGCTGAAAGCAAGCATCCAAGTTTTGTTTCAGCAGTTGAAGGGTGTTGTAGTGCTTAAGAGCTTTTCATGAATGCACTGTTCTAGACCATATATTGGAGGCCTGCTGAAAGAGAGTAGTGTTGCCTTTTTTTTCTGGTTTTTCTCCTTTTTTTCTTTTTTTTTTCTCTCCTTTCTTTTTTCCCCCAGTGATCACCCAGGCATAGGCCTCTGTTTTGATGCTCTGAGTTCCTCTTAGGACTCTAAAGTGAGTTTTGGGCTGGACTGTAATCAGGTGACAAAGTAAACAGTAGGCCAGATGAAAAGAGCTGGTGAAGTGATGTTGGCCTCTCTGACTTAATATCTTGGACTAAAAGCTCAGAAAGTGAACTGGTGTTCAGGAAATCTTCATTAGTTTGTTTGTAGAAATAATTGAGTATTGTGCTCCCAGAGTTGTTGCTAAGGTGGTAATTACTATTTAAAAGAATAAGACATTAACTCATGAGTTTTCCTAAACCTCACATCTTGGATTAAATATGTTGGTTTTTTTACCTCTGTGATATGCTCTGTAATTACACACAAGTGCTTTTTAGAACTACCTTAGTAAGCATTCTATAGGAAAATTGGGAGGGCAGTGGAATATTTTGCTGGGTGTAGGTTTCTAACTGGCAAATAAAACATCATCTGCAAGGGACTTACATGTTTTCCCCCTTCCTTGGCCAGCTTAAAGGAATTGTACTTCAATATTCCGTTGAATATGACATGACAACCAAAAGTGGACAACCCCCAACAAATATAATTACAAATATCTGAGCTTGTATATATTGTATTTGTATGTACAGGAGACTAGGAATATAGAAAAATTCTAATTATAGGTTGAATTAATTGAGTGGTGTAATGTTCCTAAGCCGTCTTGTTTCACAAGAGTTTATCACTTGATTCAGGAGTGGTACTAGTTTTGAAAATAAAATGTTATTAGCAAGTCTTTTTGATTCTTAATGTAAATCTGTATTATTCTCTGACAGTTACTGATATGCAATATTAGTAGACTGTCTGATACTTAATGCTGCTATATGTTCACTTTTGCAGGAGGAGTAAAGCTAGGTTTAGGGGACTTCATTTTCTACAGTGTCCTTGTTGGCAAGGCCTCTGCAACAGCAAGCGGAGACTGGAATACAACTTTAGCATGTTTTGTAGCCATATTAATTGTGAGTATATTGTAATATTATTATTGGAATAGTTTCTATTCTTCGTCAGTGACAAAGCCATAACTGCTACATTTTTTTCTTTGGAATTCGTTTATTTGATGGCCAGACTGAAAACTGATGAGGGCTTTAGCTGTGGTCTTCATTGGCTGTACATCTGCCACTTAAGCCTTTAGTTTAGGAAGGCATGAACTGTATCTTGTATTTCTGTGGGATTAATGTTTATATATATAATCTTTTGCTTGTCAGAGTTCCCTAATTTCTCCCTATTTTTTTTGTTTTTTTCTTCCTCTCAGGGTCTGTGCCTTACACTTCTGCTTCTTGCCATCTTTAAGAAGGCCTTACCAGCTCTTCCAATCTCCATAACCTTTGGGCTAGTTTTTTACTTTGCTACAGATAACTTGGTGCAACCCTTTATGGACCAGCTAGCATTCCATCAGTTTTATATCTAGCACACTTGATGCTGGTATTCTGTGGATATTTGTAGCAAATCTGGGAGGAGGAAAAACGTTTTTCCCTCAGTTCTCAAGTGAGACCGAAGTTTAATACTCAAGATTCCAAGCCTGAATCATTACAACTTCCTCCGATGGTGTTTGGTTTTGGTTTTGTTTTTTCCCCGAGACAACTGCTGCACTGGGCACCATATGAATTTTCCTGTGTGAAAGTGGCTTCTTCCTGATGGCTGGTCTAAACCAGGTGCTATTATATCAGAGGTAATCTGATATATGTATCTCTGGTAAGGACCACCTGTGTGCAAAGTGCTAATGCTTCCACCAGCAATGCGATCTCTTACCACAGGTTGATTATTTTCACAGCGTTAAGGGTGCTCAGAACTTCCTTGATGTTAACAAAGGAAGCTGACAAATCACATGGAACTTGTCTCTAACCGCTTGAAGAGAGAGAACCCAATTCAGACTTCTTCAGCAGTGATTTTTTGACAGTGGAGTCCTGACTGCTTTGTGTAAGGAGAAAAGGACTTTGTAGCAATTCGACAAAGGGAGAAAGTACTGTCACTCTAAGAGTGCTCCACCACTTCATAGCCTCTGTGCCTGAGTGTGCTTGGTTTATCAAATTTAAATTTTTTTTTTTTTCCCACACTGGAACTAGAGCATCTTCTCAGTTTTAATACTTTCTATCCTCAAGCATGGAGTGCACCTGCTCCAGTTTATGTAGCTACTTAGACTTGGACTGAATTATTTGGCATTAGTGGATCTCAAGGTCCTAATTTGGATCTTAGATTCCAAAAGGTTAATGAACTACATTAAAAAGCAATTTCAGGACTTACTCTGTGCTCTTGCAAATCATTTTGCTAGAACACCATTTCAAACCCTGTGTTTGACAATAGTCACTAACAGCATGGACTGCATTGTCAGTATATGTTCCTTCTACTGAAATGCTTATGAAATAAGTAGACATTTGCAGCAATGCCAGATGGAGTTTAGCTTGCCAGATCTAGAGGCCAAAGTGCTATTAGTAGCACTTTCAAGGCATCACTGAAATTTTTCCTCTTCAAAAATGTGGTTTACAGTTCTGTTGACCTGAAGTCAACCATCTAACACCTCAGGTTGGGCAGGGATTTTTTTTTGTGCGGTATCTTTATTAGTGAGGATACTTAAGTTAGGTGAGACATTACTTAACATTACCAAGGAGCAAAATTTGTGGCCCTCTTCATTTTACCTCTCCTGTGAGGAACAGAAGACTATAGAGAAATGAAAGACAACTCAAAATCACTGAAAAGAAGATAAGAGAGCTTGAACTTCTTACACGAAAAAGACTCAATTCAAACCTTAAAACTGCTAAACTCTGTTTTCTTCTTCATTTGAAAGAACTCATTTATGAATAATTGCTTGGAAATGACACTCGTATGAGATGAAGTTGTTTTTGCCGTAGGCTCTTACTCTATACAAGTAATTTTTTTTTCTGAGGGAAGCACAGGGAGTGGATAATATTGTCGGGCATTCCATTTTACTTGCATCTTGATACTGGAGTCCTTGCCAAGTAGAACAACTGTCAAAATCCTGATGGAAGCTCCCTTTACCTTTTTTTTCTGGGGCTTTGTTTCAGTGCCTGTAGATTCAAAGGACTGAGACATCACAGATGTTCACCAACCATTGCCCAAATAAGGGGGGAGAAAGGCTATGGTGTATAAATCTGCTTTAAAACCAAGAAGGCTTACTTTGATTGTCCTTGGAAACATCTGTCTCTTTTCCAGTATGACTTGCTAACTGTGGTGGTGTTAGCATTTACATTTTCATAAAATATATTGTCTTGTCTCCTCTTAAAGTACTTTTCATCTCATTTGTGTGCTGATTCATCGTGGATAGCATTAATAAACTAACCATATCAAAATTGCTTACACTGACTTTTCAAGTCAAACTTGCTTGTGTTTTCTAGCTTAAAGCACTCTTCCATATTTTGCTGCAATGAAGCCTGACTTAAAACAGGTTGGTTTTTGTTTTTGTTTTTTACAAGACTTTGCGTTGGTTTTATACTGTTGTAACTTGTCCCTTTCCTGAGCATTATATCTAAGAAAATTCCCTTGTGTGTTTTATTGGGCATCCTAACCATTGGTTCATTATATAGAACAGGTTTGCTAAGAGTTGGCATCACTAGCATCTGTTTCCATATCTGAGCCAACTCTCAGTTAAGAGTTGTTACTTAAATGCAGCAGTCATCTTTATTGTTTGTTTCTTGGCTTAAATATGCACCATGGGGGCACTAGCTCCATTAAGAGTTGCTTTAGAATCCGTAGAAATGCACAAATGCCTTTCCACATACTTGAATGGGTGTTGGATGTACAACCGAAGGAAGAGCTCAGAATCTTCAAACACTAAATTGCCAGTCTTCCACTCCCCCGAGCTGCTTCTGCTTTCTTCAAGTTTTAATTTCTGAGCTAGTGTGGAGTTACAGTGGTGGAGGCTATAAAATTTATATTCACAGAAACTGTTCAAGTTTATATATTTGAATCTCAAAATAAGTTCAGAAGGGAAATTGCTTTTCAAGCCCAGGCCAATATATGTTAAAGTACACTGCTTATTACAAAGTCTTACGTACACCTTCAAAAAACAGATGAAATTTTCTAGATTTGCCTTCGTATGCCAAGTCATGGTAGCTTATGTTCCAAATGAGATCTTGCAACTGAAGATCATCTCAGTACTTGGGTCCATAAGGTTCAGTTGAGAATAGTTTTTGTTTGCATTTGGGTTGTTAGTACATAAGTGTGAAGGTTGTGTCACTTTTCTCTACTTTGTCTTAAAACACCAATCTAATCTGAGATTGTGAACCATTTCAGCTTGGTTAGCTTGTTATAACTGAAAGATGTCTGATAGGTAGTCTGCATTTTTGAGAGAGTTTTTGTTATTATTAAATTAGTATGTTAATGACAGCACGTTAGACTGTAGCTCTAAAAAAGCTATTGTGTAACCCTAGTAGCTAGATTCATCTCTTGTGCCCAAGCAGACTGACTGGTAACTGTTGTGTGACTGTTTCAGTAGTCATACTTTGAAACTGGGTATCATGATAGCTTTCTCTCCCCTTTCAGCTTACATCAATGATTAGTCTCCTTCTTTGGCTAAGCTTCAAATAAATAAATGAGAAAACATAATACCAAGTTACAGATTTGCCTAAAAACCAGCCACTTAAATTTTTCCTTTTTTTTTTTCTGTTGGGGGATTTTATCCAGAGCAAAAAAGAGAGATCTCTGGAAGCTGGTCTTACAGCAAAGATGTATGATGCTGTCATATATATATGTATGGCTGTTATGGTGGCACTCAAATTCAAATGTCATCTGCGTGAGGTGAGTCTTGATGGTATGCACGTGATATTGCAACACATTCAGAATAGTTCTGACTGGGCAGATGATGACTTCTTTGAGCCAAATATTCAAGGGCTGTGCTCTGCTAAAAATGGCTAATCTCCTCAATGCACAAAGCAGACCCTATTTCAGGCATAGGCAACTGGTGCTTCTTGGATATATAGATATATATCTGTACCTGTAGAGATGTAGATATATATGTACTCTGGGCCTGTAGATGACAACTGTTCTGCCATTAGTGCAGTGAAGAATTAAATATGCAGAAGTACATTTTTGGTAGACGGTACTGTATGAAGAAAATTCTCAGAATGCTTTATTTAAAAAAAACAATTACTTTTGGCAATGATGCTGTTGAAACGAGTTTAATAGACTGTGGAACATGTCTGCACTGTGATTGCATCTCAGTGGTAACTTGGTCATTGGGAACGCTGAAACATGAACTAGAATGGAATTCTTTTACACTCAAAGCATTTGCTGTTTTTTTTACAAACACTGGTTTGTACATAATCTGAATCAAATGTGAATGTTTTTTAAACACCTTTCCGGTTCTTGATAAGATACGTTTTTGATAGATATTGCAATTTTTCCTGTATTTGTCTAATTATTAAAATAAAAGTTGCATGGATCCTGACTTATCTTGCCTTTACCGTATTACTTCAAAGCCATCACTTAAAGCTATTGGAGGCCTAAACACTGTAGCTATTTTTATTCAACATTTAATGAGTAAGATTCCTGTCTTAAGACACTTAAGTAGCTGCTTTATTTCCCAGCGGAATTACTTTAAACTGATTTCTGTAGAAGTACTTTTTTCTAAAAGCTACTTTTTGTGTTCATTTGAAGAGTCGGTCAAAGCCTGTTGCAAAAGCACCCAGAAGGTATAATTAATGCATGAAAAAGCAATATGAGATTATACTGGAACACCAGCTGGCACAATGAAGATCAGTGTTACCCAGGAAAAATACACAGGATCCTCAGAAAGAAAACAGTTGATTAACAGTAGTGTGTATTGTTATTTTATTGTTGATTTCGGATCAATACCATTGAAAAAGCACTTTTCCCAAGCACCATTTTGTTGTTGTTGTTGTTTTGGAGAAGTATTCACTGCAAAATTCATATTTGTTTGAGTTGACTGACTGCTATTGAAGATGTTTCTTTGGGGGATTGCCTTGTCTCTACACGGAAGGCCTGCATGGAAGACCTAAAGAAGGGTCAATCCTGACAAGTAGGAAGTCAAGGACAGGTGGTAGGAGGCCTGCATGGGTGAGCAAGGAGCTCCTAACTGAACCCAAACAGGAAGTGTAGAAGAGGTGGAAGCAGGGGCAGATGACCCAAAAGGAGCATAGAGTTGCTTTCTGATCTTGCAGGGATTGGGTTAGGAAAGCCAAGGCCCCTCTGGAGTTGAATCTCGCAAGGGATGTGAAGGGCAGGAAGAAAGGATTATACACCTACATAACAGCAAAAGGAAGACTAGGGAAGAAAGGTCCCGTCCCCCCCCCCGAATGGGGGCAGGGGAACTTGTGACAAATGATATGGAGAAGGCTGAGGTACTTGTTGCCTTCCTTGCCTCAGTCTTTCTTGGTAAGGCTGGCCGTAAGGAATCCCATACCCCTGAGAGCAGAGGGCAAGTCTGGAACGAGGTAGACTTGACCTTAGTGGAAGAGGCCAGGTTAGGGAGCATGTAAACAAACTGGATGTACTTAAGTCTATGAGGCCTGACAGGTTGCACCCATGAGTGTTGAGGGAGCTGGCTCATGTCATTGTGAGGCCACTCTCACTTGTCTTTGAATGGTTGTGGCAGTTGGGAGAAGTTCATGAAGACTGGCAGAGAGCAAATTTCTCCCCTATTCTCGAGAAGAGCAGGAAAAAAGAATTGAGGAGCTACAGGCCAGTCAGCCTCACCTCAGTCCCTGGGAAGCTGACACAGAAAATTATCCTGGAAAGCGCTTGCAAATAAATGAAGGCCAAGAGGGTGATTGGGAGCAGTTAGCATGGATTTATGAAGCAGAAATCATGCTTGACCAACCTCATTGCCTTCTACAATGAGGTGACTAGCTTGCTGGATGAGGGGAGAACAGCTGATGTTGTTTACTTTGACTTTTGTAGAGTTTTTCACACCATCTCCCATAACATCATCATAGACAAGTAGACGAAATGTGGGTTAGATAAGTGGATAGTGAGATGGACTGAAAACTGGCACAATGCTCGGGCCCAAAGGGTTGCGATCAGCAGCACAAAGTCCAACTGGAGGCAAGTCACTAGTGGTATACCACAGGGCTCAATACTGGGGTCAATACTGTTCAACTCCTTCATTAATGAAGACGGAATGAGTGCACCCTCAGCAAGTTTGCATATGACAGAAGAATGGAAAGAGTGGCTGATAGACCAGATGACTATGCAGCCATTTAGAGGAACCTCAACAGGCTGGAGAACTGGGCAGAAAGGAATTTCATGAAGTTTAACAAGGGGAAGTGCAAAGCCCTGCGTCTGGGGAGGAGCAACCCCAGGCACCAGTACATGCTGGGGTCTGACCAGCTGGAAAGCAGCTCTGCAGAGAAGGACCTTGGTGTCCTGGTGGACAGCAAGCTGACCATGAGCCAGCAGTGCACCCTTACAGCAAAGAATGTCAGCAGCATCCTGGGCTGCATCAGGAGGAGTGTTGCCAGCAGGTGAAGGGAGATGATCCTTCCTCTCTGCTCAGCACTGGTTAGGCCACATCTGGAGTGCCATCCCCAATTCTGGGCTCCCCAATACAAGGAAGATGGGACTTAGCGGAGCGAGTCCAGTGCAGGGCCACAAAACTCTGCCAGAATATGTGGATTTCTTAATCCTGATCTAGTTCTGAGGTGTGATATGATGAAATGTTTTAGGAATAGAAATACTGTTTGGAACTAGGAGCTAAAACGTCCTCTAAAAGTGAGACTTGAGGCCTAATTTGACTTCCATCTTAGTAGTATTTTATCTTACTGTGATTAAATCCTGAACTTCGAGGTATGATTCTAATATGCTAATTTAATTACCCATTTGTTTTCTTACTTCATTCTGTTTTTAATGTAATCTTTTGGGGATAGGTAAGTAAGTTTCTTTTATTGACAGCATCAGCTCTCATGGAGAATTCAGCTTGGTCTGTAGCAGTGACTGCTAGGCATTTTTAAATTACTGAGAAATCTCAATTAAAGGTATGTTTAAGGCCAAATTCTGGTCTGCAAATGTCAGGAATTTGTGAACTCTATAGACGAACCAGCCTTCATTGACAGGAGCTAACAGAACTGGGGTTTGGATAAGGAAACGATCAACTGCTTCCTGAGTTTTACAATCTGAATTTTGTTTTCTTCTCTTTAAAGCCCAATTTGCTGCAGGAAGGTGATTTCAGCTTGCCATCAAGGGATGCTGATGGATAGTACCAATGTAATTTGATTAGATTTGCTTTTTCTTTGTTTTAAAATATGCTTTTAAGCTAAACTGACTGGAGTAACGAATAGACTTCTGTGTTCGTACTAATTTTCTGATTTCAGTAGTTTTAGGTAAGGGTTATCAGCTTTGATCTGGGTAGTGCTGCTGTCAGAATTAAGCATTATACTTCTTACTGGTTTTGTTGTACAAACCAGCGTGAACATGCTTGGAGAATGCCTCAGAGCACAGCTGGATATTCATCGAATGTAATAGCTGCATATTCAGTTGAATCAATGGTTTATTTAGCCATCCTCAACAATAAAACACTGATCACTGATACAATAACATACTCGAATGAAGAATGGCCTCCTGCCATTTCATTATTGGCAGACTTAACGCCCTGGGCACAAACTTAACTGATACTGTTTGGTAGTGAACTTTGTGACAAATTCTACTTTCAGTTGTTACCTATGAGGAAGGAATTAATTCTGACTTAGATGCAACAGAATGCCTGCGGCTGTCAAGGGGAAGATTTGTAAGACCAAAAATGGCTGGTGTCTGGCAGCACTGAGCAGCTAGAGAGCTGCTTAGTCCCCAGTGTGCTCCGTTTCAGCAAGGGGGTTGATTACTGGCTGGGGGAAAGAAATGAATGCTGCCTTGGAGCAGAAGTGAGAGAGCAGGGCCTGTCCTGGTGTCTGCAGCCAGCTCCCAGCAATAATCACTTCTAAAGCTGTAATCACAGCCACATGGCAACACTGTGCCTTTTTTACTGCTTTCTATTCTTAGTGCTCGTAACAAGGGATTAAAGAGCACGATAAAAATATACGCTTAAAAAAAGTAGACTTATAAAATATGATTTCCTTTTGAAGGACTGTATTTAGTACATGATGAATCCTGTAGGGGAGGCATGTATGCATTTCCAGTCAGTGTTAAGGTTTGAAAACTATTTTAAGAACAGCAGAACCTGGCTGTTGTCATAGTAGCAATAAACCTTTTAATCCCACTTCCTGTGGAGATGAAGCTGTTGTGTGCTTAATCTGCTTAAAGATCGTCAAGGCTGTTTATGTTACAGGGAACTAGAGATGCAGCACTGAGAAGATGCTACTTGGTGCCCCAGGAAAGTTTAGTGCTTTTGTCTACTTTGATGGTGTTTGATTAGGATTTGCTGAGGGACCGATCTCATGACAAGCTAGTAGGAGGACAGTCACCTGGGAAGCTAGTATTCATTTATACCACAATTTGTTGTCATGGTTAAATGAAACTGTTTCTACGTAGTTCTGGGCAAGAGTGTGCCACTGTCATGGATCTCCCATAGTTTAAAAGCATCCTTTTTGAGAAAGTCCTTTCATCCTCAGTGCTTCCATTCCTTAGAGTCTCTGAGACTTCCCAAACAGCACTGGGTCATATTTATATATTGCTGTAGATTCTGTAGTCTCTGAAAAGCTAACACAATTAAAAATTCCTTGAAGTATTTGGAAGATGCTGGGTGACTTATTCTTAAATGTACAATAGGTAGTCAAGAGAAATCCACAGAAAACTGACAGATTCTTCAACTGGTTTTTGGAGATCAGTTTAGCTAGGTAGGGAAAATTTTAAATGTCAAAATAATCATTATAATAGAATTTGGCATCCTGAACAAAAAATGACGTGAATGTTTGTTCATGTGTATCTAGAACTAAAAGAGACCTTCTTTCTCACCGGATCAAATTTCTCAGTAATTACTGACATCTGTGCTATTGCCAATTTATTTGGTGTGGTCTGGTTACAGTACTGGATTACATAACCTCACGTCCTGCAAATAAGCAATATGCATCTTTTGTTTGAACTAGTATTTCGATATGTACTGAATAATAGCAACGTTTGGGGGATTTTTATTTGTTTTTCCTGAAGTCTGCATGTTCTGGCTAGATGGACACTCAGTCTTTAGGACAAATCACACTAGAGAGTAAATGAAAGAATGTTTCCAAGGTTAGTTATTTATTTGCTAATTTAAAAAAAATATCTATCTGTTTGCCTCTCTAAAGTTTTGATCATGGGTAATTGGTTTTTGCTCCTTCCCCTCCTTTCCAGTGGCCCTTAGTTCAACATGACATGGAAAGATGTGTTAGACAAACCATTGACTGTTATTCCTGTCCCTCTGTCTGTGGATGAGTTCCTGGTATTAGAGGGAAGCTGGACAGCTACTGCAAAAATTCTGCAACACTATCGACTGAAATGCCATAGCAGTTTTAGCAGTTTTGAATAACTAACTACCCCTTTGGTGATTTTTGTTTGGTGCCTGGTGCTACCGTTAAACCTTTTCATCAGGTCTAATTACACCTTCGGGTGCCTTGCTCAGTGAGTTACCTGGACCACCATTTGAGTCCTGTGCGTTTGATCTGCCCTTGCAGGCTTCGGAGATGCGGGCTGACCCCCATCCACGCTGAGGGATGAGGGAAGGTGGTTCCTTCCTCTTTTCCCCTCTTTTTCAGAGTGTTGCCTTCAGGCACTGTAGGGAGGGAGCCGTGAACACCCCCCAGATGGGGCACAAGCCAAAGAGCCTGGTGTGGGATTGAAATCCCCTCAGCCTGCCCCATGTGGTCCGCAGGAGGTGTCCTGTATAGGATCCTGACCAGAAGACTGGTTAGGTGGGATGGAGAATGTCTTCCCAGCAGAACTGTTTGCATTACTGTTTGGAGGGCCTTTGGAAACTTTCCAGTCTGACACTCTGAACAAAACAAAGTTCTCACTTTAAAACAGCTTCTGTTTTGAAACTTTTTTAACATTTAAAAGTGGTAATCAGATTTTTTTACTGTTTTATTTAATCTGAAGGTTTCAACACTTTGTCCCACTTTGGAAGTTTTTTCACGACAAATCTTCAGTAATTTTATGGCATGAGGCAACTGGTTCTTCCTCTTAGATGGTAAAAATGCTAGTAGAGGGGGGGGGTTCACTTTATATAAGCAACCTGTCATTGTTTGGTACTTACGCTGCCCAGTTGATTTCTTAGCAGAAATCAACCCAGTTTGGGGATAACTCTGTTAAAGGTATCAATTTATTTTCACTGAGCCATATTATACTAAATTAATTCTTAAATGTTTGATCTAACTGGTGAGTAGATGGAGGCTGAATGGAAAAAAAGTACCTCTGCATTCATTAATACCTCTGTAGACACTTACAATATTGAGTCATATTATTTTGATTTTTGTCAAGGATTTTGATCATAATTTTGGGTGGGTATCCTTTTGGTGCAGCATTTTAGATAAAAACGTGTAAATCATGTAGTGTTATGTCCAGCTCAACTCAAGTTCTGCCAAATTACCTAAGATATGATTAATACTTAGAATAGTAGCTAAAATTAAATTTCATGTTTTAATAAGAAAGCAGATTTAATCAATAGTCTCTTAAGCTCTGCAGAGTGAGATCATCGTTATGTCAATGTCTTACACAGTGCTGAGTATTTTGACGTGTAGTAATGGTGTTTTTCTTTTATGAGAAACAAATTGAACAGCTGGGTACAAATGTCTCCCACTCACTGTTACAGGAATGGTCAGTGTCTGCAGATGCTGCTTGGTCTTTAGTGGGTTTTTTTCAAGTGGTTTTACTATAATTATAGAGATGAGAGCTCTTTATGCTTAATCTTGTAATGAGTTTGTTTGCGTAATGCATTTACCCAAGTGGACTTCCTAGATGGTGAAGCACAGCGCTTGCGCGTGCTGCACTGTCTGCTAGACATGCCGCTGGGGGATAAACCAGGGATAAGTGAAAAGGTTGCATGAGATAACAGTGTGGAAAGCTCTAACTCTATCACTAGAGTTAGTGTGACACTGAATGTATTAAAAAATAGCGTTAAAATAGTGACCATTGCTAGCTGGGGATGATAACTTTAAACTAGCTGCTATGAGACAGTAAAGTGCTGCCTCCCACTGCACTTCTCTGAATGTTGCATTGGGTATTGGCATGTGTGGCTGATAATACTGGAAATAGATATAGCATTGTAAGTATGTGCCTGAGAAGATGAGGTATGTGTTTTGTAGCTTTACTTCTTACTCTGCAGGGTTTATACTGAGTGGTTTGCTTTGTCAGCCTGAGCAGTTATTTAAAAACCATTCTTGTTGGGGTTTGCAGTTTTTTCTTCCCATTTAAAAATCTAGGCTAGTGAACTGTCCCCCTTGTGTTGCTGAGAAAACCCCGAGAGAGATTGAGGTAGCTTACTGATTTATTCCACAAATGTTCCCAGGACCCCTTTGAAATAGCTAGAAACTGGAACGCCTGTGGTCTGCTTTCAAATGGATACTTAAAGGGTATGATTTTTGCGTCTCCTCCTCAGACTTTCAGAGGTATGCACATGATAGGAAACCTGCATTTCTGGCTTGTGTGTGCCCCTGAGTGAGAGGAATGGTTGATTCGCTTTGGCTCAGAGACCTGTGAAGAAGACACAAGTATGTCTCACATGAACCATCCTCAGCTTGGCAGCCTCATACTGTCTGCTTCTAGTGCTAAAACCAGAATAGTTGAGTATGGTTTTGCAGTCAGATGTGGTAGCTCCCAGCCATTATGGGAAAGCACCAGAAGTTTCACTTCCACCTGTGCTGCTTCCTACAATTTTCCTGCCATCCACAAAAGCAGGAGAGGGTGTTCCCAGTGGTTGCTCTTCTGGTTTTTCTCAATTAGCTCTGCCTGTCCTGCTTTCATATATCTCAAATCCTTGTGCGTGAGGGAAAGGTGGAATAGAGGAAGAACATGCAGGAGAGGGCTGATAGATTTAGCGATGATGTCTTCCAATGCAGTGTGTACCATAGTGAGAGGTTTAACACCAAGTTTTCCTGATTTAATATGGCTGTGAAATGACCAGACAGGCACCATTTGGCTGAGTGCATAGAAATCACTGGTGTTTTCAAAATGACAATTGCACAGTCAGGCCCTTAATAATTACAGAAGCATTCTTCCAGCTGAGTTTTCTTCCCTAGAATGTGCAGAGGACCTGGGCATGACTGCAAAACAGTCCTAGAAATATCTAGCCATGCAGTTTTCAGTCCTTTCTAAACCTGGTTCCTAGAGTCTGCATTTTTTGAAATCAGCATCTTCTCTGGAGACTTGTCTAAGTTTCAAACTTTTTTTGGCTCCTTTATAACAAGAATGAAACGTTACATTTCACCTCCAGTGGGGTGGAGGGAGGGAGAAGCTGAAGGTACTTCATGCCTCTGTGTAATACAGCCTAGCAGTGCTTTATTATTTTACCCTGCTATGTTGTGTCACAAATGTCTGTTTAACATGCTATTTCCCCATAACTCCCAACACTGCTGTTTGCTGTGTGTCCTTGTGCACAGAATTCTTGTGCTTTGAATTGTTTTTCTCAGGTATACTGTTCTGCATTTTTCCCAGATGAATTCACTCTTGGTGTTTGCCTCTGCCTCCCATTCTTCTGCAACAGTAGAGTCCAGCATTGACTAAAGGTAAGAAACTACAGTTCACATTAGTCTCATTGCTGTATTTCTCTAGCTCGAGTGACTTTTGCATCGTTCTCCCACTGCAGTTTTCATGAGCGTGTTTTTAATTCCTACTTCTTACTTCATCAAAGAATATTTTTAATCAAACCAAGCCTAGTAATGATTCCCATCTTTCTTTGTTAGAAACTACTCTCATGCTACTCCTTGTTTTCATTTTACATTGTTATTTCAGTACTCTTACACAGTTTCTGTTGCCAAGATTCTGTCTGTATCCAAGGCAACTTAAATAAATTTGAGGGTAAGATAGTGAGAGATGATGTATCAATTACTCATATCCAAGTAGATGACCTCTGTGGCACTCCCTTTATGCATCATGGTAATTCTGCTCAATTTAAAATGTTTGGGTGCAGTGTGTACAGTTGTGGAGACAGGGAAGATTCCTCACTAATGAAGACCTGCTGTTTTGCAATGCTGCAACATGTTCCAGCCTATTCCAGTGCCATGTGCATCACGTGGGATCTGGGCTGACAGCCAGTGCAAATGTTTCTTCAAGGACTTTAGGACATATTCTAATTATGTTTAGATTCTCCCACTCTCTTTTCATCTGAAGGATGTCACTCTTTCTGCTCATTTCAAAGTGCAGTGCAAAGCACTCCATCTGCCAGCATGAGAGGGGTCCACTGGTGCACTTGTGTGAGAGGCAGTAGGATGGCTGGCTTTGTGAGTGACTCTTTAACCTCCAGCTGTGAGAAGTCCCAGGCCTTTGAACACTGTCAGAACTTGGCCAGTGTCCAGCAGTGTTTTCATCCAGTGCTGGAGGAGATGTAAAATTCCCTGGAAGAAAGAGCTTCATTTCTCTGAGCCTAGCAGGGGAAAGAAAAGGGGGAATGAATTGTGGGATGAAGCGTCTAAAACTCTCCATAGCTGAAAAAAAAAAGCAATGTTTTGTGGAGGAAAAATGTATTTGTGGGAGCTATGCATGTGAGCACATGTATTCTCTCTCAACCTGGTATTGAAGGTGTGTGATGGGACTACAGGATCTTAACTAGGGGTCTTTTTTAAGGGGACTGGAATTGCAAAACAGCAAGCAAGAATAAAGGCCATTATGCAATACTGTGCACTGGAACATAATTCTGCGAGGTGAATACAGTGAGGGCAGATCCATGGCTGTATGTGATATATGGCAAATGAGATTGTGCATTTCTGTGTGTGTGTAGAACAGACTGAGGGCTTTTGAAAAGGTGCAGACTCAGCCTGGAGGAAATGTTTCTGACGTGGGGAGGAAGGAGGGAGACACTCTTTTCTGTCCTTACTTTGCAAGTTATCCAAGAGCAAGCTTGTATTCTTGTCTCTGCTGTGGTCTATGCCCTCTGACAATCAGTGCTAAATTGCATGGATTCTTTCCTGGAGAGCCACATGCAGTAACACCTTCTTTTCAGCCAAATTAATTTCTCAAGGGTGATATTGTTACAGCAGATCCCTGGCTACTTAATGATTTTTATTGTCTAGGCAAGTGCATTAATTAACTGGATACATAAGAAAGTCTGGGTCAAACTTCAGAAAGTCGGCCAGACTTTCTCAATCCCTTGTGGCTGCTGGGATCATCCTGCTGCCTGGTGTGACCTGAGTAATCAGTGTATTGCCAGACTGGCATCTCTCAGTCCTGATTCCCACAGGTTCACAGTAGTGTTCAGCAGCAGTTCAAGGCTCTGTTGTGGGTGGCATGTGTGTCCAGAAAGAAGTTTTTGTGTAACTTCTTTGGCCAATGTTACTGATACAGCTGAAGTGACTTCAGGAGGGGAATGGAACCAAGGTTTAAAATCTCTAGTCTGCATGTCCCTAATGGAACATAAGCCACCTTCAAGTGGTACATGGCCCAGTAACTGTGGTTGCCACTGATTGTGATAACCATTGTGAACTCCTTCAACATAAGATGGGGTTCAGGCTGTTGCGGAGTTAGTCGTTGGAAAGAGCTTCTCCTGGAAAAAAAAAAGGAAATTTATGTTTTGTTCTTTCCATCTTGCCCAAACATAAGATTAGGAGAGAGGAAGAGAAACTGAGGCTAATTCTCTTCTTTGCCTATACTTGGCTTATATTGCTGTAAGCTTGCTTACCTCAGTATGTGTAAGATGAAAGTCAGGCTGTGCTCATGCGATTGGGTGCACCTGGCTTGAAGAGGTTTCTTTGTACTTTAATGGGCACTGCAAGGGGTTCCCAAGAGAGTTCTTCAGATGGAAGCTGTTTTTCTCTGGGCAGGCTGCATAGAGCCTCATTATTGCTCTGGCTTTTGCTGCACAGCACATATGTTACTGCGGGGTTGTCAGCCCTTCAGTAGATTTCTACAGCGCAATAAAAATAAGTAGATTAACCAAGCAAAGAAGATTAGGGACACTTTGGGGAAGGAAAGGGAAGGGAGGAGGATGAGCTGGAGGGAGTATAAAAAGAGACCACAAGACTGTGAGTGCCAGGCTTCCTGGTGCATGTTACACAGGGTGGCTTTCTTTGTCCCTTTCGGGTTTGGGTTAGGCATACTGAATAGAACCGATCCTGACACCATGTCCAAAGAGAAACTGGAGTCACTGGTCAAGAACATGGAGATCATGCTCTCTGAGGTAGAGCAGCTGAAGATCCACTGCACCAAGCAGACGGAGGAGGTGAACCAGGTGGTACAGGAACTGCGCCGAGAGAACAGGGAGCTGACAGAGAAGTACGAGCACATCTGCCAGGACCTGAAGGAGGCCAGGGAGGCCATTGCCCAGCTGCAGGACACCAAGTTTGCCTTTGAGGCAAAGGAGCGGCAAGCACAGAAGCTCAACCGGCAGCTGTGAAGCAGCAGGAAAGAGAAGTGAGAGATTTCTTAACCTGATCTAAGAGTAAACAGAAACCTTCGACCGCTGCAACCAAAAATCCCTGGATCGGTATTTTAAAGCAACCCTTTCTCTTCTTCCTCAGACTAAACCTGTGTGCTGGAAAAACCCTGTGTCTCTTTGTGGAGGCAAGATCTCAGGCACAGCTGGAATTCTGCCCCAGAAGGCTCCTTTGTTAATGACTAAATACCTCATTATGCTGGGAGGGAAATCTCATTCCAGAATCCCTTGTCAGAGATCTGAGCCATAGGCGTGCAGCAACGGCTGCCAGGATCTGGGCACCTTCTCATGCCCCGTGGGAGCTGCACAGGGACAGAGCCCAGGAAAAGAACTGTCTCTGCTTTGAGCCACTGGAGAGAGCTGTGCCGCGAGAGTCTGCCGAGATGGAGAGAAGCATCGTCGATTTCGCAGCCCCTGTTGCTCTGTTTTGTTGCTAACTTTTCATTGTTGCACAGCGAGGCTGTGGTGCTGTCCTTACCAGGGTGTCAGCTTCCTTGCTGCCTGACTCTGGAAGACATCAGCAAGAGCGTACGTTGTGCCTCGTGCTTCCAAGTACTTGCTATCAAGAGCATGTTGGTCCAGAGGATCTTTTAATGCTATTACAGTTGGTGTTGTCCTCTTCCAATTCCAAAGTGAAGTATAAGAACTGGAAAGGTTTCTGTCTCAATTTCCATTTCAATAGTGTTAAATCCTAATGACTCCATGTTTAGTATGCTAGAGTTAAACCTCTGCTGAATATAACAATTTTTAACCAAAGAGCTATGTTCTGGCACTGGATTTACTTTTCTTAAACAGAAGTAACTTGTATAAACAGACTGGGAATTAGGAGGGATAAATGTATGTGGGGCATGGGGGTGAGAATTTCTTGTCAGGGGTTTTGCTTTCAACTTTTTTCCTGTCTTTCCTAAGCAGCATTTGGGGCAGTCAGTGCCAAGCCCAGCTAAGAGCAGGTGACTTTTGACTCCACAGTGAATAGCGGGAGATCTCTGGGGGGCAGTGTGGAGAGAGTGCTGAGAGAAAAAGTCTGAATGTTTAAAGGGAGAAAAAGTCTGAATGTTTAAATGGAGAATAGCTGGAATAGTTCCAGGAGGATCTTTCTTCATGTTGGCTGTGATGTAGCCAGCTCCTTTCTTTCCTCCGAAGCTTTGCTGTATTGTTATCTCTGCCCAGCAAGCTCCCCCTTCCCAGGGAGGGATGACGTTTGGGAGAAGCAGAGAAACTCTTTCCATCCCTGAGGGGCTCGGGGTCTGTGTGGCATCAGGAGGCCAGGCGCGCTGTGCAGGGGTGGAGGGGACTAACCACACTGAGAGCAGGGAGTCAGCGCAGGGGGAGAGGGAAACCTGGCTGCCACAGGGATTCAGGCAGGGGCAGAACAGTTCAGCAAGACCTTGTCTTAGGACTCAGTCCAGCACTGGTGAAAATAATTGTAGTTTTGTCATTGATTATAAAAATACTGAGATCAGGCCTAGAATTAGACTGTTACTGTTCCTTCTCTGCCCTCCCCTCTGCCACATCAGTCTAGGCCTGATCCAAAGCCTTTGGAAATTAAAATCTTCCCATTAATTTGAATGAGCACTGGGCTGGACCTTCTGAGCAGAGGGCTGCTGTTTGTGTGGCAAAGCAAGCACTGGGACATCCATGGGGAACAGCTTTTTCTGTGAATCGCTGTAAGTGGGAGGTGTGACAACATGTTTTCTTAAATTTGTGTGATCTAGACTTTTATTTTTTGCTATTTTGGGTGGAGCAGATTGGAATATCTGGAAAAGATTCGGGAGATCGGAGACTGTCCTTTATGTTTTCAAATGTAATCTGAATACAAATGACCAGCCTTGCTCCTTGCTCACCAGTGACAGCTTGGGGAGCAGAAGAAATCAACATTAATCACTATATTTGTTTGTATAAGAACTAAAAATGTTTTCTCTTGAAATTAATTCTCTAGCTCAAATCTGCTTACCACCTGTGATTTCTTCTACTTTTTATATATCATTAAAATGTAAAACCAACAATAAAAGGAAAACAAACAGCTGAGGGAGCATCTGTTCTGGATAAGGCATTGCCTCATTTAATGCATGTGTATGTTATTTTTTGAGAGTGTGTGTGTGTGTATGCTTGCTAAATATAATTATTCCTGTTTAAATCCTGAGCAGCAAGGAATGGACTAATGGAGACCCTCCAGATCTCTCTGTGTTCCCAGGTTAATCTCTCTAAATGAGATTCTCTGTGTGGCTGCCAAGTTCACCCTACGCCATATTTAAATCCATGATACAGAAAAAGAAAATGGGATTGCAGTGTCCTTATGATCAGTTTCTTAATAATTAGTGGGATTCAAAGTGTCTAATTTCAAGGAAAGCTGTGAGAGTAATTTCATGTAAATATCCTAAGATTTGGTGTGAGACATTCGAAAAACTGGATGTGTTATCCAATGCTAGAAAAAATTAATATGACACCCAGTCCCTTCCAATAGACTCAGTTGTGTCCTGGTTTTGCTTATGTGGGTCAAACTTGGGAGGAGTTGGGCTGATTTAAAATCGATGTACATTCCATTACCTATAGGTCCTCTGTTTTTTATATGCAAATCTTTGTGTAGCCATGTATAGTCTTAGAAATGGATTAGTGCCTTCACTGTATCCTGAGGTGCAGTGTATTGGAGCGCCTTTCACAACAAAGTTTGCTTGGAATTAGTCACAGCACTTCGAAGTTGTTTTTGCTTTTTGAACACCGATATTATCAGTGTGTGCTGCTTTTTCTTCTTTAAATGGCCTAAGGAAGAAGAGCTGAAACTTGTGTGTAGCATCATCAGCTTGTTCAGAAAGTTGGCCTGAATAAAAGCCTGGCCTGATTTGGGTGAGAATCAAAACAAATATGAAGTGACAGCCTTACCATTTCCCTCATCTTGGAAAGGGATGAAGAGAGGTATCGAATTCTTTGAGTACAAAAAGCCAATTTATTTGAAGGCTCTCTTGGAGAGCACAGAACAGGAATTGGCTCAGTTGTCAAGAAGGGACTAAGAGAAGAGGACCCAGTCATACCAAGTGCCTGTGAGCTGGTCTGTTCCTGGAGTAGATTACAGCAAAATACTGATGATTGCATTGGTTTTTACTGTTCTAGGCTGCATTACATGGAAGTGTGCAAGAAGGGAGACTGGATAGGAATGAAGCTGATACCTCTCTTTCTCTGACCCGCAGCAAGAATGTGCTTGGGTGAGAGGGAGGGAGTTTAATGATGCGCATGAGCATATGAGCTGATGGATTGGAATCCTGGGCTAGTAGCTCACAATGAACAAGAAACTGTGTTGGTGAATCAAAAGTAGAAGGTAGAGGTATCTTGGCATTTGTAAGGAGTGTAAGTGAAGAGAAGCACAAATTTGTTAGGGAGTACTAATTACTGAACAAGCAAAAGCGGGCTGCTTCTGTGCAGCCAGGAAAACATGAGGAAAACCTCCCAAAAGTGGACTAAAAGTCCTCAAAACTTCATGAAAGAGGTGACAGAGCCCTATGTGATACTTGTTTCATTACCTATCACTGCTCATGAAACCCCACCTTCGGAAAGATCTCCAGATTTTAGAAATATGATGTCTCCAGGAGGACTTGTGAAGGTCAGCAGATGGAGTTTGATCCTCTGGACTAAAAATCATGTGGAAATGTGAATACAATGTAGAAGGTGATTGTTTCAGAAGTCTGTTTGGTCTAGGACTGTATGTGTCTAGTTCTCTGCAGTGATAGTTTAGCAGTCCTCAAAGCCCTGGCTTAGGGCATCTTGAGTTTCGTACAAATAACCTTATCAATACTGGAGTCTCTTCTCCATATATCTTACTCCAGTTTGCTCTCTTGCATTGCTGACTTCAGTGACTGCACGCTGGCAAACCATAATAAAATTGTCTCTGCTAGTAGAAGGATCTGTACAAAAGTTGTACAGGATCGACTCCTCTGCAACAGTCCTCAGCACTTGAAAGAGTTCATGGGTGGCCAGGTCTCTGGAGCAGATACAGACCAGTGCAAGAGTTACTGCAAGAGGATAACAGGCTTTGGTGCAGTTAAGTTGTACAGTAGAGCTCATCGGTGTGCAGTATGCTTTCCACCTTTCCTCTAAGGACTTTGCAATGTCTCCTGGGCATGAAATTGAGCTCCTTTTCCTGAAGGATTGGTGAGCGTTCATTCTGTATACTGAGAGGCTGTGATTCAGAGGGCTAAATGACATGCCTATCCTGTAATAGTGAGTGAGCGTCTGGGAAGAATGGAGTTATTGGTGTACTATTCAAGTTTGAAAAAAGCTCAGTTCAGATTAGATCAAATTTACTTTTCTGCCTTTTCCTTAAAAAATAATAAGAAAAAATTCAGTATGTCAAAAGATGCATTCTTTTCAGAGTGAGCTGAAGTCTCCTGTTTTCAGACCCTTGTGCAGCTGATGGAAGGAGTGATATGCTGTAGTGTCCCCAGTAGCAGTGGATTTGGCATCCCGGAGACCCTTATTTCTTTACCTTGTCATTCAGTCATCAGCACAGTTACCTGGGATGTCAGATTACTGTTCAGTGTTATCCTGTGCTCAGAAGAATTTGAACATATCTCCTGAACAAAATGCCCCAGGTAGTAGGCTAAAGTATTTGAATGGCTGTCCATTTCCCTTGATTAGGCTGTTAGTTAAGAAACTGGATATTAATCTGAAAGCAAAGCAAGGCAAACATCCCATTTTTAAGCATGTGACCCAACCTTAACCATAACATCACAGATCCTTGCTATTTCGCTAAATGACTAAGGGAGTGATCAAGAGCACCCATTTGTAATGTGCCTCTGTAGCATGGTTTCCTGATCACAATGGTCTCCTGGGAGGTTCAGGTCTCTTAAACAAACTGAACACAGATCCTTCACTTCCTTAGGTGAATGCTCAAGCCACTGAGACCAGCTTGTCTTCTGGAGGCTTTGTGAGTCTTGTCTGAATTTCTTGGATGCTGCTCAGCAGGTGGGGAGAGGAGGTAGAAGAATTGGAAGTGAAGTTCCCCCCTGGGAAGAAGGAGGGGTGGGGAGCAGGTGGTTTTAGTTTTGTTCTTATTTCTCACTGTCGTGGTTTAACCCAAGCCAGCAACTAAGCACCATGCAGCTGCTCACTCACTTCCCCCCAACCCAGTGGGGTGGGGGAGGAAATTGGGAAAAAAAAGTAAAACTTGTGGGTTGAGATAAGAACAATTTAATAGAACAGAAAGGAAGAAACTAATAATGATAATGGTAACACTAATAAAATGATAATAGGAATAATAAAAGGATTGGAATATGCAAGTGATGCACAACGCAATTGCTCACCACCCGCCGACCGACGCCCAGTTAGTTCCTGAGCTGTGATCCCCCCCACCCCCAGTTTATATACAGGGCATGACGTCCCATGGTGTGGAATACCCTGTTGGCCAGTTTGGGTCAGCTGTCCTGGCTGTGTCCCCTCCCAACTTCTTGTGCCCCCCCAGCCTTCTTGCTGGCTGGGCATGAGAAGCTGGAAAATCCCTGACTTAGTCTAAACATTACTTAATACACTGGTTTTTTCAGTTGTTGCTATCAACATTCTTTTCATACTGAACCCAAAACATAAGACTATACCAGCTACTAGGAAGAAAATTAACTCTATCCCAGCTGAAACCAGGACTAATTTCCCTGAAGTCAAGTCTGGTTTGCCCGTGACAGTAACTAGTGAGTGAGTCTTTATCGTGACTGACGAGCTTTTCCATCATATTTTCTTCCCATGTCCTGTTGAGGATGAGGAGTGATAGAGCAGCTTGGTGGGCATCTGGCGACCAGCCAAGGTCAACCCACCACAATGCTGTAAGTGTCAGACAGCCATAACCAGTTAGACTGGAGCTGTGTCCAGTAAAGCATGCAAATCTTTAGAAAACAGCCTCTGACAGTAAGGAATCCTGGTGGTTTTTTTCTATGAAAGGTACTCCTGGAGTATAGTAAAAGAGAAAGCAGAAGTCTTATTACAGACCTCTGGCCATGTAACTATTGAAATCCCAGTATCACAGCTCCTGTAGAGGTTGCTTCTTGCCAAAAGCACTTCACTGATGGGATTAGAAGGGATATCTTGTTCAGCAGTATGCATTTACTATGCATTCACCTCAACTGTTTCTTCTTGATGATCACATCTGTGACACCCAGATGCCATTGCCTCCAGGCTAGCCACTGCATAGAGCTAGTGGCAAAAGGCAAATGGCTGTGGTCCTGACTGTATTCACTCCATAGTGAACTGTGAGTGTCTTACCAAGAGACGAGAATGGTCTTGAACCAGCGTATTATCTTACTTTCACTAAATGGTAGGTGTTGAAAACAATTTCAACACAGGGATCAAGTCCTTTCTCCCAGAGAAAAGGTACGCACGCAAAACTTTCTGTTGAACTACAGGGCAAAGGTTTACTTCATATTTGCATTGTCTTTTTACTGGTAAGGACTGGTCTCGAGTTCAAATCTCTTACTAATAGCTTCTGATTTTGTCATGTCTACTGGAATGAGGAAGTATGAGCAGATTTTTCTTTCCTTTTGTTAATAAAAGGAGTTTTATCAACATTTCATGTTGCTTAGTTGTGGTAAAAGTCTGGTCACTTGTTTTATTTCAGTATCTCGGGAGGTTATCTATTAAGTCTTTATGGGGTTAAAAATGAATCCAGATGTGTTTATGCAGTATCTGCTTTAATGCAGTAGGCACAGCTGTTTTTTGGATGTATCCTGGCTAGATTCCAACATGAGCAGTCACATTTTCCCTGTCTCTGAACTCCCTTGTAGTTTTTACTATCAACAAGAACACAAAAACCACAAGAACATTACTAAGCTTGGTATTTCCAAACAACATTTGGTGAGTGTCCCGCTGCTGTGAGAAGAAATTTTGAGAATCAGGTATTTATAAATTCATCTGGAGTTGTGGGGGTTTTTGCCTACTAGCTTTTGAACCTTTGGGATTGGATTTTGAGCCTTTTCTTGCCAATGATACAGGCTAAGAGCTTTAAATTGATCTGAACGTGTGGTTTATTCATATAAGGCCAAGGGTTCAGGTTTTGGTTTGATGAAATATCATGAAGCTTAGGATATAACTGTGACAGCTGGCAGGATGGCAGTAGCCAGTGGCCAGCTTGAGAGTACAGGTGGATAAAGAAAAAGCATGCACTGATGTAACTTCTTTCTGATGCAAAAGCAGGGCCCACAGCTTGGCCCAAAGCCTGGATTTATTTTCTGAAAGGAAAATTTGAATCTAAATGGGCAAGACAATAGCTTCTGTATTCTTAATTAGGCATTAACAATGTCCAATTGTTGTCTCTACTGACAAGGGGAACATAGGTAGCCATGTGTCAGCACCACCATTAGACATTCTTCTGGGGTATGTTGTCTCTTTCAACCTTTTGGGGTTCCCCTGCTTTTTGGTGGAGGTGTTGCTATTTTGTGATGGTTCTCCTGTTAGGGTTTATCCTTGTTTATTGTGGCAGAGTTAGCTTGGACAGGAAAGTGCAGGATTGCTTTTGCATGTGGAAAGATGTGACTTTTATTTGAACTCTGTCCCCTGTGGGATGTGTAAGGGTAGGATTTGTGCACTGTGTACCTTTCGTGGCTAGTTGCCACACAGGGTTTGACCAGCAGGGATGAAAAGAGCTGTAGCCCTAGAATAAAATTGCTTCTGTGTCACCTGGTGCATTTATGAGGCTGCTAGAAAATTTCTTTTCCATTTGGAGCTCTGTGTGTCTAGATTTGTCAACAGTTGCCAACAATATTGTCTCTTTTTATTGTCTAAAGCAGTAGTATGGCCAAGAAGAGTAGTGATACCAGTTCTGGAGATTTCATTGCACATTTTGATGTCGTCCTTGGAAGATCCAGCACGTGGATTTACCTGAAGGCAGAAGCTTCATCTTTCCTTTTGAAAGCAAAGTTCTGTTTCTCATGGTTGCAAATGAACTACTGATGAAAAAGGTCTCTAAAACTGGAAGGCAAACAAAAAGACCAATGCAAACTTAAGACTTTAAAGCTATTCTCATAATCTTGGAGACCTTGGTCATAATATTAAGTAGGGTTGAAATGCTGGTAGCTATTATAATTGCTGGACCAGAATCTATTTTTACAGATCAGTGGTCTTTGTATTTCAATATTTATTTGTTTTATACTAAGCAAAGGACAAAATCAATGCGGGGGGGAACTGTCTGTTTTCAAGATAAGACAACAACAGCAACATGTAAGTTGCTATGCAGTGATTTCTCTAGTATCCACATGATTAACAGCACAAGTTTTTCCTTGTAATGCATCCAACTAGATTCCTTTTCCCTTAACAGTTTTTCTGTTGCTAAACGGTTCCTCCATGGGATTTTTCAGAGGGTTTCTGAATTGCATTGCATTTGTTAGAGTTAAAAATAGAGAAACCTGAGCTGCCATTGTCTTTGGTTAAATTCAGATCTGTATCCAAAGTGCTGGTATTTTCAGACCTTAGGGATCTGCTTCATTCTGCGTAGAGCCAGACCTAATTGTGCATTATATTTAAGTTCAAAGTTTCTTTGGTCAAAAGCATATCTGTGAACTGTGATTTAGGCTTTAGTTTTAAAGTAAATGTTAAGTTAAATAATTTTTTTTTTAGAGTTAGGGACTTACTGAAAATGAATAGCGAAGGGATGTGTGGATAACTGTCTCTCTTTTGATATGCTGCCTACAGCTAAAATAAGACTAGTTACAAAGGGCCCCACCCCTGAAATAACTTAAGGCACAGTTTAGAGTTAATGTGTGCGCTCACACACAGACTACAGGAGCTAGAAACAATTCCAAAGCATGCCTGCGTGCGTGCATGCTTACGACTCTGGCTTTCCCAAGCAAAAGCGAAAACTTGTGAATAAGCTTAGAGGCTGAAGGGGTTAAATGAAATACAACTCTCCTTTTCCTGTGCAGTAAGGATTAGTAACCAAACAGAAGCTGGAGAGAAGAGCACTTAAGAGCCACTGTTTGAACCAGAACTAGGAAAGTGGGTTTTGGAGCTTGGCTGCAGAGTGGCGTAAGTGTCTCCAACTTCTGCAGTCGCCTTTCACAGGTACACGCAGAAGGTAAGAGCTGACTTTGTGTTCTGGGCTGTGTCCTGATCCCTCTACCTGGATATCTATTTTCTATTAGTCTTTTCAGCACAAGCTGCTTGTGCTGTTTAAACTATTTTTTATTTCCCACCATTTTTTTCTTTCAGTTAAAAGAGTAGAGGGGAGAGGGGAGACCAGAGTCCTTATGACTGCAAAATTTTACTTCCTAGAAGGGAGGGAAGAAGACACTCTATGTATTTGGTGAACATTAATCCCTTTCACTTGCAGTTAATTCACTGAGATTTTGTGTAATCAAAACTGCTGTTCCTGGCGTTGTGGTTGGGGGGAGCAGGGGAGTGGAAGGGGAAGGTGCCAGTTTGGTAGGATGCTGGAAAGCCCACTGGAGTCAGACATACGTGCTCTGCTAGAAAGAACGCAGAAAGCAAGACAAATGTAGCAGGGATATTGACTGGAGAAACATAATTTTTGCCGGTAGGAATAAAAGCCTGCCTAGGTGCTAAGACTCTTTTACCCCCTAACTATCACCCCTGGAGCGCTCAGCTGCTTCTGTTTGTGCGCTAGCAGGTGCTGAGGGGAGGGAGTGTCTTCTAATCAGTGTTGCATTGCTGTCAGCTGGGTGAGGCAGGATCCCTTTGGGAGGCTCTCCCCAGCCAAACCTTGTCGGAGTCACAACAGACCTGTTTGTGAAAGGGAAGGTTTGCAGGACTGGATCTCTCATCCCTGAAGAAGTCCGATGTGTGAGGCAGGCCAAGGCGGCAGCTTCAGGGACCTGTCCTGGCACAGAGATGGTAACGGGCTAGTAGCAATGTGGAAGGGCAGTAGATTTGCCTGGTGCCCTGCTGTTCCTTGTGGGTGGTCAGGTGGAGATAGAGGAGCAGTTGACTTAAAAAACTGAGTTCCAAAGCTTTGATGAAGGTACTGTTAGTTTTGCATGGAGTTCCTAGGACTAGGAGTAACTGGTGTTAGTATGGGGGCTTAGGGAGATGGTATGTTTCTTTAGGTCTGTCTGTAGAGACCCTAAAGAGGTTTTGTAAGAACCTTTGCTTATTACTTTTGAAAGCATCTTCACAAGACTTGGGAAATTGTTTTATCCCTTCTGCATTGTACTTATGAGGGCCCTTCAACAGTTTCTCTGTAAGCTGGCTTGCAACTTCTATGTTTTTCTCCTGGCTTCTTAGAGATATACCACCTTCTGTAATGCCAGAGCATTTCCCAGTCTCTGTAGACAGAGCAGCCATGAAAAATGATTCTTTCTGACGTGCAGTGTGTTGATGAGCCAGTGTGCTACACAGCCATGTGTGTGTTGGACAACCTCATTCTGGGCTCTCAGGAGTCCAACAAATGCTCTGCTGTTACAGGGAGCAAAGAGAAGTGTTTGTGACATGAAACAACGGTAGATAGGACCGTGTATGTTTGGCATGGCGCTAGCTTAAACTAATATTTGTTCATGTTAGTAAATGGAATGATTAATAAAATGCAAAAAAACTAAAACAGCAAATTTGCTGTGTCTGGAAGTTTTGCTTTTAGCATATTTTGCTGTCCAGCGCGAGATAGTTAATACTTCTTTTTCAAGCATATTCTCAGGTTCTCACACACTGTGGAGCATCCTGACACCTCAGAGGTGTTTGTTTTTAAAATATTTTGCTTCATGAGTGTAAATGCTTGATGGCTTCACAGAAATGCTGGGGTTGGGATAGTTTCTTTCTAGCATTTGCATATTCCAAATCTGTTCTCTAGTAAACAATCCACTCTGAATGTAGCATTTGAGAAAAGGTGTGTGATGAAAGATTTGAGGTGATTTTCAAGCAAGGATGTAGGTTTTTGTTTGCTGGTCTCTCTATGTATATAAATTAAAAATATTAAGTATAAAACTAAATTATCTTAATTTTAAGGGAAAGTGGCAATCATTATGCTATAGAGAAGTTAGAGAATGGATGATTTCAAATGTTGCTGTTCAATAAGTATAGTAACTTCTGATGCAGATTGTGTATCTTTGTTTTTGGGATGGGCTGTCTCTCAGATCCAGCTACTTCCAGCATGGTAAAAGAGAACACTGGTAGAGCTTATCTAATCTAGTTGCTTCAGGGTTTACTTGCCTCACAAATTAGGCACCAAGATTCAGCTGGAGTCTGTGTGAATGGCTGTGCCCTGACTTGCTGAAAGGGTTTAGGAAACAGGAAAGGAGTTATGTTGTTGCAACTGGTTTTCTTGGTAGTACTTGAGCTTGAGTTAAAAGATCAAATTTTATTCTAAAGTAACACAGATGTTCTGTTAAAATAGGGAACCTGGTGAAAAAAACCTCTGACCTTGATTGAGGCCCCGTTCTTCTGAATGCAATGTAAATAAGATCAAATACTGTTCTGTGCCTCAACAGGTAGGGCTTAGGCTACCAGAAGGCTTTCTCTTTGTTCAGAGGGGGGCTTAAAATGTTAACCATTTTATTAGTTCATGTACGTACCTTGTGACTCATCAATATGCAGCAAAAAGCTTTTTTATAAGAGGATGAGAGCTGGTGTTTTGTATAAGAACAGAACCTAGAATACATAGGATGCAATTACAATAGTCCTCATGATTTGTGTTATAGGCTCATCATTAGCTGAGTGAAGGGGTAAGTGTTCTCCTAGTGGCACATTGGTGCTCAGTGAACTCCAGAGGAATTAAGTTGCTTTGCTCTTAGGTCTGTAGGAAGGATTATACAAAACTGATGATAAACCCCTTAGTGCACCTAGCATAGCTACTGAGCCTAGACAGTGACAGATGATTGCTCTAATCCAGTACAGTCATTTGCAGTTATGCCCATGGTATAAGGGACTTGTCAAAAGAACTTATTTCACTGGAAATTATACTCTGCTGGATACAGTTTCACTGTCTCATTTTCTTAAGACTCTTGGATCTGAAATGTGATTTGTTGTGGTCCAGTCTTGTCTTGGGCAATGAATAGTAATGGTTACTAGATGTTTGAGAAGGGACTTTAATATAAAAGGATTTGAGTGTGTACATACTCATATGCATAGTCTATGTACAAGCCACTTGTTTATGCGTTCTCACACAGTAACAAGCTCGCCTTCTTGACATGCAGACTTGATGTATAGAAAACAAGTGCTATCCACAGATTGTTTATTTCTCTGCCTAGCCCTTAAAGCAGTAATTGGAGGCTCTGGTTTGGGCATCCGTGGGAGAAACCAGCTTCAGAGCAAAGAACCAGTTTATTTTTAGATCACACTGTTGTCATTTTGCTGTGATCACACAGTTGAGCATGTGCTTCCTTTGAGATCTCTCCAGGCACTGCAGTGCGATCGCACCCTCCTAAGATCATTTCTTATGAAGTTAATTTTTAGTGACAGATGAAAGATGCTAGGGCTGGTATCCTTAGAGACTGCAGCCCTAATTCCACTAGCACACATTCTGCCTCCTAAGTTTGTTAGTCAAAAGTTCTGTGGTTTTTTTCTTCCTTTTCATTTCTTTTAGTTCTTCTCATGTTAGTCATCTTTCCCTCGCAGAGTAATGTAAGTCAGTCCACTGACTTCTCTGGGGAAATACCTACTTCATACCACTGAAGGTATGTCTGCATCACAGTCAGTAAGGGTGATTCCTTAGGGAAGAGATGTACCCATACAAGTGTAGCATGCTTGGCATGTTTACAGATATGTATAGTTAAAACTGAGTTCACTTAAAAAAAAAAAGTATCTTAGGTTCCAGAAACAATGTAGAGGCAGCAGCAGTCAAAACCCACATGAGGTTCAGGGTAAATATTCTCATGTTTTCCTGTCTATGTTATTAGTCCCCGAGCAAATTTGTTTAAAGGTGACACAGGTGTTCCTTATGTATACTACAAGCATACTGTTGAATGTAGGGCTAACATCTTCTCAGTGAACAGAGATGTAGATCTTGCAAAGAGAGGCAGAAAACAATTTGCATTGGTTTAAAGTTTCCTTTTGAGATAATGCTTGTTTGTTTTTTTAACCCCTTGCACAGTGCAGAAGATTGCCATATTTATATTTAGGATGGACTGAAGTTAAAATCAGAAGTAATTTTCCAGTGTTGAAATCCTTTATTTTCCTAAAGAATTCTCCAAAATTTGAATTGGAAGGGATTAGTCTTAGCTGGCTAACATGTTTGTAAACAGCAGCAGTGCTCAGTGTCATGTAATATTTCAGATCAGGCTAAGTAACTCATATAAGTGGAGCTTGAGCTGTGACAAGACAGTAGTAAATGTAAAAGGTTGTTAGCCATTCCTCTTCAGTTACCTCTTCAATTATGTTAGTGTTTGGTATGTTATATCCTGCTCATGTATTTTCCATAGGCAGTGTGTGGCTTCTCGTTGCAATTTTAACTGTCTAAATTAGTCTGTGTGCACTTGTCGTTATCCCTACATGCTCCCAGCTTTAATTAACAGCTAAGCACAGTGAGACTACCAAAATAGAAGGCAGAATCCTATCTTTACTCCTTATAATGAATCTCTAGCAGCAAACCTAGTAGTGGAAGACTAGTTGCAGAAAACTGAATCTCAGCTGATATTAATAGGTAGACAGAAAATTGTCCTCATAAAATACTGTACTAGCTGACATAGTGGCCACATTTACTTGGAAGATGCTGCTTCACTGACCTAAACCTTAGATACTTCATTGTGGATTTTGGAGAGTGGGAAAGAAGCAGGTCTGCCTCTTCCCCACCCCCTGATAGGGTATGGTGCGAGGCCTTACTAGAACTTCTGTGTGTTACACAGTCTGATCTTGCTCTTGCACCTGATGATTTTTCAGCTACGGTTTTGTGAGAGTTTGGTTTTCAGATTAAAACTGTACGACAGAAGCTGCTATAGCTTCCCCAGTTGTTGCTGAACTTGGCATTGCTGTAGAAGTCCTCTGTAAAAACACTGTCAGTCTGAGTCAGCCACATTAAGTGATGGCCCAGTGTGGATTTATGTGCCTGTTACAAATCAGGCTGAAGGCTGAGATGAAAGCCTATTGATACAGCAGTCTAGAAGATGCTTGTGTTACCAGTACTCAGTTCTCCAGCCAGCTGGTGCTCTGCTGCTGTGCTCATTAGTAAGTTTTTGTAACTTTTGTTTTTCATTTAACAAGGTGAATTTTAAAGTTATTGTAGCTGAAAGTTTGTCTTTCATAATATGCATAATAAGGCTGAAAGTGCATCTTAGCAGGGTTACTTTCTTGATGAGGATTTGTCAATGCCTAGCTTGTATTTAGAGTGAATTAATAAATCTCGATACTAATGGTAAAGATATCTCTGTAAAACTTCTACTCTGACAACTTGTGTCTTGTCTTTCTTTTTTCTCTCTCCTTTCCCACTAAGCCCTTTCAACCAGTCTTGTATATAAACACATGTTTATATAAAGCAATGGATAAGTGTTTATATAAACAGCTCTTTATGAATGTGGCTCATTCCATGGTCAAGGCAAAGGAAATTCAGTATCCTCCCACTTTAACAGGCACATGTACATTAATTGGCTTATCTGCCCTAGCCCAAAGGACGTCAGGCTCAGGATTTCCTTTGGAAAAATGTCAAACAAAAGCTGGTTTACTATAGTCGGGGAAGAAAACAGGCATATTAAGAACTATCTTGAATGTGATATCCTCTGCCTAAAGGGATGATTGGTTTCCTGGTTCCTCTGGGCTGCGTGATGTGGTCCTTATGCTCTCCCAACTCAGTTCCCAGCCTAAGTAAAATGAGGTTTTTCCCTACCCTTGATCCCTGCTCCATGGAGCCCCTTTTTATTCCCTGCCTTCATCTCATCTTTTTGCTGTATGTATATATTTTCCCTTTCTAACTCTTCCACCAAAAACTTACAAGGTGCTTCTCAGTAGACAAGGCAAACAGAAGCAAGCTGGAACAAAGATAAGCTGACAGCAAAGCAAAAATCATGTCTTTAGAAAATGTAATGAGTCTAAAAGCTAAAAGACTGCTCTGAGTGAATGGCTAAATAAGTTTATGCCAGTGGATAATTGGGCAACATATCATCATGCTTTCTGACTTCCCACCTCCTTCAACCAAACTTCTAAAAATATAATGACTGAGGGAGATATGGTATGTTAACAGGGGATGGAGTTGGGAGTGGAGGGAAGGGAAGGAAATTCTGAAAAGGTGCAAGTAGCGGGATCACAATGGCAACTTCTGCTTTAGTGCTGTATGTGCTAAACTTTACAGTAATCAGTTTCTATCTATATTGCAACAGGCAACTATTTATTGCCGGGGTGGCCAGCCTGTGGCTCACAAGCCATGCAGAGGCAGCTTCTTGTCAGGACTACCTCAGATGGGAATAATAGATCCACACTGGGTTTCAAATCCCCAGCTGGGAGACTAAATGAACTGTAAGGACCTGCTGAATCTATCATTGCTGGGTGGCTTTGCCGTTTACCTGCATGCCCAGCTAAATCTTGTCTGGCAATAGAAAAGTGGGAACCCTGAAGGGGTCTTTTTATCATCTGCCTATGAACCACTCCCAGCACAGTCCCTGACCCACACATATGGTATGTGTCTTTGGCCAGAGGACGACTTAGAAATGTGGTTCACAGGCAAAAGACAGCTGGTCTGTCCTATGTGCTAAACAGAGAAGACTCATGTAGCACTGGCTGTTCAATTATTTTAAAAAAGAATAGAGAAAACCCCAGACTGATAAATCTGTGAGCAATGGAACTCATGAAACCTGTTTTATTCTCCCTATGTGATCTGATTCTGTACTGTCTAAACAGCTTAAGTTCTTGTTTAGCCAAGGCTGAGTTATTCATAACATCTCTTTCAAGTTTGGATTCCTTCCTGTTGAAAAGAAAATGTCATCACCTAAATGGGTTAAAATTCTAATACATCTCTTAATCCTGGCCCAGTATCTTTTTCCCTCAAACTAAAGTTAACTTTATGCTTTCGAAACCCTGAAACTAGCCAGCTGATTCAAAGTTATTTTTACGTATATATACAGGCAATGTAGGTCTTGTTTCCCTAGGAACATGGATGTTGAGAGGTTATTTGGAAAAGAGGCCAAGTTTAAGTAAGCAATCTTGAACCTTGTTTGTGCATTGGAAGGCAAGATTTGCACGTATAAAGTAAATATAGGAGTCATTAAACCTATCCTTGATTCTGAAATGTACTCCTGGTCTTAATGAAGATTTGACTGATCTTGCTAAGCCTGCCTGGGCCTGGATAAGAGTTTGTAACTAAATAAAATATTTTTACAGCAATTCACTGCTGGGTCCACTATAGAGAAATCTCCAAGACTGCCCATCTGTCTTTTCTAGACCTTCTATTTGTTAAAGCAAAACCTTCTTTCTTGAGTGGGTTCAGTGTTAAGCCCTGAAATAAGGGTGCTTATCCCAATTTCCAATTGTACTGGAGTTGTTGTGTTCTGTCCAGAATTATGAAATTCCAGCCGTCTCCTTTGTGGCCCTCTGACCCTCCTGTCCACAGTGCCACGGAGAAGTAGGTGCTGTGGAGGCAGTTCAGAAAGGGCACCAGAACATCCTTTCAGAAGTTGCTGAAATTTCCACAAAATATGATTTGATCCATACTGTTCTGGAATGGAAGTAAGGGTCCTGAGTGGCTAAAGTCAGATTCAGGTTTGAATTTCTCTAGTGTTCGGAGGAGTTTGGGTCAATGTCTCTTAGAGAAAACAGCTTCCTAGTTCAGGTCTGGACTGACTTTTTTTGACCAAGCTTACAGATGGCTGGAACAAGTCACCACTTCAACTCTTTTATTCATCTAACCTGAGCAGTTAATGCCCGATGTGGTTGGCTAGACACTTTGAATCTCTTCTGGTGTATGGAATGGAGGTTTCAGCTGGGCACACCTTTAGTTCTGGTTGAAGATTCTGGTTGTTCCTCACTTTTTGTGAACTGATTCTCGTAATACCTCTTGCTGAGATAACTTCGTATTTTAGCACTATGGCAAGAATTCCTCCATGTGAGCTTTCCAGCAGCTGTTCCATATCTTGAGCATAAAGTCACTGTTTCCCCTCAGGCCCTGCTGCCGTTTCTGGGTGGAGGGGGGTGGAGATGCTGTTCTAGCACACAGTGGGAAAAGGGAGCTGGGGAGGGTTGAAGAGAATTGAAGAAGGGCAGGAGGCACAGGGAGCAGCAGCTGCTGTTGTTGTAAGTGAAAGCACTGCAAAACACTGTCCTTTTCATTCCTTCCCCCGCATACCCAGCCTTCAGTGAGAAGAATGGCAAACAAGCAGAATAAACATATGCTGCAGTATCCCAGGTCCTAGAAGGAGTGAAGGAGCCATTAAATCCAGAAACAGAACTTGACCTTTTTTCAAAGGTTTCAGGCAGATTCCCCAGTCCCATCTGTGTTGTTTGTGGTTCAAAATAAGGCAAAAGGGACCAGTGCTGAATACTACATCCAAGGAAGCTTTTAAAATAACAAGCTTGTTGAAGCTCGGAGAATAAGACACTAGATTTGTTTTGCAGTGGGGGATTTAATAGGATACAGAAGGCCCTGTTCTTCCTTCTGACCATCCTTCCTGGAATCTGTTGACTAGTTTAATAGGGCTGAATGGTCTAAACTTTTTAATGCTAAATTTGGGACATATGGCAGCAATTCTCATGCAAGTGCAATGGCACAAAAATGCAAGCAAGCAACAGAGCTGTAACCTCTTGCTGCTTTGATGCAGGGGATTGTCCCAAACATTGGGTGCTGTCTCTAGTTGTCTCCTCAGAGAATCTTTTTGATCTATGTGGCTAAAAACCTCCAAGATACTAACTACTTGGAGAGTGGGAGAACTGCTAGCCCTGGTGAGCTGCTTCTCTAGCCTCTTCTCCAGGAACCTCACGTGGCTTGGGCCCAGCTCCCTGTCTGCCTCTTGGCTCAGATGCCAGAAGGAGCTGAGTGGGCAGTCCATTAGCAGCAGAGCAACACTGCTGGAGCAAGGGATGTGATTTCCACAGCCATCTCTGTGAACCTGAGAGGTGCCTGGAATGGAAGATGTGAGGGAGGAAGCTGGGGAAGAGATTCCCCTTCCCCCCCCCGGGCAGTAGGAAGAGGAGCTGATCAGTCTCAAAGATTTACCTCTGTTTGACACCAACACCATTCAAGGAAAATGCTATTCTCACAGTGCCCTTTGCTAGTGGTGTGAGTACGTTATAAGCTGCTTCAGGAAAGCTTTGCTGTTTGCATGCATGGAACTTGTAGCAAAAGGGTCTCTCCTGGCTGTCTTTCCCCTCTGAAACTATTTGGCAGTTGGATAGGGTTGTGACACAGATCTAGCCTGTGTTTTGGCTCTTGGCCTCTACAGCATAGAGAGTGTACTTGACCTCTTGTGGAGGGCATCTCCAGGTTGTTTCTTCCTTGACTTGAATGGGAAGAGTAGT
Organism: Haliaeetus albicilla; assembly: GCF_947461875.1. Taxonomy (NCBI): domain Eukaryota; kingdom Metazoa; phylum Chordata; class Aves; order Accipitriformes; family Accipitridae; genus Haliaeetus; species Haliaeetus albicilla. Next base: position 40,664,054 of record NC_091487.1, read on the forward strand.
AGCAGCATGGGTGGGTGATAGAGGGTACATAGTCTTCCCACAGTTTCTTAAGAAAGACTAATCCAAAATTAATTAAAGTCTATTCATATAAAAAGCTCCTATAGCTTAATTTTCTTATGAATCATATGATTGGCACTCAGTGTACAGGAAGAGAAGCTTATCAGTGCTAGTTTTGCCAGTTATGTTTTCCCTGTTCATTGCTATTTTGCACACGGAATTTGGTGCAACTGGATTTTCAGCGCTTAGCAGTTTTTATATCGAAAAGGAAAAACACTGAAGAACAAACTTCTTATCCCCAGCACTGTGAATGTTGGGAGTGTCAAAATCCATGGTATATATGAACTTAGAGAGCTGTAATGAGCTGTGATTCAGTGAGGCCTAGCACTATGAGAAAAATTATTGCCCATCATAAAGTAATCTGAAATATGCAAATGCTAGATCAAGCAGATTTCATTTTGGGTATATTTTGTTTCTGATTTGATGTTCTCGGGCAACAATGATTTTATAGCAATATTATCTTTGTTAATGGTGATACACATTCTGTATTTTATTTGGATTTAACAGGCCAGGCTAAAGGAACTATATATGAAGTTTTAATATTAAAATGGATGTTGTTACAATGACTGATGAGGTAAACATTTCTTCCGTGATGCTTTTATGCACTGTGAAAGGAAGATTTCTCCATCTTTCCTTTTCCCTTCCCTTTCCTTTCCCAAGTTAGATAGAAGCTTAGACTAGATAAAACTATGCTAGGAATATCTAGTCCATCTCTTCTTTCTGGGCTTAATCAGCTGGTCATGAGAAACAGGCAGTCTCTAGTGGCTGAAGTGTCCATGGTCACAGCTGTAAACATGGGTGAGTGGTGGTTGGTGTGGGCTTGGTTGCTGCAACTCAAAAGAGGATGGATAAAGTAGCAACAGGCAATGCACCAATGAAGTATTGTGGTCCAAAATGTGCATAATGCCCTGATTTTAAGGAACTGTTTTATGCTGCCATACCAGTCTGTGTGGCCTGATCTCCTTTCTAGCTCTGTAAAAGGGATATTACTACTGATGGTTGAATCTAGCTATAGCTGTCCATGATGAACTGTAGGATTTTAAACAAGCAAGATCACACAAAGACAGACATGAAGCTTCACCAAGCCACAGAGGATGAATATAGGGTACAGAAATGTTAACAGTGGAATTTCGTACCTTGGGTTGGTTGAAGTCATTGTAATCTTCAAGTATTTTATCATGTGCATATGTAAAGGAGAGGGAGGGCAGACATGCCACAGCATGCATCTTCCACTGTGCCCAGGGATGGTGTTCTCATAATACCAGAGGAAAGTTCAGGGAAACATTTGCACTCAGTAATTACATTCTGGCTTTCTGTGCAGGGTAATTTCAGTCTTTGCAATTGCCTTCATCTACCCAGGGAGTGTAGTGATAAAACTTCTTTTTCTTTCACCTTGATTTTTAGTTTCACCTCCATTTTTACTGTATGGTATCTTAGCTTTTCCGCCATACAAACAGCAAAGAAGCAAGCAATTCTGATCAATAATCTTTATGTTCCCACAGGCAGGGATGAAGAACTTGTTCCTTCTGCTCATGCTAGCAATGATGCCACCTTCTGCATTTTCAGTAAGTAAAAGTTCTTCTGAACACCATTACGAGAAATGAAAGATACTTCTCTTAAGGACTGTCAATATCTGTAACTCAAGTATTTTGTAGAAAGTATTCCTGAAAGAGCTAATGGGTCCGAGTCATCAGGCCTACTGTGGTACATGTTATGAAGAGTCTAATATGGCAATTAAATAACAAAATTCTGGTAGTGCCTTTGGCTTTAGGGGTGTTATCTGCAAAGCAGTAATTGCTGTCTTCCGCTTCAAAGCTACAGAGAGTTGTCACTTGAAGTAAAAAGGATTAATCTTTGGTTAGCTGGTTTTTCTCTTTTCTTTGGTCTTAGTGGTCTAAGCCATGTGGTTTAGCTTTACTGGGGGAGGTAATCTTTATTTTAAGCCAATTTGATATTGTCAGAAAAAGAAAACAGCTATTAGGAACGGGGATTCCTCTCCCTTTCTGAAAGAGAAGTAGGATCTTACTAAAGTAAATGCAGCTTGAGAACAGTTTCTCTGAGTTTAACTTCAATTATATTAATGAGTTGGACATCTGAGGTAAAAGGTGACCTGCTGAGTAGAGTGGAAGTGTTAGCAAAGGAAGATGTGATGTGTGTGTTTGTTGTAAACAAACGGGGGGTGGGGGGGTGGTAATTATCACCTGGAGTAAGTTTTTTGTGGGAGTAGTGAGGAATTATAAATATGCCATTAAAATTAATGAGTCCATAACTTATAATCTCTAGTATGCTTATGAACTTCTGTTCCCAGGTTCAGTATTTGCAAATGCTTTCTAGGCCTTCTTTGAAGATCAGGGGTGAGAGGTCAGAAATCAAGCAGAATTTGTTAGTCGTCATAGATTTTCTATCTTACAGGTGGAAATATCCTTAAATGAGATCTTGCTATCTCACATCTAATAGAAGATGTTGCTGTATGTTCAAAGAACCAGAAACAGAATATACTATATTCAGTTCATCTGGTCACCTGCCTATCTCCAACCTGGTGATTTTTTGGAAGGGAAATGACTGAAACCCTGCAACTGTGAAGGCTGACATTTTTCTGTAGCATTAGACTCTGTCCCCTGTGTGCAATCAGTAGCTCCTCTTGAAGCCATGCTGAATGAAGGGAGAAGGTTTTGCTTGGCCACCACTTAATTTCAGTTTCCCTGACGTGCTGGATCTGTCCAAGCCATGAGGAAGCAGGAAGATCCAGCAGCACTGAGGCGCTCTGCTGTGGTAATTCTCCATTTTTTTTCTGAGAGGGAAGAGAGAAATAGTGTTGGTTTCATATGGGCCATTCCTTACCAGATGCCAATGCAAGTAGGCTGAACCATAGCAATAGACAACTTGTGAGAGCTGGAGCTGACAGGACTGATTGTAGTGGTGGTAACTCAAGTCTGTGCTAGATCAGGCTATGCACCAAGAGAGTAGCGGAGCTGCCTGAACTCCTGTAAGTGGGACAGCTTTGGAAAAGCAGTGCCTGCATGCCTATGTTTCACTGTGCAGAAGAAGAGTGGTAGCCCTGCTGCTATAAATGCAAATTTTGTATTTGCATGGTGGAAGAAAGAAAGGGAAGGAGAGGGTGAGGCTGAAAACTGAGGCAGGGAATACTGCATGGTGGGAAAGTAAGTTGGAGAACTGCTTGCTGCTCTACACTGTTTTCCACTCCTTTAGGGCTTCACCTGAGATGGCAGGCTAATTGGAAAAAAAACTTTAATCCATGTCACATAGCATTGAAAAGGTCCCTTCCCTGTGCTGTTCTTTTGTAATTCCCAGTGGCAGAGATGTAAGAGATTGTCAGGTGACATGGTGCATTTCCCCACACTGAAAGAAAAACATTCCTTTAATGTATAGTAGCATATCTCTAAGAAACTGAGGCTCTGTCTCTTTAACTGTGCTAAGTATTAGATCCAGAGCAGCCTTGCAGCTGAGACAGTAGCAATTTTTTCGATTTTGGTATCAAATGAACTGCCAGTATAGCAGCACATGGGTAGAAAGGTGGGTCATCTCCAGCTATACAGTGAATAGCGTATGCCTCAGGAAGAAGAGGGAGGTGGTGGGAGAACTAAAAACAGCAGAAAAGGCACAGGCTAGCATGTGTGGGTTTTATTCCAGAATGAACTGCTTACCTCACTGTTTGCATCGGGGGACGCAATGGATCTAAGATTGCTTCTTGGACACCTTTTGTCCCAGAAGCAGGAAGGCATGAACTTGTAAACACAGAGTGCTAATGGGAGTACAGCTATAAACATGTGAACTGCAGGCTTACACAAGGATAAAGAAGATGGGTCTACAGGGATTCATGTCTGCTTGTGATTAAAGGGTGTAGATTGATGCCTGCTGTTTTTCATCTCTTCATCTACTTTTGGAGTGGAGTAGCTGAACTTGTTTTTACTTCACTGATTGTTAGGCTAGGGAAAGCAGCAAGCAGAATAAGGGCAGAAATGTTAACAGGGCTGAGACTTTAAGAGCAGCTGAGGCTATTGCCTACATCTTCTCTCTGCTACCAGTCTGGAGTGGCTGGTTTATCTGCCAGACGTGGCAGGCGGTATTAAGGAATAAGAGAGGGATTCCTGCTCGTCAAAGCCTCTGGCTGCTGAGAATTTCCTGCTCCGTGCTCAGTCCTTGGTGGGACCTACTAGACACTTCTTCACTTCTTTCCTGCTAGAATATGGAGAGGGTCTTGCTATACAGCACCTGCGGTGTCTGTCCCTTTCACCCAGCTTTGAAGGATCTGGAAAAGGAGGTCACCCATTACTTGTAGCTCCTTTATTGTTTGCACTGTGGTAGTATTAGAAGCTACAGCTGTATGGTCAGGAGGAGTTGTGTTTAAGGGCTATACAAACAGGAAAAAAAGATGCCTCTCCATCTTATACCCTAGCTGTTAATGCAGAACTGAGACAGAAGAGTCTAGTGCAATTTCAGACCACCTTGTCATTGTTTTTAGGAAGGTTGTGAACAGTGGCAATAACGGAAAATGCCAGTTTTGTGTTTTTGTCGTGATTCTTCCTGTGTTTTCAGAGAAGGATGAGGTGATGTAAAAGTAAAACTGCCTGAGCCCTGTCCATTAGTGCTACTGCTGATAGAACGGTGCTTCTGGTGCTTTAGAGTAAATAAATTCTGAAGATTTTGTATGTGGCTAACTGTTCTATTACTGTTGCGTGCATGTATTTGGCATGATTGTGCGTGTGTGTGTGTGTTGCATTTGCTTTGTGGTTGCTTTATGTTTAGTAAACATGACATTCATCAGATTTCTCTCTGCCTCAATTTCTTTCTACAAGTGTGATTTCATGTTGGCAAATTTCTGCATCTGGAACTCCTTCTTTCCAGATTGGAAATGTCTTATCTGCCCATACCATGAGATTATTTCAAGGAAAAGATGCTCGTCAAGAGAAGAGTTTTATTTAATCTTTTATGATCTGTAGGCATTAGCTGATAGTTAGATCATGTCCAATACTTATATTTGCTCCTAGATTGTACTGCATGTGTGCTTAAAGTGAAGGCTGGTCTGAGGCTTGGCTGAAAATCATATTCAAATACGTTTCATCTGGACAGTATTGCTTTCTATGGGTCTGCATTGCTAGGTTAAAATGCTGTTTTTAATTTCTTCTAAAGAAATGAACATTGTTATTGTTCAAACACTGTTAATCTATTGACTAAACTGCTAAACCCCTTAACCAGATCTGACTGAAAGGGCAGAAGGTGCTGAAGGACTTCAAAGTTAAGGTCATACAGAAACAGTGAAAATTATTGTGAGGAGGGAGAAAAAGGAGATTTTATTAATGTTCCTACTGAGGGGAAGGTAGAAAAAGTGCACAAGAATAATTGTACTGGGTAGGACCAGTTCATTTTGCCCTACATCCTATCTCCAGCTATGTCACAAACACATGTTCAGAAAAAAACTATAAAAAAATTGGTAAGTAAGTACAATTTCTTCCAATATACTTCCAGTCTCCAGTCATTTGTAGTTTATGAACCCTTTGAGCTGGAGACCTCTCTATTTCTCTTTCCTAAATTTGGTGTCCTTGAAGCCATGTAGACTTCTGGCATCACAACATTTCTGTCATAACACCAAGATCCTGCTCTTGAGTGGTAAAGATCAGCTTATATGTAATAATTTTATTTTTTAGGATAGGATTTGTGTTTTTCCCTGTGTTACTAGATGTTTCCCAAGTTACCTACATGAAATCTTAACTGTCATTTTAGTGACAAGTCACTTATAGTATAGTGTCCTTCCATAGTTCTTTGCAGCCTGTGTCTGGTTCTCTATTGTCCTTTATTACCCTGAATTACCCTTATCAGCTGCCTTCATTACTTCTGTGTTTTTGGTGTAACTTATAGATGTGTTGAGCAGTTCAGTTTCCTTACGGAATTCTGCTACTAATGTTAGTTTTTGCAGTGGATGGAGATTTTACTCCTACCTTTGTTTTTGTCTTTGGGCCACCTGCTCATCATCCATGCAAGGACTTTCCTTCTGGCTGCTTAGCTTCCTTCAAAGCTTTAGGTGAAGGATTTTGCTGAAAGCTTTTTGGAAATCTGAGTGTATCTGACAGGTTACTCTTGTTGACATGTTTGTGGATCTCTCAAAGAACTGCAATAGTCTTAGAAGGATTTGTCTTTTTAAAAAACATAAAATCATAGAGTAGTTTGAGTTGGAAGGGACCTTAAAGATCATCTAGATCCAACCCCCCTGCCATGGGCAGGGACACCTTCCACTAGACCAGGTTGCTCAAAGCCCCATCCAGCCTGGTCTTGAACACTTCCAGGGAGGGGGCATCCACAACCTCTCTGGGCAACCTGTTCCTGCCTCACCACTCTCACAGTAAAGAATTTCATCCTCATATCTAATCTAAATCTACCCTCTTTCAGTTTAAAGCCATTACCTCTTGTCCTATCACTAAATGCCCTTGTAAAAAGTCCCTCTCCAGCTTTCTTGTAGGCCCCCTTTAGGTATTGAAAGGCTGCTATAAGGTCTTCCTGGAGCCTTATCTTCTCTAGGCTGAACACCCCCAACTCTCTCAGCCTTTCTTCATAGGAGGGGTGCTCCAGCCCTCTGAACATCTTCATGGCTCTCCTCTGGACTCGCTCCAAAAGGTCCATGTCCTTCTTATGTTGAGAGCCCACAGCTGAACACAGTATTCCAGGTGGGGTCTCATGAGAGCAGAGTAGAGAGGCAGAATCACCTCCCTTGACCTGCTGGTCACACTTCTTTTGATGCAGCCCAGGATACAGTTGGCTTTCTGGACTGCAAATGCACATTACCAGGTGATGTTGAGCTTCTCATCAACCAACACCCCCAAGTCCTTCTTAGGACTGCTTTCAATCAACTCATCGCCCAGCCTGTATTTGTGCTTGGGATTGCCCCAACCCACGTGCAGGACGTTGCACTTGGCCTTGTTGAACTTCATGAGACTTGCACAGGCCCACCTCTCAAGGTCCTTCTGGATGGCATCCCTTCCCTCCAGGTGGTTGACTACACTACACAGCTTGGTGTTGTCGTCAGACTTGCTGAGGGTGCACTCAGTCCCGCTGTCCATGTTGCCAACTTCCTTTTTGTGTTTGAGTTTGTCCAGGAGCTCCTTGTTCATCCATGCAGGCCTCCTGGCATTTTTGCCTGACTTCCTCTTTGTTGGGATGCATCGCTCCTGAGCTTGGAGGAGGTGATCCTTGAATATTGACCAGCTTCCTTGGGCCCCTCTTCCCTCCAGTATCCCATGGTGCTTCACCAAGCAGATCCCTGAAGAGGCCCAGGTCTGCTCTCCTGAAGTCTGGGCTATGAGCTTGCTGTGCGCCCTCCTCGCTGCCCTATAGATCTTGAACTCCAGCATTTCATGGTCACTGCAGCCAAGGCTGCCCTTGAGCTTCACGTTCCCCACCAACCCCTCCTTGTTGGTGAGAACGAGGTCCGGCATAGCACCTCTTCCATTCTTCTGTGTGGTTGGCCCCCCTCCCTTCTGTGTGTGCCGGTGGGGGAGGGTTTGGCTCTTTGGCTGTGGGCTGTGGGTCTGCTGCAGACCGCGCTCGGAACCAGCCATCCAACTCCTCCTCAGCCTCCCTGATGCTACGCAGCCTCCTCGCCGACTCCTGCAGCTCAGCCGCCTGCGGCAGGAGGTCCTCCACCTGGGCACAGGGTTTGCCGGCAGCCCTGCTGCCTGTCCCTGCCCCAGGAGAAAGGTCCCGGCCCTTCCCGGCAGTCGGAGGTCTGCGCTGCAGCCTCTCCCTCCCGCAGCTCCGTCTGGGTGGAGGCATCGGCCGCCGCTGGGGTAGGTGGTGCGGACCCCCAGCCGCGGCTGCAGCCTTTGCTCTCGGGCGAGTGCCCGCCATTCTGCCTTGAGGGTCAGGTAGAATGAGTGCCCTTGGCCTGCGCAGATGGCCACAGAACGGTGCCCGGTTGCTGGGTTATGAGGACTTCAAGGCTCTCCACTTGGCTGGTGGAATGTCCCTCCGACGACGAGGTGCCCTCCCTGCGCCAACTGCCGTGCCAGGCCCTGTTTGCCCGCTCTGGTCCCAGCGCTCCTGTGGGCTGCCCTTGGCGGGGCTGGGGGGCGGCCGCCATTACTCCTGGCCCTGCGCGCGCCTCGTCAGCTGCTCTCCCTCCAGAGAGCTGCCGGCTCCTGGCGGGTCCCCGCGCTCCCCTGGGGGTTTTCCTGGCTCGGGAGACCCCCCTGTATGCCATGATCCCCCCCTCTGCTGCAGAACATGCTGGCACCGGAGCTGATCCTTCAGTGAGTGACTTGTGGCCTTTTTCCCAGATGTACTGTATGTATGCAGGTGCCTGCTAATTCTGTTTTTTGTTATCATATCTAGTAATTTATCAGTAGATGTCAGTTTTACATTATGTGGGTGTACAGTTCCTCGGGTTCCCCTGGGATCCTTTTGTAAAGTGGTGTGGTCAGATTTTCCGCTTTCCAATAATCAGATGCCAAAGGGGTTTTCTCTGAGAGGGTTGTCTGCTAGTATGTAACAGTTTATCCATTTCAACCTTGAGTTCCTGTTAGGCCCCTTGGATAAACAACTTCTGGTGACTTCATACTGTGTGTTTAGTCCACTTTTCCATATAAGCTTGGGGTCATAAAGTTTTCTTACAATCCCCCTCTTTGTGGAGTTTTCTGAATGTCCCCAGTTCCTTCCACAAGGATTCCAAGAATTAATTTGACTACTCTGCAATGGCCGTATCTTTTTAGAGAGCTCTTTTTATACCCTAGTCAGCTCCAGGCCACCCAGAGTTTCTGGAAGGCTTTCCATTTCTGAAAAGTAACTATTATCTGCTCTGCCTGCTAGCCAGCAAGCCAGCACAGTCCCGTGGAGCAGTACGTGCCCGGTTCTGCGGTGGGTGAGGCATGCGTCGTGTCCTGCCCAGATGACAGGAGAGCTGGGGATGTGGAAGGAGCCAGGTGTATGGTGGGACAGCCCATAAAGAGGTAGAAGGGTGAGGGGTGTTGGGGAGGTGAACACAGGGAACATGGAAAAGTGTTGGGAACAATGAGGGAGCGGGTTAAAGGATGTAGGGAGAACCTGAAGTGTTTTGAGTAGATGAAGGTGTAGGGGAACTGATGGATTTTAGTGGATTTGTTAGAGGGCATACGCTAACAAGCCATGGCTAGGGTGGTACAGGGGGATAAAAGGAGATATACACAGTAAGTGTCAACCACAAGCCATTAAAACTAATGAAGCCTTGGATTTTTTTCTCCTCTTTGTGAAGCAGTTTGTCTTAATAAGATACTCTCGTGTACCATTTTGTATTTTGCTTCCTGCTGTCACCATCTTGTTCACTTTCATTCTTGTTTTTCTAGTTTTGCTCAAATGCAAGTCTTTGATTGCTTATTCATTATTCATAAAAATGGTACTTGGCATTCTTCACCTTCAAAGCTCTTCGCAAGCCTGCTGTGTCTGAGCCAAGATCAATGGTTGAGAAAGAATTATAAAAAAATGCTTTGCTGATGTGGTTCTGATTAATTCACTTATTTTTTTGTTGCGTTTTTGGCTAATAGCATAGCCGGTCACAGATGGATTTATCTTGAAAATGCATCTATTGGAATAGTAGCATGTATCTACATTATAAACACGTGATATACACTGTATGTTTTCAGCTCCCTTTCAATTAAGTGCGAGTGTTGAATGCCACGTGTCTTGCAGGGCTTAGCTATATGGAAACATTATGGGTGGCCATCATTGTAGTCCTGGGTAGGTATTCTGGATATAGAAAGGAGAAGGAAATGGTTCACATCCTGAAAGCACATGGTCTAAGGATACACTCCATGTGGGTTGTTTTGTCAGGACCCTGAGGGCACTACTAGGCTTTACTCTCCCTGACCGGGCTCCCCGGGGCTGTCAGCTCCTGCCCCAGTGATGCTGCAGCGAGGCTCCGCACAGCCCTGCCCATCCCAGCCATGGGCCCTGACAAGCCAGGCCCACCTGCAGTCCCAAGTCCCAGCCTGGCTTCAGCTGGAGATTCCCAGTTCCCAGGGCTGAGGCTATGCCCTGGCTTGTGCTGCTCCCTGGCTTGCCTTGCCACCCTGGGAGAGCCCTCTGCTACTGGCCCCCAGCCCACAGGGAGCAGCCAGCCCTCGGGGCACCTTGATGTTTTTTTCTTTTTTTTCTCCCCTTATTAACTTTTCTCTAAGCAATTATTATTCAAACTTAGCAAAGCTGCATTTTTCACAGGAGACTTCTTACTTGCCAAGACTTTGGCAATGAAACCATTATGGAATAAATGACCGTGGTGATAACTTTCTTTTGTGAAGTGTTTGGTTTTCACCCTTCTTTCATACATGTTTCATCAACTGGGCTACAGTTCAGGGGTGTGTCAAAATAAACATTAACCTTATTTCAGAAACTATAAGCCCCAGAAAGTAGATATTTATCAAATAAGAGGATGTAGTGTTATTTCAGAAACACTAAGAAAGGTTAAAGAGAGACAGTCTGATTTTGACTAGTTTTAAGACATGGAAACACTGCATAAAGTAACAGTAATACCACATTACTCATTTTATCATTGACAGGAATATCTGTTTTCAGTGGGTGACAATTGTACAGGGCCTTGTAGTCAACTTCCAATGTCAAGGATTTCCCACCATGTTCTCAGTGTTGGCTTGGAGATTTGTATCAGATCTGAATGGACCTAGTAACTCTGTGATGCAGCTCAAGATGTCACAGTAACAACTTTTCAGTGTCCAAAAAGGTGCTTCAGTTGCAGCTCAATGGACCAAAGCTATGTGACCTGTTGCAAGCACAAGCCTTGTACAAAACCTCTCAAGCATAGCATGGATATCAGTAACCATCTGCTTTGAGCAGTGACTGTTGGAGTTGTGTAATATGATGTTTTGTGGCTTCTTGTCAGTCTGGAAAGGCAGCATGAAGGATCACAGAATAGTTCGGGTTGACTATCTCTAGGCCCTCAAAAGTGCCCAAGGAGTAAAGGAGACGCTAGGGGTAAGAACTTGGCTGGGATTTAGGTTGTTTGGACCTGTGACTGCAGACCTTCACTGCTCACTTTGGACTGTATAGAAAATTGATATTTGCTTTGATAGCTTGCTAGTGTTTGAGTTGTATTTGAGTTGCAACAAGGCACTAGGAAATTATTCTTGCTGAATCACTAGTCCACATTTGGTTATATGAACTTTGTGGATCACTGCATGCCTACAATGCATCCATCTGGGAAGCACAGTCTGCTTCCCATGCATAGTTTCCTATCCATCTCATCAGGCTGACTGAAAAGTCTTTCAAGGGCCCCTTTTAAAGTGTTCCTACATACCACTAACATCTTCTGTCTTTCTGAGTCAAGTCCCATTTATAACTCCTCTTCCAGTGTATGTTTCATATATAAAAATAAATATTATGTGGTATATATTATGCTATCTAGGACCCTTTCCTATCATTCTTTTGTCTCTGATGCATACTCTAATTGTCTTTAAAGATGAAGTCTGGAGCTCTAGTGACTCAGAGGCATAGCTTTTTTACTTGTTGGTTATATTGGATACAGTTGGCCTGATAACAGCAGATGCTGCAACTACATCAGCAATACATCTATCTAGGAACTGATGAAAGCAATGCAGTGTTCATAAAAATGAAATCACTGGCCTTCTAAACTCTCATACCACAGCAGCCTGTTTACCAATGAGCACTGAGAGCATGTGGTGCCAGGGTCACGTGCATCATCGTTATCCCCGGAAGTTATGCATTTCTGTTGTCTTAACAGGCAATAAAACTAGACAGAGCAGTTGGGCATTAACTGACTGTCCTTTCTGGAGTTTTTAGAAGTCAAGAAAGATGGTTGTATGCTTTCTCTTGCTTTTTCTGAAACATTAAAATAGATGCTTAATGTATATAAAGGAACTGCATTCTTGTATGTGTGTTCGGCTGAAGCGAGGAAGGAATGGAACCAAATGAATTGGTAACAGTGATGAAGTTTGTAGATTTTTAGTTCTGGGGTCCAGGAGGGACTGGGATTTAGTTGTCCTGGTTCACGACAGATAAAGCACATTCCAGAGTCTGAAGAGAGCAGAAAGAGGCTTTTGGAACAGAAACTAGCTGACAGCATCTAGAAACATCTTGTTATCATATTATGTAATAATAGATTTCTTATTTATTATAAATATGCAGTTCTATGTTTGCCTGTGTTACACATACATGCAGTTACTGAAGCAAAGAGGACTGTGCACAGATTTCTGAATGTGGTACCTGGGCCCCTATTAAAATGTTTCTCTAACACTATACAGGTTTGGGAGGATTCTTCTGGCTGATGCTCCCTTTGGGGTGTACATAAGTGGGGTGATACTGAGAAAATGATTGTTCCCGCACTCTGCGGATACATAAGCCTTACAACAAAGAGTCCCTGCAGATTTTACTCTCTATAGAAGGAATAAAGAAAGCTACTTCTGTAGGAAGGATATTGGAATATTTATCAGGTTGGGGGGTGTGTGTGTGTCAGGGAAAGGCTTTCTATCCTAATTGCCTTCCAGTAATCTGACTTTCAAATGCTCTTGCTTTGGATTTTTATCTATGTGTTTTCTTCTCCCTTATGCTGACTGAAAGGTCCCTTGTTTCCAGGGTGAGCTAATACTGCTCCTAAATCAGTCAATTGATATAGAGGAATAAGACTGTAGAGGAAACGGAGTGGTAGCAAGTTTCATTCTTTTGAGAGTAAGGAAGGGGGGATTACAGGGGGAGGAATTAGGTGTCTGCAAGAAAAACTTGGGAAAATAAGATGCCTTGCTGAAAACTAATACTCTGTTGATGGGATTACTCCCAGAAAGGCAAATGAGAATGCAGAAGACGAACACTGAGCTCACTATCTGGAATGGAAGAATGGGAGAAGGGTTTGGCAAGGGGTCAGGGAGATGTTGACTTGGCAGAGGGAGAAGGTATGTAGAGGTGGCTGTAACATGGGTAGTGCCATTGAGTGAGCAGGGTGAAGGCAAACAGAGTTAGTCTGAATCAGAAAACTTGTCCTGAAGGATTTTGCTTGCAGAAAGAACTGCACAAAACGTCTGTGAAGAAAATCAAATAGCATGGGCTAGGAAGAAAGTGTTTCACATTAGAGCAACATAAGTAATAGGCAGGAAGAATTTGGGGAGACTCTGCAGCTAGATAGTTGTGGGTAATTTGGTAGTAAGTGCATAAATGTGATCGGCTAATATATCTGACTTGCTCTACCAGCAGCAGGGAGTTATTCTTTAAAAGAGGGTGAAAGAGAGAAACAAGACTAACTCAGGCACATATGATCAGGCAGGGAGTATGTGTAGAAAATTACAAAACCTGTTTAAATGACAAGGGAGGATTAACCTATGCATCTTGCCTGAGTTGGATTCACTGGATAATTTATTAGGCTAGCCCCTATTTCTAGCAGAGATCTGGATGCCTTATGTAAAAGCAGTTAACTGAAGTGACAGTTATGCTCTTAAAGTGAGAAGCTTGTGCCTTCTCTGTAGGCCTTGGAAAGTGACCTGGGGTGGGTAGAAAGTGCTTGCTGAGTAGGGTTAATATCCCTGCTATGGTGAAATTCTCCATTTCTAGGATCTTCCTCCACTCCAGCGCAAAAGCCTTGTGATGGCACTTACTAGCTGGGTGATCATTAGGGAGTCACTTACAGGGGGATGCAGGAGGGACAACAGGAAGGAATGGAAACAGACCAGAAGCAGGGAAACGTAGAAGATGGGAACGTGGGGTCCTGTGTTCAAGTCAAAAGGGCCTGTGTGAAACTAGAGGATGACTTGGGATCCAGACCCAGGGGTTATATAGATTTGATGTGTGGGAGGGAATTAGACTACATCTCAATAATTTTTTACCTTTTGTTTCTCTGCCTGCCCACTCTTCACTACCCCAAATGGTACGCATTCCTCTCTCTGTTGTATAATATATAGGTAAACTGCCCTATAGGTGCAGCTACACAGCAAACTGTTTTTACAGCATCACTCCCCATGTAATGTTGCATTTACCTTCTTTTCCCAAGTGGAATTAATCCTGTGGCATCTTGCAATTATTCTTTTTTCTCAGGATATTGCTATTCTTCCTGCTAAACCCCCATGTCCTGCTGTATGTGGATCCCATCAGCTGCAGTAGGCCCTTTTTCCCTGAAAATGTGCTATTTCATGTGCTTCTAAGACAATCTATTTTGGTTGGTTCCATTGCACTTGTAACTTCTGGTCTATATTACCACGCTTATTTCTCTTCATGTCCGTATCCACTCAGACTTTCTAAACACAAAATTAATTAAGGCTGTAGCTACTGACAGCCCAGACCTTGACCTCATCATTGGACACAGTTGGGTGGGGGGGAAAAAAGGTCCATGTATGGAATTTTGTTGCAGCAAAAAAGTGTGTTCCGGGGGTTTCCTTACCGCATCCTTTATTTCTCTTAAGTACCTGGCTTGGAGCCTAGGATTTGGGATTAAGTGGCTCTGCTGATCTGGTGTGGAGTGACAGCGCTCATAGTCCCTCAAGTGATGATTTGCCTTTGCTGCCTTGCTGAAAGGAAAATGTTACCCTCTTTCAGATGGTTATTCAAAAGTCTATGAGAGTCTATGAATAGACAAATAGTAACAGTTTAAGGGAGACTATAAAGCTGGATGTGCTATATGGCTTCAGGAAGCTAATGCTCCTAGATATTAGAGGCTTCATGTTTCTGATGTATTATTCTCTGCCACTTTTCGTACTAGGAATACAGCCCAGCAAGACAGTCTCTTTTGCAAGAGAACACATAGGAGCTCTGCTTCGTTTTCTTTTTTTTCCCTATGCTGCCATGTCTGTTTGATATGTCTGTGGGTTTTTTTTATTTACAGGCCCACCGGATGAAACGGCAGATTGATGTCTGGGGGAGCTGGGGTGAATGGGGCAAGTGCAGTCGGAGCTGTGGCGGTGGAGTCAGCTTTCGGCAACGGCGCTGCTATTCCCAAAGGTGAGGGCTAACCTCCTTTTTCTTTCTTTATATGTGTTTGTCTGTTACTGAGCTCCTGCACTTATGTTCCAATATACATCCAGAACAAAAACACCTAGTGTTTGATTCCAGGGCAATAAGTCACCTGAGTCCACTTTGAGATGATCCTCAGCTTCAGTCTCGGCACTGCTGTTTTGAACAGTGCTCTCTTCAACACATCCTTGCTTAGGCTCCTTCACTAGAGCACAGTGGTTTCTCTGCAAGATCTGAGGCTGTGCAATCAGGTGATTGGTATGGCAGCAGCTGTTCAATCAGGTCTAGCACGGCAAGCCTCAGGGAGAGGGAGAACAGTCCAGAGCAGTAGGTTTCTCTCTCAAGAGCCAGTGACTATGCCAAGGTTTTCTCAGGCTTATGATTCCCAGGAAGGTAAACTGCCCCAGAAGAAATGGAAGAGTGGAGTTGGCTTAAGCCCCAGAAGAAATGGAAGAGTGGAACTGGCTCAAGCAGCATTAATGCTGTGCCATCTCTTTTGCAGCTGGGTTAGATGCAGTGAGGACGACGACTGGGACTGCATCTCTTGGGAATGATAGATCTTAGAGATCCTGTTGTGTGCATAAAAGCAAAGAAAAGGGGAAAAACCAGACTCTCAATAATATCCTGAAAAAACCCAGCCTCTTTATGTTTAGAGAAATAAGAGCGGTTTTTTTAATAGAAGAATCCAGAGTTATGGAGCACTGCTTCTTCCCACACAGAATAAAGAAAGGTCTCTTTTGAAGGCTGCCTGTTATGGTATACACCTGCCAGAGTCCCCAGGTCTGTCTCTCCGTTTTAGGAATGCTGAGATATTAGATTTTGGTTGGCTTTTCAGATCAATTTCCATCATAACTGTTACTCTCCATAATTCTCAACTGGAGTCACTTGACAGGAATGAGGGTGTTGCACACTTTCCATAGGCATGTTTGGCTCTTCCCACTAATGGGCCTAGTGTGCACGTAAACAGCATGAAAGATGATGTGTGTACCTATTCTGAATTGGCCACTATTCTCCTGCTGATAACATGTTCTGGATCTGGTATAGACACCTCAACTGTTTGCTGGTGGACAAAGGACTAAAAGCTCTGCTTCTATTATTTAGTTGAAACATGACCCTGAAGAGCTATAATGCAGTCATTCATGGTGTGTGTCTTACTCATACCAAAATGCAAACCACAGCAGAAAATAGCACTAGAAGATGCCAGCTTGCTTTAGTGGAAAAGTGCATTTTAGTTATTTTGCTGTTTCGGGAAACTCTGTGAGGGTGATATGCTTGATGTGAAGATGATTTGTAATGTCTGCCATGAGATGATTTTTTGTGTGTGTACTCTTCAGAGATCTTCATGTTGTTTTTCTGCCTTTCAGAACAGAAGGTGCTTCCAGTTGTGTTGGACCAACACGAAGCTATCGGTCATGTAACATTCAGGTACAGTGCTTGGTTTGTGCTCTGTTTTTTGTTTTTGCTTGCCTGTTGCTCCTTTTCCCCAGACAAACATCATTCTTGTTCAGAAGTAATATGTCATTATTAGTTTCTCTTTGTCTGGCATCACTGGTGAATGTGGTTTATCAAGAGTACTGCTTCAAAAGCATATTGAATTTATGCCCCTGATTTTATATGGGAGCAATAACAAATAAAAAACAATTTTTTGTTGTACACTTAATTTTCCTCCCTTTTATAATGGACCAATACAAACATTTTCTCCTCCAAACAGAGCTGCCCGGAAGGCTCCCGGGATTTCCGGGCAGAGCAATGTGCAGAGTTCGATGGGACAGAATTCCAAGGAAAGAAATACAAGTGGCTTCCGTATTATGGAGGTAATGATAAACATGTAGGATTACACTTCATCCCTAACTATCAACAGTATGTTTTGAAGTGACTGTAATGTTTTTGACTGTAGTATCCTTGTAGGGTACTTCCTTAGTTGGAGGGTGTGGGCAGGGGATGGCATGGAAAAAATCTTTTTGCCAGTAGCAAAGGATTGCTTTCCTGAAGACACTGGATGTATGGGCCAAGAGACAGCTCCCATTGCAGCACTACATAGTTGTCTCTTGTAACAGCCATTCCTTCAGAAACATTGCTCAAGAAAGCTAGAACTGGTTGCAGCTAGGTCCTAAAGTATTGGAGAAGCAGCAGCTCTGCTGTACTTTTCAATATTGGCAAAAGAACATTTAGCAGGACACAGGACAAAAAAATGCATAGAATTAAGAGTGTTTCAGAAAATACGACATTTCTTTCAATTGGCCCATGCTTTCTTGAGGAACGAGATCAGAAGGCAGGTGTGGGAACCAGAGGTCCTTGCTCTGAGCTTTGGTATGGTATCATTCACAGTTGTTTAACAAATTACGAGGGATTTCAAGATAGATTTAAAGTTTTGTTTGTTGGCTGTTAAGATAACAGCTCCCTTGTGTTCTATACCAGCACTTGTTCTCATTCTAGAAAGCCTTGTAATCCAAGGGAACCTAAGAACAGTCCTAGTAAGGAATAACCAAATATCCAGCTGGCACAACATTCCCCCCTCCACCACTGGCTAGCCAAGGTGCCTGAGGAAACAGTTGCATACAGTGAGGCCTTACCAGGGTATTTTTCCAGCCTGCAGCCGTTTGTGACCCAGAAATTTGTTTGATATCTACCACTTGATATCGATCCATCCCTCTGTTTTTGCTCCTGTGATCTAAAACCAGGCTCCTGATGCATTATCAAGTGATTAGCCATACTACATAATGTTTGTTTTTTCTCTCCTACCAGCACCTAATAAGTGTGAGTTAAACTGTATTCCCAAGGGAGAAAACTTTTACTACAGGCATAAGGAAGCTGTGGTAGATGGGACTACCTGTGAACCTGGCAAGCGGGACATCTGTGTAGAGGGAGTTTGTCAGGTTAGTCATCTTGTTGCTTCCTTCGTATACCATTGGGTCTGTCAGTCTTTCTGTTGCTTCCCTTTGTTCTACTAGGCCTTTCATAGTAGCATCAGAAAAGGAGAATCATCCAGTTTCCAAGGCGCTGAGGAGCATGTGAACAGCATTTATCTATCTGTCTCTGAATGTGAAATAGAAGATGCCAACTCTGTCCTTTCTCTGACAACAACTTCCCTGCTCTATCCTGACTTCCCAGCTCCCTAGATTCAGGCTTTCTCTTTAGATCAGTCCAGTATTTGGCCATTTTTAATTTCTTTCCTCTGTCATTACCGTTTATTCATATCAATGCTCCTGTGCTCTGCCAGGCTGTTGGGTGTGATAACATGCTGGAATCTGCCAAGAAGGAGGACAAGTGCCTGCAGTGTGGAGGAGATGGCAGCAGCTGCTATGGTGTGAAGGGCACTTTTGATGTGCCCAGCCTCCCCAAAGGTACAGACAATCTAGTTAGTTTAGGCAGGTGAGAAGGAGAGAGTTAAACCTAAAGTCAAGCTGCTACAAGGGCTGGTGGGGACACCTGCTCAAGTGATCACTGTGTGCAGGCTTGGATGTTCACCTGAAATGTCTGTATGGCATGTGGCTTTTTAGCTGCTTTAGCATCAGAAAATGTATTGATGGCCTTATCCTGGGAATCACTTCCTTAGTCTCTATACCGACTGAAGTATTTGCCATGCTGCTGCTGTCTTTCCTTGCTTAGTCTCCAGTAGGTGCTGGAGGTGTACCGCACAAACATAGCTATATACCTCTTTGATAAGACTGTCCCCCTGTACAGTGTCTTGATAGCTCCACCAGGATTATTGCAAGGCTAGAAATGGGACTGCATCTTCTGCATTTGGCCAATTTTTGAAAAATTTCAAGATAACAACTACACTTATGTTCAAATCTCACTGCGTTGAGCTCCAATATGATGCCTGCTGAAATTCCAAAGATTTTAAAATCTAAAAGATAGACTTTGCACTGACCCCTGTGCTTACTTTTCTGAGGTGTAATTGGAACTGTTTACACATGGACTGACCTGTGAATAGTGTAGGGTGAAGCTATACAGAACGCAGATAAAGTGACAGCTGAAATGCTTCAAGCCACCATCATAAAGCTCATCTAGTTGTTCAGGCACCAATGAAACCACGAGCATCTTTGGCACAGAAGAGTGACTGTGTGGCATCCACAGACAGATATTGAATAATCCCCTTCTTTTTTTTTTCAGGTTACAATCAAATCTTCATCATCCCTGTGGGAGCCACAAGCATCCAAATTAAGGAGGTTATGCCTAGCAGGAACTTCCTGGGTAAGACTGATGTCAGAACCTGTGTTTCAGTCCATTTGAATTCCAGCCATTGCATTAAAATTTGGTTTTCGGGTATACTGGGCTTTGGGATGTTTACCTTGAGGGCTTGATATATAGCAGAGGAAAAAACTCTCTGAAAATCAGGATCTGAATATTGAGCATCCTTGAAGTATTAGTGATGCTCAACTCTGGGCTTCATGTTTACGTTATTTTCTCTCCTGTGGAGATCTTGCTGTTGGGTGGGGAATAAAAATACCCAAACCACACTCAGACTTCCTGCCTGGAACCTACAAGGACTCTAGCTGATATAGCAAAATTTGGCTGTGAGTTCTGCTGTTTGCTTGATGAATGTAAACCCTAACTATTCCTGCCATCCAAAAGTTTGGGTTGGGCTTCTTTTCCCCATAGATATCTTTTGGGTATTTCTCTGTAAAACCTCAAACTCTGGTCATGCTGCAGAGGGCAAAAGGGAGGGAGAAATGTCCTCACCTAGCTTTCTGGGCAGGGCTGAGGAAATTCCAGTGGAGAAAGCAAATACTCTTCTGCTTTCTGACTCTTCCATCGCCCAATGCTTTGGACAAATCAGTCTGGTGATATTTTTCTTTGTAGAAAACTGGATGCAGCACCAAGTCTTTGTTTTCTGAACAGAATGTCTGATGAACAGGGTAGTGGTGCAGAGGCAGTGGGGTGTGAATCCCACATCTTAATGGCAAGCAGGACAAAGGCTGACATAGGCTGTGCCTCAGTGACTAACAGAAGGGAATGGAGAGACAGGTCTGGAATATGCTGGAGGCATTTTGGCTGTGCAGAAAAGAAGTGTTTGGTCCGCAGTGAAGCTGGCAAGAACCACTGTCTGAATGGGGAGCAGCTTCTGGCAAGAGACCCTTATGGGGGGACAGCATTGTTGGAGGATGATGGTCACCTTTATTTGCCACACCTGCAACAGTGTTGAGTGGAAACAGGAGCAGCCCTGTGGAGTTCTTACAGTCCTCTTTCAATGTGTGAATTTTTGCTGTGTTGGTAGATGCTGCCATAAATAGATGGTCGCCACACTTAAAGGGTTGCAGATGTAAAGGAGCAGGGGTTCAAATGGCGGAGCTGAAAGCTCTGTGGATTGGCAATACCCTGAAAGTCTAGAGCAGGATCTGTTTTGTATCTGAAGCCAAGTGTCAGGTTATAGGTATGTTAATTTACTGCCTTTTCTTCTCTGGCGTGTGGGTTTGTCCAGCTGTCAAGAACGTGCAAGGGGAGTATTATCTGAATGGGCATTGGACAATCGACTTCAGCCGAGCGCTACAGGTGGCTAGCACGGTTATGCACTACGACCGTGGCTCGGAGGGTGATCTGGCCCCAGAGCTCCTCCATGCCCGGGGTCCCACCACAGAACCCCTCGTCATTGAGGTAAGCAGCGGTGTCTGCCCCCCGCTGATACTCTTGCTCTCTTGCGTTGCATAGCAGCCCTTGCTTTGTGCAGTGGGAGTGCATTGGTGGGGACCACATGGGAAAGACTAGACAAGTGATGGGGCCCCCAGGAATCTTACAAGGCTGTAGGCCCCCAAGCTAGACCAAGGTGGTCTTCTCGCAGAAATAGCACTATTTTCTGCTCTGGTTCTGTTGCCCAGAAAGGAGCAGGGCAAGGCTCAATTTTGGCTTCCTGCCTATTCCCTTGCCCTCTGACTTTAAGGGAGGGGAGAGTCAGCCCCCAATGGTGTTGGGACAGGGACAGGCTCTAGGGCACTGCTTGTTATAGTGTTCTGTAGGCAAGGAAAGGGTACTTATTGTTACAGGAGCAGCTGGATCTTCTGACACCGAGAGGGATGAATGCACTCTTCTTTGAAAAATAATGATTTCTAGAGTATCATAGAATGCAAGAACAGAATACAGTGTAGAGAATAAGTGCTCCTTGAATGGGAGGGGCACAGGTCAGCTTGAACCCTCAGATGTCATGGGGAAATGCTGTAAAGGGGAAAAGTGCTGCTGCTGTTATTTCCCTGACTTTCTCCCGTGCTTTCACAGCTCATCAGCCAGGAGCCAAACCCGGGGGTACAGTATGAGTACTACCTGCCCGTGCGAGGACAGGCCTTGGGTTACAGCTGGAGCTACGGTTCCTGGAGTGAGTGCAGCTCCGAATGTGGAGGAGGTAAGGGAACAGAACCTGGTCTCTGGCAGCTGGTGTGGGGTTTATATCCACACCCTGAAGACAGTGTGACTGTGTGCTGCCCTCTGCAGCTGCTTCCCAGCAGTCTCTTGCTGGAAGACAGCACAGGTATCTGCGGGGGGCAGCTAAGGTTTTGGCCAGGGAGGGTCACACATGGAGTCACAACAGGACTGTGCCCCGTACCTTGTCCTGTCTTATTTTCCATGCCCTAGACCTCAGACTTGTTACTAGGATCTGTTAAGAATCTTCATAAATAGCCTTTGTTTTGTTTTGTTTCGGTTCTTTATGTCCTTTTCAGGCTTTTTCAACCACTTGAGAGGTCCTCTCCAAATTGACCTGGCCTACATAACTGAGTCACATCTTTCTCCTCTACCATAGCCTGGAAGATTCCCTCTCTCCAGGGGGACCGTCAGATCTCCTGGGGTGTCGCATCATGTTCAGTTTACAGATTCTTCCATGAGCAAAGTTATGGATTTTAAGCTAAAAAAATGTAGAACAAAAAACCCCAATCAAACAAAAAAAATCTCCAGCTGACTAGTATATAGAGCTCCTATCAGCCTCTTCTGGTCTTCTGTGTTGATGGCCATTTTGATAGCTTTTGCTGTACCGTGGTTGTAGGTACTGATATTGTCTTTGCCTGGGCAGTCTTATCCTGTAGGAAGCATGAAGAGTTGCAAGTTTTTTCTCCTGTATCCTGTCTTCACAAGACTGACCTGAGTCTAACAGGAGGCCCCCCCCCCAGCTCTGCTGCTGTATAATGCATACATTTTGCAGGGTTCCTTGATGAACAATATATAGATATGGCGCTTTCCTTGTGAGTCTCAATCTATAAAATAACAAGAAAATGCCCCTCAGCTACACAGAACTATTCTCTTGCCCTTCCAAATGGACTCCTGTACTGTGTGAAGACATCAGTCGTACATATGGTGACAGACCAAGAACTGCACCTGACCGTTTTCCAGATTGGCTGGGACGGGTGTGGATTCTGCACTACTCTAGAAACTTGTCTTGCCAACACCAGTGCGTTGCAAACCTAGTCCTGGGTGGCTTGTGTTGGTCAGGATACTCTCTTGCTTCTCTTTTAGGTTTCCAATCCCGTTCGG
This sequence comes from Haliaeetus albicilla, assembly GCF_947461875.1. Taxonomy (NCBI): domain Eukaryota; kingdom Metazoa; phylum Chordata; class Aves; order Accipitriformes; family Accipitridae; genus Haliaeetus; species Haliaeetus albicilla. The sequence continues at coordinate 40,686,512 of NC_091487.1, forward strand.
TATTTTGTACCATAGACAATGAAATTTATCCGGACTATATGTGCAGGAATAAACCACAACCAGACAATAACCGGACATGTGGCCATCAGACTTGTCCCCAGACAAAACGGTAAGATTTCCTTTCTTCTTCTGGACTCTGAATTCTTCCTGAGGTGATTTGGGACCAAGAAAAAGAATGACCCTTTCACTTCTCCTGCCCTCCAGCATGGTTCTCTCCAAGGAAGTGTTTCAATTCTTAGAGAAAGCCCAAGACAAAGGATGGTGATAACACTGTGATGAGCATTTCTGTGTGCACAAGGAAGGGGTTTAGTACAGCCTATGTTCATTTTCTAGACCAATTAAATTTGCTTTTCAGAGAATGATTGTGGAAGACAGTCTTCTAGCCCATGTAGGAGATAAGAAACAGATTCTCTGGTTTTTGTTCTCTTCAACTGGAGCCTGCAAAAACAGAGTAGAAGATCAGAGTCATTTTATGTCTTTTCTGCATTCCCAGCGTCCTTGCACTTAGAAAGGGATGAATCCTGCAATCTTTTAATTCTCTTGCATTTTCAAACCCCTTTACCCAGCCATTTCTACCTTGTCCTTTGCTGGCATAGCCTTACAGTTGGCTTCACTTGGCTCTTACATGGAAATCAAGAGCTGTAAACAGAGTCTTAACTGTGTATCTCACTGTGTGTATGGTGGGTGCAGTGGAAGCCTGGGAGAGTGCTGTTATGGGTGAGAGGGCACTTGGAAACCTGGGAGCATTTCTGAATACATGATAGCCTGTAGCTATTTGTTTTAAGTTCTTTAAATCCTTTGTTCTGTGTATAAAGGACTTCTTACATCTATGTGCCAGAAGCCTGGAGTCACAGTGGAGCAAGGAGCTCTCGGATGAAGAGGTAACAAGGAGAAGGTTACAGAAAGCACAGGAAGGCAGCTGCTCTCTTCTGCTCTCCACCTAGTTGCCACTGAAGTCTGTGGGGGCTTTACTCTTTGGCACTGGTGGTAGCAGTGGGTGGTGCTTTGCTTTTGATTCTTGCCAATGACAATGATGGTGGAGGGTGCTGGTTGGCGGCTTTGCTTAGATGGTTGTGCGTGCTCCCAGTAACTTGATTCTTATGGGACTGCGAAGGGGACAGTTTTTTCATAGCTTTTGGCTGTTTATCCTGATAACTGTTGTTTTGTCTCTGGAATCAGGGTAAAGACGTGAAGGGATGTGCTGGAAGATTTTTGTTTGATTTATCAAGATAAATAAAATAAAGGAAAAGAGAGCATGATGGATTGGGCGATTGAAGCATTGGCCAGGATGCCAGTGTGCCACAGCAAAAGCTTCAGTTCTTAAAAACTCTTCTTTCTTTGGCATGGGCCCTATGGCAGGCAGAAAAGTACCTATAAACTGTGATGAATACAAGGATGTGACAGATTCAATACTTATAATGTACACTGAGGTATGAGGAGTAAAAAAAGGTCAGAAGTAAAACAGTTGTCCCCCAGCAAGCTGCTAATAGCTTAGGACTTGCAATTCTTTGCCCTCTGATGTGGGTCCCAGCCTTATGGTTGACCTTGTCTTACAAAGAAAATGAAACAAGTGTCAGAGAGGTCTTGACTTGCAGCTGAAGGAAGCTGTAGTTGAGCCCATCCAGTTGATACAGCCTTTCTAAAACTGTACATTTGCTTTACAGGAGGCAGAATACATTGCGGGGGGGTATCCCCACTGGAGCTTCTGAAAAATTTTGATCAATGAATTTGTTTTGAGCCCTGCAAGTACATTGCTCTAAGTGGCTTCGACTTGCTGTAGTTGTTCCCTTTCCAAAGGGAACATCTTATTTTACAGCAAAGGCCATTTGGTTTGTGGCTGATGTTTGCATATTTAGCAATAAAGAAGAGTATCTTAAGGAGATGAACTTGGCCGAGTCTGCTGTGGAGTTTCCGGTAGGGTGTGAATGTGAATTGGCTGGCTGAAACTCAGTTTAGGGGTGGTGAGGGCAGACCAGGGAAGCAGCTGGAAGGCTAGGGGAGAAAACATGAACTGCCTTCACTCCCTGGATGGGGCTTACCTGACTGCAAGGGGAGGTAGCAGCTGACAAGCAGACCATGATGCTCCCCCTCCACCACCAGTGCCTTTTGACTGCACAGTATGCAGGCAGCAGGAGTGAAACATCCTGTTGTCCCCGAAGCCAGGCCATGTAAGCTGTGCTCCCAGCTACCTAGGCAGCTCTGAGACACAGGAGCGGACAAGGGCAGGGATTTTAGCATCCAAACAGTCAGATTGTTTTGTGGATACTCCCCCTTCTGTTAGCAAGGATATGTCATTTCTGCAACAGCTTCAGCAACCAAACACAGGACAAAACCTATTTAAAGTTCTTGGGGCTTTTTTTCTGTGTGCTGCTGTTGGAGAATTTGGCTGATGGGAGAAATAAACAAGCTTTCTACTGGCTGTCAGCAAAAAGTTCACAAGCACTTCTGAGAGTGTCTGGCATGGTTTGCAGGCAGAGTGAGATCTTGGCTTGGTTTACTGTTTCTGATAATGGCTGGAGTATAATTGGTGGTTAGGCTGGTGTGGGTTGCTTTTCTTTTAGCTGATCTGGATTGTTTTCTTTGTTTTTTCTTTCTTTTTCATTGATGTTCCATTCCAGGCATGACATTTTTGAAGACATCAGGAGACCAAAAACCATGGAGAGAAATCTTCCCCCTCTGGGAGAGCTCTGCAATTCCAGAGGAACAAGTGTTTTGTAGTTGGGGATTTGTCTCTGGAGTGGGACTCATGCTCTGCATTGCCGATTAAGCTGGGCAGTGCTTGGTCAAATGGGAACTCAGCTTTGATTCTGTTCTGCAAAGGGATGTTTTCCTTGTCTGATTGCAACAGCGATGCAGCACTGACCTCCCCTGTGCCTCTGGGCAGGTTAGCTGGGCTTACGCTTGTTTGCTTGATTCTATGACCTGCAGGTGGAAAACGGGGGAGTGGGGATCCTGCTCAGCTACCTGTGGTGGGGGCACGCAGACTCGCTCCGTTTACTGTGTGGCATTCGACGGTCAGAGCTCCCAAGGGGTGGTGGATAACGCTGAGTGCATGGCCTTCACGCAGCAGCCTCGCAGCAGTCAGCCCTGCAACATGAGACAGTGTGCGACCTGGAGCACAGGGCCATGGTCAGAGGTGAGTTGGTGTGTGGGAGGTAACTGCCTCTTGGCACCTACTGAAGGAGGATCTGCCAAAGCTTAGGCATAAAGAGCCAGGCTCCTTTTCTGGGACTGTAAAAGGTGCATGTCCCTGGATAGGTGGTGTGCAGAGGTATAGCACTTGTCCCTGCAATCCTCCAAACAAGTTCTCCAGCTATCTAGCAGCTATGCCCTCCTATAAACACATCCCTGTTTCTCAAAAGTGTGCATGCCCCTGCACCTCTGCTTCTCTCATTGCATGTTCTCTATTCTCTGGTCTGCCAGTCCTTTCCCTATTCCTGTATTTTCATCAGACCCACCAGACCTGGCACTGGCTGAGTTTCTGAGTCAGGCCTGGTGAAGGCAGAGGGCAGGCATGAGAGCTGCTGTCCATCAGCTGATGATGTGCAGTAACACTCCATCCTCTGTTAAACAGGAGCTCATGGCTCCCGCCTGTGCTGTTTATTTCCATGCATATTGCTGCCTCAGCTTTACTAGCCCTGGACAGCAGTACTACAATCACAACAGCTGGTAAGCTCTTGAAACACTGGCGGCCTGCTGTTTGCTGTGTGTCAGTGCAGGGCTTCTCCGAACACAGCTGCGTGGTGCATTTTTGATGCCTGTGTGCGTTTGTATCTCCAGGAGAGGAAACTGTTCAAACTGTATGTGCTCAGTGCTGCCAGCCAGGCATTTAGACTGCATCTTACGTGCCAAGGGCTTAGAAAGTAAAGGTAGTATCTACTCAGTCCCTAAAGCATAAGTGAATTCTCCTCTTTTAAAGAAGCACACGCATGCTTGCAGCATTTGATTTACTGTCTTGTGGTGGTACTTTGAGTGGTGCAGCAGCATAAAATGCAACTTTGAGGCATGGTAACCTAGACTGTAAAGCCCCCCCCCCCCCCCGATATGTGAGGTGTGAATACTGAGATGACTTCAGGGTTGCAGAGTAAGAGCACTGTTTGGAGAAGCCACCAAGTGTCATGTTCTTACAAACTGATTCCAAAATCATTAATATTGGGGTTCTCAAAAGCGACAGTGTTTGTAGTCTCAGAGACAAATGTCACCTTAGTAAATGAGTGGCTGAAACTCAGCTACGAGGCTCATCTGAGGTAATTCAGACTGTCTCCAAGTTAATGCTCTCTGTAAGAGACCTTGGTAATTCATGAAGTAGGCTGGATTCCAGGAAACACCACTGTGAATTTAAAAGGGTATTGAAAATGTCACAAACCAGTTCCTAGCATAGAAGCTTTGTCACAACTCCACACCATAAAAATGGAGCACAAGGTCTTCAGGCAGAAGACATAAGCAATACAAGAACCTAATCTTTATATCTTCCCTTGAATCCTTTACCTTGAGCTGATTTTAATCAGGAGCAAGTAACATGAAGTTCCAGGTATTTCCTGCCATTTATTGTTCTCAATGTATTCTGCAGTATTGATATTTTTCCAGAATCATTCTCCATGTTGTCTTTGGTAGAGATCAAGAGAAGTGATATGACTAGGCCAAAATCATCCAGTGGGCTCCAAATCCCACAGACCCTATCCACCATGCCTTATTGTCTCTTTTACAGCATAAACAACTACTCTGCTAACTCCCATCCCAGAAGATGATTTTAACAATGGTTGGGGCAATCTCAAAACGGTGCTCTGCCCTGATGTTAGGGAGTGCAGCATGAAAATGCAGGTGGAAACCAGGTGCTTCCTTGTAACTGTTGGGCTCCTTTCTGCAGTGCTCAGCCAGCTGTGGGGAAGGGGTCCAGACCCGGACTGTCACCTGCAGAACGCAGCAGGGCTCTCAGGCTCAGGACTTTGCTTGCCTAATGGAGCCAAAGCCATTAGCCACCCAGCCCTGCCTTAAGGAGAACTGCATCCAGGAAATTGGCTGGCACGTTGGAGACTGGGGCCTGGTGAGCATTGTACTTTCATGGTTCGGAAATAACTGATTATATTGCTGTGCTCCTCACAAACAAGCTTTGATCTGTGCAGTCTGCACGTTGGCTGTGGCTGGGAGCATATACTGCTTCATTACCAGTCCCTTGGCTCACAGTTGCCTTGTAACTGGCACTAGTAATGCTCCGGTTAATCTGCTGCCTGCTTTGTATGCAGCTGCTCCAAAAATAAATCCTTCTGAGGGGGGGATTATAGTTTCAGTGTCAGTGGCAAAATGCAGCCAATAAGCTGAAACAATCCACTCTTGCTGCTTATTCCCAATTCTTCACTCCATCGCTGTGAATAGCAGAACAGCTCTCTGGCTGAGTATGGCTTAGAGCTCCAGGCTTCAGGACTGGTCATTGCATTTGGTTGATATGGTTTAAAGTACATTTTTATAATTGTTCGGATAACTGTGCTTCAGCTGGATTAGTCTTGTCTTTGTGGAGGGAGCCAGACTCTGTTCAACCTGGGAAAAGCGCTGGGGGGAGGAGATAAGGGTATATCCAATGCATCAGGTGACTTCCAAACACACTTTTTCCCTTCTGTGCTAGCCAGACCAGCTTGTTCTGAGTTAAAACATGTTACATCTGGTTCTTCATGAGATGTGGGCCAAATTTAATAACAGCTAAAGAAGTTGCATACCTTAGTCTGATCTTTCCTGGCCCCTGGCTTTCCAGTATCAGAAGGGCTCCTACCTGCATGTGAGCAAGAGAGAAATACTCTGCCAATGTTTGTAGAGCTTGCCACAAGCATATGTGTTACACAGGTATCTCATCCTCACCCCTCCCCTGAGCTGCTGCTCATTTCTACCTCCTCATCCACAGCTTCCAGTGAGAGGAACTCCAGTTGGTTGCTTACAAGAAAGCCACCAGTTTGCTTTCTTGTTGTAAACCGTTTTTCTTGAACACATAGTTCAAAACTGACCCTTTCACAGCTGGTGGATCCCCGTAGCATTGAGATGCCTTCAGGCCAGGCTGAAACAATTCACTCCAGCTCCCTGCCACACCACTGTGGGTAACAGCAACTCATCTGGATGTTACAGGCTAAGCATGGCTCAGAGCCTAATGCTTCAGGGCTGGGTGCAGCATTTGGTAAAATGGTTTAAAGTATGGTTTTCTAATTGTTCAGATGAATCCAGCTGAAATATTATTTGCTTTGTCTTGGTGGAGGAAGCTGTGCTCAGCCTGCAGCTAATTGTGCAGCTGTTCCACACTTCTGGTCTGTGGGGTTTCTGCATTTGGCCTCTGCTGCCTGCTCACTTGCCTTGTCTCTGTGCCCAAGTGTTCGAAGAGCTGCAATTCAGGCATCCGGACACGCCAAGTCATCTGCGCTGACGGCGACTCCAAATTCTACAGTCCTGAGACATGCAAAGCCATCCAGCCACAGAAACCAGCCACCGTTGGTAGCTGCAACATGCAGCCCTGCTACCTGCCACAGCGTGAGTGGTATTGCTGCACACCTAGCTTTTCCTAAGATGCTTTTGTTTAGGAGTAGAAATTCCCAGCTCTGCACCAGCTTATATTCTCAGCTTCTTGCCTGCCTGTTTCCATCCTGTGTATTTGTTTTGTGCACATAACCATGGCATCTTCAGAGTCGCAGTATCTGTGCTGTTTGAAATGTATGTAACAGGCTTGGGACCGATATTGGGGTTTGTTCATTTTGAATTCAGTATTCTGTGATGGCTCTGTCCCAATGTGTGCTGCAGACTGACCCCAGGACTCCCAGTCAAGAAGCATGGCAACCTGGGCAGGCTCAGTAGCTAAAAACTATAAACAACTCTCATCCCTCTGTGGACCAGCTACAAAGGAGGCACAACTGCTCAGAAGATTTTTGCTTGCTGTCTCTGTCTAGTCTTCATGCCAGAGCTGAAATGCTGACTTCTGTCTGCCTGTCCATTGCAGGTTGCAGTCCTGACAATCCAACTGAATCCAATTGCTGCTCAGCAGCTGTTCCAGAAGAGAAACGTTTTCATCAACTTTAGTCTCCTGTTGATTCCTGGACGCATTTGCAATTATTAGAACATAGGGCTGGTCTAAATGCACTCGTTTTGTGTATGTTTCTCTTTGCAGAGGTCCCCAGTATGCAGGACACTATGGGATACGACGTCACTCGCCAGTCCTTGCTGATGCGTTACAACCCAAACAGCCCTGCCACAGGTTTGGAAGAATTTTGTGGGTTTGGGTTTTTGATGATGGTGGACTTGAAATAGAGTGTGGTAGGGGAAAGGTTCCTCCTTTTCTTCATTTCTCTCTTTTCATGGGCTTCTAGAAATTCATGCAGCCAGGGACAAAGTGTAGATTCTTTTACACCAATAGTGAGCAGTATTTGAATCTGTCTGTGCAGAAGACTGTACAGTATATAGATCCCAGGTTTTGGCAGCATGACTTAAGTGCTGGCTGACAGAAATGCTGCCCAAGGCAGATCATAGGAAGAAGAAAGGATGATGTGAGGGGACCACAGTAATGTGGCAGGTGGTTTCTTGTGGGACAGCAGAAAGAATGGCCAGGGTAGTGAGGACCAGGGCACCTCAGGGCAACCAAATCCAGAAGGGTGGGCCAGGAGACACACATCCAGGTAAAACCCTTATGCAGAAAAGCCTGCCCTGTAGCCTTGGGCAGGTGAAAGAGAGCAGAGATGAGGAAAACTGACAAGATTTTGATGCTTACCTGCATGCTTTAAGGAGTTTTCTCCCCCAGATTCTGGTGATGAAAGGATGCTCTCTGGGAGCTCCATGATCCATAGTACGTCTGGGAATCACCACATCCCATCCACCAAGGACCGTGGCATCAACTTGTTGCCTGTTCGCTGGGAATCCCAGTCACGCTCATCGAGTTCCCATCAGCTCAGCTCCTCTCAGGACCCCACTGCAGGGACTGGCTCTCAGGACTGTCATCGGAGCCCCTATGGCTGCTGTCCGGATGGGCACACTCTGGCTTCAGGCCCCTTGGGGAGAGGTTGCCTCTTCAGCACCTGCCACCAAAACAGGTAGCTGGAAGTAGATAGGCCTGAGCAGGGAGGCATTGCCTTTCCTGGGGGCTTACTGAAATTTACTGCCTGTGCCTGTTGAGCCGGGCATGTCAGGTGTTGCTGCAGCCCTTCTATCTTCTGCCTGTAGGTATGGATGCTGTCCTGATGGAGTATCGGTTGCCCAGGGTCCAAACAACATGGGATGCCCACAATATTACCGTGATGTTCAAGTGAGCAGAAATCAGCCCACTGCGGCCGCTCCAACAGTAAGTACAAAACCTCTGCATTTTAGGAGTCCATCAGATACAAAGATTCCAATTTGACCCCGGTGACTTGCATTGTGGGTTTCTGTTGTGCTCCATCTCTGCCAGTAATGCTGGAGAACCAATACTCCAGGCATGGCATCGAGCCCTTTGGCCCACGTTGCTCCTCTTCAGTCTGGGGCATCCACCTGTGATCCTCTGTAAGCAGGGGACAGAGTGGATGGTTGGGAGATGTCTGAGAAGTAGAAGAACAATCAGTGTAGAACTGATTGAATAATCCTGAGTAATCAAATTTCTGTCAGTCAGAAACTTGCCATTCAATTTCTGGGAGAAAAAAATGGGAAAAACGTGGACACTGTTAATTGCCTTTGTTTGTCAACTGCAGATTAATTGAAGGCAAAATAGTCAGGGAGGCAATCCCTCTTGTAGCTTGGGGTGCTTGGTGGGGCCAGCTGAAAACCTGGCCTGCTGCTGGGCTGGTTAGGTCTGTCTTGCAGAGAAGCGCAGCCCTAGCTTCATGGCTGATGGCCAAGTTTCCTACCCCTTCCCAGCCTCAAAGCCTCTAGGAGGCACACAAATAGTGGTTCCTCTAACAGCTGGCCTTCTGCAGCCGACAGCTTGGACACGGTGCTTTGCATGTGCTACTGTCCTAATGTCTGCATGATAACTTTTTGGCTTTCAATTCCTGTCTCTAAGGCAAGCCAAGCCTTGTCCCAGCAGCACCCCTCGGGCGAGTGCCGCAGTTCCGTATACGGCTGTTGTTTTGACAATGTCGCTTCAGCTTCAGGTCCTCAAGGGGAAGGATGTCTCAATAGGCCCAACTACCGTAAGTGATGCTTTGGCTTCTTGGTTTAGAAACGTAGGAAGAGTCCTACAGAATCCAGTAGCGTATGGAAGCTTCCTGTGTAGAGGCTCTGCTCTCTGTAGAATGTAGTAAATTATCTCTTTGCAAAGAAATTCTGCCTGGTGTCTAGGGCACGGGAAGCTGGGAGGGAGCGTAGAAAAGCAGCCAGATGGTTCAGTTCTGTCAGCTACTACAGAAATTCTTGTTGTCCTCTGCTGATAGTTGGACAGAAGTGTGTTTGTGTGATCTCTGTCAGTCTGTAGAACTTCTGGGGAGCTCTTTGCCCCTGAGAAGACACCCTGATGCAGCCTGGAGTGCTCCAAATTAGTTACCTGGATTTAGGAGAAGTAGGGCCTCTCTGAGGAATCAGGGCTGTGCTCAGCCTTCAGACAGCCCGTGGACAGGGGTGGAATGAGAGCTACAGCTAAGGATGGAGGTGTTGCTCAGGGCTGCATGAATGCTTTCAGCCAGCAGAGTTCAATACAGTGCCCGCTGTACTACGAGGGCACTAGAGCTCCTGGGCAAAAGCATCTCTGCTCCTTTAGTTCCCAGCTGTATCCTCTGCAGGCACGTTGCTGCTGCATTGTCTTGTCTTTTTGCCAAAGCACAGATATTGCTTGGTGGCCAGCCCTGTGGGGCTGCCTTAGGGAAAGGGAAAGCTCTCTGGATCCTCTCTGCTCAACCACAGCTTGGCAAAGGACCCCTCAGTCAGAGCCCTGCCCCCAGTGTTTGTCAGCATGTGACTGTGATGATACCTGTGACTCAGGGCACAGGACTCCATTTGTAGATACATTGGGCTGTGCTCCTCTTTATATCAATGTGTGGAGGGGTATTCTGTAATGCATGAGGATTCACAACTGCGTCTAACCTACTTGTTTTGTGGGCTGGAAATGTGCAAACGGCACCCACATCCCCCCTGCAGGAGAGGAAGCCCCAGAGCCAACCTTGCATCTGCACAGTTCCCTGAGGTTGTAAAGCATCCATGTAGCATCTAGATTCAGAAATGTCTCTGAGGTTGGTTCTCCTTCCACCAGTGGAAAAATGGGGGCAGAAAGAAACATGTGAGCAGCTGCCCAATTTCAAAGCAGAGCTGGGTGCAAAACCCAAGTGTCCTATTTTCCCACATGCCTTCTGCCCACAAGGCCCATCAGATCATTTAAATAGGTGGCTTGAAGCACCTGGACCTTTGTGCTTCATGACCCTCACGTCTCCCTCTGTTCCACTCTTTTTGGTAGCATATCCTGTCATATGCCTGCTGCCCAGTGCCCACGGCCCCTGCATGAACTGGACCACTCGCTGGTACTTTGTGACTGTCGTTGGCAAGTGCAACCGGTTTTGGTACGGCGGCTGCCATGGCAATAAAAACAGCTTTGCTTCGGAGGAGGAGTGCATGAGAGCGTGCCACAACTCTGAGGGGCTCAGTCCTCTGGAGCATCAGCCCTCTTCTGGCACAGGAACCTTGCAACACCAGCACACTGGCTCCCGCTCTCGTACAGGGGATGCTCGGGGTCAGCAGCAGCCACCCCTGAGAGAGTCTGCAAGTCACAGCCAAGAAGGAAGAGCCTATGGGGCTTCACACCCCACACAAGACAGCCGCAGACAGGACAGCTGGAGAAGTGAGGTGCTGCCAGAGTCTTTGCCAAGGACTGGTGTGCTGGAGAGCCAGCGCTGGAGCACCCAGCAAAGCAGAGCAGACAGCCTGAGCCAGCTGCACTTGTGGGAAACAGCAGTGCCTGGCCTCTCAGAGAGGCAGAGTAGCAGTGGCCAGCAGATGCTGCCCCATGAAGGCAAGCAGTGGCATAAGGCTTTCGGAGCAGATGTTTCCATGACGGAGGGATTTGGGCACCAGACAGCTGCAGACCTGTTCCCAACACGGGCTCTGCACAGGTGATGATTTTTTTTTAAATTTTTTTTTTCCCCCCTGTTCTGCCAGCTCATTGTGAAGCATCAGTGCAGCTTCCTCTGGAGTGAAAGTGTTGCCCCAGCTGGGACCAGCTAACTGGGAATACCATGCAAAGAATTGGCTATACAAGTGGCCCTTTGGTAAATCAGGCTATTCAGGCCCTGGTGTTATCTGCTATCCTCCTTCCTTACACTCTCTCTGTTCCCTGACAGCACTGGAAGAATGCTGTGTGAAAAGACTGCAGGATCCTGGGGTCTTTGAGAGGCATTCTTACACTGTAAATGAGAATCTATAGGTGTTTTTCTTGTTCTGACCAACAATTTAGCTGACTCTCTGCCTTCAGAGCCTTTACCTCAGCACTGCATGGAGCAGCAATGGGTTGTTCTAGGGAAGACTTTTAAGATGCAGTTTGGGTCAGGATCCAGACAGTGTCACCCTGAAAATCAGAAGTGTGTAGAGCTAGATCTAAATGTGTCTGTCTGCTGAGCTGAACCTAGTTCCTTCAGAAGAGAGGGGTTGTAGGACTCTCTCTCTCTTCCTGGAGGTAATTGTGGCATTCGGTCTGTCCAGAGCAGGCTTTGCCGTGTAGGAGAGGGCTCCCCACGTGTTGCCTGGTGCATCTGCTCAGAGCTGAATGGGCAGCTGGTCCTGCTTTGCTCTGTGGTTATGACTCATCCAGAGCCACATTAGAGGACCCAGAGGAGAGGAGGGCAGCAGAAGTGCCAGTGGAATCGCTTTCTCTTTCAGACCCATCCTGGAGGAAGCCAAGCCCTCTCTTGTGACAGCAGTCGTGGGACAAAACATCCAGCTGGTCTGCAAGACGGGCACGTCCCCCTCCTCCAGAGTGGAGTGGATGAAGGATGGCCAACCAGTCTCCTCTAACAGGTGAGCTCAGCTCCCTTCATTGTAGAGCAGATGGGCTCCTTGCTGGGCAGAATGCCAGATATGCTTGCCTGCTTTCTTTGTAATCTTATTGTTAATATTCTTTAAAAAAAAAAAATAAACAAGCCCGTATATTGACCTAAGAGCATGAACTGTCCACCTGGTCTGTGTACAGCAGAAACAGATACAGTCTGCAATAGTATTGAGGCATTGTCTAGTGTTATGAAGCAGAACAGGTGCTGTCCCATAACAAGGAACTGGTGGAAGCTGACATGTGGGTAGTGATACAGAAAAATGTTGTCTTTGTTGGATTCATCTTGGGGCAGTGCTAAGTCAGTAGTCCAGGGTGAAGCTTGTAGCCAAATAACTTGGAGCTTCTCTGGCTGGAAGTTTCTGGCACTCCCTTCTAAGATACAATTTTTTTAAAACTACTTTTAAAGCTTGTTTTTCCTGGGAGGTCTGTTTCCAGCAACAGTTTGGAGCCAGACAGTCACTTTGTGTTATGAAAATCACAGTTAAGAAAAGCCCAGTTATGCTTTTCTGTTTGCAGATGACTGCTGGGGCTCAAGCTCCTGCCTGAAAGGGCAGTTTGCCTCCTCATGGGAGGGGGTTGCTGAAAGCAGTTCCCTGTTTTCCCATCTCAGTTTCCTCTCTGTTCCTGACCTCCTTTCTCCCGCAGTTATTTCCCCTGCCTGTGACCCCTCTGTGGTCAACAGGGTTTTGTTTTTTTCTAAGCTGGGGAGGGCACTACATGGTGATGGTTTATGTAACATCAGCACGAAGAGCTGCTCTGCCTTGGCCAGTTGCTGTCCGTGGCCAGGCAGAGGCAGTTAATCCTTGCTCCTGTTGCAGGCACACCTACCAGTCCGACAGCTCCTTAGTGATCAGCCACGTCAAGCTGGAGGATGCCGGGACTTACACGTGCCTCATTTCTGATGGGAGGACAGAGAGCCGACAGATTCAGTTACAGATCATAGGTGACTTATCTTCCACTTAAGACCAAAGAGGTAGCTCAGGGGTCCTCGTTAATGGTAATTGACAGCAGGAGCAATAAAGCCACCTGCAGGAGCAAACTTGGTCTGCTGCCATGCTGTGCTAGCAACATTGCCTTCACTCCATGGCAGTGGTCTCCCAAGAGCTAGTCAAAACAGTCAGTCTCCTCTGCTGTAAGGGTGCCAAGAGGGAGTGTGGAAGCAGCAGGGCTTCTTTTGGTGCTGCCTCACAATAAAGCCTTAGCCCTAAAGCACTCCCCTGCAGTGCCACCCCATAACCAGGGTTGTGGCTTGCCTGTAACCTGCCCTGTTTCCAGCGAGCATGTCTTCCTCCCTGAGAGCCATCAGCTGCCTCCTGATCCCAGAAAGGATACTCCAGAAGAGGGGTTTTCTGCAGTTTCCTGGGCTCTCCATCTCACAATATAATGTGACCAGACTGCCATAGCTGTCTGTGGTGGTGCGTTTGTTTTGTGTATTGCCCAAAGAGGTCCTGCTGGGTAGCAAACAGTTCCCTGTTCTGAAAAACGTGCCTTATTTAAGAAACAAAAAAATATGAAAGACTGGTCTCAAAACATGGGCCAGCAAGGCACCCTGTAGCCTTCAATCTCTGAAGTGTACCTTGTCACAGCAATGGCACATGGGGCAGAAGGTATTGTGGCCTAAGGGATGCTGCAACATGTTCACTGACAGAGGAGAGAAAGGAGTCTAAAATTGCTTGCCTGCAGGTCTGTGACTCTCATTAGTAGACAGCGCAGGCTTACTGCACTAGTCAGCCAGAAAACAGATGGCTGAAGGGCTCTTTGGCTCCAGTTCAGCAAGCTCTCCCAAGCTCATAGAAACCCTATGCAAGAGGTCACAGTAAGAAGTGTCCTTTTACTCACATATGGCATTTTATTTTGAATAGAGTACCAGAGCACTGTTCTGGCAGAGGGTGAGAGAGGTTGGGTCCTTCACAAGGAAAATCAGCAGCATCGAGAGCTATCCAGAGGCAGGAAGGTTGTACAAGCTGCTGGTTCCTCTGTGCATCAGCAGTTCGTATACAGGTAAGTTCACATACAGCAACAGTTTGTCCACCATGCCCAACTGATGAACCATATGGTATCTCTTCATGTAGAAAAGCTGAACATTGGAAAGGTCCTGGCTCAGCTGTTCTAGGGCACGGTTGGGAAGCAAGCAGTACTGAACGGCTGACAACAGGAACGGGAGAAGATCCCAGTCACAAGCTGTCTTCTGTCCTCCCCGAGGGCCTCTTGAAAGTAGCATATTCTGAGCAAAGGTGCACAGGGAGGCTGACAGCAAAGGAGCTAGGTTCAAATGAAAGTAGAAATATCAGGGGCAGTATCCTTAGCTGTTCAAGTTGGTGTAGGCAGAAAGAGGAACCTGTTCTGGAAAAAAGCAAAGCAAATAGGAAATGCTTAACTAGCACAAAATTGACATATGTATATATATAAAAAAACCCCCTCCAGTTACTTTAGCCCCCACCCATTTATTTTAAATATTTTGTCAACAAACCAGTCTGACTCAAAACTGTCTCCTCGCTGGGTGGCATATTTTGTAGCTTCTTGCATGTTTTATTTGTGCTTCTGGGTTCCACAGAAATGAAAGGGTACAAATTATTTTTGCTTTAAATGCAGCATGTTGGGGCTCCACATTAAATGGGACCATGATCTGATCACTCCTTTCTTTTGAGTTTACAGCCTAAAACCTAGTCAATTTGCTGAACTCCCCAGCAGCCTCCTTAGCTGCTTCTGCCTAAAAGCAGGAAGAAGTGAGTCATTGAATTAAGAGCATTGAATTAAGGCTCTTTGGTTTTGTTTTTTGAATTCAGGTCAGAGAATGGGGGTGGAGGAGATGATGTTTTATTTGACTCTGGGAACGTCATGGTTTAGTTCCCTTCTAAAATGGTATTTAGCTGTAGTTATAAGAGAGCAAAGAGCACGAGGAGGTAGGTGGTGTGAGAGCCTGACCTCAACCTTTCTGCTGCATGAAGTGGATGGCCAGCTCCTGGGCCTTGCATGCAGTGAGGTGATTGCAATGGGCTCTTCACATCCCCCCCAAAAAATCTGTTCATTTTTGTGTGCCAGATAAGCACCTTGGGGGAAGCTTGCTTGATGCCCTGTTCAGGACTTTGTACCATTTGCCACGTGCTCACGTTGTTAACGCTTCCTAGGCTGTTATCCAGAGGGATGCTATCAGAAACAGGGTTGCTGTCTCTAAAGGGTTAAGCTGGCTGGCAGGAGTGCAGCACCAAGCTGTGCTGAACTGGAGCAGGATTTGATGGAGGCTGCTCTTTCCTGAATATTGTGAGTTGAATGTTGGTAGTGGCAAGTATCAGAGCTCTGACGGGAGTGCGGAGACTGCCCTTTCCTGTTGGGAGGCAAAAAATAAGGCTTGTGATTAAAAAAGACCTTGTGCTGAAGGTCAAATGCTGAACAAGGAGGTTTCTGCATCTTTTGCTGTGCTTGTGGACTTTGCAGATTGAGAATGGATAAGAGTGAGCCCTCAGTAGTGGAGGCCAGTGTTGGGGAGAGAGTCAGACTGCCCTGCACAGTGGAAGCATCGCCGTCTCTCACCATTGAGTGGCAGAAAGATGGGCAGCCCCTCTCCTCTCCCAGGTGAGCTCCCAGGTGGGTCCATCATACCCACAGGCAGGCTCATGTGGAGGAGAGCCTCCTCCTTGCCCTGCCTTCCCTGTCTCCTCCCTGAGAGAATGGAGCTGCTGGCTATGCAGCTAGGGCCTGTCCTCCTTTATGTTGGCCAGCTTCTTCCATCAGGGCCAGGCCCTAGCCTCACTCACAGATCAAAGCCTGAACACTGATCCCTCGAGTGAACAGCTCTGATACAGGGTCTGCAAGTGAGCCAAAGCTGAAATTCATTCGTGTACAAGATGAGCAGAAAGAGAAAACATGGCAAGAAAGTTTGCCAAAAAACAGCTGGTCTGTGAGCCAGGGCAGAGGTTCACAGCAAAGAGAGAGATCAGGGTGCCTGCAGTGTACTTTCACAGCTACTGGTGCTGCTCTCCGGCAGCTCCCCCCACCCCTTGCTCCCAGAACCCTGCTCTAGCAGTGAGCTTTTCCAGAGTCTACAGGACTAGTGCTGGGATTTGAGGACCAGGGGTTGCATTGCAGGTTGAACTGAGATGCTACTAAACCTCTGCTCAGTGTTACTACAAAGTTGTGCACGAGGCTCAGCTTCAGCTTGGGTTGCTGGAGTCCATCCTGACCGAAGCACAGGCTGAGGGGCTTTCTGATTTTGTTCCCCAGACACAGGCAGCAGTCAGACGGGGCCCTGGTGATCAGCCGGGTCAGCTCTGAAGACGTTGGCTTCTTTACCTGCATTGCCTCGAATGGACGTGACCAGGACCAGCGCCAGATCCTGTTCCGACCTCTAGGTACTGGGTGGGCGGAGGCATGCCTGGCACGTCTGTACACACACACGTGTGTGCACACAAGCAGGAAACAAGGAGGGCTGGGTGGTGTGGGTTTCTTGTCTGGCTGTGCCTCTTGGCTTCACACCTCATGTTTAACAGGCAGCTTGAGGGCAAGGGAAGAGTGAGTTGGTTTACCCCATGGTAATCGGTGTGTGTCTAGTAGATTGTGGTGCTCCAGGCAGCTGGGAAGAGGGACTAATAGCACCGTAAGAGTGACTCTCAGGGCCTTGTTTCTGGGACACTGGTGTGGAATGGGTATAGGAGCAAGAGGAACTAAGGAGATGGTTCTTCTGTGCATGTGATGTGCTTGTGTCCAGCTGAAGGAAAAAGCTCTTTGAGGCCTCTGCTACTTGCCCTTGCTTGGGCCAAAGCTCTTAGGAAATCTTCATTCCCCATAGCAACAGCGTCATAGATCTAAACATGCTGTTTCAAGGCCTAGGGGCTCAGAGCTCATCATAGCATATGTTGGACTTTTCCCATAAGGGAATGCTCCTACTACCACGGCCAGCATGGCATTGTCTTCCTGCTAGTGATGATTTCCCTTCTGGTCTAGGAGAGCTGAGGATCACTGGTCTTCTGCCAAGCATCACGGTACCTGAGGGAGGGACTGCTCAGCTTCACTGTACAGTGACTGGCAACAATGTGAATATAAGGTGGTCAAGGTGAGCGAAAATGAGACTGAACTTCCCTTTTCTTCTCTTCCTAAACCTCATCACTTACCCTCCAAATAATAATGCAGGATGCCTGCCAGGGAATGGAGAGACCCACGGTTCTCAGCCCCAGCTAGCATCACCTACCCTTTCCTAAACAACTTGGCTGTTACCCCAAAATCCTGGGCAAGATCCCTGTGGGGTGTGGGGGTCACCAAGTTCATGTTCCAGCCAAATGAGGAGGAAAGCAGATATTAAGCTAAGATTTCATGGAGTTCAAAAGGCTCCATGCTGGGAAGCTAGTGAAATTACAATAGCAAAAACTAAAATGAGTGATCAGAGGAAGACCTTTAGTTTCAGTTGGTCTTCATAAAACTCTCTCTGCCTAAACCTAGCAAACGTTTGAGCCCCTACAATAACAGCAACTCTTCTCCCAGCTTCCTGCTGCAATAGTTCTCTCCCTCTATTGTCAAGTGGGAGCAAAGGAGGTTTAAAAGCATTTTAATAAAGGTAAAGGAAAAGCTGTGTCCTCTTCCCTTGATGGTTTACAGGGAAACTGAATTTGTGCAAGTGTTTGGTGGTTTGTTTTTCCCTATTTGAAAATAATCAGTTCTGTTTTGGAGCCTTCTTGCGAAGGATCCAGAGGGATGGATTGGTAGTTGTTTAAATCCCTCTGCTCCAAGGGGTAGGACTGAAGTGGGCCATCTCACAAAGAGAGCTTTTCTTCCATACATAAGTTTGGTAACCAAGTTAACAAAATGATACAAGTTTCAGAGTCTGAATGAAACCCTATTCAGTGAAACAAATTTCATTTCCTTGGTAACTAGGAGTTCATAATTCAGGCAGTTTTCCTGCTGGGCACAGAGTATTCCAGGAGGAACAGAACAGACACAATCTTGCTGGTATTTTAAATGTGTTTTTTTTAAAACAAACTTTTAAGGGAGAGGAAAGAGGGCGCATTTCTCACTACCCCATATGTTCCTCAAGCAATATGTGCTGCTATCAATGCCAGCCAAACAAGCACTGCCAGACCACAACCTGGAGAGAGGGAAAGGCACCCTGGATTTTCTCTTAGTTCCTCAAACCTCAAAAATGTGTAATAGCGGAAAGGGTAATGCCTTTATACAGAGCACACAGCTAGCTACCTCCCACGCAGGCAGCGGGCTAATGGATGCAGACTCACTCATGCTCGTGTTACTATCCAACTGCAGAGCCAGGTTGTGGCAAAAGATTTCTTCTTCCTTCCTGCTGAATTTGTAAAAATTCACACCTTTCACAAAGCATCAGTTCCCAAAGAGCAGAGAGCACTCATTTAGCCCCTGTGGGTGGGAAGAGCGATACAAAATGTTTTTCGCCACAGGAACGGAGTCCCTATGCGGGCAGATGGCCGCCACATCCACCTGTCCCAGGATGGAAGACTGATCATAAGCAACGTTCAAGAGGCCGATGAGGGATCCTACACGTGCAGCGCCTACAGCAGCAGCAACTCCGTCAGTGCCAGCACGGAGGTGAAAGTGCTGAAGAGCAGGCCTAGCAGTGAGTACAACCTAGTCTCCCTGCTTCTCCCGGCACAGTGCCTGCCTCTTGGCCACTACTACAAGTCTGCCCATTGTGTGTGCCTGTCCACCACCAACCTCAGGCTTTGGGGAGCAGCAGGAGCCTCTGGGTTGTGCTAGCCAAGGAGCCCCGCTTTCCCTAGGGGGAAAAGCAGGATGGTGGAAATATGCTCCCCACCAGTGCACGGGGAGCCTAATTAACTTCCTGATGCCTGTCGTGGTTTAAGCCCAGCCGGCAGCAAAGCACCATGATGCTACTCGCTCACTCCTCAACCCCAGTGGGATGGGGAGGAGAAAATATAATGAAAAGCTCATGGGTCAAGACAAGGACAGGGAGTCATCCCTCACCATTTATGGTCACGGGCAAAAAACAGGCTTGACTTGGGGAAAAAACAAAATCAATTTAATTCATTACCAATCAAATCAAAACAGGATAATGAGAAGTAAAACCAAATCTTAAAACACCTTCCCTGCACCCCTCCTTCCTTCCCAGCTCAACTGCACTCCCCATTTTCTCTCCCTCCTCCGCCCCAGCAGCGCAGGGGGACAGGGAATGGGGGTTGGGGTCAGTTCATCACACGTCGTCTCTGCCGCTCCTTCCTCCTCAGGGGCAGGACTCCTCACTCATCCCCTGCTCCACTGTGGGGTCCCTCCCATGGGAGACAGTTCTGCACAAACTTCTCCAACGTGGGTTCTTCCCACGGGCGGCAGCTCTTCAGGAACTGCTCCAGTGTGGGTCCTTTCTGTGGCCTGCAGTGCTTCAGTCACAGGCTGTTCCAGAGTGGGCTTTCCCATGGAGTCATGGCCATCTTTGGGGTCATCCACCTGCTCTGGCATGGGCTCCTCCCCAGGCTGCAGGTGGATATCTGCTCCACTGCGGACCTCCATGGGCTGGGGGGGACAGCCTGCCGCCTCACCGCGGGCTGCAGGGGCATCCCCTCCTCTGGCACACCTCCTCCCCCTCCTTCTTCACTGACCTCAGTGTCTGCACAGGGGTTTCTCTCACATCCCACTCCTCTCTCCGCTGCAGGTTTCCCTTCTTAAATACGTTATTGCAGAGGCACTACTGCCTTTGCTGATGGGCTCGGCCTTGGCCAGAGGCAGGTCTGACTTGGAGCTGGGGAAGCTTCCAGCACCTTCTCACAGGAGCCACCCCTGTAGCTGCTCCTGCGCTACCAAAACACTGCCACACAAACTCAATACAAGGCCAAAATGCCATAGCTGGTTGACCAAATATTTGGCTGCAAGATTCATATTTGGACTCTGGACACTGGCTTTACACAGTGGTCTCTCCTCAGGAGATCAGCCCCAGAAACTACTTCTCCTCCTGTATCTCACCAGAGGTGTCAGTTTCTCTCTGATCCTCAATGTTGGACTAAATCAAAAACAATCCCCTTGGAACTGGCAGGGTGGAGAAAGCAGGAACATGCTGTGTCTTTTGGGAGGGAAACAAAACCTGAGGGTAAGCCCTGGCAGTGTATTTACAGCTCCTTCACCTTTTGCTTGGCTGCAGCTCCTGTGAATCATGTTGTGGACCTGAGCAGAGAGTGCGTGGACCAGCCACACCTCGCCAACTGTGACCTGATCCTGCAGGCCCAGCTCTGCAGTAATGAATACTACTCCAGCTTCTGCTGTGCTAGCTGCTCTCGCTACCGACTGCAGGCCAGCCCTCCTCGTCACCGCGGGTGACAGACACCTCCATGGCCACATGAAAGTACAGGTGACCGATTACAAGACTGGCAGTCTGAACTCTGTCCTTTTACTGCATGAAACTGTTCTGGGAGCTCTGCCCTGCTGGAAAGCTCAAGAGGGTGAATTGAACAGAGTGTAGTGGGCATAACTGTTCAAAGGTGGGAGACCCACCACCCTCAAGTTTATTGCAAACTCCTTTTTTTCCCCTCCCGTATGCCTTGCTGTAGCTAATCCATCTCTTTGCTTAAGGGTAGTCGCTGTCACGCACAGAACAAGATGATATTGGGAATGTAAGGATGCTGTGATTGAGAGGAGGCAGATAACCAGCATGAAAGAGGGAGAGACCAATTCTTCATACAAGCAAGAGAGACAAGTGCTCTTAAAAAAATAGTTTCTGAAGTGTTTGAAGATGGGCCTGAACTGGCTTAACTAAAGCACTAATGAGCAATGAACATTTGTAATCCTGGGGAGCACTTTCCATCTAAATGCAACGACTCTGGCCGTGAGAAACAGTTTGATGCATATAAAATTAGTGTTCAGGTCCTATGAGATTACTGGCTCTAGGGATGCAGCTGTAATGTCATGTTACTGTAGCTGTTTTATTCCAGTAGACTTTAGACAAATTTCTAGTTGGGTCAGTTTGGTTTCTACTTGACTGTAATCAGCTTTGGAATGAAATGCAGAAGCAATGCTTCACAGAAAGCTTAAAGACAAAATAGAATACTACTTTTAGCCCTTCCTGAATGTTAGGGATAATTTAGATGAATATACCAACACTCTTATCTGTTCTGAGATGCTGCACTTTAAATATCACTTGCTCTAGGAAGGCTCAGCAGATTATTTGATTTTTTTTTTTTTTTTTTTTTTTTTTCCTGAGCTGGAGCTGTCCTGTTGAATTTATTGCAAAGCTGGGCTCAGTGGTAGTGTTGCGCTGAGTTTCAGCTTGGGGAGGCAAATAATATACACATAGAAATACATGTAGGGTCATTTGACTTGCCAGAATAAACTTCCCAATGATCTGCTCTAGTCTCAGTTAAATCCAGGAGAGCCTGGCTCTGTGTGTGGCCTGGGCTGATTCCTGCTGCTATGGGCTAACAAGCGAGGATGTGCAGATGCAGAGCAGCTATAGCTGAAAAGCATCCCTTCATTTCAAGTCTAACACCGAGTGGCAGTGAGTGCATATGAGGCTCTGAAAGAGAAAGTCTCAGGCAGTAAGGGGCAGGGGGGGAGGTGAGATTACATCACGATTTGTTAAACTAGGAAAAGCCCTTGGCTGTCTTCAGTATCTCAAAATGGAATTATTTCTGAGCAAAAGCATTTTTTTTACAGCCTCCAGAATACTGTTTTATCCTAGCATCAGCCCTAATAGTCCCCCTCGTCTTTATTCCAAACTCCCTGCTGAGACTTGGATGGGTTAATCATAGTAATTGGCACTATCACCCATTTATTATTTGCATAGATGTAGCTATAAACTAGTAGACTGGTGTGTAGTGTTGATGTTTTGGTTGGGGGGGGTGGGTGGAGGACTGGCTTTTTTTATTGTTTTTTTTTTTTTTCTTCTCCTACTTCTGTTACTTTAAGGCTTCTCAGGCAGGAAGCTAATTCAGGACTGTGCTCACACCATGCTCCTCTCTTTCAGTCCAGACTCAGTACTCAGGGCAGCAGTAATAAATAGGTGTAAATTCCCAGGCTTGACAGCCTAAAGCTGGTTTGGATTCTAAAGCTGGTAAATCAGTTCAGATGCACCTAAAAATAAGGATTGCTAACCTAATGATTGCACTCTCTTCAGCACAGGTATGGTTTCAGGATTGGACATGCTGCTTTGAAGGGAACAAACTGAAAAGTCTAGAAGCAATGCAGTAAAGGAGAGGTGACAGTCATCCAGCTATTTGGGGGTGGGTCTTTCTGTGGTGTCATAGATCCTGCTTGCTAGAAAAGACAAAAATACTTATTTTGCAGTTAAGTCCCTTTAATTTGATTAGGGAAAACTTCCTCTGCTGTAATTTGCAGCAGGCATTACAGTGTAAGATTTGAAGTTGGTATCATTGGATATTTAAGAACAATGAGATGGTTCTGAGAACTTCTAATAGTGTTTGTACATAATTTTGCATTTAATAGACCAGCACTTTTTTTTTGTGTGTGTGTGTGTGTGTATAGGATATTTTAGTATATAGTATGGCTTTGCCTTTTGAGACCAGGGACTAATAACAGACTGTAAACCCCAGTCTTAGCAAAGCCCTCTCAGTTCACATGCGGCAGGCATGTGGAGGGTAGTCAAGGTCTGGGGATGTGCTCAGAAGCACAGTTACAAGTTGACTGTGGTTGTATCGGACCCTTTTGTCCTGGTGAGTGTTTATTCTGACCTCCTTCAGCTGCATAACCATGATAGTAAGGATAGTATTGGAAGGCATACCATCACTGTAATAGTTAACTAAAGGGTCTTTTTACACCACTTCGATTTGACAAGCTGAGCTTTTCCTTCTATGTAGTACCACTTAACTGCCTAACTGAATGTCTACTTTTTTAAGAATCAAAATGTTCAATGGATTGCAGGAAGGTTATATCTCTTTTACTGTTACCTCCAGGGCAGGGGAAGGGTGTAGCTATACTAGGCTATTTTCTGCTGAGCTTGGGGCACTATTGTGAAAGATATGGAACTAATAGAATAAGCTATACATGCTTTCTTTCCTATTATAAATGTCTATAAACATGTGCTTGCTTTTTGAAAGCTGAAAAAAGTACTAGTACCAACTCAAATACCATAGGGAGTGTTGGTCATTACTATTTGTATCATACTCAAAACAGGTAAGAATTTGTAAAGAAAAAAGACCCAGTTTTCTAGACCATGTCACTGTGAGACTTGCTGTACTTGCCTGGAAATGGAAACTGCTGGCAAGCTCACCTGCTAGGGCCAAACAAAGGGAGCATTTCTTCCCCTTTGGGTTACAAAGTCTGACTTTTCCTTGTGTCTAAACTGACTTGATACATATAAGAATGGAGTAAGAAAGAGCCAGTCATACTAACAGGGTAGGTATCAGCACACTGGAAGAACAGAAAAGGAGTGAAAATACACTATCTTCCCATATGGGTTTTAGGATCTTCACTCCTTTTAGTAGTAGGGGAAAGAAAAAAAATCTTTTCCCTTTTTGACTGTCTTTGTCTCTCTGTACAGTATTAGAAAATACAATGATGCAAACCCAAAATCTGATGTTTTCAGTAAAGCCCTCCATTTTAGAGCTTTAAATAGTTATGGGTCACAAGGATATCTGCAAGTTCAGTCTTGCCTCATCTACATTCACCTACTAACACAGAAGATACCTAGAAAGGCAAATGCTGAAAACTGAATGGGGGGTGGGAAATAAAGCTTTCACAGACACTGCTTCTACCACCAACATTTATTTCTGTTAAAGCAGATTATAAATCATCAGTACAAATATATATAACTTACATTTGCTTGTAAGGCCAAAGTTTAAAAGTAAAGTTAAAATGAGATGGTTTTCACAAGTCACCAGAGGCAAAACCTGGACCAGCTGCAGCCTTTACCACAAGGTTTCACAATCAGTGGGAAAAAAAAAAATCCAACCAAAGTTAAAAACCTCTATGATCTATTGACAGACAAACATAAAATGGTTTCCCAGGTAGCCCTAGGCTGTAGATATGATTACAGTAAGTTGTCACAGTAGTGTTAGAACCAATAGATTAAGACAAAGAAACTGCAGCAATACATAAAAGGAAAAAAACCATACTATATATAATATGTAGCTTGATTCTGATAAAAACCAGTAAATTTTCCCCATGGTTTTCAAACCATGACAATACTGTTCTTTAATTTTATTTAAAACTACGATATAATGACTTATTGGTTGTGATTGTTGTTGCAATATGCTACTTACAATGAACAGATACAAGAACAAGCTAGAGCCCCTTTTTCCATCCCCCCCAATATTACTTACAATAAGAATCAGAGATAAATCAATCTTATGTACAATTTCTTACATCCAACCCCCTTTTTTTTAACCTTTGGCAAGATTACTTACAACTCATACAGCTTTTAATATCCAACTATTTAAAATATTCTAAATGCATAAAAATAAAGATTTTGGCTTTACTTTATTCTTTACATATAATATTCACTTTGTTACTCAAAATGGAAGCTCAACTTTTTCCACAAACCTAGCTTTTGCTAAGCAGGTGACAATCTCCCACCCATATCCACCCCCCCACCCTACCCCATTTTCCCTGAGGGGGAACGTCCAGGACTCACAGGGCATGAGAAGGACACAAGTAGAAAATCTGCCTTCCTTTCTGTGAGATAATGGATGTTTCTGCAGACGAGGCTTTGGGACTGGGTGCCTTTCTTTGCTCTGTTTGACTTCCAGCTTTCCAAGTGAGGAGGGAATGCAGACTGGGGTGGCTCCAGGATTCCTTTTAAGAACTGCACATTAAATTCTTGTATGTTTATATCCTCCCCATAATTGCTCCCTCTTTCTAACCCATTTTTGTTTGAAGGGACCTTTGGGATTATCAAAGCAAACTGATCAGAAACAGCCCCCTCTGCTCCCTTTATCCCTCTATCCTAATGTACAATTTATCCACCCCCCACAGGACTGCTTAAAGTTCAATCTCAAATGTCTTCTGTAAATCACTTGAGAAGGGGTTAGTTGGAGAGGGATTAGTGCGCTGCTTTGCCTTGCTCTCTAGTGCTGCCCACTGTGCTTCAAACGGGTCTACCTGTGGAGCAGCTGCGGGAGGCTGCGAATGCTTGTCCTCTGCAGCCCGCTTGCCACTGTCAACTCCGTTGAAAGCTGCAGAGCCATTGTGCTGCGCAGGTGGATTGAAGAAAGGGCTGGTCGTAGCACTGTTGCCTTCATACTGAGGGAACGTCTGCTGTTTGACAAGACTGGGTGACTGATGCGGATGGGCTGACGGAGCGTGGCCTGCAGTACCAAAGACATTGGCTACCATCTGGGAAGGTGTGATTCCAACCACAGGTACGCTTGGGGCTGCATAGGTCATCCCATTTGCTACAGCATAGGGCTGAGCCGGAATAAATGCCGGCTGCATGGGTGGTACCACACCCACCGGCACAGGCTGAGGCGCAATGAAGGTGCTAACCGGGAAGGCTGGTGCTGACTGGGAAGGTGCTGGAGGAGGCTGTAGTAGTGGCTGTGGGGCTGGGGTTGGGGTTGGCTGCTGTTGGGCTCTGACAGTCTTTGAGACCTCTTCCAACCAGCGGTCTGCCTCTGAGGGGGTACGTCTGTGATTTCCTTGGAAGAGACTTGGTGAGGCTGCACCTGAGGAGGTGCTGCTCCATTCAGTGCCTGGGAAAGAAAGCATGGGGAAGTCACTAATGTTTCCACCCCTCACCCTTTTATCAGTTAGAAAGGCTGGAGGATGTACACAAGAACAGACAGGCCTCCTCCCTCCATGGCTGAAAGACTGCTACCCACACTGGAAGCATATTTATGCATCCACTGTACTGTTCTGTTATAGAAAGACATTGGTCAAGAAGGGGTAGAGAAGAGCTTCTTCACTAAAATGCAGATATTTTTTTTTCTCTTCCTGGCAGACATCTGAGACTTTAGGGCATGCAGGAGAGCTGCCGCATGCACTCATAATTTAGCGGCAATGATCTAGTCCATAACCACTAATTCCTCTGACTGGGGAGGATCAGTTTCTGAATGTACAGCTCAGGACTGGTGGACTGTTGGAACACAAAGCTATAAGAAACTGTTTTTAAGACTGGCTTGCTCTGTTTCCTAAATTAAGGCTTCACCCTCTAAAGGACAGTAATGTAATGGTACTGGGAGTTCAAGACAACATTCATTTTTTCTGTCCCATACACACTGAAGTGAAGTGTGAGTACTTACTATGATATATACATGAACATTTAAGGCACTACATCTAATCAAATTACTATGACTCCTTTATATTCTTCCCCCATCTCCACTCACTCTTCCCCTACTCTTTTCTTATATAACTCAGGCTGTTAACCTCTCAAACTTTTTTGCAATGTTCAACACTTAGCATTTTAAACTTCTCTCCTATAAAACCAGCTCTGATTTTAACTCATCTTCATTGACTAGAAAAAAAACCAAAACCCACCATCATTTCCATTCCTCCCACAGTTTCAAAGCTATGTCCCACCACCTGAATTCTGGTTTTCCTTCACCCTACAGTTTCAAATCCTCTTTCTCTCCCATAGGGCCTTGCCAGGTTTCCAATGTGATGAGAAAAGCAACCAGGAATAGTAGAGATGGCTCTACAATTCACATGTTATTTGGTGTTTTGGAGAAGTCAATAGTCTGCCATCAGCCTGATCTAGTTAAACACCATCTAAAGCTCAGTTTACTGTTGTTTTTACAGTGGGAACTGTTGAAGGCAGAGCTTAGGGACTCTCTCTTATGGGGGAAGACTTACTGAAAATGGGTCTGGTATTCTTACAAGGCCAAGTAGAACCTACTACTTCACTAGCAAAGTTTCTCTTTTTCAGTTGAGCTTATATCAGGAAATGATGTTAGTTTGATTGTAGCCTTCTAGCACCTATATCCACATGGCTGACAGCCCTTTAAAGTACTACCTTGCATTGTATGTAACTACAGACAAGGACTGGAGGGACAGACTAAACAGAAAAAAATGAACCTCTAAAGCCTTTAAGCAACCAACTTAATCTCTCCTTACATATGCTAGTGGAAAGAACGCACAAAAATTATTTTGGGTACGCATAGATTCTTCCCTCTTCATCCCCAAACACACTATTTCATTACTTCCTTTTTAAGCACTGGATTTTCTAAAATGCTGCCAAAATAAGAATCAGTCCAGCTTATAGACCCAGAACCAGGGAGTTCATCGCTTCCCTCCATCCACTCATGCAAAAGGCTACTACTTCCGGCTTTTGTTACTGTTCCTTCCACTTGCCATTAAGTGGCATTGACAATTGTCTCAAGGGCTCAATTATGCTTTTGATCCAAGTTCTCATAGCAATGCACCGGATCCACTTCCAATCTTACCAGCAACCATGGCTGCAGCTCCAGTATTAGCAGCAGGAGCATGAGCCCAAGGATTGGTTTCACGAACTGGCATAGCTGTGGACACTACAGCAGCTTGGGATGGTTTAGCAGCAAGCACACAGAAGGCAGAGGCAGTGCCATTAACTAAAATGGGAGCAGACAACATCAGTACAATTAATTCATGCCAGGCATGCACGTGACTGGAATATTAGTGGGCCATGTCACACCTATCAACATATAACAATTTTAGACACTTCCACATGACAGCACTTTGTGTAAATTAGCCAAATTGGACTGACAGCCGATAAAGCTAATAAATTCCATTTCACCAAGCCCACGCTTGTTAACAGAATTGTGGGATGGTGGAGTTTTAAGTATTTGATGAGACCTTGAGTTCTGATGACCAACTGAAGTTAAATTTGTTGTTTTCATAGAGAAGATATGTGGCTCACCAGAAGTTACTGTATGATTAATTTTAGATTCAAAAGAACAGATTTTAGATGCAAAGTAACAATAACTGGATTTAAGAAGGAGAGGTTCTTTTTTCACACAACTTGTATAAAAGCATATCAGTGAAATGAAGATTAGAGGCTGCTGTGTGTTCTATAGTTGGCATCTCTCCACAACTTATCTAAGAGTTTGTGTGAAAAACAGTAATCATGTGGTGGCACAAAATCTCTTCCCTTGTGGGATTTGGTTCCTGTGACACACAGTTGGTAAGGTTTTTGCAGTTCAGAAGGCAGAAAGTTAAAATAGCCATTATCTCAAAGCCAGTCCCTTTTACAGGTAACTATCGTGTGGTAGGTACATGGACTTCTTGTTAAAAACAAAAACACAGAAAAACTAAACAGACAAGATGAATAAAGCAGGATGCCATTCCCCCAAAGTACTGCTAAAAGGACTTGCACAAAAAATTAAGACCATGTGTTACTGGAAAGCAACATTATGTGCATTCAAGCCTCATCCAGCATGACCATGGCACGCAAAGAAATCACAAACCTTGAAAGGCAGGAGACTGTGGTGCGACTACTGTCACTGGTTTTGTCATGGGGGCTGAAGAGAAGGGATCTTCTGATGGTGTGCTGAAAGCACTGGTGATCTGAGAGCACAGGGCACTAATGCTGTCTGTTTCCCCTTCTACCTCAGGGACTAAAATGTAAACAAAATTCATTAAATTGGAAGTTTAAAGGATACAGAAACAATTTACAAATACCAATGTGAAATGGAAATATAATTAGTTCCCTTATGTCCTAGATGTTCCTGCTACTGCTTCGCATGACAGCTTTTTTTAAAATTAGCGTTGAAGACCTGACCTGAAATAGAATACCACATTAGTGTATTTTGTGACTAAGTCAAGAGGGTAAGGAGATCAGCGTTCCAGATTTAAAGTCAGTTCTTACTGCTTCTCTGTGTTAATGCAAGAGGATGTTCATTTCAGAAAATAAAAGGGTTTTCTATAGCTTTAGCAGAGATCTAAATCTTTCAGTATTAAAGTGCTAAACATATCAAGGATTTGGCACTAAGATTTGGCACTCTGTGAAATGAAAATACTTATGATAGATTTAAGTGTTCCAACAACATACTTCCAACAGTAACTAGATGAAGTTTAGACGTGCTGACAGCAATGCACAGTGGCAAGTTAAGTCTAGAGTTAGAATGTTGATTGCTCCAGTTCAGTGGTAGCTGAAATCCCTAGCTCCTGTGGTAGAATTATGAAAAGCAAAAGCTGAATGCTCAAATAAAATGGACACTCAGTTTTAAACCAAGTATCAGCATAATGTGGATAAAGTAACATCTGGAGTAAAACTGCCAACTTACCAGATGTTCTCATTATTACTAATTGCACTGCTTTTCAAAAGTACTGATCATCAGTCTGATGATCATGTCAGCACAGAACTGACATAAGCAGGCATAATTAAGCACAAATAGTATAAAAAACATAAGATGTCTGAACACAACATGCACCATATCTAAAATTCAGTGGAAGGCATGCCCAAAAATTGATTCTTTGAAGGATATTCCAATACAGCGCACGTGGTGTGACAGTAAGCAGCACTGGCAGCAGCATACATAGGAACATGCATCAGAAGTGTTCTGAATCATGAAAAATGCATCTTGTAGTGTGCTCGGTGAGGATCACTAGTGAGCAGTGCACTATTACTGTAAAACTGATAAACTCAGTGCTGGTCCTTAAAGCACAGGTCACCAAATAAGGATTGTAAGAGAAGTCAGACTAGCTATTTTTGTTGGTTTTGCCTTTGCCACAGTAATTTTTACTTTAAAGCTTAGAACCCTTAAACTAGCTCTGTTGCCAAGTGAGAGTACAGCTGGCCTGCAGGGTAACATAGCTAAGGAGATTCTAGGACATTATGCAAGTCACTGAGCACCCCAGGTATTTATGTTGGGATAACTCCAGAAAACCCCACTACCATCACATGAAAACTGTACCACCTATACTGTAAAGTTTCCTTTAACGCAAGGTGAAAAGCCATTCCGTTCCTCTCAAAAAGAATTCAGACAGACAGAAGGACAGACTGCAGAAAAGCATCACATGATCCCATGACAAGTGGTTAAGGCCTTGAAGGGATTTGTGTCTCAGGATGCCCTGGCATTAAGTGGAGGAACTGGTTCAGTGACCTAGAGCGAAGAGCCAGCACCTACTAATTCACCAACACCCATACTTGGAGCACTTCAAGCTGTGCTCCAGTATTTCAGACAGTGATTAGAACTGTTTGTCTTCTGCATGTGAATACTGCATTTGAAATTCTTGCCTATACCCAAAGCAGAAATTTTCTGACATGGTGATGTTCATCCATGAGAAATGATCCACATGAGGCAGGAAGAAGGATTTACTAGAAAATAAGGAGTTATTTGAAGCCACAGAGAAGGAAAGGAGGAAGAGACAATTTAAGGTAATGTTTTACTAGAACCATTTGGTTTTACCTGAGTTTTTCATGGGGAAATCAGTCTTCCTTTGCACCGTTGAAGGCAGCTCATTTATTCGCAAAGACAACTGGCGTTTAAAAGGAGACATCTTTTGGCTAAGGGCCGGGAAGCCCCTGAAAGACCCTTGCCTGGCAAGCTGTTCTATGGGGGCATGCCTCCGTGGAATAGCGTGGGGATTGCTCATTTCTTTATCCAGAGAGGCAGCAACTTCAGCAGTAGGAGAGGTTGGTGAGCCAGAAGAGGGGGCAGTATTGTTTGGTGCAGCACCTGGTGCTACTGTTTTCACTTCTGTTTCAACTGCTGGAGGAAATACGGTGAGGTTAGCAGAGTAAAGCAATGTTCAACTGCCTGCCCCTACTCCCATTTGTTTTGAAAAGACAAATGGCAGGAATTTGCATAACTAGTACTCTTCCAAATGAGTTTCTACTACCACAGCAGAAAAATAATTTCTGTATACCATCACTGTCTTCATCACATCACTTTACGTACATTGAATCTCCAAAGCAAAGCTTACTAAGGCTAGCCACTTCATAGAAATGATGGTGTTATATATATTTATTCTTTTTAGCTATTCCTGAGACCTCAGCTCTAGAAATACTTGCAATTCATTTACGATTAGAGACTGGAAAGTGGATTGTGTGTTTGAGACCTTTACTCTGCCTCACACAGAACTATGGCCAAAATATTACTGCAAACTGTTTTAAGTGACTTAGGGTGGCATAGCTCAGCAGCAGCAGGGAACAGAACCCAGCTCTAGGACCTTCTTTTAAAAGCCACCCTCCTAGCCCTGCAGAATCAGCAGCAGTAGCCAAACGCACTGCACAAGCTTCAGCAGGCCAAAGGTAGCAGCAGGACATAACAGGTTAGGCTGCATTCAGTGCTCAGGCTGCAGCTTCCCAGCTCCTCCAGGAAATACATTACAGATAGATGGAAGTGCGCTGCAAGGTAGATCCAGCCTCTGAGCTGACAGGCATGGCTAACACCAGGCACATTTACAGTGAGTTCCTGTGTCACTACTTTAACTGAATTTAGCTGTCACATTACCACCCAATCACTAGTTGCACTGGGAGCTCCTCCAACTTAAAGTCAGCTGCTTCACTTTGCAGGGTTTTGCATAGCATCACAATGCTTCTGTCAACCAGGCCTAATGGTAGAAATGTAGGATTAAGCCTAGTTTAAATCATGACACTTATTATAATAGCAATGGGGATTTTTCCATCTCTAGGAAAACTCTCTTTCTCTCACATTGTAAGTAAGTGAATTGGCTTTGGGGGCAATAAACACAGCTCATCAACACTGCAGGAGAAGGGGAACTCTCACCACCCTGGTGTGAACTCTTTATTTTACCTATATTGCTTTCCAAACGCTTTAGGAAAACAATGACTTTTTTTGTTGAGAAATCAGCAGAATAACTAGAAGTCTGCTAAAGAGAGGAGTCACACTACAGATTTCTGAGGAGCTGAAATGGTAGGAAGAACTAATTATGTTGTCTTGCAAGCTTCAGTACCCATGAGTTGCAGCTGCTCGTTCAAGTGAAACTTTTCTAATCAGTCTTTCTTGGAAAGGATTTCACACACCTTCATTGAGTCAAGACTTTGACTCATGCCCTCAAGTAACAAAGGCCTTGTGTTTAAGCTTCATTTAGCACATTCTAAAACTAACGTATGGGAACAAGCAGATGGATGATGAAAATGAAGATTAAAGTTTTGCAATCAAGTGGCAGCATAAAACTTGCTGTGGAACCCTCTGAAACAAAAGTTCAACTCCACTGTAAAGAGGGCTATGAACAATGTTTATAATAATTATTTTTGTTAGCTGTAGAACTCCACTACTTGTAATAAAACTTGAGTAAGAAGTTCTACTTTCACTTGAATTTCAGAACACTGTAAATGGCATTTTAAATGGCCAAGAAGTAAAAACTAACTCCTCTCAAATCAGTTAGTTACTAGTTTTGAATGTAATTAACAGTGCAACAGTTATGTGTTTTATGGGAAGGGGGTGGTTGTTTTGGTTTGTTTTTTTTAGAAAGCACTCTGGTCTTTCTTCCCTCATGCAGTATAACTCTATACATATACTTTGTAACCTGCCTTAAAAATCAAAATAAAAAGTACAGTATTTTCTAAGAAAAATGCATATAATTTCCTGTTCATTTACCATAAGCTTTAGACTACAAAAAGGATTACTTCATGTCTGGCAAACTTGTTATATTTTTATAACATTTTTCTAATAAGGCCTTTTAGTATGGTACCTATGGTGTTCTCTACCATAAAGCAGGCTGACAAAACAAAGCAGGAGCAGCTTTCACATTGAAGCTACTTGTACTTTTTCTAGAGGAAATGTGGGAAAATGCACTATGAGTGAATCTGGAAGCATTTTTCATCTTGTGAAGTGACAAGCGTCAGGGAGTATGATTTGTACATAATAAGGTTCAAGACAGGGAATGCTGCAAGGACGTTAAGCCTCAATCCTTGCACAGGCTCCAATTCAATTCAGTGCTGGTTTTGCTCGCTATGGGTGATTGTTTAAGTTGCACCCCATACCTTTAGCATCCGGCATCTGTCTCATAATTTCCTCTCTCTCTGCTTGTTCAGTAGCTGTAGTGACCCTGAATGACCCCTCTCTAGTGAATGTGGTTCTGCTGGCATCAAAGGTGGCAGTCACTCCACACTCCTTCTCTCGCTTCTGCTTTCGCTCCAGGCATGCTGCAAATGCACAGCCCACGGCATGACTCAACCTTTCCCCCTGTACAAGACAACATTGCATCATACAGTAACTGGAACAGAAACATACATCAAGCATTGCAAAGTGATAACCTGCCTTTACAAGAGGAATCTAATTAAGGCATTAAAAAGAACTACTGTAATTGGCCACCTTTTGTATGGCTCTAAAATTAAACCTGGTATATAAAGACTCCCAACTATTAATGCACAAGCAGTGTTCAAGAAGGCCACCCAGAAATGAAAGAGATTGACAGATAATCTGTTTAGTTCAACTGCTACTAAGATGCTAGGGTGATAACCTGCCTGCACTGATCCCTTGCCTCTGGATACATTTGTGCACAAAGAACTCTTGTGAAGCTGTCTTAAGCAGGTGTAAGTCCTGAAGGACAGATAAGTGCTATTTCTCAGATGGAGAAAGTTTACAGAGGGCTCAGGGAGACACTACCATTGTGTGCAAGCGTGAAAATTAAAAGTACAATGGTGACTACTTACACCTCTTAATGGCCCTGACCAAATGCACAAGTTAGTATTAAAAGTGCCTTCTGAAAAGCACTTCCATTATTAACTAGTCAGGTCAAAAGGATCCATTATCCAATAACTGCAATAAGGAAAGGAAATTCAAGTCAGAGGAAGTCCAGCAATCTAGCTGATACAGCAGCTACAGTTGAGTCAGAGGTGCTATTGCTACCAGTAGCTCAACTCATCTATTATAATCAGTAAGTGAAATGACATGTTATTCACAGAGGAAAATAGAAATGCTCCAGCTCTAATGTAAGCTTAACTGGGAATTTCTAACTTCATTGTTTCTCTTTAAAGAAAAATGAGAAATTGTCAAGTACAATTGCTCTGAACATGCAGCTATGTGGAGTTCACACAACGAATCTGCATGAGGTTTCAAGCGCTTTGTATAATATAGGCAGGATTCAACAAAAAGCAGAAAGAGGAAAAGGACAGATCAGGGAGTTAAATAAGTCTACACAGCAAGAGACTGATAGAGGTAACTTACTTTCAAACCTTCTACTGGAAAAATCTCTATCCCTTAGAAGCAAACAGGATGCTAATTTAATTCAGTTTAGCTCCATCCCTTAACATTCAGATGACTTCCCATTCAAGATAACATTCGCAAACAAGAGGCTGCATTCATAACCAGTCTGTATTTACTCACTATGATTTTATCCTGGAAAAACTGTCATTGCTGTTTCAGTTTTTGGCTGTATACATTTTCAGATGAGAATATCTTCTGTCTATTTTTAGAAGAGTAGTTCCCTTCTGCTAGATATATCTGAGGCTGACTGCATTCCTTTTATACACATGCTGGGCACCATTTTTCTCTCCACAAGATGACACCACAGAGGGATGGCAAATAATTCAGATAGAAAGAATTAGAACTAAAACAATTTTCAAGAACTAAGTAATATTTTAGCTGAAGTCAAAACATACTGCAGTATTCTAGGCAGTTAATTTTTCTGAGCATAACTTCCAGCTAGAAGCTGGAAGAGTTGGACACACACCATATTAAACTTACCGTGTCCTTTACAGCCATAAAGCAGTGGCATATCCAGCGTCTTGTTGTGCCATCTCGACAGATGTATGAGAATGCCCGGTCAAAGTTCCTGTCTGGTGCGCAGAAAGAAACCTTCTCTATTGTCTGATCAACTATAAGATCCTAGAGGGAAAAAATTCCCCCCCAATAAAAGAAATGTGAGGAAATATAGAGAAACACTTGAACAAGTAATTTTCGGTGTTAACTGCAAGAAGATGAGTTATACTAACAAGAGGATAACCTGATGTGGCTATAGTTATCTGTTAATGAATTCAGCATTCAGAATCTATTCCCAGTATGAAACAAAAAGGACAGAAGAGATTTTCCACCAGCCACCTTTGGTAGAAGTGTGCCAAGGCACCACTTAAGAATTTAGGGACCCAAACAATTCCTAAGATCTCTCCTCTAGACTATGGAGCTCACATTTTTGTTTTATTTTTACAGCAGCTCTGGTAGTCTTGCAATCAAAAAATCTTTACTGTGGATAAAACATGATGCTAAAACTTATGGGAGAGATCTGCATGTGTGAAAAGGTCTAGCAGCTGCTACACAAAAAGCAAAAGCTGATCTGCCAATTAGCTAAGCAGGGATGCAATGGAGAAGCACCAGCAGCACTGGTAGTATCAAACACCCCTGATTTGTTCCCATAGACTGATGGGAGAAGTGTTTCCAAAAAGGAGATAGTATAGTTTAAGAACTATGCCATCTTCATTAAAAATTATTTTTTCAACATTTTTTTCCAAAATTGTTTCTTTTGGTTGGTGGTTGGTACTTGGCACCTGTGCTAATGTATTCAACCACCAGGAGGCAATAGTATATTCTCTTTTTAAGTCCTATACTTTTAATTACCTCCAGGGTCTGCACAACTTATTAAAATTCAATTTTAAAAGATTAGATATATGCAGTAATACTTCTAAAAATAATACATGTATTATTATTTTTAAATGAGGCAATCAGTAGAATGAATTCACCTACATCAGTATGTTGGTATTAGAAACTGAATTCTTAAGAGACAGTAATTTTAGTGCTGATGAACCATACCATAACAGCAGCCCTGCAGAAGTCTAGCCACAGAGCAGGTACTTGACAGGCAGCCGTACTGCAGAGGGATATGAACTATCTCTACCTGCTTCTCAGTGTCGGCTTGCAGAAATCATCTTTTAGGTTGACAAAGTAAGGGTTAAATGACATGAATATAAAATGAATTAATTTCAGACTAATGAGAGTAAAAATTGTTCCAATAGCCATGCCATCTTTTAAAATACTAGTTCACTTACAGAGGCAAGCCTAAAGCTTTTATTTCTAATTGCCTACATCTACATAAAACCAAGAATCGTTTCCTATTACTTGCACACAGGCACCTAGGTGGTACATACTGCTATTTCACAATCAAAAAAATTGTAAAACAATCTAGAAGGATGCCACAAACACATTAGTCTTCTACTTCAGACCAACAGCTTAGATATTAGAATTAGAAATTATTGAATTTGATACTCAGTTACTATTTAGCTTGAGTCTGAAGGCACAACCCCCCTATCTCATTTAGTCTCTTCATTGCATTTTTGGAAGCTCTCTCTTGTTCATTCAGACCCATTCTAGCATTTGGATGCACTGAAAATTACATTGATTAACATGAGTTTGCTCATGTATTACTACTGCAGCCTTCTGCAGTGGTGCAGAACAAAGTCAAAGGACTCTCCCAAGTTCAATGTCAACAGAACTTACAGGGAAAAAATGGTTCTTCCAGTAAATGCAATAAAAAAATATTGTAAGCTTGTGCTACCTGCCACGTTTTATGAAATGTGTCTTGAAAGTAGTGTGAAATTAACTGGAGGAAAAAAATTAGCAGGCATACATATGTTTACAAAGCAAGAAATAATTAAACTAATTATACACTTCAGTCTTCCTTTCAAATGCCAACATTTGCATTAACATAAAGATTGGTGTCCATTTAAAGTTATAGCACATATGTTATTATAGAGAGATTTAAAACTTTTGTCCAGGGAAATCTAACCTTTGTTTTCTCATCTACAACTCTGAGTCCATCCGCCGAAACCCACAGGACTGCTTTAACGGCTTTCTTCCCAGACTTTCAAAAAAATTTAAAAAAAGGAAAGAAAAAAAAACAGTTTTATGCCAAAAGCATCAGACTGCCACCCGCTTCCCCTTTCCAAGAACCGTAACATTAAGTGTAGATGAAGTCCACGGTCAGTAGGGTGCCCAAAGCCAGATACTCAATCCAAGTTGCAAAACATTCAGAGAACCAAGCCAAAGAGAGTATTTCAGAAACAGCACATCATAGGGATAGGGATAGGGCATAGAACAGGTGGAGGCAAAAATAAGGTGTACATCCACTAACAGTAAAGAATTCAAGACTGACCAAGTGGGTGAAGAATTTCACTAAAAAGTCAGAAGACATTAATTCATAAGGAGTTACACCACAGGTAGCTTCTTTAGCACAAGTTTAAACATAGGAAAATTCTTACCTGATATTTCCACCAGCCCTACCCTCTACCCCAATAGTCACATGGCAAAATCATGGCATCACCTTAAACCAGTGTTAAAAGCACCCAAAAATCATCAGTTACTGTGTTATGAGCTTAATACTAAGATCAATCATCCATACATGTTTCATTAATTTATTAAGAGTTAAATGTCACATCTTGGAAGAGAGGTAGAAAAATACAATTTCTTGATCATTTGGTGTGTATCCTAAAAAAAAAGCAATGGTGTGTGGCAGGCTGACGCAGCGGAGGAGTGGTCTGGCTTTTATCCAAGATCTGACTGTGGGAACTTTCAGCTGCCACAAGCTGAGGGTAAGTAAAAGTGGGAAGCACAGGAAGGCTTTAGGAGCCATTTAAGCTACAGATTCTTTCTAGGCTGTTTACTTTTTAAGGGAAGGTTACAGAAAACAGTATAAACACTTGACACCATATTCTTCTGAAACTAATTCACTGAACAGAAAATAGGTACAAGATGTCAACATAATTTTACTGGTTGTTACACAGAACTACTACTAGAAAAATAATCTTTTCTTTTTTTTAAACACGTTACTTTAATTCACAAGCCCCATACTTAAAGCCAGCTAATAAAACATTCTCCCCGTAATGTTTTTTGAAGCACTGGGTTTACACAGTTTGTGGCTGCTAAGGGCACCCACCACAGACCACTGCAGGGATTGAAGAGAGCAACAATAACAAAAAAAGATGAGGGGATATCAGCTAGTGGCTTCATGCACAAATTGCA
The DNA here is from genome assembly GCF_947461875.1 of Haliaeetus albicilla. Classification (NCBI taxonomy): domain Eukaryota; kingdom Metazoa; phylum Chordata; class Aves; order Accipitriformes; family Accipitridae; genus Haliaeetus; species Haliaeetus albicilla. The sequence continues at coordinate 40,724,225 of NC_091487.1, forward strand.
ATTAATTTTTTTTAATAGTTCATTGCAGATGTATATAATTTATATTCATATGGCAAGTAATGGAGCAAGTACACATTCTGGCATAAGCCACCACATGTTCCAAGTCTGCAACACCAATTTTAACACTATAAGGATGAAATATCTTCGACTGAAAAGTCTCCTGCTATATCACATTGGTTTCATTCTCAGAAAAAGCAGCAAGTGTGAAGAAAATGGGCCTGGCAGAACTTCTGTTTGTTTTGAGGGAGGAACTATCCATCCCAATTTCAGAAGCAGCAATGACACCCCGAGCATTTTCAGAAAGCTTGGTGAGAACAGAGAATGGCACTGAGTTGTATGGAAGAGTGATTAAAAGAAAAGAAAGAAAATAAGCACAGCATGAAAGCAAGCTACAGAGAAGTGCCTGCAGAAGCAAGTTTCTAACTGTCCATCCAGCCTGCTGGATACCCCAGAGAAGGTTTAAAGTAAAACTGTCAGATTCTAGAATGCTTAAGGGAAAGAGTATAATGCACAAAGGAAGATGTACTTAAATTTACCATCATATCTGTTAAAAACTATTGCAGCATTTAAAAGTCACTTTTAATTTTTGGTCTTAAAAGGCTGTAAATATCAATACCCACAAAATATAGACTATATTTTCAATGCTCAGCTAGCTTCCATAGCCTGAAAGTTGCTATTAATCCCAAAACCAAGTGGTTTGTAGAGGTCTGTCTCCTTGAACTCTTTTAAAAAGGAGTACCAGTTTCTTATAAGCCATTAACAGTCTTAAATCTTTATTTCAAGCAAATACAAAGAATCAAGAGAAGACAATGCCTGCAGGTAACTGTTTGGTTTAGATTACCATCATTAGAAACAGATACATGTCCTTCCCCAGCAAACAATAAAAACCTTGTTTCTGCAGAAATAGTGAACAGTTCCTGAAGCCTGTATTAAAGTCAAGTTTAACTGAGCTGGGTACTTCATAAAGCAGTACTGACCTTCAGCAGAGCTACTCCTCACCTGCTATTTTACCAAATGAGGATTTAGAAATAGCTAAGACATGAACTTCATGTTTCTCGGAATAAAATGAAAAGGCTAAAGGGCTAAGTCCTCCTCTCCCACTGGAAACATAAGGTTCCTCATACAAGATAACCAAACACGGGTTTGCTACACTAAGAGAAAAACAAAACACACTTTTATCTCCCAATTCCTTCTTCTAGATTTATGGTAGATGCAGAACATAGAAGGAGTAAGGCCTTACCATCTGTATACCAAACACACAGCTACTACTGTTGGGCAACATATGATGTGCGCATCTACTGAATCCTCAGCTTATCTGTGCCTACAAGTAATGCATAAAGGAACATACTTCTCCAAATCAGTTTATACTGGATATACAAATCAAAGTACTACTCCCTTATGGGTGGGATAGTGCCAAGTATATCGTGATTACAAATTAAGTATAAGCATTTGCACTCCTGGCACACACCAGCCAAAATCAGACCAGATGCGAGATACTGCATGGGAAGTGAACTCCAATGCAGGATTGCAGCTTGTGTAATAAACACTGAAAGGTATAGGTGACTCCAAACAAAAGTATTTAAAGCAAATGGCCAATATCTACTGGAACACTGTGGTCTTAAATGTTGCTACCAAGGGACTCATCTAGACATCCATATCAGTAGCTTCTCATCATATTCAAGAGCTTTTGGATGACAGCACTGCTGGAGGAGAGCCACGTGTAACAGCGACTCCTGGGAGCCTGATTTATCAGTGCTGAGTCAGCCCCGATAGAAACCTCGCTGCTCAGCACTTCTTAGGAGGTCAGTAATCTGCTCCAATACATTATCTGGACTAATTTCAGAGTCCTCGGAGGTCTCCAGGGGGCGGGTGAGGCACCTGTCCTAACAGACAACGAGGCCTGAAGACAAAGCAGGACCACTGCAGGTTAAGCACGAGGAAACCTCTCCAACAAGCTGGCAGTGCCTGAGAGGCAGGCATCCACAAAAAAAAACCCACAAAAAAACCACCAAACCCAAAACCACAACCCCACCCCACCCCCCAAAACCAACAAACCCCCAAAAAACCCAAAACCACGAAGCAGACTAGATGCAAAATGCACATCTCCTAATCAACAGCGCAGGTCATGACAATTTAACTGTTAGAAGTCATAGGAACATGGAGGTAAGTAGCAACTATATTGTAAGGTAGAAAATAAAGTTTTAAGGATGCCAGAGCACAATTAAAGTTGCCCAATAATGCATTCTTTAAATACTTCTATATTGTTTCTAATAATTCTGCCTATTTTATTCTGTCCTGGGACTTACAAACAGCTATAAGATGTATCTGGAGTCTTAAGTACATATAAAGAAATTTTTTCATTTCAGACTCTGTATAAAACATTGCGTGATGAGAAATACATGCACTCAGTGGAAGCAAAACAGGAGAAAGATCACTGAATCTGTACTACTATTCACAACAGAAAAGCTTCAGTTTTAAAATATGAAGAGCTGCCTAAAAAGGCAGTTAATTTGGTTACGTTGCATACACTACACAAAACTGCAGAAGCCTAACCTGGAGCTATCAACAGACATCTCATTTCTATTTAAAATTGAAAAGAAAGTATTCTCAATACCAAACACTTGAATATTTCCGGACACAAATCAGTCAGATTTACCTTTTAGGGGGAGAAAAATATGGACAGGGAAAGCAGTAAACCTGTCTAGACTGACTTTTTGAAAGCTACTAACATGTTTTAAGCAGCTCGGAATATTATATTAATCCCAATGCAAGGCATCTGTGGAGAAATTATAGATGAGAGTCAAAATATGTAAGAGTTATTAATATTTCTCAATTATTAATAAGAGAACAGCTGTCCCTTTTTTTGCAGTTTTTCCCTAGATTTGGGCTACCATTGTAGGCCAAAGCTGTAATAAAGGCACTGTCATACTGATGCTGTGGGGATATCTAAACACTATGGATTTTAAGTGGTTTCAGTGCTAATTAATGGAACTTTACAGGCTGAAGTAGAAGTAGGTCCCTCTTTGGCAAAATATTATAATAAAAGACAAAGCAAATCTACAAGGCTGTGGTAAAGTACCGGACTTCATAAAAAAAGCAAATAAGATGTAATGGGGAAGCTAGCATATTTAATAGATAAAAATCTGTCTTTGCCTTTTTTAATTAAGTGCTATGCAAATATCTGTGCTTTTACATCTTCGCTTTCTTATGTACTCTAACAGAAGTTAATACCAACAAGCAGAAAGAAAACTAACATATCTGATCAGGTTGAGGTGGGTTTTTTTCTGTTTGTTCGTTTTAAACAAATTGTAAGTAGTATTTAGCATTTTCAATTATAAAGCAAATGGCATGTTTTGACTCCAGTCTTCGTAGATTTCAGCTCTTAAATTTCATTTGCACATAGGAATGATCTGATTAATCTGACAGATCTCCCACCTACAGTATTTTGGCCATTAAAAAAAAGAAAGAAAAAAGAAAAGAAAGAGCCTCTTACTTCACCATCACTACACTTTAGATGTATGCTTTCCCTGATCATAGGAAGAAACCTGAATTGGGAAAACAGCTGTCCCTGTGTGACATGTATCACTGAGTGAAAGGTGAAAAAGGAGCAGCTGAAAAAACCTTATTTACTCCCCAAGCAAAGCCAAAACAAATTTGTGACCAGAGAATAATCTGCTCCACAAGACTTTTGTATGTTACAAACCTGTTAGTTTCTATTTGAGCCAAGATTTATTTTATAACAAGATACTTCAGAAACCGTATCTTACGTTAACTCCATAGGAAAACTAAATTAAAATGTTTTACAGGAATTTTAAACACTGAGTTAGGGAACAGATGAGAGGTAAAAGAGAGAGAGCTCTTTCCGAGGTCTACATGCACTGCCTTGTGGAGATGTAGACAGCAGGAATAAAATCACCCAGCTCTCAGCACAGCACTTTCTTAATAAGGACAAAGAGTTGTTTCCCTTTGCGTCTAAGACACTGTCCTCATGAAAACAAGAGCAACGACAGAAACAGTAAATTTTTCAGTTATACAGTTGAGTTGCAGTTAGAAAAACATAGTAGGTAAATGCCTGGTCTTATCTGTGCTCCAAAAAGAAAGGTTTAAGAGATGGTTTGTGAAAGCAGCGCACTGCTTTCTCCCAGTGCTAACATCTGGGGGTCAACTCATGGTGCCACGCAGCCCATCATGAAGCACTTACAAGGCACAGACCCCAGCTGCTCTGTAGATATCTACCCAGGTGATGTAGGCTGGCACAAGTTTAAGGGTTTAAAAGGAAAATTCACATTTTTTTTCAGGAAGACCAAATCAGTTCAGAACACTGAATTTCCGATACAGTCCATATGGATTTAAGTTTCTGTTTCAGGTTGCTTTTTAAACCATAGTCTTTGTTTGATAAACATTTTTCCACGTCTGTTTTAGAAGCAAATATTCTGAAATGGATTAGGGGACTCTCAACACCCTGATTTTATGGCAGTGCTATACCAGGGATGTAACTCCTTATAGTGCAAGCACAAATGAGGCATTAAACTTACTTTTCCAAAGAAGCCTTTGAAGAACTTCCTTTCCTGGAGGAACAGGGGGGACAAGTCGAGCGCTATTACTGTAGGTAGCTAAAATGTCCCAGGGTTTCAAACCAACAAGCACACACAAGAATAGGGTTTGGAGGGAAAGGAAGGGGTTTTTAGAGTTATCCATGAGAAGGTGCGACAGGCAAATGTGAAAATAATCCCATGAAAATGCAGATCAAAGGGCACGCACACAATTCTAATAAGCTACTGCCCTGAAATTGGTGGAAAGAAGAAAACCTCAGCCCCAATTTCATGCAAAGTGGTTACTTTATTTTCACTCTCCCTTGTTTAGTCCCTTTTAGTTAGATTATAAACCAAACTTGGCAGCAGACATGGTGGTTAAACAATTAAAATACTGTACAGGCTCTTGTGAAATGCAAAGTTCTAACTCTGGAATTACAGTCAAGTTTGCTCTGTATTGATCACTCTTTCCCAAAGCAAATGCTTTGTAAGCAGAAGCAGCATGTATGGCTGGTATAAAGCAGGGTTAAACACTACTTTATTTTATTCCATTTATTTGTTGCTTTTGTTTACATGCTACTCTTACACTTCACATCTTATGCAGTCTTCTCTGAACAGTAAGGAATGTCATCTTACCTTGTGGTACAACTTAAACACAAATGCGATCCCTTCCCCTTTCACTCTTTCTAAAGCCTTCCAAGGCTTTATACAGTATTTATACAAATACTAAATATTCATTCTACAACTCTGAACTGATAGGCTGAACAAGACCCTTTAAAGTCAGGTCAGACAGGGACAGACAGTTAAGCAAGTGCAAAGATACCAAGAGCTGAACTACAACTTCCTAAATTTCTTCAGCCTGGAAGCAATTATACTGATTGCCCAATTCACATTAAGAAAAAGGCAGCACACAATTTTAAGCATATTTGCATGCAGTTTAGTTTACTGGCTTTATTTTGTTACCAGACTGTGAAAATAAAACCGCAAGATCTGAACCCATCTCCTGAAAGAACACTTCACCACGCCTGGCACTCTGCGAGCACAGCCACATGCTGCTCTGTGTTTGAGGGAAGCTGGCACAAAGCATTATCACTGTTCCTGCTATCTTTCCAAATTGTTTCACTTGTAAGAAAGCTATGGTATAGTAGTAACAGGGAGGACGTGGAGAGCTGCAGATGAGACAGTGTCTTTGTAACAGCCCCTGACCCCAGATTAACACTGTGTAATTCCAACCTGTTGATCGCTGATAACAACACCATATTAAAAATATTATTACAAATATCCTGAGGCAGTGTCTCAAGAATTGATTGGTAAACAAAGTTATATTTAAAACAAAGCTATGGTTCTGACGCAAGCCAACAAAGGCCAGGAAACACAAAGTTAAGGAGGGAGTGTCAATCTTGACTTTTCATTTCCTCACTTCTGCTGCTGTGTGCCTCTCTGCCCAATGTACTTACACAGAGCTTTTTACCAAGTATCTGTAACATATTTATGTCAACACAGACACTGTATAAAGAACATCTCTAAGTTCAGTCAGCTGAAAAGCTTAACAATTTTTAGAGGCAGGAACAGTTATGTATTTGGACAGGATATGCTAAACACTAGGAGGGGAACTAATGGATTAATCACAGCGTTGTGTACATAAGGAGAAGGGGTTGGATGCTGCTGCCAAGTTGAGCAATGACTATTGCATTACACTAAATAACAGCTTTTTAAAGATAGCAGAAGCTAAAGAGATCCACCAGAAGCTACCTCATTTTTAGGTGATGGTTAATTTTGCTCTCAGCAAAACGTTTGTTAAACAAGATTACTGTTTTTAATAAACTGGACAAGGTTAATGGAAAAGACATCATGCAAAATAGGTTTTAAACAACACTAAGTTAATGTAGTTTAGAGATAACTAATGCATGTTTTAAAATATTAAATTATGTCTCTTTACCTGCTAAAACAAGAACATATATTAAAACAAATGCATCATTTAAAACAAAAAGTGGCAAGTTAGAAACCAATACTACAGGCTAAAGCTCATTTAATATCAAAAAATGACACGAGAGAGTATACTTTTGTCTTTATATGCTGTTCCCATACCTGAGTCAAATACACTTACAGGGCCCTTACAAAGTTATTTTCCAGTTTGCGCTAAATATTTTAAATCCAGTGAGATGGTTCTGAACTAACCACTTAGAGCTTAGTGTCCAAACACAAGGATCCTACCAGATATGAAGTGTATACACAATTAGCAATATATCCTACTAAGGGAAAAATGTAAGCTCCATTGGTAATATAAACCCATGTTCATAATAGACTGATAGCTGAATACATGGGTTTCTTATCTATTAATGAGGCTGCGGTGCATTTCATCAGACAGAAAATAGGGACATAACTCAAGTTTGTCTTCATTCATTCTGAACTATATAACAACTGCACATTATAGTATTGTTGGTGTGTGATTTCAGAGCTATAAAACTGTAACAGAATACAGTATGGATGAGGGATTCTCTAGCTAAAAGTGGCTTCTTTTACTCAGTTGTCAATTAAACAATGCCTGAATAAAATGCTCACCATCATCTGGTTTCAAGTTCTGCAAGATGTAATGCTCAAAAATAATCACGCCACATTAATCAAGCAGGTAATAAAAAAAAAAAACCTGAAAGGTTAGGTTATTTCCCACAATAAAGAGACAGAAAGATTTGTTTGCATCTTTTCTTTCAAAAAGCAAAGTAGAAATTAAGCTATTCCTAAAACCAAGATTAACACTGTTCTATGTTCTTCTTGACAAATCCCATAAAATGTTTTAAAATCCATTAGTCAGCCTTAAAAAAGAACAGGCTTCAGTTCTGCAAATGAATTGCCAACTGTTGGAGAACAAGAATTAAGAGGAAAAAAGTTTATCTATCAAAATAAGTAAAGATAGACAGAACTTAATTTTAGAAGCTACAAGATACAGGTATTTCAACAATTCTGTGTAATTTTTATTGACTGGATTTATAAAACCTCCATGTTACCTGCAGAGAAAACAATAAAGATTAAAAGAGGTCACATACATTTCAATGCAGTTTAGCCCTATGAAAGGTGAAGTCCAATTTCCCTTAAGTTAGTCTTTCAGTTGGAGCACTGCAGTTCAAACTTGTAATTCTTTCAAGACCAAGAGAAAGCCCATCAAAATAATCAAGTACTGTGAAAGCAAGAGACTACCAAAAGAACAAACTGTTTTCTTATCATATTCCTTGCATGCTAAAACATCATCCAGTGGTTTGGCTTTTGCTAATTAAGAGAGCAAATTGTACAGAGAAGAGCTTTCAGTAATATTAGAGTCCTAAAGAAATGCCCCCGGTTTAAAACCTACACGCTGGGGGTCGGGGGCAGGGGTTGAATTGCAGTGAGCAGCTCCAAATGAACCTTGGATCTGATGGAGTCTAGCAACTAAAGCACACAAAGTAGTTTCAGTAATCTGAATCTTCCTCTTGGGGCCCAATGAGAATTTCACCTCTGCTTCTCAACTTCCAACACTGACAAAAGAGACAATGCAGATAACAATCGTTAAGAGACATGCGCTGGTGTCCAGTTTATATATAGACACCAAAAACTTCAAACAGCAGAAGAAATAAAAATTATCTGAAGAAAAACACTGAATTTATGAGAATGGGTAAATTGATGCCATCCACAATTTGGAATAAAGACATAGCACAGAAGAGGGAAGAGAGATTATTTACTTCCAGAGAATGCACTGTAGAAGTCAGATATCCAAGTCTGACATTTGAATCAGCAATTCGGGTGATCAAGAATCATAAACCTGGAATTATCCAGATTCCAGAAGAAACTGGGCACTATGCCTTTACTGTGTCTCATTATTTATAAGCTTAGGTACACTTAACTGGCTTGTGGGCTTAAAGTTTATAAAAAACTAGAGAATAACTACTTCACAACATAGCTCCCTAGGGAACAAAATGAGAGAAGTAGCATGAAGTAGATACTGCAGTGTTATTTGGTGTGCTGATAGAAAGTATTCTGATAGAACAAAAACCAGAATGGGACAAAACCAGATGCAATTCATTATGTGGTCATTACTTGCACTTTTAGTTACATAAACTAAACCCACAGAATAAAGAAACTAATTTATATTTTGTATGGCCCTTTTTAATAAAAATCAATCACCAATCACTGTTGGACTGAATGGGAACAGATGGGATGCAGCTTTAACAGGTTGCTATACATTAGCTGAAAGAGAAAAGAATGAAAAGACTTGATTTTAATCAGAGCACTAAACCAGTTCAGAAACTTTACAGGAGAACAGAAGGAAGAAAAGATAACCTATAATCCTCTGTCATGTGCTATGAAGAAGGGAAGAACAAGTCTAGTTGGAAGTTGAGCTCCCACATTTGGTAAGGAAAAAAAGTGATGTCCAGTAGCAGATATTTTAAATTAGGAAAGGTACAGTAGAAGTGTTTGATGTACTTTCAGTAATTTTGTTGAGCTGCAAGGATACAAGAGTTTCTTCCACTAAGGCATCACTGAGGGATGTATATAGCTAGGACATATAAAGGAAGTGATGAAAAGGATTGCAGTTCTCTATCTCCATTCAAACTTCAAATGTTAATGTCCTTTCTCCCTCTGTTCTCTTCAATGCTGTTTCAACCTCAGTTCCTTGATAGACTGATCACTGCCTTTGCGGAGTTTGCTATTTCCACAAGATTTTGTGATATTACTACTGCAGGAAAGAGATGACAAGACCTCTTCAAATGAGCCACAGAAATACAAAAGAGCTTTGAACGAGTGCCATTTACAGGAGCAAACGTTCACAGAAGCCAAACTAAGAGCAGGCCACTTCATGACATATCAGAATTAGGCAGCCTTCAGGCCACTTTGAGCAGATGCAAGCCAGATTATTTCATGCATGACTACAATGTTGCAGTGCATTAGAAAAAAGCAGCCTAAATCAAGTAATATTTTGTATAATAACAGTGAATTAAGTCACTATTAAAGTGGCAGGCAACAGAGGGAGAGAGAGCGGGAGAGGAAGAGAGAGAGAGAGGGAGAAAGAACTGTTAAAAAACAATGACTAAGTCCCATGTGGGTACCAACTTAGTCTGAAAGGTCACAGAGGATTTTTACACATTTGTTTTGCAAATGGTTTCTGCAAGTAGGAAGAACAGTTGTAACTCTCTCCCTCTCATCATCAGATTAGCATGTCCCCCTAACCACAGCAGTGCTCTCAAACCAGCCAACTGTTCTCCTAACATGGGTCAAAAGTTCAGTCCTTAGCTGGGGCACTGCTGCCGAACGGACCTTTTCCAGTAATGCTCACAGCCCCAAAGCCAACCTTTTCATGAAACAAATATACATACAGATTTCAGTCTCTTCACAGCATCTTCACAGATATGCATTCCTCTGGATTCATCCACTTCAACATGTCCCAAGTACTGCAGGAAAGAGAATAGGGGGAGAAAAGCTTAACAGTAGCTCCTTAAACACCCTGGTTTAAAAATCCAATCTCTGAATTCATCTCAGTACAGCTGAGACGATAGACACTAACAGCACTTTGCTAGCCTTCTTTTGAGACCTGTATTTGGAGGTTTGACTTTGTATTTATATGGGCCACCAGCATAAGTAAAAAAACATAATACATCTAGTAATTCTGAGGTAAAGACAGACTTCTCTTACTCGGGGAAAAAAAATTAAATTGAAAAGTTGAACTGTATTTTCCTGCTTATTCAGAATGAGCTTTAGTCACTTTTTTTTACTAGTGTGGTGTGAAAACCTTAAGTCAATATAGAGATGACTGTGAATAAATTATTTTTGAATAATGATAAATATATTTAGTATCAAAAACAGAACGATACTACATACTAAAATAACCAAATATATTTGAATGTTCATTCCCAAATACAAGAGATTTCAATCTTGCAAACAGAAAACATCCTTCTTTCCCTCCCCCTGCCCGCTTTTAAAAGTTGTAAACCAAAATTTTTTATCTTCATTACAACACCAGGCTCTTATGTGGACACTGAAACATTCATTATTCTCACAAAAAGTTTTTAAAAATATCAGTTTTCTGGATATTCATCTTATCCAGCACTACTTAAAAAAACAGCAAAACAACAGCAAATAGAAACTGTAAGTTTCAAAGCTTTTAAATTAATAACCTAGAATAATATTAGCCTGCAGAGAAAGCAATTTCAAGAAATACATCAGACCGTAGTGCTCAGGGTACTGTGGATAGTTTCGGGGGGGGGGGGGGGGGGGGGTGGTTCTAAGTTTTCCAATTTCTCCCCACCTTTTCCAGTCATAGTTCTTTTTGATAGGGGAAGGAAATGTTCTCTCAGAAACATTCATATCCTTATTCAAAGTACTTAACTCTTGAAGAAAACCATAGAAACTATTAAATAAAAGCTTTCTGAAGTTTTGTAGTAAAAGGAATAGGTCAAAAAAAACTTACCCAATTTATGTGGCATTGTAAGAATTGTATGCAATTCAGCATTTATATTCTAGACTAGCTAGAGAGTGAAGAAATGGGTTTAAAATATCAGAATCCATACTTGTGTCACTTAATGCAGGGGTAAACCTAGGTTTAATAATCTATTGAAAGTCCCACTCCATCACAGAATATTGTCATGAGTTATCTAAAATCTCCCAGTTCTTGTTTCATTAATTAGGACAGCATACTTAACTAGATGGACAAAAACCATTTCACTCGAGCACCATATTGAAGCACTCTATCAGAATAATGCAACAAATTCAACTAAATGGACAAACTCAGACTGTTTTAAAGATTCAATAGAAATTTGAAAGTTGAGGGTTTTTTCACGCAAGGCAAGATGCTCCAAAAGAGGAGACTCTACATATCACCCTAAATATCATTAAACTGCTGAAAGATTTAAAAGATCTTGAGTGACAGAGGGCTTTAACATTGAATCTCACTATGTGGCATTTTTAAAACAGAATAAATCTGGATGGAACAATTCTGCAAGAATTTCATTTAAACCAGCCCTCACAGCTGGAAAACAGCTTGAAAAATAAATTGCATAGAAACTACAAGATAAATAAAAGAGATCTAACACTTTAGAGCTTTTTCAAAATGAGTTCTGTGAGGCTGAAGCCTTATAATTGAATGCTAGAGCTGCCAAAACGGCAACTGTACTCTCTCAGCTGAGCTTGCTGAACACTTGCGCAAGATCTTAATTTCTCCAGAACAAACACTAACTAGAAAATTTTAATCCTAAAAATACATGAATAGTAACAACTAAAGATGCATTTACTATGTGTCTGGAAGTATGTATTTATATCAATAGCTATCATAGATGGATCTTTGTTTCTGCCATGACTCCTCTGGAAGTTCCAGAGATGCAGAAATTCTGTGGTTGTACGTATTTGTCACAGGAAAATTTTGAGTTTAGTAACTTAAGAAAGTTTGTCAACTTCTCTTTAAAAACAGAGGGATATAGACAGGAACAAGGCTGAGGTTTATAGAGGACAGAAAAAAAAAAGATATATGCATGGAATGAGCCATCTAGTTTGCATCACCATTAAGTATCATACAAGCAGGGGACCACTTTCAGATTTCCTGAGCTATCTGCCCATCTCATTTACCCTACTGTAGGCAAAACATTTCCAGCTGAAGATCCAAACCATTCAGTCCCTGTACTTGGCAACCTGCCTTTTGCTTGGAAAAGAGAGAAACAGAAGAGGGTAAATATTGCCTCATGTCACACTCCAAAACAGACAACCATTTTCCCCTGTGTTGCCAAACCTCTATTCAAGTCCCATGCTTCAACTTTCAGCAATCAGTCATGCCACTGCTGCTAGAGACAGCAAGTTTAGCTGCAGTTTTCAATACTGCTTCCACTCCAGTGAATGGAGACATTATTGCACATATCAAGGGCATCTACCCACACCAAAAGGGTACAATCCACAGACCTCATTGAGCATCAATCAATTCTGAATTATAAAAGAAATTACACTGCCACACAATCCTTCTTTATGATATAGAGGACAAAAGGTGCTTTGTTTGCACTTACACTTTAAGCCCTTCATCAAAAAAAATCTTGTTCTTCCCATTGCACCATTTTTGCAGAAGCCAGAAGCTCATCACTATCAGTTTCAGCGGCCTTGTACATTTTACAGGCAGTTTCAAAATTCTTCCTGGTTTTTTTCTAGGGTGGGGTGGTGGTGTGTTAATTCCTTGTAGATCCCAATAGATTTTTAAGTTTCTTTCTTGTAAAAACAATTTTCAACTGTATAATCAGAATGCTGTGGTCCTCTTCTTTTTTCAGCCAAGTGTCCCTTAAGCAGCAGGTCCCCTTCCAAGTCTTCAGACTTATTTCTAAAAACTTCCCGCCCCAGGCTGAGAGTAGATATACATGGCTTCTGTAGTTATCCAGTGCTACAACAGTTATCTGACTTCTAATGGGTAGTAATCAAAGACGTAAATATTTTTTCAGGAAACTTGGCAAACAGCTCTGCTACAGACTGAGACCTTTTCTAGTACCCTTACATTTTAATCCCAAGTGTTAAATTGTAATTACATCACAACCTAACCTTAAATTTGAAATATTAGCTCAACTTATTAGTGCAACAGCATTTTAGAAATGACATTTCAAAATTTAATAGAGAAAGAAAAGACAGCTGCTAGTTAGATTAAGACATGGTCTGCTCCTTACAGCCTGAAATTGCAGTTGAACACCAGAATTCAGGACTTAACAAAAATAAACCATCACCAAACTCTGTTGTCCGATCACATGAGAGAGATTGCATGGAAACCACTTTGAAAAGCAGATACACAAATCCCACACTTCTATACATAACCTTTCAGGATCTCCGAAAGGAACTTCCCTTTCAAACAAAATGAGAAGAAACATACTGTGAAGTGCCTGGGCAGCGAATTGTCCTACATAAGTAAAATCTCATGCAAATCCATAACGGCACATTACCACAAACACACTCAAGGACTGGGACACATAATTACTGGGTGCACAAAATCAATGTGAACTGCATCAGCCATACCATGGTGGCTGATGACTTTGTAGAAGAGTAAGGAAGGGCGTACCCCAGACATACTTGTAAAGAGCACTCCTTGTCACAAGGATCACTGCAGCTAGCATTCCTGGAGCGAGCGAGTACTCTTCCATCATGAAAGTGCACATGGTAGGAATGCAGTATTAATATTGAATGCATTCGTACTTAATTTCCATAGCAACCAATGAATGATAGTCATGACATCAGCAATTCTCAGCCATAAGATGTTCTGTAAGAGGTTTAATCATTATACCAGAAATTAACCACCAATGCTTTTACAGAAAGCTAGAATCCTTGTGGGCAGAGTCCACATACAAAGTAACAAAATAAAAGCTCTGATTCAAATAAAATATTTTCACGGGCTGTTGGAGAAGCCCTTAACACAAACATTTTTAAATAGAAGTATTGCTTATATTAACATTTTCAGAAAAAAAAGATGAGATGATGGTACAGCAAGTAATAAAAAACAAAACAAAACAAAACAAAAACTTTCCCTCTTCACCTCTGGGCTTTATGTTCTCTTTCACAGACAGCGGTGTTTGGTATCAATCTCAAGTCAAACAGAAAGCAATCAACACAGGAACAAGTTAAACTTGCACATAGCAAAACGCCCTTAGAACTTGAAAAGTGCTTGAGAGACTTTATTCTTTTTCAACAATTTAAATTTTTTCCAACTTCATCTAAAAATGAACAACTTAAGTTACTATATCAAGTGTTTTTGGTGAAGCTGTCCTACTGCCTTACCCCAAATATACACTATTAAATTGCTCCTAAGAAAACATCAAGGGCTGATGTATCAGGTCAGAAACAAAACAAATCTACCATCTGTGTCCTAGTACAAGAAATACTGCCCTGATCTTCATTCTTTGTTTTCATTTCTTTCACAAATACTTGGCTGACTCAGTTTTCAAAATTTCAAACTTCAACAATAATAGCTGGCAAAAAGAAAGATCCTTCACCAGAACTTCTTCCACCTGGACAACTCACTCTAGCCAGTTTTCTTTGCTGAAGCCTGGTAATGTTATTACAGTTTCTCTTCCAGACACAGCTACGCAAATCACTGAAGTTCCCTCTGTATCAGATGTTCACCTGCACCGTTTCATTTGCAATAACAGATTAGGTTCTTCAGATTACATCTGCAACTAGTCGGATGCAAGAAATGAGCTTACTCTAAGTCTTGGCCAAGGTGTCCCATGCTAGGGAACTAGCTGCCATAGAGAGAAGTATACCACCACCTCCTTGATATTTTTCCTAGAGGCAAAGACATTCCTCTTTCTTCCTCTGTATAAGTACTATTCTTTCTACAACTGGAGTATTATTTGTAACAGTAAGACTGACTACTTGGCATCTGCATGTGTAGATATGCTTCTGGAATTGGTATTGTTCCAGAATTAAAGCCTGAGCTCCACAGTTTCACAGTAAAATCCTGTCTTGCAAGTAGACATAAGCTTAAATCTAGAAAGCCTAGATACATCTTAGAGCTGAGCTACTTTTCCACTGACTTCTCTAAGATTTACATTCCAATATTCAATAGTTTATTTCTCTCCTCTCTCACACCCATGGTCTTGCTTTTTTAATTCATTGGTTTGAAAGAGATGTTTGCTTAGACAGAGCTGTAGAAGCACAGACAACAGAAACTCCATGATTAAGCATCAACAAACTAAGTTTAATCCTGCTTAGTCAAAGCTACAGGTTAGTTACAATACTACACATCCTTAGGGTCCAACTTCTTCCACTTCCCTAAGTCACCAGAAATGAAAACACTTCATCAATCTGTTAAACCCCTCAAAACAGGAGCTGTAAGTAGCCTATGACTGCTAAATGTCTCTGAATAGTGTGGGTCAAAAGAATCCAACTAAAACCAAACCAGTATCTATACCAGTAGTTCTCCATGTCTCTTCACATCACACCCACCTAAGAGCCACACTGTGCATTTCACTTACTGGTTCTCATACCATATTTATCAGTGTGAACAGAAACAACACTGTGAGGAAATAACAAACATTTCCAGTTAAGACTATGGAAAATGAAGTAGCAAAGCTCAATACAGGATACACAAATGCTATATTCTTCATATTCTCACAAATCCCTAAAACAAGGCAGGGAAGAAACTCAGGAGGTTATGTAGGAGAGCACTTGCCTCAAGGCGGGATCTACTTCCACATCTACATCAGAGAAGTCAGCCTTGAAGTATTATGACATTTCTGTAACTGGAGATCAATAAGGTAGACCTTCTACTCTGTAGCTTACATGCCTCACTGTCAGAAAGGGAGGCTGTTTTGCTGAGTTGCTGTTGTTAATGCCTATCCTAAATTTCCCTTGATGAGGCTTAAACCCACTATTTCTCCCAGACCCTTTACAGCTTCATGTATGTACTGTTAGACTTAGGTTTTCAACTGTTTGCTCTGATGTGCAATTCCTACTTTTCCAGGACAGCATTAGTAAATAAATCTAAAATTTTCTTTAAAAAGAAGAAAATAAAAGAAAATCAAGTGTTGATAACACAGTTTTATAAACACACTGCATGGGTGCACATTGTACCTTTTCTTCAAGTCCTGCAAAAAATTCAGTTTCCATTTATGACACTGGAAATCCCTCAATTTTAAAGAGCAAAAACACTCAATTAAAAAGTATAACCGAATGACAACTTTTTTATTTCCAACACCTAAATTACATTTTAAAAGACATCCAAACCATTTGTATGGCTCTAAACATTAATAGTCATATCTTTAAAACAATGCAAAGTTTACCAAACAATTTAAGAATTTGACCTTGGCCAAAGACAGCAGGGTTTCAAAACTGAGTAAGAAGTTTCATTTAAAACTCCTTGTTTGCAAGGCTATTCAAAGAAAACTAAGGGTTGGACCCAAGCATGAAAAGTTTAAAGATTAGGGATTGCATTACATTCCCTTTAATCATGACAAAAATGCATAGGAATATATTGCAGGCAAGTCTTCCACCTTCTGTGATATCACCATTCTTTTATAATTAGCTGTCTTCAAGATTTTTTCCTGTGACCTTAAATGCTGCAGGATTTTAGAAATGTACCCTTACTTGCTGCTGGGTTAGCATTCAGTAGCAATGGTTATTGTACATTGCTAACATCAGTTCATGCCTTAAGAGGTAGGGATTTGTAGTGTTTAATGTGTAAGGCTGTGCAACGTTTCAGAAATCCGCAGATTTGTCACATTAACTTCTTAAAAATACTTAACATAGTTTCCAAAGACTATTCAAGCATCTCAAGCTTTCAGTGTCAAAAATATCACATGCCTAACTTAAAGGCAGTTCAGCATCAACATGCTGGTAAACTCTTTCACAGCTACTATTATTTCAAACTAGAAGTGCACTTAAGAGAGAAAACAAAAGCCACAGTTACCTGTGCTGAGTACCAGTCTTTCTGATCTGGAGAAATAGAATAGCATGCAAGCTGTATTTATAAACTGATTAAAAATAAGAAGTTATTTTTAATATGACATTTATAAATTTGCAATATATAAGCAATAAATATTAATATAAGCTTAATATATAAGCAATAAAGTTCAATATGTAAATTCCAGAACTAAAAAGAGGACAACTAGGCAGCTACGAGTGGTGCAAAAGCACACAGCAAAGTGACAGAAATGGCCTATTTCCTACTGATAGCAGTTTCAGCAGGGCCTTGTATGGCCTAATGACATAACACACTGCTGGGTCACAGGGACCCCAGGGATGAGAACTGACACTCAGAGGTCCCAGTGAGGATACTCCACAGGTCTCAGTGCAAGTTGTTCCCTTTTCTTCTATCTCTGCTTGAATACAGAACAATGTGGTGTCCTCAACATCTCCCACCAAAGCAAGAGCTAGATAGAAAATAGCTGAAGAATATTTACTCTAAAAAGTCAATTCTTATTTGTCAACACTAACCACAGAAATCAAGATTCAGTTGAAAGGCTAACTCACATAATACCAGGCACTCAACAGCAAATCCTGGACTTCAAATTCAAAAATACAAATGTGGTTTGCTACTCTTCCACGTGGACTTTTTTCACTGATATCTTTAGTTTTCCAGTTGGAATAAATGAAATAAAAAATGCAAGTGAACTTGCAAGCTACAGGCAACAGTAGCCTTAGATGCATTAAGGTCGGAAGAGATTGACCACCAAAACCGTGAAAGTGACAGAATAAAGCTAATTAAATTAATCCAAGATATATGTGACTTGCATCTTCTAGAACCACAGGTAAGAATCAGCTGCTAATATTCTGTTTAACACATCCAGTTGGTTAGAACCGCCAAGAACTTGCAAATGTTTGGTTTGTTTAGTTCTGTTAAGTAGAGAAATGACCTAATTTTTCTGATATAAATTTCACAGGCCTGTTACTCTGAAGTGCATTTGTATGAATAAAAACTACTTACCCAGAGGGACATTTGAAAAGGCATTTCAGACAAAAGAAGCCCTAGTGTCAAATATTTTAGTCATTAAAACATAGAACAGCTGCATGTTCTCAGTGAGGTAGCGTCTGGAGCAAGAAAGCAAGTTTGAAAATGTGTATGTCAATGAACTTCATTTTTTGCAATTACAATGTATGAAGATCATGTGAAAATAAATTATCGCACTGATAAGCACGGCTGTAATGTCTGTTAGAACAATCCACTTCTGAACAGTTTTAAATACAATGTCTCTGTCAAAGTCCCTTACACAGTACACAGTTTTTCTCTCAGAGGGAAGATTCACTACTGAAACACAGTAGTTACTTTTTAGTTTGTTAGGATAGTGGAAGAGAATTCGCCCCCCGAAAGTATACTTCTGCAGATTTTCCAGCAGCTGTAACAGTGCCACATTTAATAATGGGGCAACTCTGAGAACATCTATAAAAGCTGCAATGTATCATGCCTCCCACCACAAAAGGTAGGAGAGCAATACCATTATGTTTCCAATGGAATAGCAAAAGTCTGCAAGTCACACTTGTCTAAACACAAGTTTAACATCCTTTTCATACTTCTGCTGACAGACAGGCACCTGTCTCTCTGCTGATCCGGTGGAGTACAAAAAAACCATTCACTCGTATGCTCCAGCATCCTGGCTCTTCTTTCAATGTAACTTTAGCAGATTCAAAGCAGTTTACGCAGAAGAACACTGCAGGAAACCCAGTAGCCATTCCAAGGCCCTATTTTGAATGTGTCAAATTACCACCTCAAGTGTGTTAGATTCCCAACACAGTGAAGAGCTATCTGTAAATACATCCTACACACACTAAGATGACTGAGAAAATCTATGATCAGTAGCTGGTTACATACAACACAGTCACTCCAACTAGTGGAAAACACAGACTGTTAAACAAAAAAACAACCAAACAAAAAAAAAACCAACCTGTTACTGCCCAGAAGTAACAGTACGTGCCCCCAGGATTATCACCACCTCCAAATCTATGAGCATGGCACTGGAGAGAACCAACTGTGCATCAAATCCACTTCCCTGAATTTAAAAGCAACAATGTAATAGGAATTTTGTCAATACTCTCCACAGAGCATGTTCTCTACCAAAATGAAGACGATCCATTGGTGCATCAGATTTGCTCAAAATCCAACAGCTCACTTATGGACTTTAATTAACAATAAGGATCAGCTGTGGATGTAGCACAGAAAAGCTTCAACATAGAAAACCTTTCAATAACATTAAATCTGTTTGCAGCACAGCATCCTCAAAGCACAATAAATTAGCAGCTACTGGAGTCCCTGTCCAACCCTAACAGAATGAAGCCCAGAGGCAGGATGAAATCCTATTTGCAATGTGACTTTCAAAGTGCTTCCACACATTCTGTAATATCTAAAAAAGGATAAATCTGTGCTAGCACTCTACAAACACCCCAACTCTGGGCAAAATATAAATGCTCAAAGGCAAGAAGTTAGAAAACAAAACAACTTAATGCTACTACAAAAGAGTAACTTATTGTCATGGCTTAAGCCCAGCCAGCAGCAAAGCACCACAAAGCTGCTCCCTCAGTCCTCCCCCACCCCAGCCTGAGTGGGATGAGGAGGAGAAAATATAAAACACTCATGGGTCGAGACAAGGACAGGGAGGCATCACTCACCACTTATGGTCATGGGCAAAACCAAAATCAATTTAATTTACTACCAATCAAATCAAAACAAAGATAATGAGAAGTAAAACCAAATCTTAAAACACCTTCCCCACACCCCTCCATCCTTCCCAGCTCAACTCCACTCCCCATTTTCTCTCCCTCCTCCCCCCCAGCAGCACAGGGGGGACAGGGAATGGGGGTTGGGGTCAGTTCGTCACACCTTCTCTCTGCCGCTCCTTCCTCCTCAGGGGCAGGACTCCTCACTCTTCTCCTGCTCCACCGTGGGGTCCCTCCCACGGGAGACAGTCCTCCATGAACTGCTCCAACATGAGTCCTTCCCACAGGCTGCAGTTCTTCACGAACTGCTCCAGCGTGGGTCCTTTCCCCAGGCTGCAGTCCTTCAGTCTCAGGCTGCTCCAGCGCGGGCTTTCCGATGGAGTCACGGCCATCTTGGGGGCATCCACCTGCTCTGGCATGGGCTCCTCCCCAGCCTGCAGGCGGGCATCTGCTCCTCCATTCACTTCCATGGGCTGCAGGAGGACAGCCTGCCGTCTCACCATGGTCTTCACCACAGGCTGCAGGGGAATCACCTCCTCCAGTGGCTGGAGCACCTCCTCCCCCTCCTTCTTCACTGACCTCGGTGTCTGCACAGGGGTTCCTCTCACATCCCACTCCTCTCTCCGCTGCAGGTTTCCCTTCTTAAATACGTTATTGCAGAGGCACTACCACCTTTGCTGATGGGCTCGGCCTGGGCCAGCGGCGGGTCCAACTTGGAGCCGGGGAAGGTTCCGGCAGCTTCTCACAGGAGCCGGCCCTGCGGCCCCCGCCTCCGCTACCAAAACCCTGCTACACAAACCCAAACCAGATATCTTTCACCCATCAAACCTTCATGATCTTCCTCTTTTACAAGAAAAACCAACAGCAAATGTTCCCTACTCTGCATTTGCACTAGTCTCCTCTCTCCAAAAAAAAGAGCAAGCATTTGAAGAAACAAAGCCCTCAACATGGCTGCTATTACATTAGTTTCACATGTTTTACTTTCATACAGAAAACCGTAAAGACAGCTGTAGAGACATTTGTTAACAATTCTTAGGTCAGCACCAGCTATACAGGTAAAATCTTTGTCATCCCTGCAAAAGCCAGACTCCAGACTTGCCACTCAGCTGTGCTTTGAGCTCCAAAGAACTGTGGATGATGATTTTTAGAGAGTGGGCAAGGCAGACACAGAATAAGGACAGACTAACTCCCTCCTCCCCGTCCCGAAACATATTAAACCGTGGCTGAGCCGCTATACTACAGGCAATGGAGCACTCTGGAATTCCCTTTTAGGAACCTTAAGAAAATGAAGACATTTTCACCATATTTCAGATTTGAATGCATTCCTATTCATTAACCATTTTTCCCAAAATATCTCAGTTTATTCTGCTCCATTGAGGAGCACCAGGAAGAAAAGTCACCCCATCAGATATTTAAGGACATAGGAGACAGCATACTTTTCCTGGAACATATGAATTTCTGAATAATACCCAAGAACGGCGTAACAGGATACTCTCCTTCAATAGCACAAAGTTCTATTCTTTTTGCAAGCAAAATATAGTACCACCCACTAAACCGATGACTCTACATCTGGTTTATCTCGTCCACTCACAATAGCATACTTCCTGTCTGTATCTATTAAACACCAGTTAACACCCACTTTGCATCCCAAGCCTAATAAAAGTTTCCACTACTGCCCATCTCAAGGCACAGTATTTAGGAAGACAAATTCTAATCAAATAAGCTAAAACACCTCTTAATGTCAAATTGTTCTGATTTTAAGTTTTCATCTAATTGCAAATTCTTTAAATATTAGTAGTCTACCATTCTGACCAAATCAAGAAATATATGCGTTTACTTCACAGTATTTTTTCCAAAGAACAAATTAAATTAATTCAGTGAATTCCAATATAAAGCCAGCAAATAAGGGTAAATAAGTCCCATTATGATGACAGGATGCAAAGACTCATCCATTTCTATGCCTCTTCAGCACAGAATAGCCCAAAACCTTTTTTTGACTTCGGGTACATGTGCCCAGAATAGATGAATGCTTCATTTAAATACAGGAAGCATTTGTCATTATAAGTGCAAGTCCTGACTGAGAGTTAAAAAAAAAAAAGTCAGTCTTTAAACTGCAAGAAGTGGTTCACACCCTTTGTGTTCAGTAAAGGACTGAAAAAGTTTGAGTAAAACTAAATGTCTAGAAATTGAGCATTTCACTTTTCAGCCTCTGTAATGGCTAAATTATTAAAAAATGATGATTCTCAAGCCAACAGCTCTGTTCTCTCATAGGCAGTGTTAAACCGTAATCTAAGTTTGAGCTTCCACAGAGCAGTTACTCACTTTCAAAGCTCTGGCAAAACACCATCTCTGTTTAGTACTGGATTACAGTTCCTTCCTTCTAGCAGAAAACTAACACAAGACAAAGGCAAATAAAGCAAGCAACCATAACAAACTAGAAACATTAAATACACTTGAGTATATGTAAAAGCACACATAAGCAACTATAGTAGGGTAAAGTAGGGCATGAACCTAGTGTGAAAGTTAATCAAATTTATTGTAATCTGCACATACCCACAGCTTTACAAAAATATGTAAGTCAGTTTCAAGCATTCCACCTAGCAACATCACCTGTTTAACTATCAGACAGAATTACTTTAAGTATAATACAGATAAAAACAAATAAGAGGTCCTTAGGTGTTAGAACCATACATTGTTTTCCTTGTGCATAGATATTTAATCTGTTAGTTTTCCATAAGAGTCATCTGCTTACAATCTAGTGTAGAGTTAGTATTAGTGTGCCTTGAGGAAGAAAGCTTTTGATCACAAGGGGAGTGTATACAACAAGATACCTTAAATTTCAGAATTATTTTCATTATTGTATTTCTTAAGTATTAATATAGTATTCTAAAATATTAAAATAATATTGTTTCTTAAATAAAGGGGAAGGATAAATGGTAACACATAAGAAAATACCTATTTATAATACTCTGATAATCTAGAATGAGTTCTCAGAATTCAAAAAGGTAATTTCAGTTTCACATGCATTAATAGTCTGTAATATATACACACAAAAAATCATAGCACAGAAGACACAAGTTAGCAAGTGCTTATAACCTCAAACACTGGAGGAAACCCAGGTGTTACTTGGTAATGTTTTCAATTATCAAAAGGGAGGAAGAGATTCCTTTCCAAGCACAACCCACCGCTTACCTTACAAGTCAAACTGTAACCGTAACTCCACTTTTAACAGAGAGAACCGAGTACCTTTCCATGCAATCCAAGAGGTCTATCATTTCTGCTCTTCCAGAAAAATGAAGACAAATATTATATTACTCCTCTGACTAGCTACATGATTTATTTCAACTAGATAATAATGTAGGATATCTCAGACAGTGATTTTCCAAGTCATTTGTTACATGAGTCATCTGGCTTTTAAAAAAAAGCCACAATCTTTGCAATGAGAGCTGACTGTAAAATAGGTCAGTGTGTAATGAAGCATGCTGCGGGCTTATGCTTGCCAAAAAAACCCCAAATAATAATTCATGGTAAGAGTACCTCATGGATATGCAAAAGAAAGGCAGAAACTCTTACCTTAACAGGAAAGCTACACTTGCCAGTACGAACACCTTCTTCATCAGTCTGCCACTGGTGAGGCCTACTGGCCTCTGGGACATAGACATCTTTCTTTCTCCTAAAGCTTTGCCGTAATTTGTTCATTTCTCAGATTTTCACGTCCTAGAAGAAGAAAAAAAGAGTACTGCCAATAGGCACCAAAACATACATTTAGCCACTTTGGGTCAACCACTATCATGACAAATGTCCCTGTGAAAAATCTGAGCTTCTGCAAATATGAATGGAGGTACCTGTGAAAGGAAAATATTTTGGACATAGATTCTGGGAAAGATAGATATTCACTTCAAAGTGGAAAACACAAATCCACATTACTTTTTTAATACCTTTCCACAGCAACTGAAGCATTAGACCCCGGAATAACTATTACTCTGAGCATAAGGTTACCCAAAATAGCTGACAGAGCAGCTCTGAAGAGTGATGCGCATGAAATCCTGCCTCCCTGAATTTAAACACCTACCTAGAGCAACCAAGCAGGACATGAGTAGCACAAGCTTCCAAGGCACCCATGCAAGGATTCATAGCCCTAAGTCTGCTCCTAAAATTAGGTGCTTTAAGTACGAGTGATAGGTTCATGCTTCTACTGAGGGGTACAGCCCAGCCCTTGCTTAGTCTACTGGTAGAAGTACTTATGTTTAAATGAGAAATGCACTGAATTTACTTCCACGTCCTGGGTAAATCTCTAAACAATTACATAGTCTTACCTCTTCAAAGGGGGAAGACAGTTCTGTAATTACACTTCCAAAGCCTAGAATTAGATGCTTTTTATACACTCTTCTCTTATTTATCAGTTTCTATATACAAGCCAATCTATACTTTAGACATGCTCACCTTTACTAGATTCAAACTACAATTAGCCAAGAAGCTATCAGAGAAAGTACTACTAATAAAAAGACTATATTCAGCTACAGAAGTAAATTCATATGGGAATATAGAAAACATGCTGAAAGGCTTCTTGAGATACTGCTCTTCTTTCCTGAAAAAGAAGCCTTCTTACAACCACGATATCTCATTTTGATAGAAAAAAAGATGCTGCAGAATGTAAGGCAACAACATCTAGCTGGATTATATATGCTTATTTCCCATTAGATTAACTAAGGTACAGAGTATAGATGTTTATGGGTGTCAATAGGCAGCCTTTGAATGAAAGCAGATTTAAAAGCAGTTTGAACACTATTTTCAACCCTGAAAAGAACCAGTATCTTCCAGTTAAAACTATCTGGCATAGGTGAGAAAAAGCAACACATTCATGTTTGCGGTATCTGACATTTAAGAAGCTTAAATTCAAAATGCAACAATTTCAAAGCTGAACAAAAGTCAGAAATTAAAAGCGTTAGAGAAAATCACTGCCCCCCACTAATAATTCTTGTCAACCAAATTAAAAATATTGTTTTATATCTGTGATGCACTTTAGCCATCCCAAGTAACAAAAAGGTGTGAGTTTTGTCACTGACCCCCCCCAAACCCTCCTTCAGCAACTGTTACTTTCCTCCTCAAGCTGTGAGTCATTAGGCATTACAGTTCCCACTGTATCTTCTAGAGAAATAAGCCAATGCCATGCCCAGAATCTTCCATCTTTCCATAATCCATAAAAAGCAATATTGTGAAATCAGTAATAATTTAAAGATATACCTATGGATACAGAAAACACGACTATATCACTAGAACTGGGAAATTTAAGTGTGGTGATGTTAATACTTGTTGAAGTGCAAATAAGAATGCTACTTGTGCACAAGTTCAGTGACAAATGCAACGCTGTCTGGTCTTGTGGCATTGCGCGGCTTTCTTTCAGTGTAAGGGACAATTCCTGAAGTATTTCTACACTAGCAAATAACCAGACCAAACTCCACTTTTGCAGCAAACACCTGCACTCAAAGCTGCTTGATGAGTGCTTAGAAGCAATAAGGTGTGGGACTTCAAGCAATCCAAATCTCTCTTGCAAATTAAGTAAGGGGTGAGATGTATGGCAAAGGCTAGACAACGGTCCCTGGAAGGGAGCATGTACCTAGAATATCCACAAGCTCTAATAAACAGTGTAAGAGCAGGAATAAAAAAGTTGCCTGGGGATTTTCAACTGCAATTGTCTGGTTATAAAGCAGGGTTAGCTTCATTACTTCAAAGCTGCAAAATGCCTGACATAACTAGTAACACAAAGTATTTTCTTGAATTTACTTGGTAGGATTTAGAGATTAGAATATGTGTCCAAAATAAAAAAACATGCACATTTCTTACCACTAAACAAGCTGAAGCAGCTCTTCTACAAACACAGTTCCTTTATTTTACAAGCTAAAAGCCATTTAAAAATCTGAACGTGCAAAGGCAATTCTGGAAGTTTTAAGAGGAGGTGCAAGGCTTCTATTCTCCATTAAGGCTTAGGGAGGCGTTAGAGCAGCACTAGTTACATATTTTGCTTTACAAACTGCAGACAGAAGTCTATGCTTCACTCAGTCTAAAGGAACCAGAATTTCAAGGGGGGCCATTCAATCACCTCAGGCAGTTGACATGTACTGCAGCAAATCTCCACATGGCACTTCAACTCATGAGGACAGACACCCACTCTTGTCCCTGCTGAAGACTGGCAGTGCCATAGCATGATGAGCAAAACCACTGCTCCAGCTGCTTCGGTGCAAAGCTCAGGAGTCTGCTCAGCACATAGCTTTAAAGCCCAGCTACCCAACCTTGCACTCTGGTAACTGAGAAATGGGCATAGATACTCTGTTCTGCCAAAAAGGGCAACAGACTCTTAAACTGATACAAATGGATGCAGTAAAGCTCATCTGCTGGTATTCTGAGTATGAGTGATCAAAAAACATTTTGTAGAAATTTCAAACCTACAAATGTGTAAAAACAACCCGTGGAAAAGTTTTCAAGGTAACTCAATCTCAAAAGCTTCAGTAGACAACAAAACAAGAACTGAGAACAGCACGCAGCCACTGTACCACTTGTGAAATCACAGTCTAATTGCCTTATCATAACATTTGCTTATGTGAGCACTCCTTGGACTTCTCCCAGGAAGCATTGCTTTTCCCATGAGACTGGTACCTTATCGGAGATTTATTCTGACCAGGAATCTCAGTCCACAGGGGAGGGTGAAAATAAGAGTTCCTCAACTACACTTCCTATGAGAAGCTGAAGTGGCATTTTGCCCAAAAGTATTTCCTTTTCACTGAAAACCAAACCCATTTTCCTACATGTTCTAATTTTGAGGTCATGTTGGCAACAAGCGGTTTAAAAATAGCTTATTCTATTTAATAGAAAAGCTGACAAATAGCAAAATCAATTTCTGGTCAGACAAACAGCGAGCTTTCTCCAACTGCCACACTCGGATTTTCTGAGATGTCAGCCTGTTTGAAGTGGGTTGCAAAATAGTTTGCCCTATAAACACCTAATTTGCTGGTTATATGCAAGTCAGCCCAATATGACTAGAATTGCCATCTGATGGGAAAGCATTAAGTAAAAAAATTCACACAGGCTGCATATTTGAGGATGCGGGAGAGAAGCACAGGAATTGCTGCAATTAAGTGCTGAAATTTCTACTAATTTTGTCTGGAGCTCAAAATCCCTGCACAGGAGCTCTAGAGAAAAATGAGTGAGCATTTTCTACTTGAATTCTTTGCCGTGCACTTCAGATTTCCATACAAGCATAGCATGCCTGCTGACACAACAAAAGACACCAACCCAGGATGCAACAAGCTAGCAGGGTATTTCCTACTCAACTGACAGCATCACTGATACTGTAAGAAGTTTTATACTCTGCCTTCGGATTATGTAGGCTGAAAGTTATCTGTTCCGGATTTTTTTTATATTTAGCAACTGATTTTTGCCCTGTAATTAAAAGTATTTAAAAAAAAAAAACACGAAGAAACAAACCAACCCACCAAATACACTATTTCCTTTTCACTTTTACAACCCCAAATCCATCTTAGGCCCAGAGAGAGGACAACGGAGAAACAGTATTTGAAGATAAAACTGGCAAAAAGCCAAGATGAGAAACTCAAAATCTAATTAAATCACAAAATGTAGCGTTATATCAGAGACAAACTGGTAACAAAGGCTGAAAGCACTGAGATCTTCCAGAGAAAAGAAGAAACAGAGCCACTTTGGGTTCTGTTACAGACAGCTCTACATCTGAACGGTCATGCCCATTGGGTAAAAACAAACAAACAAAACCCCACAAACAAGAAAACCTCCACCACTTTTGCAATCCAAGAGATTACAACGTTAGGCTAAACAGTAGACCAGTTTCTAAAGCACCATACAAGCATCTGCAAGAGGCACTGAAAAGACAAGTTATTCACATAGTGAGTTTATAAATGTATGTTGCCATTTACGTTTACGCAAATTGATGTATTTTGGATATTTTGAAACACAGCTCCAAAGCCAATTTAAGGAGAGCTTTGGCACCATTATTCTTCTGACCACCTGAAAAGGTATCATTTTAACCTATATCCATTCACTGATAACTTGGGGCAGCACAGAGACAGAAACAATGTTGGCACAGATAAAAGTGCATGTTGAAGCACTCTTGGCTTCATTGCCTTGTGCATCATCAGGTTATGGCTGCAGAACAAATTACTGCAAGATAAACTAGCATGTTAATTCATGTCTTGTTAGCCATTCTGCTGTATGTATGTATTCACTTTTACCCTTCAGTGAGCATATGCCAGCAATTTACCCTTCAGTGAGAGATGGGTAAGCTTTCACCTTAACTGAAGTTAGATCAGGTGGGAGCTGCTGGTGATGCAAATTTGGAGCTTAGCTTGCCTTGCAGGAGTTTACACATGTACCCATACCTCCAGATAAGCAGTTCATTTACATTTTGCATAAATGTTTCTTCCATAGCAGTTGCTCCTACAAGGTGATCCAAACTACAGAATCTGCAGGGCAGAAGGACACAGTACTGGTACCTGAATTGCACTCACAAATTTAAGTGGTTAGATTTTAGGCTAGGGGTACTACAAATTTCACACTCAGCAACCACTGACAGTTTCAACACTGAGGACAAAAAAACCAGCACAAACCCATTTTTATCTTTCTTCTGAACTCTAGTCTTCACAAAGCTTATTTAATCTGCATTCAAATATGTGGTATCTTTTTTGTTTGCAATGGAAAAGGATAAAAATTTATTTTAAGTCTTCAGTTCAGCCAGTTTTTTAAAACCATTAGGAGGGTTTGGGATTACTTTCTGTTTTCTCAGAATTGAATACTCTTTCCTATTTACTTTACCAATTTAGAAAAAAGAAAGTCATGGGTCAAATAAGGACAAAGTACTCTCTGCTGCCTGCAACCAATACAGAGTAGCCAGGGTACAGGAGGGGACATCCCCCCAACCCCCCCGTGCCATCCCCCTGCTTTATAGTACAAGTCGTCCTGCAAGCCTGAACCATCAGTAGACCAAATTGACACATCAATAAAATTCCTAGAAGTATGCATTTCAAACAGCAAGGAAATCTAGGTTTAAGAACAAGGTGTTATAGGGATCATTGTAAAATTTACAAACCTCCACATAAAACTAATTCCATTAACATGTTACAATCAGACTAAGTAATTAAAAAAAAAAAAGTGTTATTCATACTTCTATTGCCTGCTGCCCCCACGTTGCTGAGGCAGGAGCAGCTGCAGAACTATCAGCTCCTATGTGCCCTTTCCCAGTGAAATACACCTAATATTCCTAATAAAAAAAAAGGACCAAGCCAAACAAAGCCTGAAACCCAGAGCAACAAGTCCGTCCATCTCTAGTATGTTTTTTTACCTAAGAAATACAGGGCATTTCTTGACATCAAAGCTTTCTGAATAAGGATGCATTTTTCCTGCCAAAGTTACCTGATACTTCAGACCTAAGAGGACATGCAAATTATCTTAATCTCATAAAAAAAAATGTGTTTGTCTAACCTACTTACTAGGAAAACACTCCAGAAACATTCCTCAGCACGGCTGTGAAGATCTGTATCCTCAGAAAACTCCGTGGCTTTGAGTTCTTGTGCAAGTACAACCTGGTCACACCCGTCCAAAGACTCATGTCTAACAGCTACCTTTTTAGCATTATCAAAACTTGAATTTCATTACGAAATCCGCAAGGGTCCGCACCAGGAAATGCAAACAACCCACATATTTCAGAACAGTATTCCACATTGCTTTTTCCTATAAAACTCAGTTCACTGCTAACACTTCAACATTATTGTAAATCTTGGCTGTAACCAGGACACTAGGACATCAGCGAGGAAACATGCTTGTTTCAAGTCATTTTCTTGGGACAAGAGTTGGTTTTGCCAGGCTTACCTGCAGGACAAGTACAAATATAAAGAAGTGGTTCAAAACATTTAGATCTGTTTTGCTGTCTAATGCACAGTTCGAATCTCTAAATTTAAGATGACAAGGTGAGAACGTTTCATTTATAAGAAAGAGGCAAGCTAGGAAGGCAAGTTGATTGCTGCCAAGGTAAATAGTCTGTCCCTGTCTATTATGAAGCTGCCAGAATGGAGTTTTACTCTCTGAAAAATCCTTATTAAGCATTGCTGCTAAACAAACTGTGTCCCCTCCTCTCCCACTTACACAGTACAAAACTTACACAGTACAAAAACATGTAATGCCCTATCTCTCCAAGCCTACTGTAAAGGTTAGCCAAAACTTGCTGCAATTGCCCTGTAACAGCTTCTCTGCAATTATTCACCAGCACAAGAACACAGAGTACCCTTATCTTCTAAGGAAGAAAAGGTCACCCCGTGTGTCAGATTTTGAATGCAGAACTTTGAGCCTTTTTGTGAGTTTAGATCCCATAAAATCTAATTAAATCCAGCACTGTCACACTGAAGCAAATGAAGGCATGTAACCATATGAGCATGCTCACTAAAACATTAACAGTCCTTACGCAATACAGTATGACTAACCACATTATTCACCACATGGCTTTCCAACCCATTTACCCTTTCATTACCCAATTAAGATCTAATAACACAATACTACAAGCAAGGATTCTAAGACATCAAAATACACATAAAGGTAAAGCATGAGCTCATTTGTTGAGCCAGTAAATACATTTTGTTATTGTTATTATTATTTAATGTTCAAATTAAGGGGATTTTCCTTGTTGCAAAAAAATAAAGTGTTGGATACACAATAAAAAGACTACTCAAGCATTTCAGCTGTAGAAAACTCACCTTCCAGCAGTGAAAGTAATATTTAGATCATGCTTTGAAAATACAGCAGAAATGGCAACTTTAAACTCTTTATATAAGACCAAGTAGGTCAGAGCTGTAACGATACCATAAATTTCTGACAGCTTTCTTAGAAATTGTGATGCACTGTCATCATCAGATGTGAGGTACTAGCCATCCTCTCAAATCCATCAGATTTCTTGCTGTCTCATACCTGAGCTAAGGTATCATGTGAGCACTCCACAGCTGTTTTCCAGAGCACTTGACAATTCTATTTGCACCACAGATAAGAGTGGAAGAAGGGGGGGGGGGGGGGGGGGGGGATGTTATGACAGCAACAACTTATTGGCAAAAAACAGAGTTAAACAAAAATTGCAGATAGCTTATGAAATATCAGGAAATGAAATCATGAACTGTACTCCAATACACCATTAACAATTGTGTGGCTAAAACATTCAGCTACCAGAAGCCCTGTCCTAAAGCTTAGAATTTTTTGAAATATGCCAGACTCTTCAAACATAAATATCCCCAGACTGCAGCAATTAAATACAGTATTCAGTATTCCACAACAGTATGTAACAGAAGTACCAGCACAGCAACCACACTCAGACTCTTAAAGTGCCAGCAAAACACAAGTTTGATCATTGCAAGGCAGAAGTTATTCCTGAAGATACGCAATGCTCTTTCTAGCAGTCATAAGAGAGAAATCACTTGCCTCTCCCAAACCTGTGAAGTTCAGCAAATAAGAAAGCCTCATTTTCTCCATCAATAACTATTCTAAAGCAAATGTCCCAATTCATCAGACTCCATAGCAACTGTAAACTCTGACTACAGTCCTATACAGTATGCTAAAATGTTTAGTTGCAGAGATATAAGGCAGTAATCCCCTTGTTTTATAGGCTCAGTCTAAAAATACCCTGCAATGACTGTCAGTCACTAGTGAGAAGCAGGTCTCCTAAATACTCTATGTGATATAAAGCGAGCTGAATTATACTACCTATAACTGAAAATAAGCAAAAGTTTTCTAAAGAAACACTAGCTGTGCCTTGTGGAAAGCAGTTCAAGCAACTCTGCTTTGCAGCTCATCTGCATGCATGTGAAGAATTTTAACTAACCAAGTCATGACATTTCCAATTGAGTCATTTACATTTAGGGCAGCTAAATGTCAGACAACTAAACAGTTTTCAAACATGAACATCTTGGGTTTAAAAGGTATCTTTACAAATACATGCTGAATTTAGAAAAGACATTAGATATTAAAGAAAGTACAAAAAGGGCTGAAACAGTGGAAAAATATTTCCTTTAATCACCCAAATCCAAGAACCAAAGCTTGAAGTTAAATATGTCAAATCTCACAAAAATAAATGCATTTTCAAAATCAAAAGAAAGTAACTTTTACAAGTAAAATAAGCATATTTTACTGGTAAATCAGTCACAAATCTAAGGTTTTTACACTGGAGTTACTTCAGCAGGACCTATGAGTGTTCTATACAGTGTCTGAATAGACAAGGAATTGCATCCAGTACAGCAAGCATCTGCTGCTTAGGAGTAGAAAAGGTCAAATATAAATCAGTCAATCATACCTTTGTATTTTTGGTTCTAGATCTTAAGTGAGAGCAGAAACAGCAGACAAGCAAGCTACAGATCCAGAGCATGGGTTTCAGGAACCAACATGCACCATAAACCAGATTACTTGGAGGATCCATTTTAGCAAGATTAAAAAAATCTATTCATACTGAAGCTTTAAGCAGTGTTTCATATACGATGGTCATTCTCAACACAAAAGTGAAAGCCACAGCATTTTGGACAACTGATCCAACAACAGTGCTCTGCACCAGCACAGAGCAGCCTTAGAAGTCCAGTCCCCTGTTCTGGAAGCATTTGGAACAACAAACTATAAATTTGTATCAGCTTTATGAGAAGTATCCAGTGACAATGGACAGTAGTGCTGCCAAGCCTGTTACCAAGTAGTATTCAGGTATAGAGACACCAGGTAAATCCACAATAATAATAGCATGCTCAGATGCAGAATAAGAAGTTACACAGGGCTCTCCACTGGAAACAGTGATTTTTATTTTATTCATATATGCTCTCAAAAGCAAACAGTTAAGCGACTGTTTACAGCTAATGCAAAATGTTCTAGAGTAGATTAAACTAAACTGATTTTAGAGATACAAAAGGATCTCACAAGAAGAAATTATTCTGTAATAAAAACAGCAGAGAAAAGCACATGGAAGAAGGGTAAGAGAATGACCCTAACTATAAATAATGATGAATATTAATTCAGCTATTACCATTGTCTAGGAAAGACCATAAATCACATTTAGTCCTCTAAAAATGTAACTGTCAAATAAGCAAACAGTAGCAAGAATTATTATGAAAGGAGCAGAGCAAAACCAGTAAGATGCCACAGCATAAGACCAGACTGCACTCAGCTTCAATACCACATAGTTCTTGTAGTTAATATACCCTTTGTCATGGTTTAACCCCAGCCAGCAACTAAGCCCCACACAGCCACTCGCTCACTCCCCCTGCGTCAGGATGGGGGAGAGAATCGGAAGAGGAAAAGTGAGAAAACTCATGAGCTGAGATAAAGACAGTTTAATAGGTAAAGCAAAAGCTGTGCACGCAAGCAAAGCAAGACAAGGAATTAATTTACCACTTCCCATCAGTAGGCAGGTGTTCAGCCATCTCCAGGAAAGCAGGGCTCCATCACATGTTAACAGTTACTTGGGAAGACAAATGCCATCACTCCGAACATCCCCCCCTTCCTCCTCCTTCCCCCAGCTTTATGTGCCGAGCATGACAACATATGGTCTGGAATATCCCTTGGTCAGCTGGGGTCAGCTGTCCCACCTGTGTCCCCTCCAAACTTCTTGTGCCTCCCCAGCCTACTCACTGGTGGGGTGGGGTGAGAAGCAGAAAAGACCTTGACTCTGTGTAAGCACTGCTCAGCAGTAACAAAAACATCTCGGCATTAGCTGTTTTCAGCACAGATCCAAAACAAAGCCCCATACTAGCTACTGTGAAGAAACTTAAACTCTATCCCAGCCAAAACCAGCACACCTTTCTGAAATGAAACGAAAAGGTGCGGGACAGTAACAAGGATAATTAGGACTACATCAACGACTTCTGTTCAAGGACAGATTAGACACGTCAAAGGTCTTCACCTCAGAAAACCAATTTGCTGGTGGGAAGAGCTAAAAAAATTATAGTATCACAAGTGTCAGAAAATGAGCAGGGAATGATGATTTTCCAATTCTTATGTTGTAGAAATTGCAGAGAAGCAATGGAATTCTTTAGCAGTCCAGGTTTCAAAATAAAAGAGTATTTCTCTCACGATACAGCATTAACTTGCACAATTCCTTGCCATGGGATGTTTTACAAACTGAACATAGAAAAGGATTAAAAAAAACCCCAAAACAGTTTAATAATTTGATGAAAACTTTTGAAGGCTATTAGAAACTATAGTGCAGGTGCAGCCTCCCATTCAGAAAATCACCCAGTCCAATCTGACCAGCTGGGAAGGCTTATTTCATGCCTGCCTTCAACTTCTATTCTTCCTTGAGATTCAACACTGACTGTATCAGAGAGAATTACTGCACTACGGAGCCCTTGCTGCAAACCAGCATAACTCACAAGCTGGTCTCCCTTCACCACCAATTCAACTGGCCAAACCCCCATGTTACAGCTGTCACAGCATCACAGCAGAGTTGTTAGCACCCAGCTACACCAGGACCAGCAAGACCTGGCTCACTACACGTGCTAAGGATCTCCCTTTCCCAAACCCACAGAAGCAGAAGTTTCTATAGCTCGAGACATTTAAATGAAAACCAGCACATGAATTTGTATATTTCAGATAGCTCACAAAATTTGAATTACTGTGGCAACAAGCCATGTGTGCACTAGTCAATCTCAATTAGAAAATGTTAGCTAAACTGCCATGAAGTATGTGTGAGGAAAAATTAGCTCATACATTCACAGGATGACAGATGACTCCTTGTTATACCATTACTGCAGTGGGCCCAAGCACTTCAGTCAGTCACTGAAGTGTCACAAAAGGCATTTTTAATATTAATTTGTAACTCAAAGTGAAATTGTGAAGGCTTTGCATCAAGCTTCTGTGAAAATGGCAGGTTTTGATAATAAAAATGAGCCTAGAGAAAAGATACAGTAACTTTTTCTGACTGTCAGAATACCAGAAAATCATTTGATCATCCCTCAATAAGCCTTGCAACACAAAAAAGTTCACTTTCACATAAAAGATGGACGGAAACTTCTCGAAGAACTCACTCTGGTGTCCAGCATAGCAACTGTGGTTGACTTGTAAGAACACAAATTTTTCTTCACAGAAATATTCTTATTTATTATATTAGGAATTAATCTTAACATTTGTACACTTGTCCAATGCAAGTTTTGAGTTGTTCCATAACTCTTTTCTCATAATAGCCTTTGCAAAACATTACCAGGAACTAACAGGATTATCTCCCAAATCTGTTTGCTTTACACAAATGTAATCAAATCAGAAGCTAGCTTAATGAAGTCAGATACAAGCTATAAATTCTTTTAAGCACACAGGATGCAATGTTTTCTGAATTCCCCCATCAGTTAAATACCTTTAAAAATATTCCACATCCTCTCTAGAGCCTAATACAAGCCACACATTTCATGACACACAGAAGAACTCAAAAGATGCTTATGGAATCTGTCACCATAGTCCCTACGAGAGGAGTCTAAACAGGGTACTCTAACACAATTTCAGCTTTCTGGTACAATTTTCTATATACACAACTAGTATTCCTTATGATTATACAGCATGTAAAACCTCATTTTGTGCCTAACGTTTCTCATGTCTGCTTACTGCAAAGCCTAAAGAAGATCCAAGCACAACCTCAGTGGCACACTTACTCAGCGATTTTGAAAATTATATATAGCAACATAACTAACGAGGTATCTTTTTAAAGTATATAACTTCATAAAATCCTGATCTATGTAATTTGTGGCAAAAAATTCCCCAACCCCGAGTGTCATAGAATCAGTTACCAGAACATAATGTTCTTATGACAGTAGCAAGAATATGTCGACTTGGTGACTTACTTTTTTTTTTTTCCCCTCAGGTTCTGTAATAGCACTTTTCTTAAAACTCCCTCTCTCTTGAAGCTATAACCTTGACTCCATGGATATACAAAAAAAATATGAACCTATGGGCTGAAAAAAAAGAGAGATGATAAAGTCAAGTCCAATATGGGCTAAAAAAGGTTTCATCTGAGAACTTATGTCCTTTCCTCCCTGTACCTCAAAAGCCAATGGATTTTTAGATTATTTCAAGTGTTTCTTTTAAAGAACAACCCCACAATCTGAAATTGTAGCACCATTATACCAACTTGCCACAACTCCAGTCAAGGCTGAATTTTCCTTTGTTCATGACAACAGACCTAAAGCTTCTCAGACCTATGCCAAAACCTTTTATCTTACTAATTTCAATGTTTGCATATTATCAGTTGGGGGTAATGGGGCAGGCAGGGGAGAATCTCAATGGAATTGTGGAGGATTTGGGGTGGGGGATTTTTCTGGTCCAAATAAATTAAGGGATAAAAAGACAGATCAATCAGACCGCATTTAAAGTTTGGGGTTTTTTTGAAGAACTCCAAGTCAAGTTTCTCAGATTGGCTCTCATAAAGAGATGCACACTTCCCTCCCTATTCTCTCTTCCTATCGCCTGGCATTTAAAGCCTTTTGATTATAAAGATAGTAATGTTTGTCTTTAAGGAGGCAGTAGATAGGAATTTAAATGCTATTGGTACAAAATCTCACAGGTGCTATTTTTTTTAAATACTGACAGTAATCTCTCAGACATTTCCTTTCACAGAAGTTACCAGGTTTCATTATGGTAACTAAAATTAGTAACACATTATTGCTTATCAGCAATAATATATCATGAATCCACAACTACATGCTCAGTGAGAATTATCACATTCAGCTCGAGATGTCTATAAATCCAGGGGTCCACATCCAAACTGGTTATTTATACTCCCATTAGACTCAGTGGAGAGAAAAAACACTTCAGTCATACAAACCTACATTAAGTATACCTAACAATGAAAATATATTTCTCTAAATAAATAAGTCAGTCAACATCCGAAGAGATGGTTTCTACCCTTTTCACCGAATATCAAATTAATAATCGCAAAATTCCTCCATGATAATGAAGATTTTTTTAAAGGAAACATTGATCAAGAAATGGAAGCAGTATATTTGATTCTCTAACAATCTAGCCAAAATACTTGGTCTTTCCAGTACCACAATGAGATCTTACCTCCAGCCTTGTCATGGTTTAACCCTAACCGGCAACTAAGCACCACACAGCCGCTTGCTCACTCCCCCCCACGTCAGCATGGGGGAGAGAATCGGAAGAGTAAAAGTCAGAAAACACTTCAGCACAGACAGAAATATCACCCAACGACCCTGAAATCCTGCACACATTGGCAGCCTTTCCACATCTGCAGCGCAGCACACTGCTACCAGTCACTCCTCAAAACCAGACACAGCACAGAGCAAGCAGCAGATCAAAGTAACCAAGTCATCACTCACAGGAATTTCCTCTGAATAACTTATTCAGATTCTACCATTGCCAAATTGTGCATTGCCTGCCAGTGGATGACCACAGTAGCAAGCAACGAAGTTCAATCCTGGTATGAATGAGTTTGAGATAGAAGCAGTATGAGCTCTACAGCCTGGGCAAGTAGGAAATAGTGCTGCTGCTGCCCAGGCTGGTAGATGAAATGATGCGCCTTGTTCTCCATACCGAGATGGCAACACATCACCTTACTTCTACAAAAGACAGCTGCTTCCTGGGGTAGCAACTGAGCTTGGTAGCAGAAGACAGGATGAAGAGGAAAGCAGTCTAAAAATGCCTGCAATGTAACAGCTGGCACCCAGTAGCAGGGCAGGCATGATAAGGACTCAGTGCAAAGGATACTGGATATTGTGCTGCCAGATTCACACAACCACAAAAGTCACAACTGTGTTATCTTCACCAGTGACTAGTCACAGGGTTCACTGATTCGAGCAGCACCTTGAAAAAATATTCTGGCAGGTGACTGTAGCGTAACTACTCCATTCATAGATCACCATTCTTAACAGTGCCCTCTGCCTTTCCTTCCTAAGTCCAGAAACCAGAAAAAAAAAAAAGTCTATTCCTTACAGAATATGCAGTTGTCCCTTATAAAATAAGCAGCATATAGGACATTGATAATATTGATACCACCACTTAGAATGTCATTAAAATCATGTAGGAGACAACACCACCTTCCTTCACAGGGAATCAATTACATGTTCCTCAATTATCCTACGATACCTCTATGTACGTTAAACTTACCTTATTTACTACATTCACAGGAATGGAACTTATGAGCAGGGGATGCAAATAGCAAGTCAGTGACATAGGTACTGAATTGAGACAGAAAGCCAGCTTGTTGCACTCTAGGAAAATCAGATCTCCTAAGAAGCTGGCATAATCCCTTCTCACTGGCAAGTTCCACGAGAGTGGATCTTGATCTCAACCCCGGTGGGACCAAGCATCATTTTATGTCCCTTTGAGATTACCAAAGCCACATATTTCACTTGGCTGGAAAACATTAGTGCACATGGCAGAACTTAGAAAGTCCACTCAAACTCCACTGTTGTTCCAGCAGCTTTAGCAATCTTCACCCCTGGTTAAGTGATGGCAAATAGTGTCTTCCAAACATACATCAACAAAGCACTAACAAACCAAAGGCTGTCTACATCAGAATGGGTAGGGTGCATTTTCTAGCACCTGCTGGGTGCAAATACCTCACATTACTTCTTAAAGGACAAATTTCATTTCAAAGGTTGATTGTCCATCAGGTGCCGCTTACCTATATTACAGTGCCATCCTTCTACTCTGCTTATGGTTTGTTCTGTATCTTCCCAGCTCAAACTTCACCTCCTGAGATCATCTACACAGCAGCATCTTACCTGCAGCTTTCTGGAGCTGCACACATCGCATTAAACAAACAGCTACCACTATTAAAGACAGTGGTCTCCTCCAGTAGTATTATTTCCTGGAAAAGGAAAGGGTTCTCAGACAAGAACTATAGAACTCATCTCTCTATAAGAGGTTTCTTCTGACATTTGCAGCAGCCTAGCTTACCACTGTAGAGAGTACAAGTACAAGCATTTTATCACACAGGTTTCCCAGCATTGAGACTTGAGAAACTGGATTCCTACTCCAAAAGAGCAGCATCGCAGAACTCTTATAAATCAGGAGGAAAAAAAGCCAAGTAGCTATTACATATATTTATCTGGCCAATTTAGCCTCGTGACAGTAAAATTATGCAAGTATCTACAGGCATTTGTATTACATGCCTCAAAAAGTATTGTTGGAAGCCACAAACCACCTTTCCTCAAATTTCACACCAAGCGTATTTAAGAGTTATACCAAATTGATTTTTTCCAGTGGTTAGGCAAAGTTGATAAACTCACAAATATTACCCACAAAAGATCAATCATCTATGCAATAACATATTCTTCAGTTATTTACACTCAATATTTTGCATAAATAAGGCTTCTTCAATAAAATTTATCAAGCTGCAAAAGTAGCAATGTAAGAATTTGCAACAGCAGCCTGGTTTCGTCAATCCATCTTTCCTGTTAAGGAGAGCTGAAGTATATGAACAAGTTCAGAGTTCTTAACGACTTTTACATTCTTATCGTCTCCTCACTGTCTATGAGAAAAATACTCTATAAAGAAGGAGGCCACATTTGCAAAAATCACATTCTCCTTTTCCACCTCTCTCTGTTGTGAAATATGACCACTGGAAGTTGACCTCCAGCACTGTTTATACAGGGATTATACAGAAACATTTCTATAAATTACGGTGTCTGACTATACAAACCAACAGAACTTTCTTAGGTTTTCCAAGTCTTGAGTTTGAGCGATGCCAACACTATTAAGTGACAACAGTTTCCAGTACACACATATTCACATTGCCTGTTGGGAGTTCCTTGTCACAAGAAGGGACTGCAGTCTATGCATCATGTCTGAAAACTACTGTGGGTTTTCTTTTTCCATGCTCAGTCTTCGTTTTCTTTCCCGTACTTAGCCCTTCTGTGTTCAACCTTAACTCACAGCTGAGTCCTGTCTTGGTCAGTCAACTTCCATTTTAGAAGCTTCTCAAGATTAAACATTACAGTCACGCTGGTTGAAGTACACTTACTAGTGTTACAAGATGAAACCTCCTTAACCCTGCATCTATAGCAGAAAGAATAGGATTAAATTCAGCGTACCCAGGATTCTAAACCCCAAAGCTGAAAAGCAACAACAACTACAGAAATTTTTATTCCTATGACTCACAATATTTTTAAAATTTATTGAATTTGTGAACTACACCAGGCCTTTCTTATTACCCATGTAACTTCTCTCTCCCTCAAATCTTGCAAAAAAAGAAGTAAAGATGAAGGTGAAAAAATAACTTCACAATCTGGAATGAAATGCTTTTCATAGCCTCTAATATGAACCTCTGAACTTTGACAGGCTGCTGTAACAAAGCCAAGATAACCGAGGCTATCTTGGATTGTCCTACAACCACACCCAGGAATGCAACACATGCCAAAACTCAACAGTTGGTCACTGACGTAGGCGCAGGAGAAATCACAATGCACACTGAATCAGTTTCTCACTGCTGGAATAATAAATTTAGGCAGGTTTGCTATAAATATCTGGTTCTGCAGATATAGGAGGAGATTGGAGTCATACGTAGGAGACTCAAATGCTAATTACACACTGAGTAGAGTTTCAGCAATATAAAATTAAGGAAGAAGAGGAGATTCAGGAAGGGGCCTACTTTAAGGCATATGGCCTGCGCACTCTGAACTCTCATGAAAACAGAGCAACTGAGAGATATGGCTGTGGAAGAAATCAGGGGTTTGGGCTATAGACAAATTCCCCCCATATATTACACACTGATGCATGCAGTACAATCCTGTTACTGAATTTATCTTTTCTAGATAAAACGAGTAAAATTTGTTTGAAAAAATACATTAACTGGTAGCAGACTGCCCTGTAACACAAGACATAAGGATGAAGACAAAACACAAATATGTTTGACATACTGCTAGGCTAAGGAGCATCAGCAGCCTCCCTAGAGGTCCGAGTTTTGTACTGCAAACCCAACTTTGCAGCAAGAGGCATTTCCATGTTTTCTGTCTCAGAGAGGGACTATAAGACTGGCAGTTGCTCTGTATCATTCCTATCCTGCTTCTGCAGTGAAAAATCATAGTATAGGTTACTAACTTGATGACAGACTCAGATTGAATACTTTTTATTAAAATTAACTTCTATAATTCCTGATGTAGTGGTAATTTCCAGAGTAATTGAGATTAATCTTTAAAAGTTTCAGTATTTCAAACAGCATGAATTAAAACTTGGGACATCAGAGATGAGCGGATAAGCCAATTCCATCCTTCCTTATTATCATCTAATAAAGCAAAAGATCCAAAAAGGTTTGAATGACCAGATAAATTAACTTCACAGAACATACCTAAAATCTGCCCATGCTTAAGATCATAGTCATAGATGAACATACATCCAATCTGCTCCAGTTTTTGCAGTTTGTTTTTACTCCAGGATTTTTTTTTGTTTGTTTAATTGGTTTTTTTGGAGGGATGCTGTTCTACGAAGAATATTTTTGCTTTTCAAAATATTCTCTGTAGTTAAGTGACTTCTCTACTAAGAAGGATTTTTGTAAATTTTGTTACTGTTAAGGCTCTCTTCTGGAAGCCACCCTGGATTTGTGAAACAATTAAAATCTGACTAGATTTAAAAAAATATCTAATCCTGCATTTCACAATAGTCAGGACACCTAAAGCAAGCTTGCAAATTTTTCCCCTGAAAAGGTGGAGGGGTGGGGATTGTGCAAGACAGGGATATTTGACATACTGATTTCCCTGATGCTGGAAAGAAGGTTAGGAGGCATTCCTAAAATATTGGATAGTCTTGACATTGACAGTAGAAGGCTGTATTTTCTGCTGG
Organism: Haliaeetus albicilla; assembly: GCF_947461875.1. Classification (NCBI taxonomy): domain Eukaryota; kingdom Metazoa; phylum Chordata; class Aves; order Accipitriformes; family Accipitridae; genus Haliaeetus; species Haliaeetus albicilla. The sequence continues at coordinate 40,765,705 of NC_091487.1, forward strand.
ATAATAATATTACATTACACATAAAAACAGTTATGTTGGTAAAATTAAAATAGCTACAACATGTGAAGCTCTCCTCCTTTCTAAAGGGAGACTCCAGAAGGGACCCCGGGAATTGCAATACACCAGCAAGAGAGATGACTTAACACCTCTGTAAAACCTAAGCATCCCAGGTTGATGCACATTATGTAAAGTTAATCCATTATTACCTTGATGCAAAATCAGAACCGAGTCCTCTGGCTCTAATTCTCCTTCATACGATTATTTTGGGAATGGGGAAGAAAATAAACAATGTGGGTTTTGAAGATACAGTTACCCACAGATTATGGGAGCAGGCAATGTGTGTCAGTATTACTTACTATGCATTATGTCTTAGGTCTGAGGAGGAAAAAATTAAGGAAATAAGGACTAAAACATGAGTAAAAAGAAATTACTTCATCATTAGCACAGCTATTGCTAAGTGGCACCTTACCCAGCTTTTAAGGTGGCTAATTATTGACACGCATCACAGAAGAAATAGATTTTGAGTAGAAATCTGAATATTAGTAGCATTATGGATCTGCTTATTGAGTATGATGTTTAAAAGCAAATCCAAGCAAGGCTCAAGTCTTCAAACTAGAGAAAAAATTTAACTATCAAATACAATGTAAAACCCCCCAGTATTTATTTAATACATTTCAAAGTTTCAAACTGTTTCAACAGATCAGTAACTAGTAACTAATTTTCTGAATCCATTCTAAGTGGTTAAAGATTCCCACTATGAGTACAATTATAAATATTATTTAAAGATCTCACTAAATTTAAAAGTTTTGGTAGAGATGAGTTCAGAGAACTTAAAAAGCACTTGTAGACAATGTTCTCAGCTACATTAGAATGCACATTTAAAAAGGAATAAACTTCCTGAGGATGCCTCACAATTCATTTACAATCTTCCATAGAATCTCTCAAATTTTAAAACTCACAAAAATCTTAAGGTAAAAAGATGTGGTATTCAGTTTACAAGAAATGAAGGGGAAGTTCACAAGCTTAGTTCAGGGAATAAACACATTACTCAACTGGTCTAAGAAAGCAGAACTGACTGAGAGTACGTTGTCGTACCTAATTCAATCAGAAGTGCTAACAAATACCTCCATTAATTATTTGAATCCAGTCTACCCAGGATCTGAAAAGAAAAGCCTCCTATGAAACGCTCACTTTTACCTGTAGAATTAAGTTGTTGGTTTCCACCTCCTACGAAACGCTCACTTCTACCTGTAGAATTAAGTTGTTGGTTTCCATAGTACTTAACTCACCATTTGAAAAAAACGTATGTTGTTTTAAGAAGCCCACTGATTACTACCCACACAGACTTGGCCAGTTACAGTACACACAAATAAATCCAGATGATACAATTCTCAAAAATTCAGAGCATGAAAAGGTAAACCTCTGCAAGAGAGAGAGCGTAAGGCGAGAATGCGGCTGTGACACAGGCTTCGCTGTACAGATTGCCCCAAGACACTCCCTGCAAATTCTCTTCACCACCCACATCCCCTCACATTAGGTACACAGACATGACACACAACAGGAAGGGCCTGGACAGCCTTCGTTCTGGGTCAGGCACACTGAAAAGCTTCTGGGAAACCTAAACAAACTGGACACAGCCTTGGGTCAAAGTAAAGGCTACGTCTGAGGTACCTAACTCAGATCTGTAAGACACTGCAGTGCACACAAACCGAAGCCATCCTCAGCTGTCTGCTTTTGCGCAGGTTTTGGTAGCACCTGCATCAGTTCTGAGGCACCCGACTCTCAAGCAAGCATTTTGTAAGAGATTACTACAATCATAATCCATTTAGGACACCTCTATTAGAGGCAGTAGCTATATCCTGCTACGGAAACTAGCGCAGCTTACCATGACTGCCATTTATTGCATTCCACCAGAAGCAGCACCGACACTGTCAACATAAAAATAATCTACTGCACTTTTTTTTTTTTTTGGTTCTGCAGTTAATGTGCTCATAAAGTCCATCCTTCCATTACAGAGAACGGAAACCAGTGGTTTTTAGCAGGCGGTAACGGTCCTCCTCTTGGGTACAACAACTTAAGCAAGACCTCCAGTGACACCATGCCTTTTCTGCAAAGCCTGAGCAATTGCATTAGTGGGACAGGCCACCTGCAGGTTCCTTGCTCTCTACAGGAGATGCCTCATTTCCCTCTGCACCTTCAAGGCACATGCAAAGCTTAGCCAGCTCCAGCTGTGCTCACCGATAACCTAAGAAAACTTGCAAAAACACCTGGCAAGGAGCAGGGTAACGTCCAGAGTGAAACATTTTAAATTGGCTCTCATATGTAAACCGAGTAGTATGTTTAGTTCTATAAATTGAATCAAGTGTTATTCATGAATCCTGCTTTCACTCACCATGTCCAAAAGTTGTTGGTTGACTGATAGAGCTACTTTACTCTTCAGCACGCACCTATAAAAATAACGATGCAGAAGAAAGGATCTCTAGGTGTACTAATAAGACAGTTACAAGCCTAGACAGCAGGAAGTTTTAGCCTATTCCAAAGGAGCGCAATACTTAATGGAAGCACAGAGGCCTACAATTACACAGTTAAGTCCCAATACACATTTTTACAAGGTCACAGCTAGAAAAATTCACCCGTCCTGAGAAGGAAAGAAGCCAAAAGGCAGAAAAGAGATTAAGACAGTCAGGAAGACATTCCCAGAATTTCTCACTTCAGCCTTGAATTACAAAAGTCACCAGTGCTTTTAATCCTCCCTCAACTCCCCACAAATATTCAGTCAACATGGTTTACCTAGATAGTAAAGACTGGAGCAAATATCTGGACTAAATATCTCTGGAAAAGGGGTCTGCAAACGCTTACAAATACTTTTTTTTTTTATATGTCAGAAAACAAAAACAATATTTGGTTATAACTACCAGAGTTTTTTGATATTGGTATACACCAGCCTCTGCATTTTTGTCCAGTTTTCTTCAATAAACTTACTTATTCTATCATGCCAAGTACAAGCTAATGCTTGTACGCTGGATTGAAAGCACAGGAGTATGAACCCTGTACGAGCTGCTACTGGGTTTAGAGAGATCAAGTAATAAGATGCACATGTCCCAGAAGAGTGGGGACTAACTATCTATCTGAAAATTAGAGAGCACCGAACTGCAAAGAGCTTGCTTCACCAAAGAGAGCAGAAGAGTAATGATTCCGAGACAGCAGCTCTGTTACTGTAGGAAGTAACATACTGCTGTCATCCACGAAGATGTACCACCTTTTCTAAACACACTGTTGAATGACAAAGAAGTCCACTGTAACATACATACCTCTTTTTCTAGATATTTTCTGTAAAATATCCCATCCCTTTTCAATGGCACATGCAATTATTTGATAAGAGCACTTCTCTGGATTGCTGCTTCCCACATTAAAGCATTAAGCAGCCTCAAATCAGCAGAACTATAGCTATAAACTGGAGAAGTGATTTTGCCTTTTAACTGTATCAAATCTAATCTTTCATAAGAAGGTTTAAATTCAATACCTCAATTTTATTATAAGATAAAGATGCAGAGTCCAATCTTAACACCATACAATGAATTTTTGCCAATATGTTTTGGTTTTTTTTTTAAACTAGGAAAAGGATTTCACGCTTTCCAAATTCTGACTACCTAACCATGGAAGAGTTAACATCGTCATTAATTTATATCCACCCACAAAAAACTGGGGAAGTGCTTTCAAATAGCATTACATTAGGTGATAAATTACATCTGGCATTTCAGGCCCTTGAGAGAGTACTCAATATTGAAAAAATAACATAGAAAAAATGCAGAAGTTATATAGTAACAAGATACACTTATTATATAGGAGATCATCAGCAATTTGGGGGTTGTTTTGTTTTTACATAACTAAAGCTATTAAGATCATTACACACCATCTACTGTACACTCCACATCTAGTTTATTTGACCAGTTTATTGGCTGGTACAAAGGGCTTTATCACATCTGCACCCTTTCCTGCAAGGAGGAGGCACATCTTTATCTAAACTGAGGTAAGCAGGATGAATGGGATTAAAAAGGAAACATTACTCAGCCTTACTGGTATTTTATCTCTCAAGATCTCTTAAATAGTGATCTAAAGTTTATCAAGGCATCTGCTCAACCCTATCAAAAGACTGGTAATTCGCCTTGAAAAAAAGTTTGATGAACTTCTGTGAAAATCCAACACAAGTCTAAAATGCTTTTTGCTATGGTAGGAAAGAGTATAATTAGCAAAAGAAGCCCCTCCTTCAATTTGTATAAAGGTTGTGGGAGGGGGAAAGGGAGAGAATAAAACACCAATTTTGTCTAATATCAGTGCTTTAACTTTCTGTCAATGACAAGGAAAAAGTACATACATGCACCAAGTCAATCTGTAAACGGAAGAACATAAGTTGATGTAAACATTTGTAAGACTCTTGAGAGAAAAAAATGCTTCCTGATGATTCACAAAATCACCATACCCATTCAGAAAGTGGAAGGGAACCTGATCAACCTGAAAAGATGCAGTTTTAATCCCAAACTTAAGTATACTGTAATATTTACATAGACAGCAACTGTGGTTGCCAAGGGGGGCGGGGGGGGGGGGGGAAGAAGTAGCAAGTATTCTTCAATTTGAGAATCCAAAAGCAATTCTTACAGTTATAGAATTTAAATCAAGTTTTAGGCAATGCTGTCTGACCACTTCCCAAAAGCTGGGGCAGCAGAGGCAATGACTCCAAGACAACATATTTATAGCACACACAACCCACATACCACTACTTATTCTATAATTAAACACCAAAACAAGATGCTATTATGAACACAATGTCTCTGACAACGTACCACATTTAGATGGACACTGAAATATCTTTTAGATAACTGAACTCAGTCTAATCTGGAGCTGGTATTTCCTGGCCAATGATGACTAACTCTTCTAAACCATCATTAAGTATCAGGAAATACCCACCCCCAATATCAATTACTATTTAAACATATACCAAAGTGTTATGTTTTGAACACATTCATAGCAAAATATCCTACAGGCAAATGTGAGGGGGGGGAAGAAAAAAAAACCCACTTTCCACCAGACTTCAGGTAACCAAAGTACAAAATCAAGTCCTAATATTAATAGCAAAACGTAAGTTAGGGCCAGACTTCCAGCTCACTTAACTTGTAAAGTTTCACTGCAGAATAACGCTTGGCTCTTACACGATTTTATCCCACTCCCTTCATCCACACGCAAAAATGATTCCTGAATTAAATCAATCCAAATCACTACTATGCTTGGGATTATGGGTTAAAGAAGAGCTTGGACTAGTACTGTATGTACTCTATACAGTGAAGACAAAGGTCTTCAGAGAGCCCAGCGCCGCTCTGCTGTGGCCTTCCGTCACAGCTTCCCAGGTGGACTGCCCTGCTGTCCCAACAGATTTCAGACCTCAGCAACCCACGCAAAGAACACAGACAGATGAAACTGCCTCTCTGCAAGCTCTGGCCTCAAGGAAAATTCATGCCTTTTCATCTCCATTTTCTGTTCTCAGCTAAAAAAAACCAAACACCCCCCTCCCCCCCAAAAAAAAACCCCAACCCACAGTATCAATCCAGCAAGTGAAAAGCAACATCACATTTATATTCAGGAAGGCTCGGGAGTGGACAATTGTCCTCTTCATTTCTGTAGAAACCAAAATTAAAGACTCTCAGTAGGAATGTCACAGCTATAATCCCCTCTTGCCCATCTCCCTGAAGGTACTAATAGAAAGTTTTCATCACAGTAGTCAACACACCACTATGATGTGAATATTAAATCTAATCCAAATGGCCTAAACACCCTGTCTCCCATTATTTCCTCTCCTATCCTTTTCCCACCTTTTTTTTTTTTCCCCTTTAAAGGGAAAAGATTTGCTTTACAGCTGCCACAAGTGCCAAAATTATGTCTAGTTTACTTAGAATTACAAAATAATTATAATCCCTGATGAAATTGCTAGGTGCTATTAATTACTATATCATTTTTCTATTAGAATTCTACATATTTAGCTTAAGTTGGCATGTGGCTTTCTGCATGTCAGCCACTTCTTAATTAAATCCTAAATTCCTAGCAAGTATCAGTACTTAAAACTTCTACTTTGAAGCAAGTCTACAGCTTTGTATAAACAATGATTCTGTTTCAAAGGTCGTTCTGGTCAGTAGAGTCTACTGCCTGAATAGAGCACCTTTTTTTTTTAAACATGAAAAATCAAACCTTTTATGAAAATTGATATTCATTCCCAAACCTCTTCCCCAAAGAGCTAACCACTTATCAAACCACTGCATTAGATCTTCTGGCAGCTCTTTTAGTTGTAATCAGAGATCAGATTTACAATCAGATCTTAGGGGAAAAAAATAACAACAACACAGCATGCCACACACACACCTCCCTTCGTAATTTCATTTTAATTTACAAAGACAGCTCCTTTGCACTCATCTGAAAGCATATTATATGGCATCAGTAAAATGGGATTCAGCTTTTTTGGACAACACTTTCAGGACAGATTTTCCAGACCAGCAGCCCCATATGCAGAGTGCTACACCTGGGAAAACACATTAAACTGCTGGTTTAGAATTTAGTGTGCAGGCCAGTGAGCAAAGAAACCCAATCTTCATTAGTTGGCATGATACCTCCTGCATTCTGTGTGTCAAGTAGTTCTTGAAATGTTACATCCATGCCACTGAAATTAAACTAGTGACACTCCTTCAAATTGGGAAACCTACGTAATGAGCAGCAGTAATCCAAGTAATCCATAATGAGCAGCAGTAATCCAAGTAATCCAGAAGAAGCACTCACCTAACACCAACTCACAGCCCCATAAGGACAGAAGGCAGTTGCTCCACAGAGAAAAAGTTCACAAGGAGACTTCCAGCAGAAAACACAGCTTTAAAAACAAACCCCCAAAATCCCCACCAACCCAGCCCTCTAATTCTACTATTAAGTTGTTTACTAGTCAGCCTATATAGATGTGAAGGTTGTAAATTAAAAGTCATGATTTGGCAGGGGAGGGCAGCAGGGGATGGGACAGGGAGGATGGGACACAACAAACAAACAAAAAAACACCAAAAAATCCCCCTCAACATTTATCTTGCTACATTTAAAACAGCTGTGTCACATGGAGTAAAACAACCTGCTAAACTATATCTAAAAAGCAGGGGTAGAGTTTTAAACTAATTAGTATAAAGGTCTACAAGAAACTGAGCTTTCATAAATTACAGCTTTGCACACACTCCAGTTTACAACATGGACTTTGTAAAGATTTGAGACTTTTGTAGTGATGTGTTTCTGAGTACACAACAATATGAGGAAGTGTTGTAGCTGATACTCTTCTTCTCTGCAGACAATCACATATCAAAGGTGCATCATTGTTTAAAATGGCTCCAGTTCTTAAGGATGAAGATCTATTCCCTGTCCTGCCTTGACTTCAAGGCAGGGACACACTGTCCTCCAAAACATCCTGTCAGGAAAGCAGTAACAAGCTTGCAAATTTGGAGATTAGGATAATAAATACAGTTTTGCTAGTTACTCATTTCAGCTTCCAAAAAAATTATTGTCCAAGAACGTCGAGGTTTTTCTAAGCAAGTCTTGTCCACTGCAGAAATCCTGGTGAACATGTCCACTTCTGCAGCTGCAGGGAACTAGGAACAATATATTTGTTAAGCTCTGTATGTTGTGGTCTTGTGTGAAAGCTTTAATTTGTTACATCAATTCTGTTTTGAAGTTACATGTTTCCTGAAATTGGCTTAGCAGAACAAAATATTTATTTGCTATCTCTTCCAATATAGAGATTTGGAATTTATCAGAATATAGTCCAGGTCTGTTCACTAAGGAAACTGTATTCATCTGTTTAGGAAAGTTGGAATGTCTACTGCTTTTGGGGCTTTTTCTGTTTCCTTTTTTAGGACTACATCCCCAAACCTGTAGGAGATGTCAAGGAACAATGTCAACAAGTATTCTGATCAGGCTGTTTCTTAGTACTGGCACCAGGCCCTTATAGAACAAGCTGTTTAAGTCAACAATAAACTGCAGGGTTCCTAAATGAACTGGTAATATTTCATCAGTTTCCCTCCTAAGTAAAATTACTGCTTTATTGGTCAAAAAGTCTTATCTTCTTGAGTACTCAACTAACAAAAAGATTGGCCCAGACTACTTGAATTACTACTTCAAATGTGGTTTTATTATTAGACTTTTAGTTATCATTTCTCCCCAACATGGAGCACTGATCTCTGCATTTTTCTTGAAGTTTATGCAAATGGGGAGCATTGAGCAAATAAGCAACATCATTTCAATCTTTTTTTAATAAAATGTCCACTGAAAACTACATAAAAGCTTCATTCAGTGAGGTTTGGTTTAGTGCTATAAACCCTTAAAAATGTTTACTGGAGTGAGACAGTTGGATGAGCTTGCTCTCATATTTAGTTCAATTACCAAGTGTCAGCAATCAGTTTGCATTTCTAGATATTTGTATTTGAAACTGAGATGGGGAAGAAAAAAAGCTGGCAGATGAGATCTCAAGCAGTTAATATTTTTTCCAGTTCAAGCTCTTAATACATTAGATAAAATGCATTACCTCAGTTTTTAACATCAGATTAAAATAACAGCTAAGAATTTTTGAGGAACAGAATGTCATTTTATCAAATAGCAGAGAGAACTGTGCAAGTGACACACAGCAAAAAAACAGAGCCAAGTGAGAGAGTCAAATTTGAGTTTGCATATATTAAATCCTAATTCAAACAGTGAAGCGCACTTACATACTGTACTTTTTACACAATGACAAAGCAAATCACATAATCCAGACTGAATAAACCAGATGCCAAGATTTACAGATTCCAGTTACATTCCTTATACTATATACACACCCTTTCCTACAAAGCAAAGGAAGAATGAGATCTCTATTTTTCAGGAACTAAAAGTATTGTTAAATTAACAAATGCTATTTTAAATAGCAATAAAATATGTTAGTAGATGGGAAAGATTCATAAACATAAATTTTTTAGAAAGAGCAGCTGTATTATGAGCTGCTACTTGGGCTCTGTACAAAGTTACAGAAAAAAAATTGCTTCTTCAACGAGTTGTTACAAAACTGTTTTGCTTTCGCTGTATTGTTGGGGTTCAGCTTAAATTGCATTGAGCAAGATCTAAGTGCAAAAGTTAGCTCTTAAGGTCCAATTTCAAATTGAGTAAAATTTATCAAAAAACCCTGGCTGAATTTTTATAATCTCCTGGACTGCTTACCTGCTTGTAATGATATGGTTCACATATTACACTGTGCCATAATTACTCCTATTTTAAATGAGAAACCACCTCTGTTAAAATACTACTTAACTATTGCCACTTCAGAATCTACTGCAAACTACATAGCAGTCACTCTACTGCAGATACTAGGGAGCTGACTGACTACCATTCCTTTAAAATCAACCCCATTTAATTCCTGCTTGGATCTAGATATCTGGAATCAAGTACATACATGAGGAAGAACCACACAGCTGCAACAGTACAAATATTTTTCTTATCAATACCCTGCCAAGAGCATCTCAATTTCATAGACAAGAAATAAAACTAAGGTCACACAGGCAGATCGGCTTCTAGAATTTGGGTACCCACATTTGGGGTAAGTGAGAGGTATTCCAAGGCCAACATACGCTTCTCATCTTGGATCAAATTTTCCAGATTTTGTTTCCTATGAACTTCTGGGGTGGAGCTGGTGTCTCCTTAAATTGGCATAATGATTATTCCTGATTTTATCATAAGAATTTCTGGCATCCACTTCAAAAAACAAACCAGCAGACAAGACACATTCCAGCTTGCATTATTAGGATTAAAACAGGAACCTCTTTCCATTGACATATTCCTTCCAACAAGGATTATCTAAGTAATTGCCAAACTGATTGCAATTGATTGCAGTATGATGATGCATAGGCTCTTAAGTATATTTGTCAACAGAAAACGCTGCAGCACATTTAAGTCTTCAGTAGTTTGATTTATAAATAAGCTTGAGAAAGCCCCTTTAAAAGTGGTTATAAAACAGTACCTTGGAATCCATACAGCATAGGGAACAGTATTTCTAGATTCAGTATACTAGGAGAGTTTTGTTGTTGTTTTTTTGGTTTTGTTGGGGTTTTTTTTGTTAAACCTCCAGCCTGCCTTCTGCCTTCTCATACAAACTTGTGATACTTGTGCAATTTCACTATCTAAATGAATACACGTGGACATCTATCACTGATGCACTAATAAAATTCACTCTTAGCTGTGCCAAATCTGCCAAGCCAGCATAAGTAAAAAGATAACCACAGAAGCCCATAAAGGTGCTGTGGGTATAGGTGAACATCTGTGTCAAGTATTAGTGGCACCAAGTTAAAATTTTTCTTTGCATGGTCACATGAATCAAGCTGTATTTTTTTTTCTTTTGGCTTAAGTGTGGTGATGAGTATGTCCATTCCGGAGACTACCTATAATTCAGAAGTTTGTGATGGCTTTTTCAGTCATACACCACCATTCATGAAAGAACAAAGCCATGGAAGGATGTCACAGTCTCAGACCATGATAAAAATGTAGTACAACAGACCAGCAATAAACCCCTAAATAACAGAAATTGATACATTGGACTTTTAAGCAGAAAAGAGCATCATTTGTAGCATATAGCTATTCCAAGTTTTTCTCCTGAAGCTTGTGAACTACTACCTGCTTCTAAGATTGGATGCAGCCCTGATGCTACAAAACTGTTGCTTTTCACTCCTTCAAGCAAGTGTAGTCACATTAGACTTTTGCTTTATAAGGTTTATGAAAACCTTCCGGAGTTCACATAACCCCTACTTACTGTGCAAGTTTGGGCGTGACAATCAATTCAGGTCATCTTCTTCAAGTCCTCCTTTTGGACTCCAATTTCTTGTATCAAATGCTTTATAGAGATACACACAAGATGCTTAACATACAGTCCAACAGTTCTATTAAAGCTATTTTGGTTACCCATAAACATAGACAACTTAAGGAGTCTGTTCCTAGCACTCCTCTTAGCCTTCATACTCCAAGGCTTTGTCTCTTCACACTTTTTGTGTGACCATTAACTCCAGCTAAAACATTTTTAAAGATGAGAACTACAAACCAAGACTACATGAACATCTGAAATCTTAAAAAAGATGTGCTTAAGCAAACAATAACATGAAGTGGCAATACTAGTTCTGAAGACTTAAAGACAGCTGGACAATATGCTGCATTTTCATGAAGAAATAACTTACAAACCACATGCAACTTGTGGCAGCAGTGCTGACTGTACCAAGCATTAATAGACCATGGGCTCAGCAACACAGGGCTAGACAGCAGCGACCCTGTAAGTTTTCAAGGGGCAAATCATTACATAAGCTGTGATTAAAACCACTTTCACATTCCTTGCTTCATTGAACTCTGACTTCAAGTACCCTTAACATAAACGTTTTAGTTTTGTTATCACATTCTTCTCTAGGACTTTGATAGCTCTCTCCAAACAGTTTTGCATATTTTTAGTCTAACCACCATGTTTAAATGGCAGCCGAGCCTGAGTACAAGCAGTCTGCCTACAGCTGGCAATGGTATGAGCAGTGAAGTACGGGGATGACGGTGCTGGAATGCAGACACCCTTCTAGCACATTTGCTTGTTGAACCTTTTTGAACATGAGATTCCTGTCAGCCCATTTCTCCAGCCTGTCATGGTCCCTCTGAATGGCAGCATAACCATCTGTTGTGTCATCCACTCCTCCCAACTTTGTATCATCTGCAAACTTGCGGAGGGTGCACTCTGACCTATCATTCAGGTCATTAATAAAGATGTTAAACAGTCCAGGCCCTACTATCAACCCCTAGGGTACACCACTAGTAATTGGCCTCCAGCTGGACTTTGTGCCACCGCTCACAACCCTTTGAGGCCAGTATTTCAGCCAGTTTGCAATCCACCTCACTCTCTACTTACCTAGACTGCACGTCATCAGCTAGATTGTCAATGAGGGTGTTAAGGGAGAAAATGTAAAAAGCACTGTTAAAGTCAAACAGTATTAACTGCTCTTCCTTCATCCACCAACCTAGTCATTTTGGCACAGAAGGCTCACAGCTTGGTAAAGCATGATTTCCCCTTCGTAAATCCATGATGACTATTGCTAATCACCTTCTTGTCCTTCATGTTTGGCAATGGCTTCACAAGACTTTGTTCCATCATCTTCCCAGGAATCAAAGTGAGGCTGATCAGTCTGTAAATCTCCAGATCTTCTTGCCCTTCTTGGAGGCAAGAGTGACACTTGCTTTCTCCCAGTCCTCACGAATCATATTCTATTGCCACAGTCTTTCAAAAATAATTGAGAGTGGCTTTGCTACAACATCAGCTCCCTCAACACTCATAAGTAGATTCTGTCAGGTCCCATGGACTTCCTTACAGCAATTTTGTTTAAATGTTCCCTTACTTGGTCCTTCTCTACTGAGGCTAAGTCTTCACTGCTCCAGACTTTCCCACTAGTCTCCAAGGCCTGGGACTCCAGAAGGCAAATCTTACCAATAAAGACCAAGGCAAAAAAAAGGCGTCAAGTACCTCAGCTTTTTCCATGTTTTCCCAAGTCTTCCTTTGGCTGTTGATACATTTGCAGAAGCCCTTCTTGTTGCCCTTCATGTCCCTGAACACTTACCTGAAAACTGAGGTCCAAAGCCACTCCCAGTCACATCTTTTCTGCATTCCATTACTCATTCCTCCCACACACACAAGCAGGTGGTGCAGTTAAGATTCAAAAAAGTACAAAATAAGGAAAAAGGCACTTCCTGAAAAACTTATTGGGTGTATTCTAACTAACCATTTTAATACAACACAAACAAATAGACAAAACCTTAACCAACTGTTTGGAATTAGCTCCAGATTGCTCCTCTACCCTGCTTAACCTTACAACACAAGTATCATGCTAATGATGGCTAAGTTTGCTCCTGCAGTCAAAAATAGAGAGCCTGATTGACAGATGTGATATGGAATGTGATTAGGTAGGGAGACAGCTGTCTCCTCAACAGTAGCACAACTTCCATGTTTATAACCGTGATGAAAGTGAATTGTTACTTTCAGGAAACTGAAATGATGCATCCCCGTGGTTATTTATTCTGGTGTTTTAGAACATACAGCTCTTTAATCTTATATATCAACCCACACCTTACAGCCTGCCCTGCATTTCTAGGGCACACACTGTCATACATGTCAAGAGGTGAAGTGTTAGAACAAATAATTTAAACAACTCACTAGGTCTGGATAGTGTGCATTAAAGACCTCTGACTGTACACAGCAAATGATTGAGCTACTAAAACACACATACTGAAGCCAGCTTTTACACCACAGGATAGTAAATGTTGCACCCACATTTAAAGTGTGCCAGGAGCAGTTCTGAGAATTAGTTATGAACTGTGCTTTAGGATGATCATCTGGTTTAAACAAAGTGTCCCAAACAAACAGCAGCACTAAAAGCTCCAGAGAAGCATAGAATAGCTGATATTAACAGCTTGACATCTGTCAAGAGAGATGAAAATGAGATCATCTTTACACTTATAAAAAACAACGTATTCCCAAACTTCAGCCTGTCTCAAAATAACAAAATATTTTCAGCCTCATAAGCAGGACAAACAAAACCCAATTTTGTAGAAATCCAGATACATTTTAGTTGTCCATCAGAATTCTTTCAACTACATTTAGCTGAGCTGTTTTAAGATGAAAAACGTATTTGGATTTTCAGAAAGCATATGACAGAGGCTGATAAATGTCATGTATCAGAAACTAATTCTGAGGGTAACAAAAAGTGGCTATAGGATTCCACACCAGCATCTTCCCTCCCTCAAGCTCAAGTGATCAGCCTACACACAAGTGTATACATGGCTTTCACCAATTAATACAACTTGAATGTTCCTTTCCTACCACTCCTTTTCTTCCTTACAGGTAGGTATACATTGTGCCACACTGTTGCTGTTCTCTCAGACAATCCTCTCCAGCTGGAGGCATCCCAGCCACTCTGCCACTGTGTGACATAAGGCAACTGTTAAAGGCACAAGGAGTCTGAACAACTGTAAAAAGAGCAACAACAAAACAAAAAACAAAACAAAACAAAGAGAAAAACAACAGTACATCCTTAACCAGTTCCCTACAAATCAATGGCTCCCAAACTGATTTAACAGGTTTACCAAAAAAGCCTTTGAACAAAACTTTAATTAAGCCTATTCCAAAACAAGCACCCGTTTTGGCTCAGTGCTCTAGGTAAAACTCCAGTGCATTTACAAGTATAATCAGTTCAGCAGTCCTCCCTCTTTCCAACAAAAGTACTGCTATTTTTTTTTGACGCAAAACCACATTAAAACTGATACAGCCAGCATGCAGCTGTTTCATCTACTGCTACTAATTTCCACAACCAGATCAACAGAAGTAGAATGGCAGATGAAGAAATGTTGGGAGTGGTACCTTCAGAAACAGGTTAGTGAGGTTTTTTCATGTCTGTTTAAGTGTGGTATTGAATACAGAGATCTGCTTGAACAAGTATTTTTACTAGTGAAAAATGCATCATACCAATACAAATCAATATTTTTTTTAACCAATCAGATTCAAAACTCCAGGGAACGGGTACCAGAACAAATAAGTAGAGAAGAAAAATAAGGTTCTACAAAAATTAGTATTGTTTATTTAAACTGCATTCACGGACTAGTTACCATTAACCTCCATACATTCAAAAAGCAAAATTGTATTGCTTCTCAACAGAAGAAGTGAAAATCCAGGTATAACGTGAAACCCATGACATCAAGCCTCTCTAAAGGCCAGCACACCCAAAGCTGTGTCCCTGTCAACACAATTCTGACCAAGTATTTGAAACCCTGACTTGAAACACCACTACGGGTCACACCACTCAGGATTTCCTATGTCTAAAGTGGCATCTGAGCATGGAAAGCAGAGACTGCTTTGTACCTCTACAAGTTCTTTCTGCACACATTCAAGGAAAAAGTGTGATTGACAACAAGCATTTTTATTAAAAGATTTTTAACATAACTATTTTTGTCCAGAAACTGGTAGCATTCAGCAATTAGCAGATACACAGCCCTATTAGAGTCATAGTATTTAGTTTCTTAACAAAACATGCATTCAGAAAAAGCTTCAACACAGCAAAGCAGAAAGTCTTACTAGTGATCCACAGATAAGACATGGCTCAGACAACTCCACCTGGTCCTTTACTACTTTGGTTTCTAAAGAAATGGAATTTAGTTTATAAAACTGAGAAACTTATATTAACTGGTACAAATGATCATTTCCATGCTGTGGACCATTTCACAGTATTACTTCTCTTTCTCACAGAAAATGTCTGTGTTTGTTACGAGATCTCACACTATTTAATGGGTACTGCTAACAATCACCAACCAAAACATAAAATTTGTTGTACAACATATCTGTTTATGCTACCTGAGTCCTGAAGAAAAGAAAAAAATTAAGGGGAAAAAAAAAAATCTAAGTACCTTTAGTACGGGGAATGGTTTCTGCTGCTACTTGTTTTTAATTACAGTATGCCCAAAACTAAACTCAATAGGTGAAGGCCCTAGAGACAGTTTCTTATTCTATCTTATAGATTTCACTATATTTAAGGAGAGGAAACATATCCTTAATAATGAGTTTCTCTCCAGGCCTGGAAATCTCATAGGTCAGTCTTCAATATGAAAGCCAGCAACAAGCTCATCACATCTTTCCTGAGCACTAACTGGGAGCACTAATACTGAGCTCTGCTAGGCCAAATTTCTCAAAGGACTTGCTTAAGGGCATTCTGTTTTCAGAAATATCAATATAATCAGGACAATTCTACTAAATATTACAATTTAAGTCCCCACCATTTCATCTGTCTGCATTAAACTGCACATAAGCGTAGTGTGACTTCTGTGCACAACTGATAAGAAAACCACCAGCAGTAGACACTCATAAAGAGGAAAAACCAAAACAAAGGGTCTTCAGGTGCTGAATAATGGAATTTTCTGCTAGTTTTCCAAAAGCATATTGCTGGTTTCATTACAGTTTTACAGTTTGAGATGTCAAGATCAATATAAGCAGCACAGGAAAACTTAAAACAATCCCCGCAAGATACTAGATTACAAATGAAACAAAGAAACTACAACCCAAATATGTGTATTTTGTATCATGCTGGTTACCACTGAACAAGAAAAACTGGTTTGCCCACATGGACAAAAGAAAAGTATTACTTGCCCAATCAACGTTTCCCTAACTCAACTACTAAAATGAACATGCTGTTTAGTCTATTCTTGAGGAAAACCCAATGACTGTACAGATTAAAGTATTTCAAGTGGTCTGTAGTTTTCTTTTTCTGAGTATGTGAAGGACAGAAAATGGCAACAGTGGTTAGCCAGCATACACTAAGACAACGGATCAGACAGAAAAGCCATAATGCCAGCGTATCACTAAGGATCTGAACTTAACACAGCTGAAATGTTTGTGTGATAGTTGAATATTTGAAGACCTTTAACCTCACCAACAGTTTTGAGAATAACAAGAGCTGTCAAGATGCAACACTTCACCTGAATCCCACCTTCTTAGGCATCCCTGAACTTTCATGACAATCTCCTAGAGAAGATATTTACATACTTTACCCCCTCCCCTTTTTTTTTTTAAAGTATCTGCCATCACTTGAAAAGTTTTGTCTAAAAGTAGCCAGATGTCTTCCATTATCAAATTATTAGGTATTCTGCTTTTTCAGAAATTTTGTAACTCAGGATAATAGTTATAACTGTAAAGGCATTACAGATGATAATTTCCAGTGACTAAGAGCACAGTGACAGCCAGAAACCTTGCTCCAAGGAGATATAGACAATCTATGGAAATAGATGTTTTTTTTTTTAATACATCTTTTTTAAAAAACAAGCACCTAGTTTAGTCAGTTAAAAATTGTTTCTGAGATTCAATGCTACTATGTACACCCAGACCCAAGAGCTGCGGGTTACTTACAGAACATTTTTCTATCATCCCTTAAGACCACAGCATCCTAAAAAACTTGAGAAACTGCAACATTCAGAAAAGAACTGGCCACCTCTCCATGTTTCATACAGAACATTTTCTGTTTTCTCCTAACAAGGAATAGACCTACCTTCTGTTGTTAGTATCGCATAAAATTTAAAGAGGATGTAAAAAGTAAAACTAGTATTAGTATTTATGTCCCATTTTTAGATATCCTTGGTTATGAAAAGTCAGCTTCCCCCTCCCCATTTCTCTCTTCTCATCTCAGGGACATAATTCTTCGGCCTTAGATGTAAAATATCATTGGGAAATACCTTTAAAGTAAAATATTACTAGCTTTAAAATAGAACACTTGCTTGCTTAAATATTAGTCCTAAGACTTTTTTTCTTTATTTCAATAAATTAAATAAATAAAAAGCAGCCTGAAGATTAATCAAGCTTTTTAATTCATCTGTGTCTACATATAAACAGAAGGAGAGGGGAACAGTTACTATCTGTTTATTTTAGAAACAGCCACACATATAGCATTCCAAGGCTGTTCATAAAAGATCTTCTGTGCATGCAGTGCATGGAGCCACCTTTGAACCTTGCTAACAGGGTTTTGCATGCTACAGGCTTATAAGAATCCTCCAAAGTATCAGCTCATGCCATGCAATTATTTTCAGCTACATTACATGGGGCATCCAATACGTCTGGCAATGAAAATTTAAGTTCTTACCATACTAGCAAACAATTACAAGTTCCGCTGTTCTTCCACACAGACTCGTCCAATAAAGACTAAGCTTTCTGAGTAAAACCACAGACAAAGTTCATATTTGCTAAAAATAGAGCACGACAGTAATTTGCACCATACTATCATACGTTTCTTGTGTTGATATGACAAGTGTTGGGTTTTTTCTTATATTTAACTCACTGTCATCTTTCATAATAGCTTTCTCTCAATGGAGAAAAGATGATACACAAACACACACGGAGCAGGGATGATTAACTTACACAGTAGATGTTTCTTAGCTCTGCCAGGTATTAGTTACAAAAGTCTGGGCAGTTAATTTCCTATTGCCTGATTCTACAGTTTAACTCTATTTGGTTTTATTTAAATAAGAAAACAGAGCTTTTTAATTTTGCGTATTTCTGTAGTCTGAATTTATGGTAACAATTTAGCTTTACGTCAAATCCAAACTCAAGTTACAGTTTCAGAGGTCTTTATGTGTACCGCATTTCTTTCTTCAAAAAGCAGATGGAGAAAGACAAAAGCTCTTGAGTGGGAGGAAGCAACAGAGAAAGGGAGGAATGTACTAGCTTGCCAAAAATGTGCCACAGCCTCTACAATACAATGTTAATAATTCTGCCTAATGCAAATGCAATAAAGGTCAGTGTTTTATATCCAGAGTCAATCCCTTTTCCTATTACTGGACAAAAACCACTATAGACTTTTTTTTTTTAGAATGACTCATTTTACTGTTCCTTTAAATTGAAGGGTGCCATCTGAGGTTTCTAACAACATTTTTCATAAACTGCTTTCAGATGTATGGAACGAAATATTATTTTAAAGACTCTGGTTTGCTGTTTCTGGCTTTATTTCCAAAAGCTTGGACAGCATTTTGCACTAAAAAAGCAGTGAAGTACAATAGGTTTTTCAACTCCTTTGGAAAAATGAGCAAAATGCAATACTAAAACTCCATCTTCCTGAGAGCCGCTTTAAGAGAAGTTCATCTAAACAAGTTCAAATAGACTAATTTGAAGCATATCCTATGCACTATTTGGAGTACATATACCTCAGTTCATATCTGGTAGAGAGGAAAGGACAGGCTTTGACTTGCACAATTCAGCCATAACCACACTGTAGAAATACTTGATTTTACATCCTGCTTTTTCTACCCTAAGTCCTATTACATTCAGAAAATAAAATACTTTTAGAAGGAACACTCCAAAGATTCTAATGCTTTCTCACATCTTGGGAGCTCTTGCAATGGCCATACTAGCTATTCAGCAAATATAGGAAGTGCTTCTAAGCTCGTTTGTAATGCATGGTTTCTTACATTACTAATTTGATAATTAATCAGATCATATACCAAAACAGTAACGAAATCTTTCTTTTCTTTCTACTTAGAAGTCTCCAGACCTTCATAATACAAATATTCAACAAATAAAGCATGAAATGCAATCTCACTATTTCTCTCATAAGCTCCAAGCTTCTGTCACAAGAATCACCATAATCACAAACTACCCTCTATTATCATGATTTCACAGGGTTAAAGGCATAAAAACCCCATAAAATTTAGCTGCATAATCTTACATTCAAGTGGGTTAAATGTTTACCTTCGTGATGAATTAATCGGATTAACAGGTAAATAGGAGCCCACCAGGGAAAGGAAAAGAAGATGCTTCTATTTGTGTCCAGCAGAGATTAGCATTAGGCTTAATACTGCTTATATTGTACTTATGCCTGGGAAGAATAATATTTAACAGTAAAATCTGCCAATATCAGAAACTGACAAATTCAGAGGTAACAACAAATGACTAGTTATGGTGACAGACTCCTTCTCACAGTGAATTTAGTTCAATACAGATTATGACAAGTCAAACATAAGATCATGTATACACAAAAAGGAATATAGACTACATTTCCATAATAGGGACTATCTTGGATTCTAGATATGCCAGTAAGAAAGTGAGGGCTAGGTGAATACTTGATGTTGCAAGAGACTGAAGAAATGACCTCAGAACGTGTAGGCAGGGGAAGTGCCATTGGCGGTCCGCTCATCATGTCTTCTTCATGTTTATCACTGAAGTATTGCCTACAGTTTGGGTGCCCACATTTTAAGAGAAGCTTTGTAATATCAGGTCCTTATCCCACTCCCACACATACATGAAAACTGAGTTCTTATACTCAGGTTAATTGACTTCTGAAACATATAACAGAAAATTAAGCAACAAGTGGATCATAATCTAAATGACAAAGACTTCAAACTTCTTTTCATCTTTTGCTTTTTTCCTTGTAGATCAAGTAGCTGGCATTTGATACTAGACTAGTATTTGTAGCTTACTTTTAGACACTGGAATAATTTGCCAAGGCATATTAGGAGAATCCAACATTTGAAGTTTAAAAAAAAAAATAATATGGAGAGCATGATTCACAGCATAAGCTATAGTTCAAACAAAACATGGCTTTGCTGCTTTAGGTCTACTTTGTATAAGCTTTTACCACAGATTGTCACCAAAAGAAACTGTATTGCATCTAATTTCTAACGATAAAATAGGTTGACCTAGTAAAAGAGTTGCAATTAGACTACCTTGGTTTAGTTCAAAATGGTGCACCTCAGAAAGAAAACAAAATGAGGAAAACAGACACTCAACATAAATCTTATCTAAACACCAAAAAGTTAAATGTGGAGACAGGAGTGGATGTCTGCATGCCAGAGATGAGATCAGTTGCATTTTAAAGCTGCCACCTCGCTCCCTTAAAAAAAAAAAGGAGCTGCTGGGGTGGCGAGGGCAAGGGGAGACCCAGACTGAGATACCAGGTGCTCAGTCCCCAATACCTCTAGGCTGAGTGAGCTCACCATTCGGCATGTTAAGCCTTTATATAAGCTAACACACATTGTCTAATTCTTTTCTCTAAGCACTTCTTAAGAAGCATTCATCTCGAGACAAAATTTCAATACTACTACTGGCCAAGTTCATTAATGACATCTGCTCAAACACACTTGGACCTCCTAGATAAACCCACATACTTGATCGGGTATCAGAGTCCTTACCTCAGACAAAGAGGGAACTCTGTACCTTATTATCTTGATAGGGAATTTCATAAAGACCAACACTTGGGGTGTGTGCAGCACAGGCAAAGGGCAAATGTGCACCTGTACCCTAACCTGAATCACAAACTGTAAGGGAAGGGGCCAGTTATATAAAATTTTGACAGAATAGTACTTCAGATCCCACAAAACTTTCATTTAAACAGAACTTTGCCTGTGACTCAAACCCTGGACTAAGACACACTTCACTAAAAGTCTAAGCATTTGTCTTTGCTGGTGTTTTGGTTTTGCTTTTCTGGTTTGTTTTTTTCTTAAGTATTAGTTACTCAGAGTATACTAGGAACAGATTAATTTAATTGGACATGTGCTAAAATACATATTCCACACCACTGAGCTTTATAGAGCTATGGGAGTGAATGCTATGGTCTGCTGTTAAAGAAATATTACTCTGTTTAACTCTGTCCATCAGGATGAAGAAGAGATACCACAAGGCAAAGTTTGGGATTTTTTTTTTCCTCCAGAGAGAGGAAAAAAAAGTTATAGCAGCTGCATTATCTATGAGTGGACAACTCTAAACTAGGGACCCACTTTTGCACAGCCCACTGTTTGCAGACTGAATCAATACACAGAGACAGACTCTCATTATCTAGGATAAAGGCAGGCTGACCTATAGTGTACATATTGTCCCCCGCAACAAAGCCTGGGACCCACCCAAGCAGCATCAGCCCAAATCCACTGCTCATAAAGCCAAGGAGCTACAGAGCTCCCTCACAACCTCCATCTTTCTCAGGGGAGCCAGCCCAGGTGCAGCACCAGCCCCATGCCAACTCCCCAGCACTGGAACCACCCTGGGAAATGCAGGGCCAGCAGGACAGCATGGGTCTCCTCTGAGCAGCCCCTCTCACTTCCCCTCATCCCTGCAAAAAAGCAAAAGCAGAGGGGAAGCCCAGTGAAAAGACACAGCCAGAGCAGCTCTACAAAAGGCAGCATCTCCGAGACAGACCCAGCACTGTGCAGCAGCTACAGAGGACCAGAACGGTACCATGACACAGAGGTCTGTCCAGTACAGAACCTACTGTTGGTGGAAATTGTAATTCTGCATGGAGCTTGAGAGCAGCAGCTGTATTGCCTCCTCAGTCCAGCTGGGACCTGACAACACTGCTGGTCTGGATGCACAGTAATAAGCAATAGCCAAGAGACCTTGCAGGTTCTGAGTCGATTTTGCATCTATGCATCTATTACTCAGCAATGCAGAGAATATTACCAAAACAAAAGCTAGTATTCACTATACTTAGGCATTACAAAGGGTCAGAAACAAAATGAAAAATTCTGTCTTAAAGACTGGATTTGGACCCTAAGCTAACAGCAGGCTATCTTTGATATAACCAGCAGGCTTCAAACTAGGGCAGCCACAAACAGTTCAACATATCAGGATTGAGCTAACAGCAACCTATAGTTGATCTTTTCAGAAAGTACAGAGGATAACCTACAACCTGCAAGTTGGGGCTTTTACTCCATCGGCACCAACAACATCCCTGGTAGGGTATAAAAAAAAAAAAATCTGGGTTTTTACAATTTTTCAGTGTTGACAAAACCTGTTCCACTTGGAACTCCATGGTTAACTATAATTAAGGCACTGTAACACAAAGCATTGAGAAGAGGTAAACTGCACTTTTGCAAATGCTAAGAATTGATTCAGTAGACCTATATAAACTATTGGGACCCAAATGGTAAAATGCTAAATTAAGTTTGTCTTCACTTGTCTAGTTTGTGACTGTACTAACACCAATAGTTTTTCCTAATACTGGTAGTTTTTCTACTAGCTAGACTTCACAGACTAAATTTAAAACACATTACACAGACTACTACAAACTGCATTTCACAACTTCTTTTGGACTTTGGCAATGTTTTCCCCCAATTATTAAAGCAAATCTTTGAAAGACTTGAACCATTATACTGAGAGTTTCAAAGTAATTGATGTCTGCTTTCATTAAGATAATTAAGAAAAGCAGAAAAGATTGCTTTAAAACAGATTTAAGTCAACACTTGTAACTGGAACTTGGTACTTTTTATTGCGTTATTAACAATTACTAGACCTTATCTTAGTCCTGCTTCATTCGAATACACATTTTCAAGAACGCCCAGCTTAACAAAGGGAAGAAAACCTGTGAGAGATTCAGCCTTTTCTGTTCTTGACACCTAAATTGGCTTCAAGTTTAAGAGCACAATAGAAGAGATAATGAATAAATACAACCAGTTTCACACCTTACCGGTAAAGTATGTCTAAACTACCTTTACAGATTATCTTTCTGTGAAGAACAATCTGCCTCCCCAAACAGTTACTCCAAAAGCAAGGAGATACTCCATTGCAAGTGTGCATGTTTTAGACTCAAATTCTACTGATAAATTTACCTTTTGCAGAATTTCTTTTGCCAACAGTGCTAGACACAAGGATGCCAAGTACCAAACTGCTTCAGTATCAGCACATTACCTAATTTCCAGACAGATAGATTCTTTCTGCTATTGCTATTATTTTCATTTTAAGTTCCATTTTGTGACTGAAAGCTGTACTAAGAATAGTACAGAACACTAATACAAAGCTTATCTGGAGATGAAGATTTCATGTTTGTTTGGTAGCAGTATTAAGACAACTAATGACCTCTAAAATCATCTTACTCATCCAAAAAGCAAGCCCTTTTCTTAAAAGTTGATGTTATCAGTTGTTAATAGGCTAACTCTTTCTCAGTGCTGCTAATACACTTTTTCTGGGACTACCAGCTTGCATTCAGTGTCCTATAGTCAGAATTTAAAAAATCACCACACACCCTTTGAGCACTGTCTATTTGTACTTGTGGTTAACACTGCCATAGTCCCAGTAGAGTTGAGGCTCAGGAGAGAAACTGGAAATGGCCATTTTTCCATCTCCGCTGCTATCAGCTGACCCCAGATTCTCTTAGCAAGCAAGTCGAAATTGCCCTTAGAGGAAGGATTCCTACGGACAAGGCTTCATATTTTAAGTCCTGTTAGTTCAAAAACATTACCCATTTTCAGTCATTGTTATTTTCCAGCTTACCCAGCATTTAAGAATTATGTTTTCTGCTTCAGTGGATATATCTTCACTCTCAGCAAAGCCAGTCACAGAGGATTTCTGGGTGTTCAAGTCTATGTATTTTAACACAAATTCTAATTGTTAGATTAATCATGAACACTACTAAATTTATAAGCCTGAAAAGCTTCAGTTGGCATGACTGAACTAATTGCAAAATGAAATTACAGACTTGTGACTTATCATAACTGTGAGATCCTTCCCTCACTTTCATATTCAGAATTGGTTTTAAAAAAATCATGGTAGACCTTGTGGCTCCAACATCTATAAAGAAAAAAAAAAATACACAAGCTTTGCAAGTCACCTTTAGTTAAATAGATAGTCCTCACTGTGTACTTACAACCTCTAATTACTTAATTTCTTGAGTTTGTTTGTTTTTTTTTTTTCTCTCCTTGAAATGTCTTTTGAACACACCCTTTTGACTTCAGGAACGAATTTTTTTTTTAACCCCTGAAAATGAAAAAAAGATCAAACTTAAAATAAGACCATGGGAGGAAGAAAAAGCTTGTCTTACACCTGCCTCCTCCAGGAGCATTGTTTACGTTAACGTAGCGTGGGATCTAAGAGCCACAAGGCAGAACATACCTAGAATAGCAAGAGTTTTAAAGCAACACATTCCTCCACTCATGTTGCTAGTACTTCTTTGCTGCAGACACCATTATTTCTGTGCTAATAAAACAAACCATTTCACTGGAAAATAACCATGCACTGAGTCCTCCAGTGCTTTTGCAGGAAGTTCTTCACTTGCACAATTTAGTCAGAGGCCTCTGCAAGCCTGCAGGTTCGCAATCGCTCTGAAACCAGCCCCTGATCTTTGACCTACAGCAGCGGCAGGCAGCAAGTCCTCCTGAAAGCACTTGTGGGATTGAGAGGAAGGGTGCTGATGTAAAGGGACAAGAGCTGGAAACCATATCCAGGTAAAAGCTTCCTCTTAAGCTTTGCCTGTTCTGAGCAAGCATGCCTCACTAAGAAAGAAGCAGGAAATGTTGTTTCATCTACTCCGTATGAAAATGTGCCTTTCCAGGATAAGATCTGCCCTTTCAAGTTTTCTAAAAGTTTTAAGCTTTTAAGCTTTCCCACTTGAAGAATAATGGGAAACTGGATTTGAAAGGAAGAAAATTAATTTTATTCATGATCAAGTTTTATGAAACGAGTAGAAGAGAAAAAAAACTTTCAATATGAACTTTAAAAAGGTGGACTTCATCCAGACTATTTCAGAATCAAACAAAAAGTGCTCTCCAAAAGCCTCACACAACGTTTCCACTAATACGCATTCTCACTTTAAAGACTCTCAGCCTTTTTCCGAGTTCAATTTCTGTTAAACTCTCCACTTTGAAACAAACCTGTTCACATTCATAGCAAAGAGCTTGTTCTGAGAGAAGTCACATCACAACAGTTGCTAAGTCAGAATCTGAAATAACTGCTATGAGAACTAAACAAGCTGCATAAATGTAGCTGGACTGAAGGCAACTCACCAAAGGCAATTCATTCTCACTATAATTTAAGAAAATTAAATTAGTTCCATAAGTAATCGTTAAGGAGGGAGGAGCAAGCAAATAGCTTGGATTATCAATCACTTTCATTACCCTAAGACCTCCTTTGTATTAAACAGTGCTCAAAGGCACCCATTATTTATAGTTTTCCTCAGGCTCAGACTTCTCTGCAGCTATCTTCTTAAGGTGTATCTGTAGGACTATCTCCATGCCTAAGCACAAGTCTCACACTTCGCTTTCAGGCAGCCCACTCTGACACCGATCAGCAGAACCCCTGTGCCCATGTACAAGCTGTTTCACAAAGATGAAGGCATCAAGGAATTAAAAAAAACAAACAAACAAAAAAAACAATTAAAAATCAGTGTCACAAAACAATGCAAGAGTTGCTTGCCAATTCAGAAATAATTTTGATCTTAGTCTCCAGCAAAATGGGGAATGAGATACCTGATTCTGCTTTGCTTGGAATAGATAAAGCCTCTGACTTTAAAAATCTGAATGCCTGTCTATACATAGAGATTTACAAATTACTAGAACAACTGGTAGAGCTTTTCTAGAAACACCAGAACACCCATTTTTGAAGACACCATCATACAAATAACCCCTCATTACTTTAGGCATAAAACCAAGATTTATCCAACATATACATAAAGCTTATTGGATCACCTTTATGACATTAACACACAGGAGACCTGACAACTCCATTCAGCAAAAAAAGCCAAATCACAGCTGTGCCACAGCAAATAAGCTGTCCATTTGGTGTCACACACCAGAATGAAGGGGGTAGGGAGAAAAGTACACATTCTCATTTCTCAAAATTGACCATTCCTACTAAAACTCAAACCCAAATAACATCCTATCAGTGAATTACTAATATTAACAAATTTAGAGGCTTTTAAAGCAAAGAGTAGGAATAGATTAGTGTTTAAATGGCAAAAGCACCTGGACTTTATAATGGCACACACAGTTCTGCACCCACAATAAAACTGAACCTACAGCAGTTATGTTGTGAAGTTTTGGGCAAAACCAGGCTCCTTTTAATAAAATCAAAGCATACATAATCCCATTAAGTTTTTTCTAGATCAGCTGTCCTCATCACAGAACTGGGAAACCATGTTTCAAATACTGCCTATTTAAAGCCAGACTTGCACACAGCAATGCTCAGTCACCACTCTTTAAAGAAAAAAAGACTGCAAACCAACAGAGTCAGAAAATTTCATAGAAATATTAAGGATAAAGTACTAAGGTATAGCTGAATAAACACAGCAGGCATCTTTACCAGGAAAACAGATCAAAGTGTACTTAATGTTCAGTTTCTTCTCCTAAGTTATATGTAACATGCAAGTTTACTTCAAAATAACTTCTAAAAACAGTGGTTACTTAGCATTTAGCAACACAGAGTATTACAGAAAAGGTGGCTGGAGCAGACTGAAATTAAACACTTCCTCCCACCCAAATAAATTTTACTGACTCTATAATCATACAGCATTACTTTCATGGCTAAAATTCTTTAGCTCTGCCATAAATACAAGGTGTTTACCTCACTAATAACTGGTCCATGTGATGAATTTTCAAACTTAATTGAGCTCAGCTACATTTCAGGTTTCCTTGCACAGGCTATTTAAAGTTAACAATATTTTTTTTCCAGAAATTCTGTACTCTTGGCAGACCTTGTTTGGGGACTAAGAGCTGAAGAATCAGCTACATTACCAGTGCAGATGTGGGTACCTGGTACCGCTACACCCTCCTGCTAGAAAGGTAAGTGGTAGTTAACATTAACAGTACTGACTTGATGCTTCAGTAACACAGAACACAGTAACAGAGGGACCATGTCACAGCTATAGCCTGTAACAGGTTAGATACAGTGAGTCAATGGTTCCACATCTTTAACAAGTGAAATACAGACTTTTTACAGATTGTACTGAGCAGTTAGGGCAAGTGGCTGCACCTGCACTCCCTGGTGCCTCAGGGTTTCAAGCACAGAAATACAAATTCTGCTGTGTTTGATGCAGCCTTTCTGAAAGCAAGAGCTGATTAAATGAAATTTCAGAAACTAGCATATAAATGCTTATTTCCATTAGAGCACCTGTCTCAAAAAATCAATACTCAGAGCTCTCTGTATTGCAAGAGGTGGATCCTGAAATAAGTAAGGTTTCTTAGGCAGACTACACAGACGAGAGGTTCCTCTTCCTTCCCTGAGAGGCAAAGAGCGGTCAGCAATGGGGCCAGACAAAGACATTAAGGACCCACAAGCAATAACCTGCTTCCTCTCACAGCCTAAAGTCTGCCACTGCTCAAGCTTTTGCGTAAGTGAAGTTCTCTAACTCACCTGTTCTCAGGCAAGCCCAGCACTTGTTCCCTCTAGCGCTGGCTACACAGCTCACGCACCCGACAGATCTCCTCAAAGCTGGTAATTCCCCAACACCACCCACCTAACACCAACCCACCTGCCATTTGACCAAGTAGCCCTCATTCAAAGAAAAAAACCCACACATACCAGTAAGAGTGTTACATCCATACACTAAAGAGGAAAAAAAAGAAATGCCCCACAGTCCCCAAGTCAGTCACCACAACTTCCACCATCTTCTCCCCCTTCAGAAAGGGGCCCTGACAACTGGGCTTGAAGGCCATGCTTACCCTTGGCCCACCTCTCTAGGCCAGTGCATCTTTTATTTTTTTTTTTTGGAATGAGGAACATCTTCAAAATGATGACGTTTTCCCCCTCATAAAAAAGCTGAAACACTGTACTTTTTTTCCAAGGGCAACTCCTTTTTTGTTTACTACTTTGTGCAACTTCCCCCCACAAAACACACAAACAACTTTTTTGCTCTCCTACCATCTCAAAAATCATCAGCATGCCACTTCCACATGGAAATCCGAGCTAGGTTTAACTAGCTGCAAATTAACTTCTCTATTCCCTGCACTGGAGAACCTAAACAGATGTAAACTACGATCCCTTCACATTTAAGACCAGGTTGCAGGAGGTGGTTGTACTAATCCAACTGCCCGTTGCTCCCACTAGTTCCCTTTCTCCCTTACACCAGCACTTGCCAGACCACTCGGAGACAACGCAGCTCATCACAGGAGCAGAAAATACTCACTTTTTGCTGGTTTCATTGAATGGTTATGGTTTACGAAAGAGTCAAACAAAACAGACGCAGCAGAAGTACCCGATGGGCAATGAGACCAGTTCTTCCAGTGGCAGCACACAGTCAGGTTAAGAATTCATGAGATATCCAGGGCCACCCTTAGACATCCTCAGTAGTGTCATTGCCAGGATCAAAAATACTTGTTAGTGAACAGGACTTGCTTGGGAAATACATTTTTGAGCTTACAGCTCACACCCTCAGCTGTTCCTCTGAATGTCATAACACTGCCTACAGGCACATCTACCACCTCCTTCAGTGGTATTTTAGAAGGAATGACCCATGAACCACAGAAATGTTTTAAACTTCAAAAGAGGCTTACAACTATAAATCCCAAAGGTTATAAGCATCTTGCAGCTTAGAGTGTGGCACCTTAACCCTAGAAAGTAAGAGGACTCAAGTCTCATCTCTGTGTTTTATTTGCTACGCTGAGCAGTAAACACCCTTTCTTTTCAATGAGATTCTCGCATTCCTAACTTTCCACCATAAACCACACACAAGAAACAAAACATGATTCACAACCCCCAGTGAAGAACCATGCCAAGAACCTTACCATTAATGTTGCAAAATTTAAGTCTTCTGGATTTAACCCCAAATAACCTATTAGCAAATAGAACTTCAGAACAAAATAAAAATTAAGCCAGATCGCATAAGTTTGTCTTTCACTAAAAGAACCTGCACCTTTCGCCTTGAAGTTTCTATGGGAGAAGGTCAAGGAAAATAAGAAAGAAAAAAAAAAAAAAAAAAAAAGAGAGGATCCATCAGCCAGCTTCCTCTTCAACAAACCTGTGCAGCACCATGGAACATTTCCATTTCCAAAATCAGCAAAGAATTTGCAATTTTCTTCAACGTCCTTTACTTTCTGTGTACCACAAGAATTCTATTTTGAATGAGTCCTACTCATATGATTTATTTCACGGACTGAACACAGAATTATACAATTTGCTACTGTCCTGCCTCTCCCCCTTCCTGTTAACCTGAATTTCTGATATTCAGATGTTCCATTAGTCACAGTTAAAGAAACGTTCCACTGTCTGCTTGAAGACCACTACACAATGATATAGACTACTACAAAATAAAGGAGAATTTTAAGAATGCTAAACTATTCTGATCGCCCTTCAGATAAACCATAAGTGGTATTTCTATTCCCAAAAAGATGAGTCATAAAAACCTTAAATGGATGTGAAGTTCTTCCCTAATTTTGCTCTGGACAAGACTGAGAGTAATGAAATATGTTACAATCTAAACAGTAACCACCTCATACATTTTCCATGTGTCTGAACTTAAATGATCCCAACTCCATTAGGAAATTATAACTGTAAGAAAACAATATATATTAATGACAGTTCTCTTGGTTAAATCCTTTACAAATGTTATTGAGACTAAAGACTTGTGAATGGGATATGGGGACATGAATTCCTATCTTCAGGAAAATAAAAATAACTTCTAAATTGCACGAAAGGAAAGAATTAACATTAAACCCCAGGAACTTCTGTAACCCAGTTCCAAACTTAAAACAGTAGATAATGAAGTCCCCAAAGTAAACATAGAATTATGCAATATCTAATTTAACACTGTAATGCAGCTTGCTTTAGCACCTAAGCATAAATGAGATTGATGTCCATACACTCTATACCGGGATTACTAGGGAAACATTACATTTTTTATTTTTTCTTTTTTTTTTTAACAGCGTATTGAAGCTAAAAGAATACTCATTAATGACACCTAATATGGCGACTACTGTTTGTTCATTTTTAAAAGACAAAAACACTTAATGTGGTACTTCTGAGAAAAAAAATTAAACAAAACCCAAGACCATCCTTGCTACTTCCCTAAACTAATAATTGTCTTCAATCATTCTGACATGCCCAAAAGAAGCAAGAGCTAAGAATTACCAAAATTCAACAAACTACTTTGCTTAGACCATAAGAGCCATTAAGTCCTGAGTGGAAGGGCTACTCACAGTTCCATGTAAATAGCTGTCAAGAGAAGCAATTTCCAGTGTATTTTGCACTGGCACCATTCCCCACTTTCCAAAAACAGAATGCCCCAAGAATTAGACCTGTAGCTTTAAGCCAGTGTTGTTTAGAGCCCTGCCAGCCATACACGCCTTATAAATGCTGCACCACATGGTAAACCAAGGAAACTGCAGCGTAAAACACAAATTTTCAGCTGTGAACTGCTGGTGATATCCACAAATGCCACAAAGTATATCTGAAAGCAAGTCCTGGAAGACGGAATTAATTCTAACCTGAATTTCAAAATACTAGGGCCATAGCCATTTCACACCTACCTTTTGGAACAGCACCCCTCAGGATTTGGGGGTGATATGACGCAAGACTGGCAGATGCCAGTCCCTTTCCACTGAAAAAACTGGGACAGCAATTCACAGTAGATTGATCTAGTATCTCTGCACAGAACTAGATAGGATGCAATGGCATCTCAAATAGATGAGTCAACAAATCATTAGCTATTTCATGAAGATATAGGCAAACATAGTTGCAACTAATGAGTTTTTATACATGTGGTATGTCTCACAGCAGAAAGATGCACATTAGAAAGTTGAAAGACCATCTTTGAAAGCGGAAAGGAAGCTTATGCAGAATTTATCTAGACCAAACACTGAAGCAGTAAACTGAACAATAAGCACTCGTTTACGTAAAAGCCACATTAAGAAGACTAGAGTAAGCATGTTTGTGCTTTTTCAGATGTAACTGGAGCCAGAGACAATGTGTGAAGGGGAACAAAAAAAACCAACCCCATAGCTTAGCTCCATAAAGGAGATGAAGTTTTCCATTCTTTGTAGAAAATCTGAAGGAAGGTTTTGGGACCACTTTTTTTTGTTTTTCCTTAAGGTAACATTATCATTAGCAAGATAAACTGTATCTTCACAATCACCTCATTAATCATTTTAGCATTTGCTTATATTTTGCCCACACCAACTGGTTCCATTTCCCACTCGATCTAATGCCCACTTGATCCAATACCCACTTGTAAAAAAACAAGACACCCATTCAATTACTACTATTTACTTGTGGTTAGAGGGCTGCACAGCCTTTACTTGCAGAAACACCTACTTCTAGGGCTATTATATGAGGGGACAGAACTAAGTCAGACCACTGGATTGCAATACACTATATGGGGAGCAAGGGCTAAGGCAACAAGCAGAACCCAGTTGGTTCAGATAACATCTTGGTATCTACTAGAAGCAGACAGCAAGACAATCTGGTAGTAGTCAGGAGATCTACCATCACTGATGGATTTGAGAGAGGTTCTCATCTCTGAAATCTAGGTCCTATGGCAAGACTATCAGCAGTTGGCTGCTCACACAACCTGAGCTCCAGATACCTCTCTACTGAAGACGCATGGAGCCATCGTCACCTGTGCCACCTTATTGGTCACCTCTCTCCTATGGAGAGAGCACTTACACATCTGGAAGAAATTCCAGGGAAAAAGCTCCTACATGCATAATCTTCACTTCAGGTGGGGCCTTTTGAGGGTGAGGGAGGTAGGCAGGACCACTTCCAAAATGTACTAGCTCACAGTTTCACTAGCCATACGCACTGCATCCCTGTCGCTTACTTAGAGTAGGGGGGCTGTGCTGTTGCTAATTCTCCCCCACCCAGAGCTCCAGTGCTAGCGCTTGCAGAAGTGGAAACAGGGAACTGAGTCTACTAAAAACAAATTTGGAAAAAAAGAAATCATTTTTGTCATTTATTCAAGAAAGAAATATACAATCAAACAGTCCTGGGATGCTAAATTGGAATTCAGAAGTGCAAGAAGCTTAGCTTGTCACCAGGCAAGACTGGAGGTAAATCACAATCCAGTATCTCAGACAATTCCAGAACACATCACATTTCCAAAAAGTTTCTTACCTCTGAATACCTAATTATTGTTCTTCTGAAATGCAGGAGATGAAAGAGTAATAAACTATCAGAGAGAGTAATAAAATATCAAATCATCCAAATGCAGGTAACAGACAACATGCAACAGGAGAAGGCAAGCCATTTTGTGGAAAACTTTTTTTTCCAACCAAGTGACCATACTCATCCACAGCAAAGCACTGCAGTACACTAAGAAATTAAGACAGGAAATTGAGGAATAAAGAAATTAAGACAGACTAAGATTTTCATCCTGGATTTCCTCAAAAATAATTATTTTGATCAACTTCTTCAGCATCCTTAGGATTTTCATAACATGAATAACAGTTCACAGAACCTCACTGTATTTGGTGTATCTGTATTTCTACCTCAGCACTGCCTGCCTTAGAAGAAAGGAAGAACTCAATCTGCAGTACTAGAATAGCAATTTAACAGTTGTTAAATTAGTATGTGTTAGAGTCATTTTTTTTTTTCCACTTGAATGGTGAATATTGTTTACTCTGTAACATTTGCAGAATTGGGTCCTTAGCTTAAAGTCAACAGATACTATAGGCAGACAAACCATGTTTACTTTTTCTAGTCCCAGTTATGTTCCTGGTCTGTGCATGAGCAAGATACTGACAGCACTATGTGGATATGACCACCCTGAGAATAAACTCTTGCACACGAAGTAAATGATGTCCAAAGCAAGAGTTAATTACACAGAAAATAACTGATTACAACTGAAAATAAAATTGAAGTACAGGACCATGTCTGAAACGTGAGGTAAGGGACATGACATTGTATTATGTCATATATGTCAATAAAGGTCATTTCTGAGGCAGAAATTCCATACTTTTAAGAACATGGAAAACTTTCAGATAGTACTGTGCATACACCTCTTTAAAGGGGTGTACCCCACCTCACTAGACAGCAAAGAAATATTTATGCATTTTGGCTGTTCAGGTTTGTGCCAAGACAATCTTACAAGCTTTCCTGTAATACCTTTAAACAATTATGAGCATTTGTATTGCAGTATTGAAGAAAAAATAACAGTGACCTTATTTGGTGGATAACACTCACAGACTTTGAGGACTCCTTACGAAAATCCAAGACACAAAGTATTCAGGTTGGTAAAAGGATAAGAGAAAACCTAAAAATTATTTTGATGTACCACTGTGCTATTCCTGGGGCAGCACAGAAATGACTTAGTTACTATCCCATTCATTGCAGACTGGTGGAGGGGTCTCTAGCCTATCTAAGCTAGCAGGTCAGAATTTGCCCAGACAAAATAAAACCTGAAAAAAAAAAAAAAAAGTGCCACATAATCCTATTACAGACATTTAAATGAAATTACAAACAATCCATATTCAATATTAGCATGATGCACCTATCCAAGACACACTCAGAGAGTTCGACAAAGCATTCAGTGACACCCTTCTATTTGCCAGCTGCATAAAATAAATCCAAGACATAGCTTAGACTAAAAAAAAAAAAATATATATATATAATCAACAATGAAAAGGTTGTTATAAAAACAACTATTTTATAAAAGCTTTCAATAAATATCCTGGCAAAAAGATTGATATTTATTGAATTGCAGTCCTTCATTCCCTTGCACAAGGCTGGCTTTCTGCTACCAAGCTAAGAGAAATACACAGGGCTGCCCAGTTGCTCAAAGACTGAGTGGCTTTTTGCATTCTACTTTCTTTACATAGGAAAATCCACGCATGGCACAGTTGAGAGGCGTTTTAAACTAACAAATTGCCTCTGAAAAACAAATTCATATCATTTTAAAAAAATACCAAATAATCCTAATGTGTAAATAAATATGTATACATGTCATGACGCTCTTTCAAAGCCAACCCATGCAAATCCAGTTAAAGAAAGAGCACATTACGTGAGATGCTTTTCACATAGACACTGTAACCTATGCAGAAATACTGAAATTCATAGACACAAGCAAAACTGAACACTTAATATTAAATTAACCTCTGATAATGTTCAAGGCCTGTTAATATGAGAGAGTGCACAATTAATTCCATTAACTAGACTACTGATAATTCACTGGGGGTGGAGGGGAAGGAAAGAAACCCCCAAAAGCCACTGTATCAGTAAATATCTGCTAAAATATGAAAAACAAAACCAGTATTACAACCACTGAATCCCATAAAACCTGGTCTACATGAGACCTTAAACCAGACATTCTAATTCCCATACATGCTATTTCAGCCTGGGTTAGGGAATCTGACACACAGGTGATAGGCGTTTCAACCTGAAAGGCAATGACTCTGCATAAACACAGACCCTGCATTGATCAGGACTACAAGGAAGAACCCACACAGGAACCCTGGCCCAGCATAAAGCACTAAACCTTGACTAGTACCACCTTAATGACGGGTAAATTCTTTCTCAGGCTTTTTAGACCAGATTAAGCCTCGCAGGCTTTTTGGAAACAGCATCACATCTCATTCTTGTAAATGAAAAACCGTCAGCAGAAAGATCATGTTAAGCAGACAATAAAATAGCCAGCCTTGGAAAAAAAAAAGCATATACTTTACAAAGGACTACTCGTAAAGCAGGGGAAAAGGCTGCAAAATTAATCTATCCCACTGCTGAGACATGAGCCAGCCACAGCCCCCAGCTACTGCTCGGTAGCCCTGCAGTTACAGCGACCTGTACAAATCAAACGAGTATCAACTGTCCTTTCATGAGAAAAAGTACCCACTGGTTATTTTCCACAGAATTTAGGTTATTACTTTGAGTAAGAAACAAATATTAGAGCAAAAAGCCAAGCCAGCAATTACGTTTCATGGGACTATGCTATTTGGCTATTTGCTTCACATAAACTGGTCTAGCTCTACCGAGTTCCAGAAAAAAACATCCAAGAATAAAATTAGAAGATGTTAAACATGTTTAGTAGGAAGGAACATACTTGCTTTTCCCTCATACTGTGCATACAAAGTAAAAATACAAATCCAACACTTTTACCATTAGTTACTAAACAAAAGTTAGACCCAGCCTGTATCTATTGTGAACCAAGTTTCTATCTGTGTCATTCCTCTGTTCAGGGAACAAATTCCCATGTCTCCACAGATTTTTACTTCAGCAGTTGATGAATTAATGCCTTTGAAAGCAGACTATCCTCACTCAAAATCTTAAGTCAACAACATGAAAATATCAGCTAACTAAAGACCCAAGCATTTAACAGCCATGAAGCATTCACTTGCAAGGCAAACTGAGTAACTAGGAGAGTTTGGTAGTTATACACTTAGTGATGCCCATCAGCAAACTGCACAGCCTTGGAAAAGCCAAGCTATCTCTAGTCCTGGTGGATTACAGAAACCAGCTTCTTTAAAAGTCTAAAATCAGTTCACTGCTGAGAGTGGTGCCTCGACACAGGCTTGAACTGCATTAATCAAGTTTAAACAACATTAAAAGTGGAAGGGAAGAGAGACCCTTAAGGCTTGGGTTTTTTTCCCTAGAAAAATAAACTGATTAGAAGTGGTCACATTTAGATTAAGAACAGTTAGCACGCAGTAAGAGTGGTTCTGGTCAAGTGCACCAGTATATGTTTTTCTGTAATAGCCTCAGCAGTACTTGTAGGTCCTAGATCTGTGCCCTGTGAAGAAGCCCAGGCCAATGACCAAGTACATACCTACAGAAAGCAGTTCTGATTAATAAACTCTCTGGGTGCACCTAAAGATTAAAGAGTACTCTTTACAATCTAATTCCCCAGGAAGTTCCAGATTGTTGCTTCCTTGAAAAGGAAAGGCAACCCAAAAAATTCTGAACAGTTTGGTACAAGTCTTAATACACTGTATTTGAAACCACTATTTCACTTAGAGGGCTAATAACTTTGGTTCTGGCTTCAATACCAGTAAAATCTCAAAAATCCTACAGATTCAGCACTCAATGAAGCCAAGAGCTTGTTTGACCCCCAAACTCTGAAATGAACAGCTTTACATTTTCCTCAAGAGCACCTTTACGTTTTGGCATCCATATTCCTCTTTCAGCCAATTTCTCACACACAAATCATTTGTCCGGACACACTTTCAGTCACAACTCTGCAGAAACAGAAGATATATAAATTACTATGCAGAAACATCTTTAAGCCATCACATCTGATAACTACAGAACACCAAGACTCTACAAAGAATTACTCTGCAAGGACAAATGCTGAACAAAGCAATTCAAGTTTTCACAGGGGTATCTCCTACAACACACTTAAAAGGATTCTGGATGAATGTGTAACTGCAGTTACACATGACACAATGCCATTTATACATTTATACTTCTACGCTGATGGCAGCCTATTAATGCTTGTGAGTCTCAGTCAATAAAAATGAAACGGAAAAAAAACAACACACTGCCTCCTGCACAGTCTTCCTGATCTTGCTTGTTATGAAAGTTTTCTTCTTTCTGATGCAACATCTGCTTTAACTATACACTGTAAAGAACATCAGTTCAAGATGGGTATTTGATGGATCCCACAATTAAGATGAGAACAAATCTTCTTCCAGACACAGCTGTGTCAGTCTGAGGTTCCTGTGCTTAGCCCATCCCTAGCTCCTCATCCTCCACTCGCTGCTGTTACCACCCACATCAACGTGCCAGCTGAGAAAAACGGAAGAACACTCTCCAATTTATTTGAGGTTCTATCAGCCAAGCCAGCTTAAAAGAGTTTGCTGTAAGTCTTTGTTAACCCA
This sequence comes from Haliaeetus albicilla, assembly GCF_947461875.1. Taxonomy (NCBI): domain Eukaryota; kingdom Metazoa; phylum Chordata; class Aves; order Accipitriformes; family Accipitridae; genus Haliaeetus; species Haliaeetus albicilla. The sequence goes on from NC_091487.1 coordinate 40,802,776, forward strand.
AGTCATGTTGATGGAAAGGTACGGTTCCAGAACAGCTCAAGGAAATTTAAATCAGAGCTACTATGGCCCCATCTCCCACCCCCTATCTCATTCACTTCCAACAGGAAGCCCCATTCCTACCCCCTGACCTGAATGGTCAGCCAGTTCAGAAACATGATCCAGCCAAAATCCAACAAAACAAAAAAAGCAATTCATTACCAGCCTGATTAACTCCCTGACTTTGCTCAACTCACAGCCACAAAGGCTTCCTTGCCAGCAGGGGAAGACGCGCAGTCAAGAAGGAGACAGGACCACCACAGCCCCAGTTTAAGCTGCCAAGTTTCTTGACAAGGTTAGGAAAAACTAAAACAGAGCTCAGAAAAGAGTGGTCACAGCCCCCTCCTCCTCCTATGTGAGCAATAACATTTGCATAGCCATGAAGTCAGCCAGTTCAGGCAGCTGATCCAACTGAAGCGCAACATTTTTCTGTACCACCGTTTTCAGCTGGATCAGCAAAGAATGACTAACAGGGAAAAATAGCTCCTTTTGGGGAAAGCATAGCCAGAGGAATCAAAGCTGCTCTGGTGGTAATGCAATAACATGACTGTAGAGGACATGTTAAGTCTTAGCTTGGTATTCTGCAGGAAAAGAAAGGCAATATGCTCTAATGTCACTTATTAAAATTGAGATCCCTGGACTGAACAAGTAACCTTTTAATATATGTTCACTGATCAACATAAACTCCAAAAGCAAGACTAACGCCATGATTTCATATCAGTTTAAACCAAACTTGCTTGATAAGCTCGCAAAATGAATAAGAATATAAATAACCTTTGACCCCTCCGCCCCAAAAAGAACAAGGTCAGCAGAATGTCAGATGAGTGCAATAACTAGCATAGGACCCTAAAGCCAGCAGTTACACCAGCTTAGGCTGCCATTAGAATGTCTTATCTGAGCGATTCTGTAAAACGTCTTTCTAGAGTGCAGAAGATTTAACTTCTATAGCATTAGGGCAATTTAATTTTTTTTCCAATCTTATACAGCTCCACCAATATTACTAGCAGAATAAAAACAGCTATAGGTGGAGTTCAAGAATCCTGTATGGTGCTGTAACAAGCTCTTAGGAACACACAATAAAAAAAATCTACTACAATATGTTTTCCTGATAGCCCCTATTCCTGGGGAGGCGAGCGCTTTTGCAAGGATTTTCACTGTCATTTCAGAAAGTTTTTATCCCACCATGCTCATTATGGTAGGAAAGAAAAGTACTTACAGATCATTCTGACACCACGCACGCAGCTATATCAAACTACAAAATGTAATACTTGGAAGTCTTGTGAGTTTTAAGAGCCCAGAGTGCCTTGTTGGTTTGGGGTTTTTCCTTCCTAAATGCATAATGCTGTCAGCTACTAATACAAAATCAGAGGGTTTCAGAACGCCAGGGTGAGAAGATAAACAAACTTGTCTACTCTGTCTAGTCTACACGTACCTTCAGTTTCCACACATTTAAGAGAAGTAATAAATGCAGGAAAGTAATTCCCAGGCTGAAAAATAAATTTTCTGCCAATAAGGATTTAAATGGCTGATTTGAATTGCATTTCATATGTACACTTTAGGAAAAAAATTCTTTGATGTGTTATGCTTAGAGTTCTGTAAATCAGAGTTTTCACTGAGGCTTAAAACCAACACCTTATTCAATTACAGATTAAAAAGGGTTTACTGTAGGATAACTCAGACTATCACAAGAGTTTAAGAATCACAGACAAGGATGAACAGAACTCAAGTTCATTTTTTTGGACTTCGTTCACATTATTTTTTTATTTCTTCCGTAAGATTTTCGCTAAGAGAAAAAAAAGCAGCATTTCCACAGAGAATTGCCAAGAGATGAAGAAATGGAAAACACACACGGATGAGCAGAAAAACAATACCATTTCTCTATGGTAACTATTAACTTCTGCATAATCATAAAGACCGTTTTCATAGTAACCATAGATCAATAAGTCAAAGAGAACTGATGAGTCAGAAATCCATTTAAATATTTGCACTTTTTCCTACAAGCCATACCTAGTGTAGTACTGTAGCCAAACAGAATGACTGTGCCTTCCATTTTACCCACTCTCCTCATTCGGGAGCCTATCTAGAGAGGCAGGAAGATCGAAAATACAAAACAACAACAAAGCAAAGCAAAACAAAACGCCTTAAAAGGTTCAATCAGACATTGTTAACAGTTTTAAGTATCTCCTACGCCGGACAGCTGAATTAAGAAACACTGACAACCACCCTGAAAATGCAGTAGTGCACAGAAATCAACCCGAAAGCTCCCTTATCGTTTCATAAACCATTAATGAGTAGGTTACATAAATCTACTGGACCGAAGGAGTTGTAGACCGGAGCTGCTGCAAGACATTAACTCTCCTCCGAGGGATGCATCATTTCATTCTCGAAGACTGTTCACCTCCGTCAGTGCAATCAAAGGAGTTAAGCGCATTCCAGCCCGAAGCTGCGTTTTAACCCTTCATCCCCTACCGAAAATCGAGCGCAGCGATGCTTGCCCGTGGCCAGCGCTCCCCCGGGCACACGGCAGCCCTCCGCCCCGCACGCTGTTGCTCGTCAATCCCTCCTGCGCCTCGCAGGACGGGCTGAACCCGGCCGCCTGTTCCTTTGTGCAGCCTGGCGGGCTGTTGCACACGCAGAAACAGACCGCCGAAGCCACGAACCGGGTGAAAAAAAAGGGAGCGAGTTTCGCGGCTCACGGGGGGCCTTTCCCCCCGCAGCTCCCGCTGCGAGATATGGGTCGGCGGCGCCCCCGCCTCGGAGCCTCGTCCCGACGCCCTCCCAAACTTCACAGCGCCCCAGCCCCGGCCGAGACGAGGCGCAGGATTTCGGGGAAGCCCGAACTTCCCGCAGCCCCGGCGCCCCCCACTCGCTCCCGCGGCCGCACGCAGGGGCGGGAGGCGATACAAAGCGCCGCGCACGGCGACGGCCGGCCCGGCAGCGGCCGCGCCGGAGGGACCCTCTGACGGAAACCTGGCCGGGATTCAAGGCCTAGGAGAGACCGCGGCCACGGGCAGCCCCAGGAGGGGGAGACCGGGAAGCGGCAGCGCCCCGGGGGTCGCTCCCCCGGGCCGCCGGCTCGGTGCCCCCCCTCAGGGCCTTGGCCGCCGCCCCCCCCCGCGGGCTCCACCTGCGCCGGGCCCCCGCCCCACCCCACCCCACGCCGGGGATCGCGCCGGGGCCCACCCCACTGCCTCCCGGGGCGGGGACCGCAGGGCGCCCCCGCCTCTCCCCCGGCCCCCGCACGCACTTCCCCGGGGCACCGCCGCCCCCGCCGGCCCCCTCAGGCTTCCCCCGCCTCCGGCGTCGTCCCCCCCCCCCCCTCCCCCGCGCCTGGACCCCCCCCCCCCCCCCCGGCACCCCGCGGGGCTCGCACGCCCCCGCCACACCCGCCCGCGGCTCCGGCCCCCGCCTGCCGCGGCGAAGGCCCTACCCCGCACCGCGGCCCGGCCCGGCCCGGCCGCGCTCACCTGCTGCCCGCAGCCTCCTCCCTCCGGCGCCTCCTCAGCCGCCCGTCGCCACCGAGCAGCGCCGCCGCCGCCGCTCCCCCCCCCCCGCCCCCCGGCAACTGCTCCCGCCCCCGCCGCCCAGCCACGCCCATCCCGGCGGCCCATTGGCCGCCCGCCCCATCGCCCGGCCTTTGGATTGCTGCGAGGAGCCGCCCGTCAGAGTGCCGACCCCGCCTCTCTCCGCCCACGGGTCCCGGGTGTTTTATTCACGCCGGGTCTTTGGCGCCCCCACTCTTTTGCCGCCGCTCCCGATTGGCTGAGCCGGTGGGAGCAGAGTGCCAGGATAGGTTCCCAGAGGTGCCAGCTGCGGCGATGGGCCCGCCTCCCCACTCGGAGTTAGGCTGCGTTGGCGCGGCGAAGCGTTGCGTTGCCCGGCGGGAAGGCGAGAGCGGGCGGCCGCTACCTGGGCCGCGGTGGCCGGTCCGTCCTCCCTGAGGGAGTCAGGGCAGAAACCCGCCCCCCGCCGGGCTCCCGGAGACCCGCCGGCCGGCGTCCCGCTGATGCGCTGAGTGGGGACGAGCCTTCCGACAGGGCGGTTCGCCGCCCGTCTCCGGTTTGGCTCTGCCGTGGGTCTCGTCCCCTCACAGCAGCGAGGCGGCTTGTGGGCAGGCAGGGCCGCAGGGCAGAGCCACCCTGCTTTGGGGGTTCCGTCCTCCGAAGCTCTGGAGAGCGGGGAGCTGGGTGGCCGGGCTGCTCGAGCGCGAAAGCGGGCCTAGTGCCATTGCCTGGCGTGAGGGAGAGCTCAGAGGCAGGCGCCTGCCCAAAGCCCGGCACCGCCGCTGTGGGGACTTTCCCCAAGCGGGGAGACCCACGGGCAGCTTCTGGAGAGCCCCTCGCAGGAGAGGCAGCCGGCCTGGCATGGGGTGGTGGCACGAGGTCGAGGTCGAGGAAGATGGCTCCCACAGGCCCAGCCGCAGGGCCCAGTGCCACCTCGGTTTCCCCCCAGTAAAGGGCCTGTGGTAACGGACGCCTTCCCGGGGGCCACAGTGAAATGTGCTGCTAATGCCAGCAGCTCTCCAGAAATGGCACCCGTCCTGTCCCCCACCAGCTAGAGGCCGGGGTTGCACGGAAAACACAAGCAGGCTCCTCTCTGCCGCGCATTAACCGCCATGACGGGGACTTTCTGAGATCCAAAATGTTGTCGGGTTTCCTTCCTTCAGCCCAAGAAACACAAGCGTGCCTCCATTTGCAAAGCGGAGGCAGTACCAGGTGCTGAATTCAGCAGGGAGGCTGCACTTCAAAGGGAAGTTACCCAGGGGAATCCTCTGCGTGCAGCACCCGTGTGACTGCGCGTATGGGGCTTGGCCTGAACGCATTATCCAGAATGCATATTTCCAACAGCTGCCTCCTCTCACAAGACTTTCAAGCAGCTACTTCATCCAAAATGCAAGCCAGAACAGTTCCCAGAGCATTCAGCTAAAAAAAAAAAAAAACAACAAACCACCTCAGGAAATTGAAATGCAAAGATTACATGAGGTTTCTCTGCATCATTATCTTCTCCCTGCATGCACCATCCCCCTTATTCCTCTTTGTTTCTAAATCAAGCAAAGAAACAGAGCAATAAAGAACATGGGCCTTAATGTTAACTGGCAAACATCCAAAAAATAAAGCAACTGAAATCAGTGGGAATTTCAGAACATCATGTGCAAAAATCATTTACCAAGTTCACACAGGAGGTGCTCGGGCAGAAGTGTGAGTGTGACACTGACTCTGAGTTTCAGACTGATGCTCTGACCCCAAAATCATCCCTTGTTCACAAACTAAACTAAACTAAGAAGAAGATTCCTTTTTTTTTCCCCCTACATCTTTTTGCATATCCCTCTGCTTGGAAAGCAAAACCAAAGCAGAGCGCTGACGTCCCTCTCACAGTTGCTTCTCAATTACTTTCAGATTGCTGCTGTCAGCCAGAAGCCCAACACAGCTATGTTTGAGCCAAACGTTCCAAAATGACTAGACAGACTTTTCTACCAGTCCTGGGGTTTCTTCTGATTTTATGAAAACATTCCTGACCTGGCATAACTTTTACAATATTGCGTTCCCAGTAGCTTTGGTGTAACTCTTCATCTCTGGATTTGTGACCAGACCAAAGCTTTTATAACACATGGTGCCCTAAACCTTAATTTCTAAGGAACAATGCCCATATTATAAAGATGCTCTACTTCCAAATGAAAAGTATTTGAGGTCTGGCAAGGAAAAGACCAGGACATGCTATTGTAAATAAAGTTCTAATGTATGCTTCAGCTATATATAGCTTTTACAAATATTTATTAGATAGTTAAATTGAATTGTTGCCATTACCACTTCTCTGCTTGGCTGTTTGTATCTCTCCCTAACTTGACCTCCCCATATAGTCATTGGTGACCGAAGGGAAAGGGGGCTGTGATGGGAAAGGAAGGGAAGATGACCGTAGAGGTCACCTAGCTGGACAAGCTGAGCATCTAACATAGCAAACTGCACACTCGCAGTGCTGCGCCGCGGGTCTGAGTCACGTTCTGTGTAGTCAGTCTTCCCACAGAGAGTTTCCATGCGAGGGGGGAAATTAATTCTCCAAGGCCTGATACTGGAAGCAAGGCTTCAAGGTGCTTTAATCCTTATGGATAACAAAGAATTGGTAGAGACTTCATAGCATTCCCAAGAAGCCCAGTTTCCGCCTTTCCACCTTTTCTTTAAGATTGAAAACAGGGCTCCATCGGTAATATGCAGGATTAATGGACTTGGCTGTTCCTGTCATGCCCACTTACTCCTGCCAGCGGTCCCTTTCTAGCCAAGATCCTTCCTGGTCTCAGCGGGACGGCAGGTTAGTACGCTATCCCCTAAGGACCTGAGAGTATATTACACATGCACTCATGATAATGCAAACTTCATATCCTCATTGCAGATACCTGGAGGCTTAATACTGTTCTCCCCTATTGGCTACCTAAAACAATGTCAGTGATTAAATCTCCCTTCTCTAATCACACCGTAATATTATCCCTTCTAGGAACAAGCCATGCCAGTATAAATACGACAACATAAGCATTTTCATGCTGCTATAACTGTGCTCACCCCAGAGGAATTCCATTTTTTTTGACAATACAGGTAAAACAGTGGGAACGTGTGTGTGGAAGAGCACTGAAAATGCTCAAATACTTCTAGAAGGTGCCATATTGTCTAGTAGCAATACAAATATATTCAGGAAGCAAATAAGCAAGTACCACGGGGGCTTTCTCCTATCATGCTCTGAGCAGATCTGAACAATATGGCTGCTAAACCAAGACATCCTGTTTGCATGATATTTCCATCTTCATAGTGCTGCGTCAGAGCAAGTAATTTCAGAGTACTTCAGAAAAACTTCAGTATAGACAGCTTTTACAGGAAATAAAAGGTAAAGTCTTTTGCAGCGCTTCTGAAAAGGTGAAACTTACAGAAGCAGCAAATGTTGAATGGTGCTGCTGTATGTTAGCAGGGCTATATGTTCATTTTGAAATAGTGGGCATAAATGTATTTAATGAGCAAAGCTATGCAGTTGCCATCATTAACACAGAAAGGATGCAAAAGCAAGAATAATTTAAAATCTTCCATGGAAAAGTGTCACCCAAACAGCTTGTCAAGAGCCATGGTCTGTGCATATCAAAAGCATGTTCTCTAGCACAAGATACATCATGCATGCAGGAACAGCTTGACTATTATACCTTCTATCTTGATTATCTAGATGTGATTAATCCTACAGGGCAAATACTTCATTCAGGTTCTCTTTGCTTTCATTTTAGGATCGGGATTTTCCCCTCATGGCCATTTACTTCTCTCCTTCCACTGAAAAGCAACAAGACCGGAGTCTTGGAGTCTGCAGCTTTGTGTTTAGTCACTGCCTACGGAGTCACTGCAGATGGTATCTGCTCAATGCTACCAAATGCTAGATGGCGTCTATGAAGAGCACAAAAACCCTCATAAAATTATTTCAAAATGCTTTCAAAGTACGCATGCCCCGTGAAAGGGATGAGTAAGCTTGGTCGAGGGTCTTACTCAAATATGTTATGTAAATTCAGCTTTAACTTACAAAGTATGTATTTTAGTGTCACACAGGACAAGAGAAAATGTCTGTGCTTCCAAATCCCCCAAAAAAGACAATTTCATAGGGAGGACTGGACCTTGTAATTATTATTTTTATAGATTTGTTTCAATTGGACTGTTCCATGACAGGGAAGGCTTCTTTTCTCAGTGGGGCTCTGTGTACAAGATAACCAGGATTAAAGACCACAACCAGTCACTGAATAAGAAAGTCCCTGAGAAGAGAGAAACAGCTGGAGAGAGGCCAAAATCTCTGCCAAGAGATGCTTCAGTGAGTGAGTGCATTCACTCTGATGAGGGGGGCCAGAGGATAGCTCTTGAGAAACAGTTCCTGAATTAGCTTTCAGTCTTGTTATCTGGCAGTGAACTTTATAGCTTCCACAACACGGAGCAGGCTTCACAATCCAGCCCAGTGTCCTTCCAGTGATGACATACTGGATGTCACTAGGCTGTATGAGAAAGATTGTCAGCTAAGGAAACCCTTTAGTGAAGGCTTGAAATGTTCTTTTTCCCTACTGGGTATTGCTTTTGGCATGAGAACAAAACTGACAGTGCAAAAGGAAGGTTGCCAGCAAAGTAATAATGAGAGAAAGGATTAAGCTGAGTTTAACTTTATAAAAGTGACTGATTTACATTAATGGTTTGCTGGGAACACAGAGAAAGTACTGGGCAGTTTGCATGGTAGTGACCAACTGAGTATCCAACACGCAGAGAATTGCAAAGGATTTTGCCCTTTCCACTCATTAGTGAAGACTGCTCACAGCTTTGTAGGATCAGGCCTTACTCAAACTGCTCTTTAAGCTCGAGATTTCCATTATTTGAACAGGGAATGGCATAAGGTTAAAATACCAAGTGAAAGCTTCATCTCTTTGAGGTGCCATTTACTATTTCTTTTGAAGTCACTCGTGGCTTTTTAAGAAGTTGTACTCACCACATTTTTTATGTCCTCTTAAATAAAACACGTGTGGCTCTTGGCAATGCAGCTTATATGCTCATAAAATCTGAGTAACTTTGTGCTAAATTCTAATTAAGAAATTTAATTAAGCCTCCAGTTGCTACTCTGTCTATGTGAGCAGCAGCTGGGGACCACCTAATCATTCAGAGATCTGTGCTACTTTCCTTTTGTTTATTTAAAGAGCTGTATGTGACGCTGTTCTTTCTTTACGACAAATTCCCTTGAAATATCGGACAATGAATGAAAACAGCATGTAGACCTTGTGGCTATTCCTCGACAACCATCTGAGTACTCTGTAAGGGATACTGAAGCTCTCTCTTTTTGCCTTAGGTCAAAACACTTTCTTGTGTCATGCAGAAAAATAGCAACATTCTTTATTCTTGAAAGCATTTACTATTAGAAAGGCTAAATTGTCAAAAGAAACATTTTATTGTTATAGACATTTCACCACCATTCTTTTCCACTGTGTCCTTCACTCTGAAACTTTGTTATACATCAAAAAAAATCCGATGTTAATCATCTGTCTCTCGGCAGTAGAAAGTGGCATCCGTATGAAGATCAGAGCCCTCGAATGAGACTTTGAACCTGCCGTACTGGTAAACATCCAGAATAGCTTTGCTGCAGTCATTACAGATATTCTGGTGTAACTCAGGTCAGGCTCTGTGTACAGCACCCAGCTTCTTCTGAGAAGGATCTAGTTGCACTCCAGTAAATTAAACAGAAACACAAATAACAACCCAGACGCCCACATTTTTCAAAGGCCTTCCCCCTCCCAAGCCTATTTAGCCATGCTTACATATAATTAAAGCATACAATAGCCTAACTCCTACCATATTTCAAAGGGTCTGCATCTCGGTTTTGTTAAGGGCCCAGTTCTGTTGAAACGGTTTCAGCTGATAAGATTATTCTGGTAAGCAGGGCTTAACCTTGGGAAAACAAAGAATGGATTGAAATAGAGTTCACCCTTCCCTTCTCTTCCAGTCTACACATGCACGCACAGGCTGCTAGCACCTCCCTCTCGTTTTAAACCCCATCCACGCCAGTGTTTCCCACCGCACGGATGCAGAGCGCTGATCGCCCTCTGCCACCTGCCGGCAAAGCCGAAAACGTTCAAGACGTTAAATCCGAGGCTAAAGTGTTGCCTACGCACGCCCAAAATCCGGCTCCTTTAGCTAAAAGCACCGTGGTACAAACAGAACAATTTTCTACTGCTGTTGCTCTTCCCACAGCTTTGGCTGCAAAGGCTGTGCCGGCAGAATTCCGTCAGAAAAATACCTCCAAAATGAAAACAGTTGTTATTGCATGTATACAAAATGGGTCTTGGCTGCTTATAGCACAGTGGCAGGATGTGAGGCTGATGTGTGCTGGTTTTAAGACAATTCAAAAACCCTTAAACCTTTCAGGTGTCTGCATCTGTTCTAGAATTAAGACTTAACAGCTGAACTCACCCTCATGAGGCCTAACTAATGATTTCTGCTCCTGAATTGTGGTAAAACTGAAATGTAGGTCTGGGTTGAAACCCTGGCAATGCTGAAGTTAAAAGAGGTGAAAATTTGCTTTTCAGCTTTGTATCCTAGGCCCGGTACGCTAAGTGGCCCACGCAACAGATCTGCACATGCCTTGTGAACGCTAGCTGCTTGTTTAACACATTGTGCGAAGCTGATATTCCTACCTGTGAGAGGCTAATAACACCCTTGTAAACCAGAGAGTTCCTGGGCACACTTGGGTAATTGCTCCAGTTAAATGCTCTAGACTCACAGCAGCCTCTGGAGATGAAATTCTCATGCAAAATCCATTCCTGTGAATTATCGGAGTCCATCAAAATTCTTCTCACAGAAGTATCGCATAGTGAATTTCTGGTATGGAAGCTTGTTCTTGGTCAGAAAAGCATCAACACAGTCTGACAATACAAACCCCTACAGTTTTTCACATTTGCCACGAGCTGAGTCTTGCTGGTCTGTCCTCTACTCTCCAGCAAAGCTTCCTCTGATGAAGCTGCAGGTTCTGGAAGCACAGAGCAGCCCTCAGGCTGCCCAGGTACCTGCACTGCCATGGACCCTGCCCTTCTGGGAAGCTTCAGGCCTAGGAGAGAGGTGGACAGAGAACAAAGGTCTGCCCACGGTTATTAGGCAGTTAGTGGATTTGGCAAAAAAACCCCAAACCACTACATGACATGACAGCCTTTGGGGTTTTAGGATCCTTTGAGAGGACACAGCCTTTTGCCTGGCATCTCCATTAGAAGCACAAGAAAAGGGAGGAGGGATGGCGCACCAGAACTGGCTCCATCCAACTTGGGATTTCTATTCCTTGCGCAGCAGAACCTTATGAAATAGGTCTTACCTCATCTCATCTCATCAGGCTGCAAAGTAATTGCACGCTGTCCAAAAGCGTATCGTATGCTTATGGTGCACCTTCGCAAAAAAAAGAAAAAAAAAAAAAATCTTTTCCGCAGGTGCTTAGAGCGTGCTTACAGAACGAAGCTTTCCAGCCAGGGAACGGATCAATCTACGTTAGTTCCCAGTGGAATCGCCTCACCTTTCCTTTCCTTTTTCGGGGCGGGGGGAAGGACACGAGCCTGGTATATTTTGAGCGGCCCCGACGCTAAAACGTGAGACGCGCCGCTTCGTGCGGCACCACGAGCACCCGTTTCAACCTTCCTTCCGCGGGCAGAGGTGCAGGCTTCCCGCCCGGGCTCCGCCTCCCCCGGCATCCCCTGCCCGGGACGCTCCCGGCTGCCCCCACACGGGAAGGCCCCGGCGGAAGCGGGGCGGGTGGCCATGGCGGCGGGCGGCGCGGAGGAGCGGCGGCGGCAGCAGCAGCAGCGGCGGCAGCGGCCGGGGCGGCTCTCGGCGCTCTCGGTGTACCGCCGGGCGGCGGGGGCCGGGCGGCTGGAGCGGCGCCGCCGCGGGAGGCCGCTGCCCGCGGGCGGCAAGTGGGCCGAGGCGCGGCCGAGGCGCGGCGGGCCGGGAAGCGGCGGGCCGGAGCCCGAGGCCCCGGCGCCGCGGAGCGCCGCCGCGGCTCCCGGCGGCGTGGAGCGGGCCGAGGCGCGGCCGAGGCGCGGCCCGGAGCCGGAGGCCCCGCCGCGGCAGCCGCCGCCGAGGGCCGCCGCGCCCCCCGGCCGCGGGGAGCGGGAGCGGGCCGGCGAGCCGGCCGGCAGCCCTGAAGCGAAGCGGCGGGGCGGCCCTGAGGCGGCGGGAGGGGGCGGCGGCGCGGCGGGGCTGCTGCGGCGGCTGGGGCGGCTGGAGGACAGCCGGCAGCGGGCGGCCGAGCTGTTCCGGTGGCTGGTGGCCCCGGTGGCGCCGGGGGAGTTCCTGGGGCGGTACTGGGAGCGGGCGCCGCTGCTGGTGCGGCGGGGCGACCCCGGCTACTACGCGGGGCTCTTCTCCACGGCCGACTTCGAGGCGGCCCTGCGGGGCGGCGAGGTGCACTTCGGGACCCACCTGGACGTGACCAGCTACGCCGAGGGCGTGCGGGAGACGCACAACCCATCCGGCCGGGCCCTGCCCGCCGTCGTCTGGGACTTCTACCAGAACGGCTGCTCCCTGCGGCTCCTCAGCCCCCAGGCCTTCTCCCGCACCGTCTGGCAGTTCCTCTCCATCCTGCAGGAGCACTTCGGCAGCATGGCGGGGGCCAACACGTACCTCACGCCACCGGGGACGCAGGGCTTCGCCCCCCACTACGACGACATCGAGGCCTTCGTGCTGCAGCTGGAGGGGAAGAAGCACTGGCGCGTCTACAGCCCCCGGACGGACGCCGAGGTGCTGCCCCAGTTCTCCAGCGCAAACCTCGCGCAGGCTGAGCTCGGCGAGCCCGTGCTGGAGACAGTGCTGGAGGCCGGGGACCTGCTGTACTTCCCCCGTGGCTTTATCCACCAGGGCGACTGTCTCCCTGATGCGCACTCGCTCCACATCACTGTGTCTTCCTACCAGAGGAACTCCTGGGGGGCCCTCCTGGAGAAGCTCCTCCCGGCTGCTCTGCAGATGGCCCTGGAGGAGGACGTGGAGTACCGGCAAGGGCTTCCTATGGACTACCTGAGGTACATGGGGGTCGCCAATTCGGATGCAGTCGACGCTCGCCGAACAGCCTTCATGGAGAAGGTCCAGAGCCTGATAAAGAAACTCGTTGACTACGCACCCATTGATGCTGCTGTGGATCAGAGAGCCAAGTCATTTCTTCACGACTGCCTTCCCCCGGTGCTTACACAAAGTGAAAAGGTGCAGAGTGTGTACGGCTTCCCGGCCCGCTGGCAAGATGGAGGACCCTGCGATGTCGATATACAGATAACAAAAGACACAGAAGTACGTCTTCTCCGCCATGGCATCATTAGATTGTGTAATGAAGAAGCAGGTGTGATGCTGTATTACACGACAGAGAATTCAAGGGTGTATCACAAGGAGGAACCCAAGTTCCTTGAGATAGATCCTGAGTATACAGACAGTATTGAATTTCTCCTGTCCTCCTATCCAAACCACGTCCGTGTGGAGACCCTTCCATGTGAAACCTTGGAGGACAAGATTTCTCTAGCCACGCTCCTGTTTGAGAAAGGCATTCTGACTACAAAGAAGCCTCTGGTGCAAGTGTAACTCATATTTTTTTAACAAAATAAACATACATTTGTTTTCAAAGTGATCTGTCTTGTTCTTGCCTTACACGTGCTAGGTGTAAATCAGCAGTCTGGATCACAGTATCTCATCTGGGGGCAGAAGGGCTTTGGTGTGGGTAGAGAAATCAAATGTTGATTAAAACGGGTATCCGCTCTAGGAGCGATTCTGCATGGCTGAGTGACTGCAGAAGGGAAGTGCTTAATTTTTTTTTTTTTCCTTTCGCCAGCCATATTACTACACCCTAGGTAACTTCTGGAAGCTAGTGAACTTTTTTGCAGTCTGTAAATCGTCTGTGTTTACACAGTCTTTGAAAGCAGCCTGTCTTACTGCGGGAAGTACTTTCATTACTCACAGGCAAATTTGGTGATGGTCACCATTCTGTGTGCCTGTGCTGTGCTGCACATACAGCATAGCCTTCAGGCCTGTGCTGTGCTGCAAAGATCCCTTGGCCACAGGAAAAACTTGGCCAACTCTTCTGAAAAGTGGAGCCCACAGGCAGCTCCCACTCGGTGCCAGTGATTATACCACCTGCATGGCCCTGCCCTTATCGAACAGTGCAGCAAGATGTTCTCATGCAAACTCTTATTTGAAATGCTTCAGGCTCTGTCTCTTCTTTTTCAGTCTGATAATTGCGAGCTGTCTTAGTGATAGAATAACCTTCCCCGCTGGTTTTTCTGCAGCAGCACCTAGCAAGGAAATTGCTGGTCCTTTCAAGGCAAATGGGGCACCCACTAATATGGGGCTTTTCAGGCTGGGTGAGAAAATTTTCATACCGAGACCTAACAAGTTAAATGAATACACACCTGGCTGTGTGGCCAGTTCCTGTAAATACTGACAAGCCTCAGATATACTTTTCCACAACGGTGTTTTATTGTCGCAGTCAGCAGGTGAGGGATATTCTGTCTTTAAAGCCTCCTGAAGCCATACCCACAAGGAGTGGGCTGTATTACCCTGCGTTCCTCTGAGCTGCTGGGTTATCAGAGTTGTGAGACGGCACTCACATGCTCTAATTGTTTAGGATTTAAGTGTGTGCTATCTCCTCCGAAGTCCCATACTTGCAACAGCCAGTGTGCCAGCCTTTCTGCCCTCTTTTGCCTGTATGCTGTTGCTAAATCTTGAAACTGGAGCTGTGTAAAATCGCACACCACAGGAGCATGCTGAGGTGCCCCTGGGGGCCCCTTTGCTTTATGAATCACTAGTGGCTGGGCAGAAGCGCTGTTGCTGAACTCATCATCTTGACCCCTCTGTCTGCTCGTCCTCACCAGATGATCAGGGGTCCTCGTCCCAGGATTCATCCCCCTGGCAAATAGCTCGTGCCTCGCTGGTGCCCTTCCTGGGCTGCTCCGTGTGCCCCCCTTGCGACCACAGGCACCTGCACCATGGCTGCCTGCGCTGCGGGCACTTGCAGAGGAGGTGGCTGCACCAGATGCTTGCACCGTGGGCAGCTGTACGGCAGGTGCCTGAACTGCAGCTTGCTGCTTGGGGGCAGTGGTGCAGAGCTGCACCAGTAGCTCATGCAGCTCTTTCTGCATTGGCTGTAAGCACCCCAATGGCTGTTTCAAGCACGTTAATAACAACCAAAGGTGGCACAAATTCTTAGCTTTTCCTTTCCCTGGCCTCTGTTTTCTAAGACAGCATAGTACTTCAGCTGGGCTGGGGCATTCTGATAATTCCTCCTCAGTTTCTAAATCCACTGGGGAAACTGCCTGGGCTAAACACTTTGCAAATACCCCTCACGGATTTGTGCAGGGCCAGCCAGGCACAGAGTTTCTTTTCTTCTTTGTTCTTTATCCAGAAAGGCATTTCTCACTGAGACCTACCGACTGTGCCAATGTTTTGCACTAGGAGGTGCTGGTCCATTATGATCCCAGTCAGAAAGGCATTCGCATTCTATAAGGTGTCATTAAAAATGCTATTTATTAGAGCTAACACTCAAAGAAAAGAATAGCATAGATAATCTTACATCCCTTTAGATGCTGGGAACCTTGAGCAGTGTAGCATGTAACAGGACTCTGACCCACATGCAGCATGCCATGCTGACATGGTCCATAGCAGAGATTCTCCCCTTCTGGTCTTTCAAGGTATCGTAAGATTTTTATATAAGGAAACAGCTCTATTTATCATGTCTACAGTCAAATAGAAACAACGTTCGTATGAGAATGTCTTGCTGCACTGTTCGATAAAGGCAAGGCCATGCAGGTGGCATAATCACAGGTACTGGGTGGGAGCTGCCTGCAGGTTCCTCTGTAAGAAAGAGCTGGCTCAATTTCTCCTGCGGCCAGGGGATCTGTGCAGCACAGCCCAGACCCGAAAGCCACACCATACATGCAGCGCGGCACAGCGCAGGCCTGGGCGTGCTCAGGTTAACTCTGTTGTGGGTCACTAACTGCTTGGTGTACAATGGTCTTCCCTTCAGGATCACTACGCTGACTTCCACTGAGAAAAATGGTGAGATGCCTAAATATGCTGGAGGATTTCAGACCTAGCGACAAACTGATCTCTCAGTTTCAGAATAAGAAAGCAATTTATCTGCTTCATGCTTTGTTCCCTATGTAAAAATAGGAATGCATTTTCCGTGCACGTTTGAATTAATAATAATAATAATAATAATAATAATGGAATATGCAATGCATAATAATGCTACAAATACACTTGCAATAGCAATACTTCACCCTTCTCTAATGTCCTCCAGTCCTGAAGATCTCCATATTTCTTAAGGATCAATACTTTTCAATTTGCAACCCAAGGCAAGGTAAAAAACTGTGATTACCCTTCTTTTATGGACAATGGCTAGCAAGGAACTACCGGTCAGACTGCTGGGAACCAGCTCTTCTTGCTGGATGAGGTGTTCGTCTTCTGTGCCTTGGGTTCGTCTCCCCTTCAGCAGTGTGTGCTCTGACTGGGGGCCTCTTCTTTTTAACCAGGATGCCTTGGTCATCCTGCAAGCTCTTCTGCTTGATTTATAGTCAGCACAATCTTCCTTCAGAAGAACGCGGTACCCTTCTTGCTTCGGAATTACGGGGCGAAAATGGGACCAAGAACGGAACGGGTACGGCCCGGCCCAGGGTCTCTGCTGGCGGGCGGGAGCCCCTGCGCCGCCCGGCCTGCCCCACCTCTGTGCGGTTGGTCGCACACAGGCCCTTCCCTGTCCCGACAGCGAATCCCGACCGCGACTCCGCTCGGCGGCTCGCCAACCCCTCCGCCCGCAGCTGCCGCCCGGCCCTGGGGAGCTCGGGGCGGGGGGGACGACACACCGAGGAGCAGCTCCCCGGGGCCGAGACGGGCCTTGGCCGAGAAGGCCCGGGCAGCCGGGGAGGGGAGGGAGGGAAGGCAGGGGAGGGGGCAGGCAGGCAGGCGGGGCGAGGGAGCTGCCGTTCCGCTCCTCCCCGCCGGGGCGAGCGCAGTTCGGAGCCGGTCGCGCGGGGACCCGTCCCGGGATCCGCCTCCAGCGGTGGACGGGACTCGAGGTCATGTCCCAGGCGACAGCCCGCTCCCTGCGCCGGGCGGTCTCCCGCGGCTGGCAGCAGCGGCTGCCCTGGCCCAGCCCCGCGCCCGCCGCCCCGCAGCGCTGCAGCCCCGCGCGGACTCCCGGGACGGCCCCCGCCCGCCGCTTCGCCTCCATGGCCCCCTGCGTCCGCTTCTCGCCCGCCGTCCGCAGCCTCTTCGATGAGCCGCTGGCCATCGCCGTGCAGGGCCTCGGCCCGCGGCAGCAGGTCACGCTGCGGACGTCCTTGCAGGACGAGACCGGCGAGCTCTTCCGGGCCTGCGCCCGCTACCGAGCGGGGGACGACGGGGAGCTGGACCTCGACCGCTGCCCCGCGCTGCCGGGAGGCAGCTTCTCCGGCCTGGAGCCCATGGGGCTGCTCTGGGCTTTGCAGCCCCAGAAGCCTTTCTGGCGGCTGGTGAAGCGGGACGTGCGGACCCCTCTCCTCCTGCAGCTGGAGGTGTTTGAGGGCCACGGGGACCCCCCCGGGCAGCTCCTGGCACAGGCGCAGCACGAGCGGGTGTTCCTGCGGGACGGGGTCCGGAGAGTCCCCGTGCGAGAGGGGAAGATCCGTGCGACGCTTTTCCTGCCGCCCGGTGAGTACCGGCCATACCGGGCTCCTTCCCTCGCGGGTGCTGCCTCGGCTTTCGGCCCTGTGCTCCCAGGCCCGGAGCCAGACCCCCTCCGTACTCCCATTGAGCACGGTACCAGGCAGAGGCCAAGGCGGAGCTGGACCTCGCCAGCTGGCACTGGGCGCTCTTCAAGGAGTGGCCTGGTCAGCCCAAGCGGCCTTGATCCGCTGGCCACGCTCCTCACGTAGCACAGCTACGTGTGTTAAAACAAACGTGAGTTTGTTTTATCAACTCATATTGGACATGAAGGCATTGATCACAGTACCCTTTTTATTTCCAAATGCTGTGGGAGGTGGTGTCAGTTAGTCTTCAAGGTACCTTTCCTCTACCTGTCTGTTTTCCAGGGAATTCAGCTAGTAGTCGTCTGACTTAGTTGAAGGTTGCTGTTCAAAAGTCTAGAGTCCTGAGCCTGCTGCTTCCCTTCCCAGCCTTTCCCCAGATCCTCAACTCAATCATTTCATAGTTGCTGCAGCCCAAGCTGCCTTTTGCTGCCGTGTTTTTCTCTGGTTCTTCTCTGTTTGTGAGCAGAAGATCAAGTAAGCGTTAGACAAGTTTGCCCTTACGGTATTTTTCTCAGAAAATGATCGAGAGGGTCTGTGAGGTTTTCAGATTGCCTTAGAAACACTGTATTGTCCTCCCAGCAGCTGTCCAGAGTTCTGCTAGTTGTCTATGGGATGCTTCATCTCTTGCCTCCTCTTGGTTGGGTAGTCTCTAGCAGCAACCCCCTGCCCCCATCCCACCCTCCCTTCTGCCTGTGACCCAGAGGCTTTCAGCAAGCATGTGCCTGGAACCCCATGTACTCAGGGGGCTCCTTGTAGCACATGCCTTCCCCTCTGCCCCTTCTTCCCTGCCTGTCCCCAGTAACTCTTTCGTGATAGTGCCAAAATCATACATGCTGTCCCAGCCAACGTCCCTGACTCTGCGCTGTAGCCCTGTGGGTGGAGGTGAATTTCCAGTTTTTCTTGTTTGTTGCCCAAGTTTTGTGTGTTAGCCTGCAAACACCTGAGGGAAGCCTTACCCTCTCTTCTGAGCAGCAGTAGGAGTCTCCCTCTTGGCCTCCTCCTTTCCATACTTTGTTATCATTTTGCAGCAGTCCCTCTAGGCTCTGGACTTCAGTCCCTGTCTCATGATGAACCTAATGTAAAGCTTCCCTCACCAGGTTAGCAAGGCTGGTTACAAATGTTTTCTTCTCTTTGTCCAAGAATAAATGGCAGTAGTACATTTACACTGAAACTGAGAAGCTGGAACCATCAGAAGATGAGATTTTTTGGATCGGTCTTCTGAGAAATGCACTAGGGAGAAGCCTCGTGGTTATTTTTGAAGCAGAGCTTGATACCTTTGCAGTGAATTTACATGATGGAGAGAACTATTTGTGACTGTCAAGGGATTCCTTCCCTTCCAGCCATGTGTTCCCTGATGTTATCTAAAACATAAGGAGGCCTGCTATTTTGTGCTGTCTTGTTTGATCTTGAAGCAATGTAGCCATTTACTGAAAACTGGCACAGCAATTTAGGACCCTTAGTATCATTCTGCTGCTCTATGTTTTTCTCTTTTTTAAAAAGACGTATTCCCAGGCCTATGAATTTGGAATACAGATTAAAAATTGCAGGTTAATGTGTCCTATTATGTGGCCTCTTGCAGGAAGTGGCCCCTTTCCAGGAATTATTGACTTGTATGGAACTGGAGGAGGACTCCCTGAATACAGGGCATGCCTGCTGGCCAACCATGGCTTTGCTGTGCTGGCTCTGGCTTTCTACGGCTATGAAGACCTCCCCAAAGACATGAAGGAATTCCACCTGGAATATTTTGAAGAAGCCGTAAACTATATGTTACAACACACCCAGGTTGGTTTGTTCATTGACACTCTCTCACTACAGGAAACTCTAATTAGTCAGGTCCTGCCAGACTGCAGACGGGCCAGAGCTGCTGTACTTAAAATAGCATCTCCGTTCAAGTTGGCTGTAATTAATTTGGTTTATATCTTTAGCTCCCATTACAATGGTTCTTTGGCAGATTATTCCAGTTCTTCCTTTTGAACTGGCCAGGTGACACAGTGACACATAGGTCACATACTGATAATTTCTGCTCCATTCAACCCAGTGTCATAACTAGGGTACTAGTTGCCTGGAGGCTTATTTGACTTCCAGCGGGGCTTTTAGGTTTATGCTCTGTAGAATGTCCTTCAGAACTAAATGCCCTTTTCAGCTGCAGAGCACATGATGACTTTCTGTGATCCAGGTCTTAAGGGAGTCCACCAGTACACATTTGTTGCTGTCTATTGTATAAGCTCTTAAAATCACTCCAAATGTTGGTATTTGGTGAGCGTGGGTTTTAGTAGCTAGTTGTGAACTTGGGGATCCTTCTAAATTGACACCTCTTGGAAGAGAACCCTGCTAAGTTCTGCATCTCCTTCCAAGTAGCTGTGCATGACAACTAGAATTGCACAAGGCAACACTTGGTTTCTCTGGAGAACTCAAAATAAATACCTTCCTCAACTTCAGAAAGTTGAGTAGTTGTTAAAGGTCTTGTTTGCTTTTCAGTCGCCCTAACCCTAACTGCTCATGCCACCTCTCTGCCCAAAAAACTCTGACAATTCCCCCCCCCTTTTTTTTCCCCTGAGAGCAGTACCGTAGCCTCCCATTACACCTCCACTGATACCCTTCCCATGTTTTTAACACGTTGCAAAGTTTCAGCCATATTTTCTAATTTCCCCCTTTCCATGCTTCAAAGTCAGTGGGTTTGGAGCCTATTACACTGGTGATAAGGTACAAAAGGTATTAAAATTAAATTTTGATGCTGTCTCAGAGCCTTTTTACCCTGAGTGTCTTTGGATATTGGAGCAGTTGTGATATTAGCTAACCTTCTTCCAATATCCTTAGAGGATTTCAGCACCCTGTAAGATCATTTAGCTTTCCTATTCTAGTTAATTTGCCTGTGTAAGAGAAAATGAAGGTAACCTATTCTAGACTGACTCCAGAGGACTGTACAATTTGCTTAGAAAAATGGTTTTAATGGGTTATTTTTTTAAGATACATTTTAATGAGTAAGCTACCTCAGAACACTTCCTTTTCACTGTGAGTTAGACACTAAGCATACTAGAGAAACAGGATAGCAGCTGATGTGGTGTCTGCTACCCCATGTTAGCTTCTTAATAGGGGAATCAGAGACAGTGGTTGAATATAAGAAATAAGTTATCATAACTGATGACAGTATCATAGTCATTGCTGAGTTTGAGCATTTTGCACTGAAAGAAAGCATTTGTAGAAGAGGCCTCCCCTGCCCCTTCCCTCTTCTTCCCTGAACTGCCTTATACGCAAAGGGAATCTGGGGCTGCATGTCTGCATGCTTTTTGCAAGCACCGCTGTACCCTCTGCGTATGCTTCGGCACCGAGCCTTGTAGCTTTGCTAGGATGATGCTGCAGTCTCAGCAGGGTTTATGATCATAAATCAAGCACAGAACAGTGCCCCAGGCTCCCTCAGACATGGGCCCTGCACATAGGACCTTGGATGCCTATACCTGGGGTCCAGATTCAGGACAGACACTGCTGCGAACATGGCATCATTTTAAAGAAGTGGCGTGCTGTGGTTCATTGCTTGTGGTTTCTCTTCTCTCCCCTCCAGGTTAAAGGTCCAGGGATTGGGTTGCTTGGAATCTCGAAGGGGGGTGACCTGTGCCTCTCCATGGCCTCCTTCCTAAAGGGCATCACAGCCACCGCCCTTATCAACGGCTCAGTGGCAAACGTGGGTGCAGTGCTTCGCTACAAGGACATCACCATTCCACCCCTTAGTTTCAGTGCAAAACGCATCAAGGTCAACAAGTCTGGGATTGCTGATATTTTGGATGTACTGAGCAACCCGCTAGAAGGGCCTGACCGCCAAAGCCTTATCCCTTTGGAGAAGGCCGAGTGTCGCTTCTTGTTCATTGTTGGCCAGGATGATCGCAACTGGAAAAGCGAATTCTTTGCAGTTGAGGGGAGCAAACGTTTGCAAGATCATGGGAAGGAAAAGCCTGAGATAGTCTGTTATCCTCGAGCAGGGCACTACATTGAACCCCCCTTTTTCCCAATGTGTGCAGCCTCAATGCACCTGCTAGTTGGCATGCCTGTGGCGTGGGGAGGGGAGCCCAAGGCACACTGCGAGGCACAGATAGATGCTTGGCAGCAGATCCTAGCTTTCTTCCGCAAACACCTCTCGGGCAAGCCATCTGGAATATCCAATAAGATGTGATGTGAGTTAGGTTACTTTACACATGAAGATGTTGGTGTTTCAAGTTTGTTTTGTTAAATGGCTCTGAATGAGAACAAAGAACATCAGGGAATTAGCTACTGGGTTTCTTGGAGGGTGGTAGTGGGCAAGAGCATGAGAGCTGCTTCCTTTTAACACACTCCTCTAACCTCGGTTAGAGGTCTTGGCCTCCCAATATGTGTAGTATGGGATTACAAGCTGTGGAAAAATGATGGTGGTAAGGCTGGGTCTGCTTTGAATGTGAATTTAAGTGGAAGGTAACTCATCCAAGCTGAGAACTGGGATGAAAATTTGCCGTGGCTTTCTCAGAGGAAACATGTTGTACGCTATTGCCCTTACCAGAGCCAGCTTTGTGCTCTAGTTTTTCAGGAAGCAGCTGTTCTCTCTTCCTGCCTCTGGTGATGTTTCTGTTTACTCTGTGCACTTCCCTCTCCTTCCTTGCTCTTTCTTCTTCTCCCACATCGCTGAAATACATCTGCCTTAACACTTAATATCTAATGTTTCACTTGCCAAAAGCAGCAATACTGTGCCTGGATCCTCAGATAACACATCTCCCATTTATAGACAACAACAGCCCGTAGCCTAACGTGACATTCTGGGCACATGCAATAGAAATGAGACATTTGTATGGTTTGGGGAAGTTCACAAGCATGAAGAAACAACAGAATTGGACCCGTTGGTAGTCATGCCTGGAACTGCTCGTGGGCATCTCCTCAGCAGGGCTGGATATCCCTGTGTAGGTCCACACCACTCTTGGATGGCAGTTTCTCCCTGCCTGTACATTCCCTTAATGCCTCCACAGCAGCCTGCTTGTAAGCGCTGGTGAAAATAGCAAGGCTGCGAAGCTGGCGTGACAGCTCCTCGAGGCAACTTTGCGTTACCACCGAGTGCTAGGCGGGCAGCTTTGCAGGAGCTGCCATTGTTGTGAGTGGGGAGGCAGGCTGGAAGGGGCGGTGAGGCCATGGCGTTGCTGTGGTGGACACTGGTCTCTCTCCCGCTAGGCCCTGCAGGCCGCCGGGCTTCCTTGCCGGTTCTCTCTGAGGAGCGGGGGGCTGCGGGGCACTCTCTCAGGAATGTTTGGTGCCCGGGTACGAGTTTGAAAGAAAACGCACCGAATATTGCTCACGGGGCACTGTGGGGGCTTGCGCTGTCGTCCAGAAATAAGTTTTTAACACGTTAGTGCCTTACAAACCCAAGCTGAGTGGATGTACCCAAGCTGCTGTTTGCGTTCTGTGTGAATTCTGTAGGTGTCTTTACGCGGTTTGCGTGTTTTGTAACGGATTAAAATGAAACGTTAACCTCTGCCAACGCCTCCCTTCCCCAGAGGGTTCGATGGTGCGGGGGAAGGCTGAGGGGGGGAGGCGGGCTGTGGGGGGAGGCGGGGGAAGCGCGAGGCGGCGCAGCGGCGGGAACGGCCCCGAGGGAGGCGGCCTTTCCCGCCCCGCTGGAACAACGCGCCGCTTGGGGGAGGGGGGATGGGAGCTCTGCTCTCGATTGAGGCTGCCTGGAGGGGGCGGCGGCCGCGCCGCCGTTATTGCCGTTGAGCGCGGCGGCTCTGCCTCAGCTGCCGCCGTCATGTGGAGAGCGGTCGCCGCCGCCTCGGCCCCGGCCAGGGTCCTGTGCCGCGCCCCGCCGCCGCCCCCCCTCCCGCGGCGGCGGGCCGTCAGCGTGGCCGTGTCCCCCGCCGCCGGCCTGGCGGACGAGCGGGTGGAGACGCGGGTGGCGGGGCTGGGCCCGGGGCAGGCGGTGACCCTGCGGGCGGTGGCGGCCGACGAGCGCGGCTGCCTCTTCCAGTCGTGCGCGCACTACCGGGCGGACAGCCGCGGCGAGCTGCACCTGGGCACGGACGCCTCGCACGGCGGGGACTACACCGGCGTGGAGCCCATGGGGCTCTTCTGGAGCCTCGCCCCCGCCGGCATGGAGAGGCCGTACCAGCGGCTCGTTCCGCGCAGCACCGGCACCCCGATGAAGGTGGAGATGTTGGTCCACCAGGGCCACAGCCTGCCCGGCGCCATCCCCGGGACGGTGGTGGCCAAGGCCGAGGTGGAGAGGTGGTTCACGGCCCCCGGCGTGCGGAGGATCCGGCTGAAGGAGGGAGGCGTAAGGGGCTCCCTCTTCCTGCCGCCGGGTGAGTGCCCCGGCCGGAGACCTTTGCCCTGGGCCCGGCGGGACCCTTCGGCTTCTCTGTCCAGAGCAAGGAAAGTCCCTTTTAAAAGAAAAACATATCAAGGACAGCACCCGGGACATCCATAGTCCCTAATAGCTCTGAACGCCACCCTGCAGACAGGTGGCCGGTGTTTTTTTCCTTGAAATCTTAGGGAGGCACTCCCAAAGGCTTGTTGGGACATGGCCCTGCTTGTGTGTGGCCACACTGCCCGGTCCTTACCGGGCAGGGCAGGCACGGGCAGGTGGCTCTTGTGAGACAGGCAGAAGCTAAGTGAGAAGAGGGGCTGTGGTGTTTACCATGTTGCTGCTCTCAGTCTACCATTTTTCAGTAGGTTTGATGTTTGCTCTGGACTGCCAGAATCTGTAATGTTCAGAAAAGCTGAAAGGCTTCATCATGTGAGCCTGTGCTAAACCCCCCCAAGGATTTTACCCTGAGTAGAATTGAATCAAAAAGGTGTTTTTCTTCCCTGTGAAACACATGCAAGTAAGCAGAGCAGCAGAAGAGATTCTAGAAAATAGGTATTCTACCTCTGCTACACCAGAGCCAAAGCTAAGTTAATAGTTGAGTTACTTCTGTTGTTCTGTGGCATAAAGGCAAAACAGATTTCTGAGCAAGTTCTACCTGTTCTGCTTGTGGGATACTTGTGCTTTATGAGGTGTGATACTCTGATGGACTGCTGGTGGTGTTGGAAAATGAAACCTTACAACGATGATGGTGTTTGTACACTTGAGCCATGATTTAAACTTCTTGTATTTCCCTGACTGTTGGGCTACTAGAACTGCCCTCCATATTACCTCTAATTTGTAGCGACTTGGTTCAGCAAATCCCCCAAGTACCACTACAAGTTATTAGGGATTTAAGTATTTTCAGTGAATGATTTCCAAACCGATAATCTCTTTATCCATTTAGATACGGATCCAAAGTCCACTGAAGAAGAAAACAACAGAGATTGAACTTTGAATTTTGGATGAAATATTTAGTCAGCATTCTGGATTTTCCATCACTGAGATGTGGTTGTTTTGATATATCCTGTGTTAGCGGATGAGCTGGATTTCTGCTGAGCTCAGTGGGAATCCAGAGATCTGCAAGATAGAACTGCATTTTTCCCTTTAGAAAGTCTGGTGTTGTAATAGTGTGGAAAAGTCTGGAATCATTGCTTAAATTATACTGGCATCCTTCTTGATGGAGGATCCAGTTACAGCATTGCTACCATACCTTTCTTTGCTCCAGGGATGGAAAAATGTTAATACTATTAAGATAGGACTCTTAAACATGAACCGTTTTTAGTAAAAGTGAGATGACGTGAGTGGGCTTATGCTGTAGTTTTAATATGAAACTGATTTCTCAATTCAGGCATAAGAGTAACAGGTGTGGGGTTTTGTTTGTTTTTAAGCAGTAGTAAAGTTGTCTAGCTCCTTTTATCCTGGTTTTTAGTGAGCTATGCAGAAACTGTATACGTGGGCATGTGTAGGCACTCAGGAAGGCAGTCCAGGATCCTTGTGTATGTTAAAGGCTGTCTTCATGAGAGAGAAACACATTATTGCTTTACTGTGTTCTGATCGCATGTTCTTGGTAGAAAGCTTTCCAGTTAGGGGTGACCAATGAGTACTTCTTTTTCTAGCCACCTAGGCTGACTGTTGTTAACTAAAGGTTACTGTTGATCGTGGCATTATGATAAATTTATCCAGACCAATTTTCTCTCAAGTAGAATATTGAACTTGTGAGAAATATTTCAGAACTTAAAGAAAACCCCAGAGCATGTTTCAGTCCTTTTCTGACTTGCTTTAAGTTAGGACGTTTCCACCATCTAGCATGCCTTGTCCAAAACTTCCTTTTTTCAAGCACCTTGAAATGCCAGAGGTCTTTTCTTTATTGCACATAGGTAATGTCAGAGAATTAATGCACTCTTGCACAAGCAGGTACTTTTTCCGCTGAGGTGGTTGTAGCCAGCTGGATCCGAGTGCATCAGTGGTGACATCTGGTGGCCAGGAAAAACAAAAAAGTAAAAAAAGAAATTGCCTGCCTGGGGTCTTTACAGTTCCAAGAGGTAGTAGTATCCTTAGCGCTTTAACCTAACATCTCCTGGTGTGGCGTACAATAATATCAAAACACGATCTTGGCTGCAAAAGCATGCTCGTTTAAAATTGTGGTTCTGATTATTTCTGTAGTTCTGTGGGACTGACTGTATACATGTATATGCATGTTTATCTATGCATCAGTCATGCACACCTAACTGCACCCACATAGCTCTCAGTTTTACCCTCTGTCTCCTCACATCTGCAGCAGCAGTTCTGCTGCCAAGTGTTACAGTGCTAATGTTGAGATAGAGCTGGTAAGTTCAGTTGATTTCATCTAGCAATGGGTGTCTCTCTGCTGCGCTTTGCTCAATGTACCTTTTTCCAGAGTTTGTGTAAGTTTTGTAGAATTTACTTCCAGGGCTCGGTGCTGTTGCCTCATTAGTAACGAGCGTGCACTTTGCTAATTAAGGTCTGACTTCTTTGTGGGAAAATAGCTGATTTAGAATACGATTGTTGTGAGGGTGGGAGGTTAAGACCATTGAGAAATACATTTAGAACTTTTTTTTTTTAAAGAAGCAAGTTTAACTGTTCACATTTTTACAGGAAGGTAAGGACCTATTCTTAGTTTGAAATAGCTAAAGTGGGCTATAGCACTGGTTCTCTAATCTCTGCTGTGCAAATGGAAAAGTAATGAGTATTAATAGAAAATGTCTTAAGCCTTCTATATTTTGTTGGTCGCTCTTCACCAGATAGTTTTTAGTGTCCTGTTTGATAAGTTGTCCTCTGTACCTCTTCTTTTTAATATAGGAGATGGCCCCTTTCCAGGAGTGATTGACATGTACGGTGATGAAGGAGGTTTGATCGAATTTAGATCCAGTCTCCTGGCTACCCGTGGTTTTGCTGCTCTTTCTCTGCCATATTTTGATTTTGAAGATCTGCCTAAGGTCATGAAAGAAATCAAACTCGAGTACTTTGAGGAGGCCGCTAGATTCCTACGGCGTCACCCGAAGGTGAGTGTAATGAGAGATCTCTCAGGACAAAGGAGGATTCAGCAGTCATGGCCAAGTGGTGGCAGTGATTTTTTTGGAGTATCAGTTTCTGCTGGGCAGGTTTAGGGCCAATAATGGAAAAAGTGTGGGTCCTGCATAGGTGGCAGTGCATATGACTGCAGAGAGTGAATTTCTTCCAGCACAAGCTGTCTGTTAAATAAATTCATGCTGGAAACTAGAAGATGCCTAATCATTAGAACAGTGAAGTGCTACAATATCATCCAAACAGGAGCAGTGGTGATAAAGATGGGTTTTTTAAAAATGAAATCAATTAGTTTAAGAAAGGATGATACAAAACTGCTCAATAGTCAGCAAAGGAAGGGATTTGATGACTTGGGATGTTGCTTTCAGCTTTACTTTCCAGGCTAGAAAAGGACAAGGCTAAATACTATTTATTAATCCTTCAAACGTCAGTTGTGAGGTTACTTTATTTGCCTGAGGCATATATCGCAATAGACTGTGCTTGAATTTCCTGCTACCTGTTTTGGGAAAAAGAGAAAATATTTGCATCAAAATATGCCGTAGGGACTAGGTGAGGTCCAAGTCATGGTACTTCTTGTGTCTGTCCGTGTTACTTTCTGGGGTTTGACGGCTCTTGTTGTCTCTGAAAATAAGACACTAAACAGGAGGAGCCTGGGTCCAGACTGTAGCATTCCAACAGATCACATCAATAATTAACCTAACCTAACCTTTTTTTTTTTTTTTTTTTTAGTAACACAACTCCAAACGCATTTAATGGCTAATCCCATTATAATGTATACTTCCTTTATTCCTTTCTTCCTCTCTTCCCCACCCCCTATCTTATCTGAAGGTGAAGGGACCAGGAGTTGGAGTGATTGGGACTGGGAAAGGGGCAGAATTAGCACTCTCCATGATCACCTTCCTGCCAGAAGTAGTGGCTGCTGTCTGTATCTCTGGCTGTAGTTCAAACACAGTTGCAGACCTCCATTATGGTGAGATGACTCTGCCTGGGCTGCGTTTTGATATGAATAAGGTCAGTGTTTCTGACGCTGGTGTATTTGACATTTTTGAAGCTCTGGATGACCCAACGAATCCTGCTAATTCTCCTTGCACGATCCCCATTGAAAAAGCAGAGGGTCACTTTCTCTTAGTGGTAGGGGAAGATGATCGTATGTGGAAGAGCTCCTTATATGCTGAGCTGGCAATCGGGCGTCTACGCCAGCACGGGAAAGAAAACTTTGAACTCCTGAGTTATCCAGGAGCAGGTCACCGAATTGATCCTCCTTCTACTCCATTTTGTCAGGTAGCTATGGATCGTGTTCTGGGGGTGCCTGTTCTGGGGGGCGGAGAGAGCAAAGCACATGCCCATGCACAGGAACACTCCTGGGGAAAGATTCAGGAGTTTCTGCACTTGCATTTGGGATGAACACTTAAGCACCTGCAAGCTGTTGCAGAACTGCAGAGGAGTGAGCTTGAGCCACCAAAATGACAGGTGAATTGGAGGGACTGGCTGAGAAAAGCTTTGAAATATGAAATAACCAAATGACTACTTAGCTACAAGTATAAATCCAAAAAGAAAGGGATTTGTTTGAACTAGCCTAAGTTATGTTAACTAGGTACACAGAGGAGAAGTGAAACAATGGTAAGTAGGCTGCATTGTAGTACAAATTTGACAGCCTGAATTGGTCATGATATCAAGTGACAAGTATCTGAAGAGAGTAGTAGGTAACTTTCTTGCTTGCAGTATTTGTGACTCGGAGAATTTAACAGCTAGCCTGCACCCTCAGCAATGACAGACTGGATCGTACCTGGGGAATGATGGCAACCCATAGATGATAAATTTTGACATCAAAATGATAAATTATTCTGGCTGTGGGTCTTAAGTTACCTTAGCCCAGAACTCTCACATTTACAGCCATGTACACTTTGGAAATGTTTTCTATGTACATGAAGCCGGTGATACCTATTTGTAATGAGGCTCATATACCTTGACCTTAGGTAATGGTCTTCTGGTGACAGTCTGTTTCTTTCCAATAAAAACTAACTGCAGAGTGGGAAGATGAAGAGTACTTTTCCTGTCATCCAGGGAGAATGGCAGCACTAGCACTGTCTTGTATTAGGGATGTAATCATCCATCTGTTCCTATAATGTCTTCGATTGGCATTTGACGCTCAGGGTATTAAAATTCTGTTGGGTAGGTTAAAGCATGGTTAAAAGCAGTGAGGATACATGGAAGTCTTACTTCTCTCTTTGTTGCTTGTTTTAAAACTAATAACTCCTGCCAATAAGTTAGGGACTAATTACTTGTGGAACTCTTTAGTAATGATGTCAACAGATGCTGATAGCTGTTCTTAGGGAGGAAGTGGAGTTGAGAGACAGAAAACCTAGCCAGTAGAAGATTAAGACTGACTGTAAAAAGCTGTCACCTTATGGTGATGATTAACTTAGAATCATAATACTTAAAAAAAAAAAATTAAAAAGGAAACAAAACAAAACAAAAAACCAAAACCAACCCAACCCCAGATCTAGGATATCTTTTCCATGACTGCCTGAGATGATTGGGGTTTTGCGTCCTAATTAATTTTTGGCTAGTGCCTTATTTTTCCCCACCACTCAGGTAGAAAGGAACAACTTCTTCCCAAATGAGTTGATCTCTTGAGAGGGTCTTGCTGGAATGGTGCCAGTGCTGAAGGCCTGTTTAACACTGGCCTCTATCAGTACAATTTCTCCTTCCAAGGTCATTTTGTCAGACCAGTTTGAGAGCTGCCCAGAAAAATACAAAACCTTCATTTATGGTACTGAGTCTTGCTTTGCTCTCAGGGATCTTTTCTCTCCAGTTAACTGTCATTATGCTGCTGCTCAGGTCTCATTAGCTTTCTGCAACTCTTACTACTCCTTATAATTTGATTGAAGTCACATGTTCTCAACACGCCATCACTGCCAATTGAACAATTTATCCATCCACTCCTTGCAAGAGAAACTCCATCCTGCTCACTCCACGCGAAATGTCCTCACGCCTAGTCTCTCTAAACTCCCTTGCTGGCTGGAGAGGCTTTTGCAGAGTTACAGCTAGTGCTTGAACCTCCACTAAAACTGGCAGCCCCAGAAGTCCAGGACCACAGCCTGCTGTGGTGCGCATATTGGTGTCACCCGGGCTTAGAACCCTGCCTTTTTTCCAAACTCACTCCAAGTTGCAACCATAGAGGAAAGGGTTGTCTGAAGGTTTCCATTTGTTCGGTCTGCCTCGTCACTGCCATCTCCAGTAGTCGGGTCTGCGTAATTGTGGTAGAGCAGCGCCGCCTCCCCTAACCCTGTTTTGTTACCTGCCCAGTTCCAATACCTGTGTCTCCACGCTGCAGTCCTACCTCAGCCTATCCATTGCCATGCAAGATGGCAAGCTGGAGGTTCAGGAATTAAATGTTAAGTTGTAAATTAACCAAAAACCAGGTACCTTTAAAGTCCTCAGACTTCACTTCTAAAGCACACGCCTTTTAAAATAATTCAGTGTTAGATGTTGTCAGATATATGCAATTTGAAAGAGAAGTAAAACACTTTATTAAAAAGCGAGCCTGTTTAAGAATTTGATGTTATGTTTTTGTTTCCAAATAGTGCATTTGTTTGGAAAGCTGAATGATATTTTTTAAACAAAGAAAGGAGGAAAAATAAAAAGAATGAAACTTTACTGCAAAGACCCTTTTGTGAAGAGGTCAAGGTATATTCCTGGACAAAATAATTCACAGAAGTGCCTGTAGAAA
This sequence comes from Haliaeetus albicilla, assembly GCF_947461875.1. Lineage (NCBI taxonomy): Eukaryota > Metazoa > Chordata > Aves > Accipitriformes > Accipitridae > Haliaeetus > Haliaeetus albicilla. Next base: position 40,833,235 of record NC_091487.1, read on the forward strand.
GCCAGCCAACTTTTGCACTAGCGTTTTGTATATGTACAATGCTACTTGGAGACCTAAGAGTCGTCGCAGACGCTCTGAAGGTTAGGTAGCTATTTCCCGAAGCACACATTAAAGCGAGTGCCCGATGAGAGCCTTAGTTACGGCCACGTTACTTATAGGGTTTTGCGTTCCTTGCCTGGCCAAACTCCCACGGTGTTTCACGGAGGCTGTTGCGGGGGGGGGGCTGGATTAGCTTCACTAGCTAAACCCGGGGGGGCGGCCGGAGGCGCCTCTAACCTTGGGGTTCCGAGACCCCCCGGGCTCCGACAGAACTCCGGCCGGCCGCCGCTTCTCCACCGTTACGGCTAGAGCCGGGCGGGGAGCGCCTCGCGGGAGGACCACCGCCCCCGCCACGTCCCACAATGCGTCGCGGAGCGCCCCCTACGCGACTTCCGGCACGGGACTTTCTCTGTGGCCGCGCTTCTCTATGATCGCCAGGTGCGGTTGCCTTCGCGCTCACTCCCCCCCCCCCGCCCGCCCCGACGTGTCAGTGGCGCCGCGCATGCGCGGGAGGCGGCCGTGCCATAGCAACCGGAGCGTTAACGGTAGCAACGGCAATGGTGGGTCCCTTCAGTGCCGGGGAGGGCGCCGGGCCTGCAGGGGTGGCGGCCGGCCCAGCGGCTGCTCGGGAGGCCGGGGGCTTGGGGAGAGGCTGAGCGGCGGCGTCCCCGGGACCCGGCGGCGGCTGGGGGGGGGGGGGGCGGTGAGGGCACGACGACCGGGGCCTGCTCCGGGAGGGGGGAGGGGGGGGGCTGGCTGGTCCCCTCCGCTGGCGCGGCGAGGCGAGGCGCAAGGGGCCGGGGGTTGTGCGAGCGGCGTCCCCTCAGGGCTGCCGCCGAGCGGCCCCCGGGGCGCCGGCTGTGGCAGTGCGGAACCGAGCGCTTCGTGGTGCGGGCTCCCCCCGAGCTGGTCTCTGGCGCCGAGCAGCCTGGGCAGGGTATAAGCTGGCCAGAAGGCAGCCCAGTGCTCGGGGCGTTGGCTGAGGCGGGGGTGTGGGGGGGCTGTGTGGCCTGTTACTGATTTCAGGGATAGATCAAAGTGGTGGGGAGTCTGGGGTGCCGTCATCTAAAAACCTGAGTTAGTACGTGGTTTTAAGGCAGCAGCATCTGCGATTACTACAGCGATTAGCTTGGTATCTGTTGCTGTGCAATTCTGATTTGCTCTATTTAACATATAAATAAATGTTTGCAAATGAAGGCAAAGTGTCACTGTTTTACTTTTTCTTGGGGGTCTAAATTTTGTAAATACTCTGTGTCCAACAGCCATGTTTTTGGGGGAAAAATACTTCTTTTGTTATTATTTTTATGTGTACGGGGATGGGGTTTTTTTCCCCTTAAGGTACTATGTTTCTTGTTCCTGCCATGTTGATGGTGACTCTTCAGGGTGACAATTTCAGCTATTGGTCACTTGGCATTTTGAATATTTTAAGTAATGTGACTTTCTTTAGTCTAAATACTGGTAGGAAATTGTTCAATATGCAGGTAGAGGAACCCTGCAAACTTGCTTCTCAGAGCGAGGGTTTCCTTAAGTAACCTCCCTTGGCAGAAGATACTATGATTTATCTATAGAAATTTCAAGTGCACTTCAGAGAAGACAAAATCTGTGATACGTGTTCTCCAGATAACCCACTATGCTGATTTTCATATTTCCACCAAATCGGATAGTACAATGGGAGAAACAAGTCAGCAGAGGTCAGGGAAGAAGCTGCTCCTTGTGCTCACACAGATCACTAACTTTGAAGTTCAATCTGGTTTTAGATGTGAGTTTGAAACAGAAGGCAGCACTGGTCGTATAAATCCGGTTCTGTCTTCAACATGAGTGACTGAGAACACGTACCCAAATGACATAACGATTGCCTACCATAATTATGAAAAATGCAATGAAGTTTCTGTCCAAAAAGCCTGATTAACTGGAAGCCAGCTGTTTTTGCTGGCACACTGGTAGCTGTTAATCAGGTTTCATGAAGCTGTTGGAGTGGGAACTAGGAATGTGATCTTCTCAACAGGAGGAGGTCACACGGGTGTTTATGTGCAGCAGACACCGAGGAGATACTGCCATGGCAGGAGTTTGCCAGGTCATCTACAATGGGACCTAGAGTAGCTACCACGTGGTGTAGACAGGATTAAAACCATGCCCATCAGTGGGCAGAAGCAGCTGGAACATCTGAGGATGCTCAGTGATATATGTCTAAATGAAGGTATATATTTATGCATACTGAGATGCATGCTCGGACTCCTTGGTGTTGCTGGGCCTTGGACTGTTGCTGGGTGTTCAGTGGCTGTAGCCATTCTTTTACATGCAGCTGCCTCAACTGTTGTCTTTCACCGTTGGGTCCAGAGTTTCCAGGGGTCTTAAGTAAAGCACCCAACACTAAAGCTCTGTGACCGAGGTGATTGCCTGTAAGATTTTGGGTGGAAGTTAGTTTGTTGGTTTTAACTTTTACAGTCCTTTTTTGGATATCTGATTACCAGAAAGGCTGCTTCTATCCACATGTGGTAGTGCTACGCTTAAGAGCAATAGAGATGCCCAAACTAGAGTCCTCCTGTTTTTGTAGAAAGGAGGCTGTTGATCAGTTTTCATGAAAGATTGGTCTCTGAAACCTTTTAAATCCAACAGACATCTTGGAATATGTTTAATGTTTAGGATAGATCAGAGTTCCTCTATATACTACTGTTTTGGATATCGTCATGTGGTTTTGATAAGACTCTGATGTGAGGCAGAAAAGTTGGAGTTAGTGCCAACAGAAAGTTGGTCAGTGGGTCAATCCTTAAAAAGCCTTGTACAGCAGCTCTCAGATTTTTCCTGAGTAATACATGTTTTCACATCGCATGGTGTGACTTGACATAAAACGGTTGGAGAAAAACAAACATAAACAGTCCAGATTGCTCTTGATTTTTGGCAAGTTGTACCTTATTTTCCTCAGTGAATCTCAAGAGGCTGTATCATTCTGTCTACTCACAGACTTGCTTTCAGACAGGAAGTTCCTAATGCACAGTAATAGAAAGTGTGGGGGTTTAAGAGCATTAGACCACATTTTTCAGTGCAGTAACCTCTTATATCTTTGAATTGAATTTCACCATGAAAGCTAACAAGCAGTGTCCCAAACCTGTGCTCCAGATGGGGCAGAGAGTAAGATCAGGAAGGTAACGTCCTTGCATGAAGCCAGTTTATTGCTTCTGAAAATGCTACCAAGTACCCCAGAAAATAAAATTACCAGACACTGAGGGATTCCAGCTTCTTAGAGTCAGCTGGGGGAAGACAATACAGGAAAGTGGTAGAAGGGGGTAGACAAGCAGGATAGGTTTGCAGTGAACAAGCCAACTAAAAATTTGCAATGAATATTCATTTCAATTTGTTTCATTTTTAGGCAAAAGCAACAACTATCAAAGAAGCTCTAGCCAAATGGGTAAGTATCTAGCTGCTTTGCAGTACTCCATGGCATGGGGTTTGATTGTATTCAGCTAAATTTGTTTTTCAAACATTTTAAGAACTATGTTTGCTTGAAACATCTGCTACAGGAATTTTCACAAAGTAAAAATTCTATTACTATTATTGTTGTTGTTATTATTATTGAAGTATAATACATTCTGTTGGACTTTCTATGTGTTCTTCTTAAATTGATATGGCTGGTAAAGATGAGTCTGTTTTGCTCTCCTGCCTTGTTCTGCTGAATATGCATTGATAGAAGGCCTGAGGCTACAAAGAGATTTAAAGTTGGGGATGTCTTATGTTTTAATTATGCTCTGTTTGTTTTACCTGAATGTAGTCCTTCCCATAGAATAAACAAGTATGAAATTCTCACTGTACTGAAGTCAGCAAAACTTCTACTATTGTCTTTTAACATATTGTCCCACATATTGTGCAAAGCTTAACCCAGAATGAGTCTCTTGCCTGTTTTTCTTCTTAAAGTACTGTGTTAATCCAGACAGTCATTTGGGGTGGTGACTGATCTGGTCTTGGAGCCTTCTAGAAAGCTGTTTATTGGCAAGGATGCAGAGGTAATTTCAAATGATGATGTAGGATGCTCTGGGGTCAGGTTCACAGTCCGGTAAAACCAGTGAGAATCTTTCTGCAGTCTCAGTGATTTTTAGATGAGGGCACAGATGTGCCATTCAGTATACATGCACTCTCCCACTAATCCTGGCCAGCTCCTAGAGCAAGAGTTTATAAATGTTTTGGTCTCTAGAAGATCTGGATGTGAGGCAGTGTGGCCAGGTACAGTTGAAAGCCAGAAGATCTGTACCATCAGCTCAAGGCACTAGTCTGTAATTGAAGACTACTTCCTTTCAGAATTTTATCATTGTTTAGTACCTTCAGTATTTCAGTTTTTTTTCAGTTTTGTTCGTATTTCCCACAAACTTCACTCCTGCTCTCCTAATAAGAACTAGAATGCAAGAACTTGTGGACATTAGCATTACTAGAGGTGTGAACTGAGTATTAAAAAATTTTGCTTTTCCTTCCTCATTCTTTCTGTCCTTCAAAATCTCAACTCCATGTTTCCTCTTAAAGATTTATTTTCCATTTGCTCCTCTGTCACATGTCTTAGAGATAGTAGACCTGTGTCAGTGAGTTTCCATTAATGTTAGGCATGAAGTGCTGAATTTGCTTTTCTGTTCATGTTATTGGGGGTGGGTCTAAATCTTCCTTTTACTACTCGTAATCTGGGTCCATGTGACTTGTAAAATTGGGTCTGGTGGTGTGTTGCATTCCAGATGTTTTTCTTCCCTTTGGCATAAGGGTTTACCTATGCCCTACAGTCAGGGTGACAGAAGTTAAATCAAAGCAACTTTAAATCAAAGCAACTTTAACTTAGCAAACACATAACCTTTTCTTAAAAAAGCGTCTGTTCTACCTGTGGTTTCTCTGTGGCTTATTGTGGTTGTTCAGCTGACCTTTATTCCAGAAGCACATGGCAATCACGATGCATTTTCTTGCTGCAAGTGCTCACTGCTGACCACAGTCTGTGCTGGAAGCTCTCTCCCTTCTACGTTTTTAAGAAAAAATGTATTTTATTTGTCAGTATAAACCGATAGATTATAAACTGAGTATAAATGCAAACAGATAGTGTGTTGTTCTTAGAAAAGAAAATGGAAGTTTCACATTTATATAGTGACTTAGTTTGAACATATTCACCATATTCTAGCAAAACATCCAACATGCTTATTTGCCAAATTGCTAATTATGAGTAAAAATATTATCACACTGAATTTGGACAGAAACTGGAATATAAGTAAATGCACAAGGCAACATGCTAATTTTTTATTAAAGTAAGTTGCCTGAAGTATTTTGGGTACATAAGAGAGAAAATAATGTTATCAAAACCTGATCTTGTGCTGTGGGATTCTTAAAGACTTCTGGCATGCAATTCATTTCATTACAAAGTAGCCGTATAAACCAGGGCAGATCTCAGCTATCTCACTTTTCAGTAGCTGCATAAAAATGGGGGAGAAGACAAGAGTACTTGTTTTGAAAGCGCGGAGTAGATTTCTCCTTTGTTAATGGACCTCCAGTCCTCCCACTGAACACTGAGTGAATTGACAAAATGCTCCCTTTGTACTGTCAGGGAGGCAGCTGTCAAAACTGGTGGTACTACCCAAATAGATACTTGTTCCAAGCGTTTAGTCAATAATTACCATCACTTCAGAATTGTGAAAGATTTAATAGACTATATTTTTTAATAAACCCAAGTGCTGAAGTTATGGCCATTTTTCTAAAGTCCTGAACTTTATAGAGTATTTAATCTAGAAAATTATCAACCTAGGCAGTAAATAGGAAATTTGTCTTTTTGCTGTATTCTCTAAAGTGTGAAATCTTCCCCCACTCTTTTTTAATGGCTAATTAGAATTTTTTTTTTTTTTTTTTTAGATTCTTAACTCTGTGCATCTGTTGAGGTTCTCTTGCAAAACACACTCCACTGTGTTCAGTTTGTGTTGTTAGGCATGAGTTCTGACTTTTATGGCTGAAGTGGGAAGGAGATTTTTCTGTCAGAGCTTTTAAGAATCTGCTTCTGCTACAGATTGGCCCTCGCTGAGGCTTCTATATGTCAGTCTCCATGGAAGTACCTTCATTCAGAATTTTAAACCTCCATCTGTTCTCCATTTCTTTACAGCAGAGGACCCCTTAATTAAATCACTCAAGTGTAACACAACTTTTAAAAAAAGCATATGTAATGTTTAAGTTCTTTTGATATCTCGAAAATAAGCTAGCCTTCCCCTCTTTACGCTATGCCAGCAGGAATCTTGATAAACAGTATTCAAAATGCTTTCTTGTTTCAGTAATACCTTTTAGTAGTATATTGGAATTACTTCTATAGTAATTACTTTTATAGTAATTTTTTAATATAGTAATTTTTAGTAATTGCATGTAGCTGTGAGCCTCTTCTTCACTTTCTCTTTTCTTTAGGAAGAAAAAAATGGCCAGAAGGCTTCAGAGGCAAAGGAGGTGAAACTGTACGGTCAGATTCCTCCTGTAGAGAGGATGGATGAATCCCTCTCCACGCTTGTTAACTGCGAGTAAGTTCAGTTAAAAACAAATTTGAAATCAAATATTCACTTCTCTTTACATTAATTTTCATTTTTTCTGCTGTCCACTGTGCAAATATGTACTTACTATGTTTAAGTGTGGCCTTCAAAGCAGCAGCTTTCTCTTCTTTTTTCTCAGCTGAGCTTCTCTTTCCACACACAGTTCCTCTTTTTAATTCAAAGATCCCTGTCACTTAACTGAGAAGATGTTAGGGTAGACTCTGTATTGATATTTGTCCCCAGAAAAAAATATATACTGTTTATCAAAAAAAGAGACTTAAGCAGGACTTTCAGAAAGAGATTAGAGCCATTTCAGAAATAAATGTCCATGCATTTGATAAGGCTAGGCATAAAAAGATAATCCACTATGTTATTTAAGTAACTCATGAAGCTAAATAAAGTTGCAGAAGTCTTGATAGTTTGAGGGTATTTTGAGTGTTTACACATCTAGTTAGTTCACCATCTAGTAAGAGAAGAATAGACAATTATTTCTGACGCAATGGTGTTTGGACGTGGAACTCTTCTGATATAGTGATCTCTTGTATGCTGTGAATTGATTATTCTTGCTTTTAAAGGAAACTATCGCTGTCTACAAACTGCATTGAAAGAATCGCCAACTTGAACAGCCTAAGTAAGTGACAAGCCAGTGATCGATTATGTTTGTTTTCTAGTTGCTTGGATAGGACATATACCATAATTTGTTATATGTTCCATCTCTATACCTATTCTTATCCTTTTTAATTCCTTCCTCACAGAAGATTACAAATGACCCTTAAAATTGTTAGTCTTACTGGAGAATGCATGTTTAGCAGTAATGGTGTATTAAAGCATGTATCCCTGCAATAGCCTTGGCAGTTGTCTCACTGTGCAGGTTTAACAACAACAACAAAAAATCCATTCAGAAAGCACTTTTGTACCCTCCAGTGGGCCTAGCTGTGATGTTCAACACCTAATCAGTTCTAGAGTGATTTAATGACCAATTTCCACCCTCACGATGGAGATAGTCTGCAGTTCAACAACTCCATAATTGCGGTATTGGTTTGAGTGAGGTTGGAGTGTTGTAGACCTGGATGGAAAAATGTTGTTCCACTTTGCAGAGGACTGAATATACTTGGTTTGATTTTGTTTGTACTTGAAAGGGGTGTGCCATCTGTCTAGAAGTGTAACCGAATTTTTTATTTCTTGGGCACCTGTCTAGGAAACCTTGAAAATCATTGGGTTACTGACTTTGGGACAGAAGTCTTAATGGTCTGACTAATGGTCAAGACTTTGACTCTGTGGCATGAAGCTGGCAAAGAGCTGCAGGTTTTGGGCTGGAGCTTCCAGGCTTTTCGGTCCCCATCAAATTGCCAGGCGGACAGACAAGGAACCTGGAATCCCATCCTTTCCAACTGTACACCAATGGGGCTGTCAAGGAGCTTGATAGACTTATTTGTTTTCATAATATGCTCAGACTTCAACAAATTTGCAAATACTAATCAGGGAAAAAATATTCCAGTAGTCTTTCCAAATAACTGTACTGTAATATTTCAATTTGAGTAACTCTATCATAAGCAAAAAATAATTAGGCAGTTATATATAAAAGTGAAATTTTGAGTGGGATAAAACATTAAAAGTCTTTAAAGCATCTTAAGTATTTTTATTAATAAAATGTAGAATTAAAACATCCAGTCTGTACCAAATATTTGGTCCTAAAGGCAGACAAACTAGAACTATGTGGTCTGTCTCTTAAAGCTACAGAATATGAGGAACTCACCGTCTCTATTGGATTCTGTGAAAGACAGAGAAAGCAGTGCTAATAGCTATGAAAAACAAGCCACTAATTATTACATACTTGCTTTTACTTATTGCAGAGAGGAAGCTAAGAAATCTTTTTAAGCGTCTACACTCTTTTCAGATGGAAAAGATTACTATTAATGTATATGCCTGATATTGTAGCTCTGTCAAGTAGATAATTCTGTGTAAAGGATCACACCCCTGTATCCGTACATGTGAGGAAGATGTTTTAGATGACAGAAACAAGTGTTAGTTTTGTGTTTTAAAGAATGTAAATGTTCCATAAGGGAGATCTTTCTTCCTTTAAAATATAGAATATCTCAGAACAAGAGTAATGAAAAACAGTAACAGCAGTTAGAAACAATTTTAAGGCATGGCTTTTTAAACAATCTGTCATTTTTGTGTAAGTATGCTTTCATTTCTTACAAATTTCAAAAGCTAGTGCAAACTTATAATCTATAAATGACAGTTACAGAGAGAATAGCTGGCTAGACCAAAAGGCCATCTCCCAGCACTCTCCCCTGTGGATGGGGATCCTTAGGGATATTCTGGAGAGTATTAGCTGTAGTAAGCTTTAGACTTACTGATTATGATTCTTCATTTTTTTGAGCATGGTCATGTGTTAAGCTGTTGTGTTTAAAACGAAAAAGAACTCTCATTGTACCTCAACTTTTTAATAAAAATTAATCTTCCTGTTTAAGAATATTTGCCAGGTGTGGTTTCATCCCTGCATTTCTTGAGACAGAACATACAACTGTCTATTCTAGATCAGCCTTGAATCTTCATCCGTAGCAATCTCTAGCCACTACGTGTGCTGTCTATGGAGTATCTGTTGCTACTTGGCTGGAACTTTCATTAGTCTTGCCGTTAATTATTGTACCATGTATTTTCAATCATTATGCATACAAGAGCAAAACGAAATCATGAAGTATTTCATCCTTAATGTAGTTAAGAAGAAGTGATAAAACATTCATGAAAGGTATAGGTCCAAAGGTAACTCAGCTACATGCTGCAACTCAGTTTGCTTATTTACATCTGCAAGAAAGCTTGTGTGAAAAATTAAAATTAGTTACACAAAACCACTGTTATTTTTTGATAGCTTTGAGTTACACTAATATCACAGTAAACCCCAGCAAGAACTTGGAAAGGAGTTTTGTCTGGGTGCTAGACTAATCATAGAATCATAGAATGGTTTGGATTGGAAGGGACCTTTAAAATCATCTAGCTTTAGTGGTCCATCCATCAAATCCATGTCTCTCCAATTTCAAGACAAGGATGTCATGCAGGACAGTCTCAAATGCTTCGCACAAGTTCAGGTAGATGACGTCAGTTGCTCTTCCCTTCTCTGCCAATGCTGTAACCTCATCATAGAAGGCCACCAAATTTGTCGGGCACGATTTGCCCTTAGTGAAGCCATGTTGGCTGTCACCAATCACCTCCTTATTTTCCATGTGCCTTAGCGTAGTTTCCAGGAGGATCTGCTCCATGATCTTGCTGGGCACAGAGGTGAGACTGACTGGCCTGTAGTTCCTCCAGTCTTTCTTTTTTCCCTTTTTAAAAATCGGGCTTATGTTTCCCCTTTTCCAGTCAGTGGGAACTTCACTGGAGTGCCATGACTTCTCAAATATGATGGATAGTGGCTTAACCACTTCATCTGCCAGTTCCCTCAGGACCCGCGGATGCATCTCATCAGGTCCCATGGACTTGTGCACCTTCAGATTCCTTAGATGGTTTCGAACCTGATCTTCATTCTCCCAGTCCCTGCCTTTGCCTTCTGCAACTTGGGCAGTGTGGCTGGAGCCCTTGCCAGTGAAGACTGAGGCAAAAAAGTTGTTGAGTACCTCAGCCTTCTCCATATCCCAGGTAACCAGGTCTCCCGTTTCCTTCTGGAGAGGGCCCACATTTTCCCTAGTCTTCCTTTTATCACCGATGTACTTAGAGAAGCTTTTCCTGTTGCCCTTGATGTCCCTGGCCAGATTTAATTCTATCAGGGCTTTAGCTTTCCTAACCTGATCCCTGGCTGCTCAGACAATTTCTCTGTATTCCTCCCAGGCTACCCGTCCTTGCTTCCACCCTCTGTAGCCTTCCTTTTCGTGTTTGAGTTTGTCCAGGAGCTCCTTGTTCATCCATGCAGGCCTCCTGGCATTTTTGCCTGACTTCCTCTTTGTTGGGATGCATCGCTCCTGAGCTTGGAGGAGGTGATCCTTGAATATTGACCAGCTTCCTTGGGCCCCTCTTCCCTCCAGTATCCCATGGTGCTTCACCAAGCAGATCCCTGAAGAGGCCCAGGTCTGCTCTCCTGAAGTCTGGGCTATGAGCTTGCTGTGCGCCCTCCTCGCTGCCCTATAGATCTTGAACTCCAGCATTTCATGGTCACTGCGGCCAAGGCTGCCCTTGAGGTTCACGTTCCCCACCAACCCCTCCTTGTTGGTGAGAACGACGTCCGGCATAGCACCTCTTCCATTCTTCTGTGTGGTTGGCCCCCCTCCCTTCTGTGTGTGCCGGTGGGGGAGGGTTTGGCTCTTTGGCTGTGGGCTGTGGGTCTGCTGCAGACCGCGCTCGGAACCAGCCATCCAACTCCTCCTCAGCCTCCCTGATGCTACGCAGCCTCCTCGCCGACTCCTGCAGCTCAGCCGCCTGCGGCAGGAGGTCCTCCACCTGGGCACAGGGTTTGCCGGCAGCCCTGCTGCCTGTCCCTGCCCCAGGAGAAAGGTCCCAGCCCTTCCCGGCAGTCGGAGGTCTGCGCTGCAGCCTCTCCCTCCCGCAGCTCCGTCTGGGTGGAGGCATCGGCCGCCGCTGGGGTAGGTGGTGCGGACCCCCAGCCGCAGCTGCAGCCTTTGCTCTCTAAGTTGAAATGTCTCTCATCAGACTTCTGTAAGGCAGCTTTATAAGCTGCCCCTATTATAGAAATCAAATCTGCTGCCTTAAAATAAGATTGGAACCACTGCCTGGAGAAGAAGGGGTACGAACTATGTAAGATCAAAACTAGCAAGTTAGCAGTTAAGAGTTCAGGTGCAAGGTGAAATAATATTTTTTATTTGGTATTTATCTGGACTGAATTTCAGCCAGGTAACCTGAGCAGCTTTGTATTCATGAGCGTGTTTCTGAGCTGTCCACCGCATCCATTCCTGATCTGTGTAGGACAGGAGGTTTTGTTTCTGTTAGGTGATTCTCTCTTAAAGCAGCCTGTTCAGAGTGCAGTTTCTTTGTAAGTAGAATATGGCATTTTACCTGACTTACAGCATTTTCTTATATTTTAAAAACCCCCATTTATTAACAAGAAACTTTCTTTTATCTATTACAGAAAATTTGAGGATTCTGTCTTTGGGAAGAAATAACATAAAGAACTTGAATGGATTGGTATGTGCTTCTTAGTATCAATTCTACGCTAACAAAATGGAGTACTGTCTAGAATGCAAGATAATTTCCCTATGTTCATAAAAGTCTTTCTTTGCTGAATTTATGTTATTGCCTAATCATTTATTTTCTCCTTTCACTATGATCTGTTCATCCTCTTACATGTTGCTTCTGAATTTTCAGATAGTCTTTCTCTTTTTTTTGTTTAAACATGCTTCATGTTTGGAGCTTCTTCAGGGTTAATTTACTACATAAAGGGATTTTAGAAAGAGAGATTTTGTTGTCTTTGATAAATATAAGCAGAACTTTTATTTGAAAACTGCTGTCTGTAAAGCTTTCTAAATTCCACTGGCTTTACGTGAAAATAATTCCTACAGACTTTTTGCATGAGGAATTTTCTACCTGAAGATACTTAGTCTATGCTTCTTTACTACAAATATTGGCAGTCCTGTGAACACACACTTCATGAGAGTCTGTCCTTTTTATGTTAACTGGCACCCGGAGCAATATGGCTTTAGGGGAGAAGATGGTGGCAGGACTGAGTCTACCAGGTAGGGGAAAATTTGTTGAGGAAAAAATTGCATCAATTTTGTTACATTTCAGTTAAGGGCAGAACTTTTTTTCAATCAACTTTTTAAAAATGAATATAGAAATTCTTTTCTTCCTCAAGAGATGCTGTATGTTTCTCCTGCAGAATGTTTCTCTTCAAAGCTATTCCCACCTTCAGAGATGCCATATCTCTTAAGTGTGAAATGCAGAGTCAATGTGTAACGGCTGGTTTAAAAACCTCTTTTTTGAGAGAATTATGAATGCAACTTCTGGCCAACAGATACAAACATACATACACCTGAAATGAATCATTCCCATGTATTGCATAAACCCCCTTCTAAAGTAGTTGTTGAATTGCATTCACTTCAGGTATGTTGCAGTGCACAAGCAGCCAAATTTGTCTCCTCTGCCCCGATGCCTTAAGAACAACTACTCTAGCCAGCTATTCCTTGTCTTATTCTAAGATTGTGATTTCTGTCCTCCTAAATATATTTCAGATCCTTTGCTCTTAATTCCCTTGAGTACTTGTCATGCATAATTAGGGACCTGCTTAAAAGGAAATTAAGATATACACGTTAGTATTTTCTCACTTGAGGTGACCTGCAGGGGGTGAAGAGTCTGAAGAATAAGGAAGATATACTTCCGCTTACCTGAGTAGTCCTGTCATTTTTCCAGGAGGCAGTTGCAGATACTTTAGAGGAGCTGTGGATCTCATACAACTTCATTGAGAAACTGAGGGGTATCCGTGTGATGAAGAAGCTGAAGGTTCTTTATATGTCAAATAATTTGGTGAAAGACTGGGGTAAGCCACACCTCTCTATTCTGTAACTTCTCCTGTAATATGGTGAATGCATGAATTAAGTCACCAAGTGGAAAATAGTTCTGTATGTTACAGGGCTTTAAGTCTCACTGATAAGCCTGCAGACATGCATAGAATCGCTAAATAGCAACTCATGCAAGAGAGTAAAAATAGTTAGAATATTTAATTTAACTTCTAAGCCCAATGGAGTTTGTTCTTTGAATCATCTTTCTCAGACTTCTTTTAAAATGCATGCCTGTTCTTTAACCTGATACCAGTTCAAGCCCAAGCAATCCCTATCCTGCTGTATCCCATACTATTTACGTTTGCACTGAGTTTGAAAGGAACGTGTGGTGCAGATGTACTTTCTATGTTCCACAATCTGGTTGGTGTTTTCACCTTTGTGGTTGCAGCAGAGTTTGCGAGACTGGCAGAGCTGCCATTACTAGAGGATCTGGTGTTTGTAGGCAATCCACTACAAGAAAAATACGCCTCTGATCAGAAGAACAATTGGATTGAAGAAGCAACCAAACGGGTACCCAAGCTGAAAAAGCTGGATGGTGAGTTTGGGGCATGAGGCAATTGGTGTGAGTTAACAGCTTAATATAAAGACAACCACAGGGAAATTAATCACAACCTCAGAAATTAATCTGTGTGCCTATGTAATCAATACTCCTCCCTCCACTCTTTGGAGTTGTTCAGAAGTAGTTATTCAGATCTCGGCTGCGGGATCTTCTGAGAGTGTTTGATGGATTTGGAGTGTTAAATCCAAGTGGTCTTGCAGCGTACAGTTGGGCTTTACTCTTGAAGTTAGCCAGTCAAATAGTTTTAGCATATAACTAATAGTGAACTGAAAGATTTAGCATTAAATAAGCTAACAAGGCTTTCATCTGCCAAGCTGAATTACAGTTTTCCCACCAAATTTGATTTACAGTTTTCCCAACAAAAGAGGGTGACATGGTGGGGATGGGGATAGACAGGGATATGCTCTGTTTTGCTTCTGGCACAAGGACAAGTTTTCAAAACTTCATGCAAGTTTCCTAAATGCCTGAATATCCCCCTCTCGTCACTGTAGTAAGCCTCAATTTGTGAGCTGTCCTCTCCTTTTTAAGAAGTCCCTGATATGAAAATATATTGAAGCATGTTCTGCTTTAAAAGTGAGATAATTTTAAAATCTATTTTTAAATATGTTAATTTCTGTTAATGGAGATGTTAGCTGTTCACTATTATCCCCTGTTTACTAAAGCAATGGAAGAGGACAGCAGGACTGGTCAGTAATAAAGAGTCAGAGTATCAGCAGGGAAGGTACAAGTGTAGGGATGGCAACGAGAGGACAGCTTCATTACAGGGAGCAATAAATAGGAAATCAAAGCCAGATCAACTGAAGCAATAAGAATTATTAGGAAGTGGAAGCCTGGTGAGAGAAGTGTACTGCTATGAAGGATGGCCTGCAGTAGTCCATTTGCTGTTGTAGTAGGAAACTTTTTGAGAGTGAAACAAAAAATGGCATAGGGCAAATATCTGTACAGGCAAAGAGTAACCTTGTTAGTATAAGGTTAGACCCTTAGTTCCTTAAGCATTTCTGCAGCCTGGAGCAATGGCCAGCTCTGAGTTAGGCAGGTACATTTCCTATGCAACATAGAAGGAGGATGATGTTTAAGAATGGAAACCACAAAAACTAGAATGTTGAGCAAAAAAGATGTCAGAAACGCTGTAACTGGCCATAAGGTTCTTGCTCTTACACTGTCCCATGGTCCTGTTATGCTTATGTACTATATGTGAGATGACTAATCTAGGGACCTCAAAATTATTTAAATGGTTGAAGATGTTCTTCTGGACAAAAATTAGCACTGAAGGTCTCTTTCAGCAAGTAGGTGTCTCCTTTCTGTTAGTCCCTGTGCCAAGAACCCTGCTCAGCAGTTAGGTGCGTAAAGCACAACAGAAACCAGGCTCTGGTGGTTTTATTTTCCATTTCCTACCTGTGAAAAAAGAAACACAGCAATCTTAGAGTAAGCAAAGGGTTCTCATCACAAAGCCTCACCACAGTTCAAGTCTCTGCCTCAAGCTCAGCAAAGCATCAGTATGACCCAGTTCCCATTACCCAGGTGACAGCGCAGGTGAATGGACATACACCTTCACACCCTGTTGTTCTTGTACTAGTTATTTAGGCATGTATTTGATTGTGCTATTTCAGCATGCTGTGAGCTTACCTATACTATTGGGTTTTGCTACTGTGGGGAAAATTTAGAACTTGATAAATCTTTTTGGGTGCTATTAGCATTTCAACTTATTTTAAATTCATGAACACATCACTATGAGGTGGTGCAAACCCTGCAGACTGCCACAATCTGAGGTGCCCTTGATCAACATGGCAGTTAAAAAGTGATATTTTTTTTTAAAAGTACCCAAGGGGTGGGTATAGACTGATGCTACTGTGCAATGCAGCTTTATTCCATGACGTCCAAGTTATCCCTAAGAGATGTGACCATATTGCTTCTTGGATCCATGTTAATGTAACTGTATTGTGTAGTGTGGACATCCTAGTTAGGTATCAGTGAGGAGGTATCCCATACTAACTTGGTCATCTGTGTCATGGAAATCGCAGCACAAAGTAGGGGCCCAACAAGAGAAGGGTGATGTGCTAGTTAGTTGTTAGCAGTTGAACCAACATGGTGCATCTCCCAGTGACCAAGTTAGGCTGATCTTTGCAGGTCCTGCTTTAGTACCTTTTTTATTCCCTGTTACCTGAGAAGTCAGAAAAACATCCAACAGAAGAGCTCATTGGTTGAAGGCTTTTCTAGTTAAGAGCAGTTCAGGTATGCAGAAGTTCATGTCAGTTAGAAGCAGTGGCAGGAAATTCAACTCTTTCCTCTTTTTGCCAGTCCGACTCTTTCCAACAGTCCAGATTAGCTTTCAGGTATATCAGCATTAACTATATTTTTCTCTGCATAATCTATTCATAAATTTTTGCAGATTTTTTTTTCTCTCTTTTTCTCTTAGGTACCCTAGTTATTAAACAAGAAGAAGATGAAGAAGGAGCAAACTGATGACACTTTCTTCTTGGGTATTTAATTATTTAAGTAACTCCAGATAGCTCGGCACATAGAACTTTTATACAAAATGTTTGTTTTGAACAAAATCTTTGGGCAATTTTTGAAAGACCAGCTTATCTCCACAGTCTGTCACCCAAAGAGGTAGTTACCAAAATTTGGGCACACCAGTTTGTCAAGTTTATGACACCTTCTGTAGAGACCAGTGGAGCTGAGTTTATCTGCTGTTTGGCTAGCAAGAGATCTTTACCTAAACTAATACATAGCTATTTTTAATCCCTGATTAGTGGTGCTTGTTGTTCACTGTTGGGTTATAATAGAACCATTTCAGCTTGTTAGGTGCAGCTGGCCAACATTATCATTGGAAACACTGAGGCCAAAAGAACTATGTTGTCGTTTAGACACATTACAGGCTTTGTTGTGTTTCATTTTGTCATGGGTCTTCCTCAATATTTTAAATATGCAAGTTTGCCTTTTCATCCCCTTAACTGTTATGCCAAACAGGCCCAGTAGTTGTGGACCTACGCACAAAAAAGGTATTGGTCTGATAATCGCTTGTTACTGGCCTTAAGTTTTTAATTGGGCTTCTCGCATTGGAACTCAACTGCATTGCTTAGAAGGTCATGTATAACGTATATATTTATTTATTTTAAAGAGGCAATGGGAATTCTTTGCATGGTTTCAGTGAGACTAAAATATCTGCTAGCTTTTTTTTTTGTTTCTTACTAAGAAATTATTTTAGATTGGAATATGTTGCCTATTAACCTACAGCTGGTTCCTAGTTTTGGTTTGGGTCACTGGTGGACATAATCCTTCTCAGCTCCAGAATTTTCCTATAACTAAGTAGGCTGATACTAACACAGAAACAAACAGTGAACAAAAGACCTGGGCTTGAGGACACAAGATTCTGGGCTTGGGGATACTCATTTTTTATGAAAGCACAGATGTAAGCAGTGAGAGAAAGTGTATGTAGTTAGTGGGGAAGGTGAGACGAGATGGAAAGTGAGCATTGGAAAAAAAAGTATTGAAGACATACTAAATGTGCGATATTGCAGGGTAACCAGTTTTAGTAAAGCCCCCTTTATGTGACAAGTAACTATTTTTAGTGAAAAGCATTAAACAACGATGAAGACATACCTGACTGCACTGTTGGATGCCAATAGTAGTTTGGTTTTTTTTCTTCTCTTTAGAGAATAGATCAAGTCACCTGAGTAGTTTTTTTCTGCAGCTTGTTTTTATTGTTTCTTTTTTAAAAGCTTTTCTTCTAATTCATGGTACCATCTTTGTTTAAATGAAAATGGCAACAAGTATATCTGCTGGTTCCAGACCAGGCATAGAAGGGATGGAGGCAGAATGCCACTCTTAATTATTTTGTTTGTGAAGATGTGGCAGGAGTTGAAATCTTGGAAGTCATGGTCAGAGATAAAAAGGTAGAATTGGCCCACATGACAGTGGTATTGATCTCAAGCTCCAATTATAATTGTAGTAGAAGATATTCTCCCTCTAATCAATTTCTAAGCGAACAGTGTGAAGTAGATTACAAGACAATCACAGTTTAGATCCATTACTTAAAATAAGATCAAGAGAGCAATGGCAAAAACTGCGGACATTCTTCACCTAGCACAAACTATTTCCAAGCAGCTGTTCTCTTGACCAGAAAGCAGTTTCTTAGTTAACTAGCTCACTGGATTTATCCTACAGGCAACTTTATATTTGCATTTAATTTCTTTTAGAATTATTCTCCTAGCTTTATCATTAGTAAAGGCACCATTGACCAAGAAGCACAATGGAAGAGAGGGTATATAGTCAACAGCCATTTCATATTGGCTTCTTTTAAAACTAAGCCATTCAGTTCACTTGCAGCCAACCACTTTTGGCAAAATGGCTGTGCTTTGGCACACTCAGCCCCTACTGACCCCATCTGCTGTGGCCGGGCAATAGGGGATTGGCTTGTGCCCTTGACGACCATAATTAAAGTGTGGTTAACGTGAGCCAGAGCTTGAGTGGAGCAAAACTTGACTTCTGAATATTACCAACAAACGGAAATGCCAAATTCATCTGTGTGTTTGGAGACATTTTCAGAATAGATCATGCAGTGCTCTTGTCCTAGCGCTTGGCCACAAAGAAAAGTGTTTGAACCTCTGTAGCTGGTCTCTCCTAGCACAAAGGCTACAAGTATGGTACATATGGGTAGGTTAAGCTCCTCGAATGAAATGCGACAGGAGAGAAAGCGAGTGATGAGCACACAGTCCAATGCCAAGTAATCCTCCTGGTTGATTTTTTAGTATCTAAATATGGTCTAAGTGTACATTTCTGAAGGTCGTGTTAGATACAGCAAATACTCTACACTTTGGCTATTTTGGGACATTCTGAGAGCAGAATAGAAACTTACTGTTCTGACTATGTGGTGATGATTGGAACGAAACACAGCTCCATTGACAAGACATGAGGGATAAGAGCAGTTCCTGGCTCTTCTAAGTGACCAATACAGGCTATATGTATGGGAATCAGTCCAAGAACTACTGCAGTTGGCGGTAGAGCTGTGTGTATTGTGTGGCCCACTGTCATCAGGTCTTTTCACAGATTTAACAGCACAAATTCTCTAGCTCTTTTTTGGGGGCTGCATTATAAATACCATCAAAAAAGAAAAAAAATCATTATTGAATGAATGGGGCATCCAGTCTCAGCACAATTATAACAGCAGTAAGGGACACTTACAGTACAAGATTTCCCTTGCCTTTTGCCCTTCATGCTGTGATAAATTAGTATATATTTTAAAACCCTTCTGATAAAAACTGTACGTCAATCTCAATGAAACAATACAGAAAGAAAAGAATAAATGGTGGCTCTTATTTGTCAGGAGATGCTTCAGATCAAAGCTGGGTGGAAGGTTCAGCTTAATGTTGCTTTGCCTGATGAATCATGATTATTCTCAAGAACAGATCAACCCCCCCTGAACTTTTTCTCCTCCAAAAAGAAGTAAAGTTTCCCTAAATTTTAAAATTTGCACTTTAAAATTATGCACTGGATGTGGTGGAAGACATACACAGGTGGTAGAATTTAAGCAGCTGATTTGCATATTGATGGTGCTACACCATGTCATGTATAAGCTAACAGTGAAGCTCGGCCTGCACGCCCATAGGGAGCAGCTGAGTAAAATGTTGAAAGGCTTGTCTTTCTGTATTACTCTTTGCTCTTCCTCATCACACCACATCCAATAAAGTTGTAAGCACATTATTATTCATGGATGAAAAGAGCACCCATGTAAAACTTGCAAGCCATGTGGAATTCTGCTTTTCCCAGTGAAATTATGGAGGATTAGCATCCACTTTATTCCTTAGAGAAATATCCTAAAATTAAATTAGTGATAGGAAATAGCTAGGTTTTTTACTTGCTTGTTAGCACACTGACCTCTCTTCGAAGAGCTGATGTATGCAGTGATTATATTGAGAACTGCTGGAAAAATGTGAGAAGAGACCTGAGAACCAGCAGATGACTCAGGTTACACCAGAAGTAGACTAATCTAGAAAAATCTTCAAGCAAGAGAGCACTTTTAACATCCCCTTTGGCTATCTTTTGTATACAGTAATTTTGTAGCATGACCAAACTGTTATATTTGCTGTGTTTAAATTATTTAGGCCTATGTTTATAAATGTTATTCTGTGAAACTTGTTTAAAAATAATATAATGTTATTTTATACAAACGTCTTTGGCTGTTGTGTAATGAAATAGTTGAGCTTGTGGAGAGCGTTCAGAAATTAAATTGTGTTCTCATTAAACTTTCCTAGCTGCTCAGGGAGCAATGTATTTATAGTATGTAAATGCTGTTCCTTATTGCCTCTATATTTTAGAATAGAAAATAACTTAGACTTTAAAAATGCTGATATATTGTGATTGTTGTCATCTGATACATAAATATTTTTGAATCTTTTGAGACATTGCTTGTCAGACTTTGTTCTTAAGTCCTGAGAGAAGAGTATACTACTGCTGTATGGGGAAAAAATCCAAATAAGTTAAATAAATGGCTAGTCTTTCTTCAGTACAAAATTACTAGTTCACTTTGAATTTAAGTTCCGTTAACAGCAATATGCTATCAATTCCATTAAACCTGGACAAGAGAAGGTTAACTGATTAATAAATTTCTGTAATAGAAACTTTAGCCTTCAATAGACAGTGTCACTGAAATGTAGTTTCAAAACTGAGATATAAAGAAAAAGCTTTATAGCCCACAGTCCACAGCAGTCGGTCTTGATAATGACAAGAATAGCATCCTGCAATGACAGTTGTAATGCTATTTAAAAAAACATATAGGGAATTACTGCAGAATTCCTCACAATACCACTAACTCAAAGCTTTCTAATCACTAAAATGCTTTATAAGGTCTTTTTCAGTAGCTGAAATAACTTCCAGAAGCTTGGGCTTGGATCCACCAATTAAAAAAAGATGAAAAACAAAATGCCCAAAACTTTTGACTTTTTTGATCATCAGAAGTTTGTTTGCATCATTTCAGTTTTAGTACAAAGTAGTCAACCTTTAGCACTTTTGCCGGTTGGTTTTGACAGGGAGGCAATGACATTCTTTAAAGCCTTACACAAAGTCTTGCTCTGCTACCCGAAGTGAAGGCTTTGGTGTTCCCTGTCTCTTCTGCCCACCAAGCAAAAATACCACTTACTTCTCCAAATGCTATTGCTGATCAACAGCCACATTTACAGGAGTAAATTAAAGCAAGGGCTTCCACACTGAGCTGAAAAAAGAGCATTTTAATGTCTTGGGCTGAGTCTTTCTCCTGACAGCATTGCCAAGAATACTGAAATGAAAATTTGTCAGCATAAATTAACAGCTAAAAATAAAATGGGTGTGCTGCTTTAGATTCTAACTGAAATCCAGCAGGAGGCCAGTCAAGACTATACACGTTTCTACCATCTGCTTTATATAGTGAAACAGTTGCAGCTTGTAAAGACTTCATGTCCAGAGGTATGAGGAACACTTATGCAGGCTCGTTAACTAAAAAGCATTAACTATCAAAACAGAAGGAAACATATTAATACTTAAAATCCACAGCAAGAGATCCAACTACTGCCAGAGGAAATGAGATGAGCACTGTATAACAAAATATGTTTTAACCGCCCCCCCGCCCCTAGATTCAGGTAACAGAACAGTGCCTTTAAGACAGTATTGACTAAAACTTTTTTTAAACTCTACCATTGAAAATATGATGCAATATGGTTTACAACTGGAGTCATTGTTTCTACAACCAGCAGATTCGACCTTGGAAGAAGGGGCAGGCAACTCAGGAGGACCACGAGGATGTCATGAAGTTATTCAGGGAGAAAATTAGAAGGGCCAATGCCCAACTAGAACTTAATCTGGCTACTGCTGTAAAAGACAATTTTTAAAGTTTCTATAAATACATTAGCAACAAAAGGTGGGCTAAGGAGAATCTCCATCCTTTATTGGATGCAGGTGGAAACCTAGTGACAAAGGATGAGGAAAAGGCTGAGGTACTTAATGCCACCTTTGCCTCAGTCTTCAATAGTAGGACCAGTTGTTCTTGGGGTACCCAGCCCCTGAGCTGGAAGACAGGGAGCAGAATGAAGCCCCCATAATCCGAGGGGAAACGGTTAGTGACCTGCTACCACCACTTACACACACACAAGTGTATGGGGCTGG
The DNA here is from genome assembly GCF_947461875.1 of Haliaeetus albicilla. Lineage (NCBI taxonomy): Eukaryota > Metazoa > Chordata > Aves > Accipitriformes > Accipitridae > Haliaeetus > Haliaeetus albicilla. The sequence goes on from NC_091487.1 coordinate 40,854,996, forward strand.
ATGGGATCCACCCAAGGGTGCTGAGGGAGCCGGTGGAAGTGCTCACCAAGCCACTTTCAGTCATTTATCAGCAGTCCTGGCTAACCGGGGAGGTCCCAGTTGACTGGGAGTTAGCTAATGTGACGCCCACCTACAGGAAGGGCTGGAAGGAGGATCCGGGGAACTGCAGGCCTGTCAGCCTGACCTGGGTGCCAGGGAAGGTTATGGAGCAGATCATCCCGAGTGCCATCACACGGCACGTACAGGGCAACCAGGGGATCAGGCCCAGTCAGCAGGGGTTTGTGAAAGGCAGGTCCTGCCTGACTGACCTGATCTCCTTCTGTGACAAGGTGACCCGCCTAGTGGATGAGGGAAAGGCTGTGGATGTTGTTTACCTGGACTTTAGTAAAGCCTTTGACACCATTTCCCACAGCATTTTCCTGGAGAAACTGGCTGCTCGTGGCTGGAGCATGTCCAGAGAAGGGCAACGAAGCTGGTGGAGGGTCTAGAGCACAAGCCCTATGAGGAGTGGCTGAGGGAACTGGGGTTGTTCAGCCTGGAGAAAAGGAGGCTGAGGGGAGACCTTACCGCTCTCTACAACTACCTGAAGGGGGGTTGTAGCAAGGTGGGCGTTGGTGTCTTCTCCCAAGTAACAAGTCAGAGGAAAAGAAGGAACAGCCTCAAGTTGCACCAGGGGAGGTCTAGATTGACTATTAGAAAAATTTCTTCACCGAAAGGGTTGTCAAGCATTGGAACAGGCTGCCCAGGGAAGTGGTTGAGTCACCATCCCTGGAGGTATTTAAAAGATGTGTAGACGTGGTGCTTAGGGACATGGTTTAGTGGTGGATTTGGCAGTGCTAGGTTAACAGTTGGACTTTATGATCTTAAAGGTCTTTTCCAACCTAAACAATTCTATGATTCTAACTACTAAACAGCAGGAAAATGTTAACTCTTTTTGCAGCAGCTCTAGATTTACTTCAGTCTCTACTTCTTGTCCCAGCCACAGCCATCCAGGAATTCAGATTTGATACAGGCCCCTCACGTACTAAGTTACTCCGTGCTGCCTTTGCTCTGCCCACTGTTTTTGTAGCTGGTTTGAGGTAGTGTCAGAATCTAGCTGGCCTTACTGACAGCAAAGCAGACCTAGAACCATTGCCCGTGAATTTCTAACACATTTTCATGGTTGTTACCTGGCATTCTGGGAAGGTGCTCAGCTTGGAGTGGGACACACACACCATCAACACTTCTGTAAAGCAACTGGAGCTGCACCTGCCAGTTATTTTCTTGGACATAAGACATAAAACGCATTGCAGGCTGGTGTATTCAGGGAGAAGTTTACACTGAGAAACAGCCTTGAGGATTGCTATGGAAAATACAGAGGTGGGTATGATTAGAGAGCAGACTAGCTAAAAGGACTCACAAATGCCTCCTTTGCATGAATGCATCACAGTCGCTATCCACCCCGAACCCCCCAGGCACTCCCTCATACCATCAAAAAACTCAGCTATGAAACTATTTTTTTAAACCTCATTTAATAAAAGGTTTTTTAGATATATAGAGGATATTAAGTAAATAAGTTACATAGTACATTACAATCACATCAGCAAGATTTCCTTTAGTGTATTAATATTTTATAAAAAAGCACACAAAAAATAAATTCAGTCCAGTCTATCAACTGTACAGCAACAGGTAAATATATTTATATATGTACATTTTAAACATGTAACAGTCTTTTAAAAGGTGCCCTAGGCAGCAAACACACAAAAGGAAGTGTTTGCTCACTTGTTAAAATAAAAGTAATATACTTTATTATAAAGCATTTATACAGTAATTACAAAGGCTGACTGCTCCTGTACAGTACACCAAAGCTTTGACTACAAATTTAAAAACAGAACATAAAAAGAATGAACACAAAAAAGTTTATATCAAATCTGAACTACAAGGGGAAAAATACATGTGGAGAAGCTGCAGGAAACTTTTTTAAAATATACAGTTACATTTCTATAAAAATATATGTTGTCTTCTAACCTGGAGAAGTTAAGGGTTTTTTTCAGGCTCAGCTGTCCTAGTCTTGGAAAGAAAAATCCTTAGACAGCTGGGGATTTAAAGTTTGTGTCTTCCTAACATTTGACACAGGAGAGAATGAGGGCAAGTAAAGCAGCTGAACCCAAGTGATGAATTTACATAGAAACTCACCCCCACAAAAATCAAAACATGATTTGTAGACACTGCTTCTCTGTCTCTATTTAAAGCTTTATAAACTTTCAGACATACATCAGAAGATAATCAGGGAGAAAGTTTGTGTGGGAAAATGTGGTTTAGAATAAGGTTTCTCGCAGAGGTAATCATTGGACTAAAAGTGCCATTGTACAAAAGCAGACAAGACTTACATGGCTACAGTCCTCCCTACTCCCATTTCTTTTAAAATAGGGTATGTATATATAGGAACTTCCTAGTCCACTGCCTGAAAGAGAATTAAGAAGTGTGTAACTGCTGAGAGTGAGAAAGCTCACTCTTTGTGTTTTAGGAAACATTTTTTTTTAATGTTGATTTTAATCTAAGCTTGTTGCAATAATAAAAATGACCAAAAGCCCCAGTTTGATAAACCAGAGGATATTTTTTAGCTATTTTGGACTTCACATTACATGTCTAGTATGGGATTAATAGATGAGTCACTTTAAGCTTTAAAATTTCTATCTTTGCCCTGCCTTTAAACAGCTATATTCCTACCTGGTCCTAGCTAGCAAAACGCCACAGTCCTGCACAGTCAATTGAAATTTGGTAGGCCTTCAACTTACAGAGTTGAGTTCTCTCAGATCCATTACCTGTATCAGTAAATGGAAAAATATCAAATAAATTAAAATGCAGCGTTGTTCTTGCAGCTAGACTGCAAAACACCTGTAGCTATATCAGATATGCATCACAACTGCATGCATATATCTAGTAATTATATACAAACAGTCTTACAAAACTGAGATGCTATCCCATGCAGATCACAAACCTGAAAGACTGAATCTATCTGTAAAGGGCAGACAATGCAGGCAGAAGTATGCGATCGGAGCAAAGTGTGATCTGTCACTGCATCTCCACAATGCCCAATGCTGGCATCAAGACTCAAATAGGTAATGGTTTTGAAATACAGCCACCTGACTACTGGGTATATGACCACCTGAAGTCTGATCTCACACTGTTAGTACATGTTTACAGAATTGCAGTCTATAAATCTTTGTTCCTGTAGAAAAGACAGCTAAAGCAAAGAGACGCCTTGTTCAAACTCAATGACTGAGCATATGCTGCCTTTTTTCTACATTAACAGCAAACCCTTATACTAAATGGGTTTCAGTAAACAGGCCTTTAAGTGATGGAAGATAATGAGCACAGCGTTTTAAACTGGACGAATCAACAGAACATAGACAAGATTTTTTTTTTAAATCATAATTGGAACAACACAGCCTTAAATTAACACTGTGCTGCAGTAAAGAGCCACTCAAGTTATTTCCCCCCCCACCCCCTCCCCAAGAAGAGTAACAGATTCATTCCAGATTAGACAAATTCAGTTCAAATGCTTTGTTCACAGCAATTGGGGGTTGGTTAGTTTGAGTTTTTTTGAAACAATTCTCTGCCAAATTTTGCTAGTAGGCAGGATCTAATTCAGATGCAGGATCAATTCCAAACTCCTACCACAAGCAAGTGGGCAGCAGGTTTAGTTTTGCTTGTTCATTTTTAAACAATACATTCAGAGGAGCATTTTTACTTATTACCATGACAGAAAAGAGGTCTTCTGGTGGCTACCAGCAATATGTAAACATGCTCAGAAACATTTCCATTTGATGTCACTTACTTGGAACATTTACCTGATTTTGGTCAGCCATGCTAACCCACAGCTTTTAGGGGTTATCCTCAGAAAAAGCCCTTATCTTATTTCCTTCCAGTGACAGACCTCACTGTTATCAAATCTTCCTGTTCTCTTCTACTTCTACTGCAGCAGGGTGGGAGAAAAACAACCAGTACTGGGTTCAGCGTGTAATATACACACCATTTTTGTGCAACTGAAGAAAATCTCTGATATGTTCTTATCAGCACCTCAATGGCTTATCCTTGATGAGAGGAAAAATTACTCTTATAACAATTTCCTAAAATAGGGAGAATCAGTGAAAGATCTGGTCTTTGGAAGACTATAATAATGCTTGCATTCAAGCATCATCATATCTGAAAGAAGATTAAATTGGTATTTAAAGCAATCTCATTATTTGCTCCCTAAATCTTTGTAGTACATTTCATCTGTTCAGTTGTCACCATAATTTGCTATGCCATATCTAAAACTACTTCAGGCTTGAAAACTCCTGTGGGTCATGACTAAATGTTTTCTCATTATCACCCAGACATACTTCCAGACACTAAAAATACTAGAGTAAATGCAGGTGATATACAGAGCAGAAAAGTAAAAGGCAGAGAAACATCCCAATTTTATGCCCATAAGGAGAACAGTACATTTCAGCACAAACCCCTGTCCTGGTTTTGGCTGGGACACAGTTAATTGTCTTCTTAGTAGCTGGTATAGTGCTATGTTTTTTGAGTTAGGTATGAGAAGAATGTTGATAACACACTGATGTTTTCAGTTGTTGCTAAGTAGTGTTTAGACCAAGTCAAGGATTTTTCAGCTTCTCATGCCCAGCCAGCAAGAAGGCTGGAGGGGCACAAGAAGTTGGGAGGGGACACAGCCAGGGCAGCTGACCCAAACTGGCCAAAGGGCTATTCCATACCATGGGATGTCATGACCAGTATGTAGAGTGGGGGGAGGTGGCCTGGGGGGCAAATCGCTGCTTGGGAACTAACTGGACATCAGTCAGCGAGTGGTGAGCAACTGCATTGTGCATCACTTGTATATTCCAATCATTTTATTACTATTATTATTATTATTGTCATTTTATTATTATTATCATCATTATTAGTTTCTTCCTCTCTGTTCTATTAAACTGTTCTTATCTCAACCCACAAGTTTTACCTTCTTCCGATTCTCTCCCCCATCCCACTGGGTGGGAGGGGAGTGAGTGAGCAGCTGCGTGGTGCTTAGCTGCTGGCTGGGGTTAAACCACAACAACCCTGCTGCAGATTTGCCTTACTGGAGAACACACGTAAGTTCTTCTAGTTTAGCATCCTATTTTCTAGCTGGAACTATACCTGCTAGTCCATACTGTCCCTCGCTTCTTACTAAACATCTGCTCCTGATCTCTGTCAGAAACAAGACCTGGAGCTAGACAGAGCTTTGGTTTGTCCCAATATGAACAGTCTTTGTTTTTCCCTAAGGGATTACATGCTGATTGATTTTGCACTGTTTTAGCATGGACAGTAAAAGCATTTTCCTAAGACAGTTTGATTAACCTTATTTTAGTTCTCAAGTTTAATCAGATCTCTCCAATCTAAAAAAAAAACAAAAAAAACCAAAACAAAACCAAAAACCCAAACCAACCAAAAAAATCACACACCTCCGCCCCCAAAAATCTTCATTTTTGCCATGTTTCTCAATGTGTGCCAGTTCCACCTCCATCTCCATTTCTTTGTTATGTGTTTCTAGGCCTTTGCAGTCTCTGTTAAGTAACTGTAGACTGTTCTGCTGCTGCAACACTGGTATACCAGGCAAATACATTCGTTACAACACTATAACAATATCTACATTACTTAAATCCTTTCTAGATATACTCACAAGCCCTGCTTGTTTCTAAACTGTTGCCCTGGAGTTCTCAAGATCCGGAAACTATTGGCAGCTTCCCAGAAACATACTTCAGAGCTTTAATTGCATCACTGTTTTTTACTGGAATTAATCCCAGTACTACAAGTGGACCATGAGGTCCAGCTGCTTCACCTGCTGTCTGTCCTGGCACAGTGTGCTAAACCTTCTGTTCTCTGTAAGAGCCCTAGGATAATGGTAGACAAGCATTTTCTCCAATTTACAAAAGGAAGAAGATAACAACCAACATTGAAACTCTTAATAGGAAGACCAATTTGCTTAAGCTGCTTTTTAAAGATTAGTAGCTTTTAGTTCTTCGCAGTTTTTGAATGATTTTAACAGTTCATGACATGCCATCTGCTCCCACAGCCTAGTTAGTCAACAAGACCTGTGCATGTAGGGACATGGAACAGTTATCTAAATGCTGAAAGGAAACCTAATTTCGTTAGGAATGAAAAACACAACCTTGGCAGAAAATTGAACACTTAAATGCACTTTTTTCAATGTTGACACTTTTTCAGTCCTTAATGATAGTTCTACTTATTTTGTAAGAGTAATAACTGTTTCTGCTATTAAGAAAAATGATTCTACCCAAAGGCATATATATGTCAAAGCAAGCATGCAGCCTCCCAGACTCAGAGAGTGAAGCAATCATGGTTGCATAAAACCATGGGGCAGAAAAAGATTGCCAGATCACACACTGGAGTTAGAGCCACTTTCCACAGTTAACCTGGAATTTATCTAACAGCTTGAAGGGTCAAGATTTTAAAAAATCAGCCAGTCAGGAACACTCTGTAGTTCACATGCAGCAACCCCCGCAAGATCCCTGCTTGGGAATGCAGGAACGATCAGCTCCTTCGGTATTGCACCACCGGAGCAGCGCACATGCGATCTGACACAGTGCCAGCACCCAGGAAGCTGGGGGATCAGTGCTGCTTCTAAGGACTGGCTGCAGGGAAGGAGCTGGGCAGCCGGGGTGCGGACTGGGACTGACCAGCTGTGAAGCACAAGGAAGTGATCCGATTCTTTGCATCTTTACAAAATAATGATAAATGTGGGCTACAAAGATGTACAAAACAATCCTGTGCAAATCTAACATCTGTGTCACCTGGACCACATTACTACTTCTTAACTCTCTTTCACCAGCAGGCTTTTGGTGGCTAGACTTTTTGGGCTATTAGCATGTTGTCAGTTCTGAAGGAAGAGTCAGCCTTTCAGCAAAGAGCGTGGCTCACAGCAGGACAACCCAGCAGGCAGTGCTGTCCAGCCACTGGTCTGGAAATAAGTGACAAGCTTCTCCTGCATGTACATACTGTCTGACAGGAAGTATTTGGGAAACTAGGCCCCACCATACAAGCTCCTGACGATGGCAATTTCAAGGAATAAATGAGGGTTGCCACAAGAAAGAAATGGATGTGTTGAGAGGTTAAAGCCATTCACAGAGGGATCACTGCTGGAGATGAGAGTCCATTCCTCCCACCTCTGAGGCACACACAATCCAGTGCACGAGAAGGTCTTGGTTCATTTTCACTAAACAAACTTGCTCCCATTTATGCAAAGTCAAAACCAGCAGTTTTCATTTAAAATTGCACTTGTGAAGCCCAGACTACTTTCTGTAAAGTTAATCAAAGGCAGACTATTTTGTTTTCCAAGATGAGAAAACCCGCAAGGCCTGTGGCTATTCTAATTCCACAGGATATATTTTTGTATCCATTGCTGCATTCTTAATGGCATAAAAGAAATCACCTCAGGTTTCCTTTTGAAAAATAAAACTTCCTCTGAAAAGGAAGAAAAGTGTCTTGCTCATCCCACTTTTCATTTTTGTGAAGCAGAGGCCAAAAGTGCACGCCATCTTTCCACAAAACTTGTTGGCTGCCTGAATAAATGCTCAGAAAGGAAGGCAGGGAAGTGTAACAGGAAGGAGAACTTTCTGAGAAAGGAAATATCTAGAAATCACCAGTGTCACAGTAACTGGATACACTTAGCTCAGAGCAGAGCATCATTTTCTTGCTCCAGTCTGGAAACCTTTATATCCAAGAGTCCTGTTATCATGATTTCCTGACAAGCACAAAAAGAAAGGTCTGACTGACCTGAGAGAGAACTTACTTCCACTGCAGGTGACATTGTTCTATTATGTACCTCAGGTATCATTATAAATAGAATAGAAATCTTACTTGTTTTTTTTTTTAAAAAAAAAATCCAAGTTGAAACAAAGCTTTTCATCCACCATTCCAGCTTGGTCTGTACTGGCAAGGTGAAGTGGAACATGTGGCATGAGAAAATGGCAGCACTGAAACTGAGACCTAATGGTTCAGGTAAGAAAAGTGCAAGCAAAAAAAGTGAGACCACCAAGAGGGAGGTTGGGTCCAGCCTTGCTTCTCCCTCCACTTCTGGTCTGCTGCTATATTTCTCCATCTTCGTCTGAGCTCACACTGCTGCTTCCACTGCTGCTGCTCCCACTCTCGCTGCTCTCTTCCTGCTGGGCCAGGCTGTGGGCTGCTGCTGCTGCCGCTGCTGCTGCCGCCTCTTTCTCTTGCTGCTTCAGTGCAGCTGCCTTCTTTTCCTGCTCCGCATGGCTTTTCATGTGAGCACTGCGGCTCTTCACCTTGTAGAATACCCTGAGGAAGCACACATGTACGTTAGCATTGGCCTCTCCTACAGCCTCCTTCATTAATTCTCCAAAAGAGCTTCTGCTGCTCCAGCCTCAAGTTTGTGAGCCTCAGGACAGGAACCCACGTTGGCACTGCAATACAGCATTTACAGCAAACACCACTTCTGACTTGGCATGTGCCAGCACTAGGTGGAATGCTAGCAGGAGATCCTGAGCACCCTCAAACCCCTCGTCTTGTTTCTTAATATGGCCATTTCCTCTCATCTCTCATTCGGCTCTTAAAATTTTCTAAATTCAGAGTTGCAGTGCTGGTATCTGAAATATGCACATGCTGCTTAACAAGGCAGGGCCCTGGTCTTTCGGCATCCCCCCTATGCTGCAAAAAGACAATAAACATGGAGGTGAACAAAGGCCAAATGCCACTGCTGAGCCTTGTCCACACAGCTAGAAACACTTGAGGTTTTTCCTCCTGACCTTCAACTTCTATGGTGTATCTCTCCACATCTTTCACCATTAACCATTTGGATTTTGCACTAAATGCCACAAGAAAAGTTTAGACACCATTAAGAATCCTTGCCTATTTCTCCTTTGCCAGTGGCCAGGACCAAATCCTAACTGCCTGACTTCTCACAGCACTGCCCTTTCCAATGCCACGTGCTCCCTGAGGGCACAGAGACAGGGTACCTTGGCAGGGCCAGCTAAGTACCCACCACAGCAAGAATCTGTCAACAGCCCTGGTGAGGTAACTAGACAGAGGTTGCATTTTCTTGCTAGCCCCTAGCTTGATGCCTTTTTTAAATAAAGGGATAACCACTGGTATTACAAGACTCTCAATTGTTTTAAGAGTAAGCAATTTATGTAGGGAACTGAATTTTCTTGACATTTATGAATCTATTGGCAACATACTTACAAAAACTACTAGAACCATGTGAGGAAAGACAAATGTATTTTACAGATACAAAAGATGGGTGCAAGTTTAACCAGATGAACTGTGTACCCACTGCACACAGTTGAAATGCAGGTGGTGTCTCACTCCATTTGAGGAAAACCAGTCAGCAGCAGGTTATTAAGTAGTAGTATCTTAATACCAATAAATGTAAAAAATCCCTAATCTGCGAGTATTAGTGGGGTAATAAGTCATTAGAATTATTGTCAGTGTCTCTGGCCTAAATGGACAGAAGGAAAGCTTATTTCAGAATAAGCTTCCATAGGAGAAGCCCTACTGCAATTCTGTGACTATTGCTGGAAGCAGAGTTGCTCTTACCTGCCACATTTTTTACATGGAAATGTGTTTTCTGTGTTCTGAGTTTTACTGGTAGCATCTGATTTTATCTTCTGTTTCCGCCGCCTCCTCTGCACTGGAGCAGTAATATGCTTTCGAGGCTTCACTGTTGTCTCCCTTGGCTTCCTTCCAATTCTGCCTGTGACCGCTGCCTCTTGACTCCTCATATTGGCATCACTGGCCTTTGGAGAGAGGGGAACATTTAAGGCAAACTGAAACTTAAACCCACCATCAGAAGGAAAACAATGGCTGAGCTCCTGTGCTTCATTTATTCCAGACCAAGGTTTTATTTAATGAGAAAGTCTCCAGGATATTTTCAGGACATTTCTCATCATGGTCCTATGTGTGCACCAATCACAAAGAACTATATCGGGTTTTTTCCCCTTCCCAGTTCTCCCACCACAGCACAGAGTCTGGTTGCTAGTAATACTCTAAGCTACCTCAGCTCAGTCTCTTGCTCTGGGAGAAGTTAGAGGTAGAAACTTTTTACATCTGGAACTGCCTACCTGGTATTTTCTAAACTAGTTGCAGAGTGAAGGTGGCATCAAAAGTACAACATGGACAATGCAGCACTTACTATTACATCATCTTGTAGTGTCTGTTCATCTCTGAGAGGAACTGTGCTCTTCCTTCTGTTATCCAACCCCTCCTCTGCCTCCTCTTCTTCCTCCTCTTCCTCCTCCTCCACATGCCCCTGTTCTTCACTGTAAATGTCCCTTCTGGGAGGAAGAACACGTGCAAACCTATGGGAACTCTTCACCAGAAGATAAAGGAACTGTTAATGTTGGTGCCTGTAAGTAAATGTCATTATGTGACACAGGACACAAGTTTATGAGTCTGGACTTGTCCACACTGGCCAGATTATTTCTGCTTTTGATTTTAGCAGCAAATGAGACAACACACAAAATCAAACTTCACACCACAGCCCAAAAGAGGTGAGAGAAATTTAGGAAATTACCTTGATGTCAACTTCAGCTTCATCTTTCATAGATCTCTCATTTGCAACATCAATGTCCCCAAAGATTAAGGTCCCATTCCGACCAATTTTCACCTGTTTCTTGTATGTGTAGTAGAATTCCACACACTGAGCCACTGTTTTGGTTTTTATCTGGTGTTAAAAAACATAAAAGTCCAATGGATTACATGGTTTAAGAAAGCTTATAAATAATTACTAAAGGTGCAATAAATAAATTTTGTATTTTTCTTTCCTCAGTAGTCTCCATTCCACTACAACTGTGGTTAAAAGCCTTCTCTTCTGTGTCATATTCGCCACATGCCGCATCCCACAGCTCATCCCCTATTGCCACTATTATTCACTGAGAACTACAGGACCACCTTTCCAAAGAAAAGCTGGTCAACATAAAGGTGACAGAACCTGGTACTTTGTAAGCTTAATGCACCTCTTAGCCTCTAAAATGTTCCAACTGAGCTGTCGAGAGCAGCCTTTCAGTTTTATGGGGGAACTTTATTTTCCAGCAGCACTTCAGAGAAGATTAGACCAGAATACCGATCCAAAAATGGAAAGGAAGGTTAGCAGCCCTTTCCCATTTTGGCCACATGCATTTCATACACATATGGTGGTAGACAATTATCAGTACAGACCTGTGACCATCTACATATTCTCTATCAGTGCTTTTTCTGTAAGTTTTGGAACATATTCTTAGCTTCTGGGCTTTTGCAACTTAAATGCCTTTTGGGAATTTATTCAGGAAATATGTATGCAGCTCCTGGTTTTGCCCTCTCCTTCAGCGATTTCCCCCGCCCCCATTGACGTATCATACCTCATGAAAACAGATGGAAGCAATCATTTTTATTATCATTGTCTCAGAAAACTGGAAAAAAGAGATCCTAAAGGATACATCATTCACATATCCTTTGGTCCTTTTCATCAGTAGCAAGGATGTGTTTCTATTTAGTTTTATAAGCAAGCCATTTAAGCTGTACTGGAACATTACTAGTGCTCTATAAATACCTCCTTTAGAAGTGATATCTGCAGTGTAGACTAATGGAAGTAATGCACTAAATACAAGGGTTAAGTAAACAAGAGCGCCAAAACAAGCACTATTGTTCTAGCTTTCTACTGAGATTTTATGCTGTGCTGGATGACAAAATTTCTCTGAAATCTTTTGAGTGTGGGACTTAAATACTGAGGCTTCAGAAAAATCAAGATTGAACTTCCTGTATTAAATGCTCAACAAATGTGTAAGAAAGTATCATTGCTGTCATGAAAAAAAAGTGACTTACAAGCTTTTGGACCAAGAAAAAGTCTTTCTTGTAGATTGCAATGCCTTTGTTGAAAAGTTTTTTTTCAGCAACTTTCCACTTGTCTGATCCTGTAGGAAAAAAAGTTGTAACAGAAGCTCTTGCAATTTCAAATGTTTATTCTTCTACATATTTTTTCTTCATGTTTGTCTTAAATAAGACCAATACACACATGCAAGGGTGCAGTCTCTCATCACATCTAATCCAGTATAACTGCAGACTGCTGTTAGCCCCCCCACCCTGCACTGCTTGACTTCAGCTCTCATCACTTCTTTGTGTTAAATCTAGTACTCATCACCACAGGTTAACTCAGTACAGCTCACAAAAACCAGTCAATTAGATGAACTAAGATGTTTTCCAACAAAACAGCAAGGTGAATAGGCACACTTTGTGGTCGCCCAGTCACTAGATTTTACACAAGGGAAATGGTGGGGCAGGAGAACAGATCTTCTCTTTCAGCAGCAATCCACTGTACTTGAAGATTTATTACATCTCAAATATTCCTACTATCCTAGCACTCTTGCCTCTAATAATAAACACATTTTGGAATCTCTTCCTGCCTTAAAGATATTACTTAAGTAACATTTCCCAGCCATTATAGTAGGAGTGTGTAATAATGAAGAAATGTAATTTCTATGCTTTGTGGCGCCAGCTATTAGATCTCTATCACCTTACAGCAGGTCTTTCAGGTGGCTAGGGTCACTCTAGATCACTGAAGTTAGTGTCACACAGCTGACTATCTTCTAGTTAGGTACAAGACTACAAAGGCAGTTCACAGCATTTAAAATTTTGCAGAAACATTGACAGGCATCAATAGTTGGCTGAGCTTTCTTCAGCAAGCTTGAAAACTCTTCCCATAAAACCTTCTCTTAACTCCACCCTGGAAATCCATGCCAGAGAGGCTGTGGTTCTGAGGTTACCACAGCCTTTCTTGTACGTACTAGCTATCTTTCTGCATTCTCTGTGGCTTAGTCTAAGAAATCACGTTCCCTTTTCCCCATAAAGGAAATCAGAACACACACATGTGCAAATACACACATGCACGTGTTCTGAGAGAGGCAGTGGTTTTACATTTTAAGTGTCATAATTTGCTTGGGCAGAATTCTTGGCAAGCCATCACTTGATTTACCAGAGAGAAGAGTGGTCTTTTAATCTTATTGTAATGTTAGAGTTCCCCAAAAGAGCAGAAAAGGATAGAAAAAATCCTTTATGATAGACAGGAAGCACAGAGTTATTCTGGTTAACAAACCTGTGTAGTGATAATCTGCCAAAGGGTGGGTAGGCGATCGTACTGGCGTCTTCAATAGCAGTTTGGTCAAAGCTCCCTAAGATAAACACAAATAAAATAATTAATTTAGTGTTTGGGGTATTTAAAACAAGGATCTGGCAATTGTTAATACTCTCCTTTCCGGCAAGCTAACTGAAAAGAACCATAGCACAATTCAACATTTGTGACAACTTTAAAAATCACATTCTTGACTATTCACTGAGTCTTGGGTACCAAAGGCAAGTGGTAACTTCTCAGCACCTCTTCATGTCTCTGAGAACTGACACTTTCCAACACTACCACCATGGTATTGGGAGAGTTAATTCCATAGACAGAGACCATGCAGCAGTTTCCTCTCATTTACTGAAGGCCTAAGTTACATACTCACATCCAAAAACACTGCCCTAAATGATGTCTGTCTTAAACATCCAAGTTATTGTGATCTTATCTCACTCAACTAAGCAATATTTCAAAATAAAACCGCAGTCATGTGATGCAAATATTCCACATAAAGAAAAAACCCTCTCAAACGGCTTTTTACTTTGCATTTAAACTGGAAGTGCTTTCAAACTTAACAGGAAAGAGAGAATGGAGTCATGCTTCCATTAGCAGTTTAAACCACCTTAACAGTAACCTCCTGCTGCCAGGGGCAGCCCCGCTCCTCCTGAATGCCAGCAACAGCATTCACAATGGTGGGCTGGTTCTGGGAACTTATCTAGCAGAAACCTAACACATACACACAAAAATTATTTTTTATTTGTTCTCTTCTGCAGTGCAAGTCAATACAGTCTCACAAGTGTCAGTGCTGGTGCACTACAGAGAACAGGAAACAAGCAGCCAGGCAAAAGTGTGGGATACTCCTGACCACAGGGCTGATTTATGCCAGGTTAAATCAATCATAGAACTACAAAAGGATGACAACCCTGTGCCATATGCTACACTCTGCTCTTTGATATTACCTCCCAGGGGTGTCAAAGGGCATTTATGAAAGTGTATCATGTCTTACAATACTGACATAAAATTAGCAGCACAGCCGTTCTATAGACATGCACAGAGAAGTTAAATGGATCTGCCAAAAGTAAGAGGAGCAAGACACTGCACTTTATGTCTCAGCTTCAGCCCCAGCACCTTATTTTTCCTTCCAATCTGGTCATCTTCCCAGGAAGACATAATTTAAGATTCATTTAGTAGCCTCAGCTCACTCGCCATGGTAGACTGCCAAGTCTGTTTGTTAAAAAGCCAAATATGTTGAAGCGGGAAATAAGCAAGATAGTAGGTGAACATGGCACTGTACATCAGGCAGAACCCACTTTAGGGACATCTAAGGGACACTAAACAGTGGGAGCCAGGTGCATAGAAAGGAGTTTGCAAGGCTCTCCTCTCAGGAATGACAGGTTACCAGGCCTTCATTAATATCTTTCCCCACATCAAGGTGAAAAGCTGAGAAGACTCACCAGAATGCTTCCCTTTGCCTCATGTAAGAAATGCAGCGCCAGCTCCTGGTTGGTTCCAGCCCCAGGAAAAATGCTTGAACAGGCAGCAGCTAGCAGGTTTTCCACTATTTCCACAAAGGTATCAAACAAATTCAGATAAGATTAAAACAGAGTTTCCTACAGGATTCACATCATTAATTAGCTCTTTTGAAGCAGGGCTAGACATAACAGAAAGTAAAACTCTCAAAGAAGTTGAATGTCCTTGCAAATTTATCTGGGTCAAATTCAGACACGACTCGGCTTTAACTCGGCTGAGTTTTGGAGAACTGGCTAAGTCCAGGCTTTTGATGAGAAACGTTTCCCCTGAGGGGATGAGATCAGGCACATGGTCACACTGGAGCCCAGTAAAGCCTCTTTAGACCGCAAGGCCACGCAGCATTACTCTGCATGCAGCATTATTTACACATGGAGTTTCTTGCAAATCTCCTCCCTCCTATAACGTCTTCCCATCTCCCTTCAACTCAGAGATTTCCTGAATCCCCCTGCCCCTTATATTGTGAATTTCCATTTTACCATACCCTTTTTTCTCTCTCATTAGAAAGGTTTCTTCCAAGCCTGCCCACTTCCTCTTTCCTTCAGGATTTATACTGCCACAACCCATGTGCCCCAACAGCAGACAGCTCCCCAAATCTGCGACTAGCAGCCACAACTCCTGCTTCCTCATCCTGACTTCCGTCTAACAACTTGTTTTTTTCCAAAATCTTTTGTCTAGAACACCCCTTGAAAATACGGAAGTTGAGTGCATGTGGTGTTCAAATGTTAACAAAGACAAGGAAGCTTCACTGAGCAAAAGGCTGCTCTTTGCCTGACCATAACAAATGGTCCCATTTTATCTCAATGAAAAAACCCAATCCTATCAACCTCCCACCCGCCACACACAACCTGATAATCAAGTTTTACTCCTAAAACTGCTTTCAAGACCACTCAAATATGTCACTTGACTAGCAGCTCTGAGAGATTTTAAATTATGCCTACAGTAGATACATGGTTATCCCTACAACAACCGTGACAACTGAGTCCAATTTACCAGCCTTTCACGTTCTTACCATTCTCTTGGGTGACTTTGTTGGTTTCCAGGTCACCCCACGGCTGCCACACCAGCTCTGCTTTATGTTCATCAACTGCTGCCAGAGATATGTCTTGGAGTGATGGGATTTCTGCTTGAAAGCGAGTTCCTACATTAATTCGCCTGCCGAAAAGGTAAGAAGTAACAGTCAGGCTCCCTTTACAATATCCAGAAAGTCTCTGTCTCTGCTAGAAGCATTAATTACAAAGAAATTGAAATGCAGCAGCCTCTTGCATATAACATGAACAGCTTTCAAGTGTTGTAGGTTACATTAATAAGTATGACTCAAAAGGTGAGAGGTTTTACATCCACTACCAGTTTCCATTTTCTTATCAACAACGGTTGAAATTGCATTTAAATTAGGATCCCCTAATAACTGCTCAAATAACAGTTATGAGCTTTCAATAATCATCACTTTTTGAGTAGCCGTCACACAGACTTCTCTTACAGCAAGCCTGCTTCTTGTCCATAAGATAGGTGAGCCTGTTTTAGTATTAATGTTTTGCCAGTCACAACTACAGAATCATAGCGTTATTTAGGTTGAAAAGGACTTCTGGAGGCTATGAGGTCCCACTCCCCATTCAAAACAGGATTGATCTCAAAGTTTGGTCCTTTAGGATCTCGACACAAGCTAGTATCTTCTTGAAACTATTTCTAACAACTGAAATAAAAAATATAAAACAATGAAAGCTGTATTGCTCATTCTGTATCAAAACCAAGTCCCATTCTTTTATCAACAATCTCATACTTTTAGACTCTGAATTAGCAGACACATTTTTCACAACATGCAATCCACTGAGCTCTACACTTGCTTTAAGTCAAGTGACCATCCGCAGAGATTCTACTCTATACTAGCAAACACGACTTTGTGCACAGGGGTAGGTTAAGGACCACCACTGAAAGACTGCTCTACTAGACTTGGAGGTCTGCACCAATAGCACAGCAAACAGTGAGAGCATGGATGTCCTTTGTCTCTACATCTCTTACTCAACAGCAAAATACGCGGAGACACAGCAGTAGCTACACAAACTCAGAAAGTTGTCCTCGGACTAACTTTACACTAAGTAATGCAACAACTATGCATGCAATTCAGAGGTCCGGAAGAAAGAGCAAAAGAAATGTCCAAGCTAAGCTAGCAAAAAGACCCTTCAGAAAAACAAGATATCAAAACACCAAGATATTTGAGAACACCTGCTGCTCAGACCACTTAGAATATAATGAAAATCTCCTATTCTGAAATAAGATATCTATGCTTAATGCAAAAATGTTCCTTTTTCAGATGTCAGTCAACTAGCACCATACCGGTAGCTCCTGGAATAAAGGATGGAGAAATAAGCTTTTTTTTTGTGAGAGAGTAGATCAGGCAGTGCCCACAAGATGATTAAACTCTGGAGTTGCTTCATTAGAAAAAAGGTAAAACTTCCTGCCCAGGGCAAGGTTTGCTATAATTCTCAAGTCTTGGCTTGGTTCCCCCCCAGCATAAGGGGAAACACAATTACCAGAGAAAAAGCATGATCTAGTACAATAAGGAATAGTAACGAAAACATCTGAGAAATGCTGGCCTCCAGACTTTTTTGGTCCTCTGCTGTTCTGAAATGACACATGCACGTCCATTATGAAAGCAAGAGTCTGGAGGGGAGGCCTTGAAATAACACATATAAACCATACAAAAACCCAGAGATACACTAGCAAATGTTCTAGTAGGATGTTTTGAAGTCCTAGAAGACTGTGGTATCAAAGGGAAGGAAGAGGGTATCACTTTCTTTTATGGAAGGGGAAGAAGGAAACGCTTTCATTCCCTTTTTTCTGCCTAATACATCAGTTCGGTATTGTCAGTAAGCATCTGCATCATGAGATGTCATGAGCTGAAAAAGCCTGCATTGAAAACAGATGTCTGATTTCTAACAGACACTAAAAAAGATTTTACAAACTATTTCTTTTGCATCTATAGCAGATCCAGATCTACTTCCTCACACTTGAGAGGAATGGTTTACAATTCATGTATCTATAAACAAAGAGATGCAGAAGGCAACTACCCTACACACTTGTTCTGACTTCATCCACCCATTCAGCAGCAGCTTGACATTGACAGGGTGAGATTCCTACTTGGACAAGCAGAATCTGCTAGATGCACAGACTGATGCTAACTTCCTTCCAGTAGGTGACAACAAGATGACATCCAGCATGACGAATGTAGCAGGAAAGTTTTAGACAGCTGCCATATACTATCTGACATCTTCCCCAAAACACTATCTCCAATACTTGCTGAAGGTAAAGCAACAGGGACATTACACATCTCACATCATGGGCAGGGGAGAACTAAACCAGTTGAAAATGTCTAATCTCCGATGCCCAGTTGTAACTGTTTCAGGATCTGCTTCTCAAAATTGATTCAATTTCAAATGCACGTGAGAAGTGGAACCTGCACAGAGAATGAAGAACCCCAAGAAAACCTCAAAGTTTGGCTTTGTGTTTTACAGGTGCAAAAGTCTATTAAATCTACAACACTACATAGTCTTCCATTTTCCCTTCACCTGTCGTGATTATCTTGGACAGAAACAGCACAATCCAGCCCAAAAATAAAAAGCAAGAGATTTGATGCAAGACTGAGAAGACCTTGCTAAAAAACAAAGCAAGACAAACACCCTGATAAATCCTTCTTTCAGCACACTCCGATGGACTACAGAATGATGTTAATGTGGAGTCTTCTGCTCACTGTGATTAGTCCTTCTTATTGTTATGGCACGCAGTTTCACAGGGGAGGAAAGGGGTATGGATTATGATCCACTCTAGAAGGGATGACTGCTGGGAACTGACACTTTGCTGTCAACTGGAAACAGATAAAAAGGCTGTTACTGCATTGGGAAATTTGGGAGATTTTGTGCCCCAAGATACAGACTTCTCTGGCGTCATCTGTGAGAGGGAGAGAGGTAACTGGAAAAGCTGGAGGGAAAGAATGCAGGCCTTCTTAAAAGGCTATCAGAAGTTACTTTATCTTGAAACTAAACTTAGAATATGGTGTCCCTGGTCTAGAAAAGCCTAAAAATTAGACCTTGTACCTGCAATGCCCAAATAAAACCAGATTTCTGCTGCAAGAGTTAACCTGAGCAACCTGATCTAATTTGGCCTGCTCTGAGCTGAGGCTCAGACCAGATGACCTCTAGAGGTCCATTTCAAGCTATATTATTCCATGATTCCTTTACTGATGAAGTCTAGATTTCAGTACAGCAAAAGTTCTTGCCCTGTAAGCACCAATGGTGCTCTTGGGACACCCTGGTATACAACTGAGCATTGTTAACACTCAGAACTGAAGCTGTGGATTGGGAAGGCAATTGAATTGGTGCATCACCACAGCTATACTGAAGGCTGAGGGGTGACTTTAAGACTTTGAAGCAACTGAACTGCAAAACCAGTAGGACACAAAGATCTGTGACACCAGCTGCCTATTGTACTACTTCACAAATAGAAGAATTAAGCTTCATTATCACATTTCCTATTCCAAATCTCTGCAATTAAATGACCTTTTGAAAAGCATTAGCAGGAAGTCTAGCAAAGCACAAGCAATTAAGAACGCCATATCAGGTAATCAGAAGTTATAGTCAACTTCTGACAGTCAAGACTACAAAGCAAACATTTTTTTCTTTAAAAAAAAAAAAAGGTGCTTCATGCTATATTTCCTTTATAGAAGGTACATCTACAGAACTGACCACAACTGTGCTGTACAAACTAGCTTTAGAGCAGCATACTGATTACTTCAACAACACACAATGACACCAGTTTGCTAGTTTATCTTCGCTAAAAGTTAAAGCTATCTACATGTGTAAGCATCTATTCAGTAAGACTTAAGATGACAGCAAGACAACTCTTTGCACATAACTCCCTTTTGGCAACAGGAAATGAACTTGCATTACTATATTATGGTTCAAAATTTCCAGCTACAAATTTGAAAATTTTCACACACAACTAAAATTGCAGCTAACTTCATGTCATTAATTTCAGCAATTTAAACCAACAGACACAACAGCCAAAGACAATTGCACCGTGGAGGTCAAAGATCAAGACCTGGTGAGGGGAACAAAAAATATCTGTTCAAGAAGAGGTTCCCCTAGAGTAGCGTGAAATGAACCAACAACAAAAAGATCAATTAAGCCATTTTCAAAACAGATTTAGACAACACCAAATGTGCTTATTTCCACGAATGGGCTCAGCGTGGAAGGGATTTGCAAAGGTGACAAGAATAATCTAGGTTCGTTCACAATTGCAACATTTATTCAGGATAGCCTGCTGCCAAAAGTGCAGAAAACTCAGCTTCAAACAGGAAGGCAGAATGGAAAAAGGGCAAGAGAAAATAAATTGACAGCAAATGTTCAGGTCACTTTTAAAAATATAAGCTATTTTGGAAGAAAAAGTAGAAGCTGCCTGGTATTTATTTGGAGAGAGTTAAATATCTCAAATGTTACAGGATACACTGCAGAGTTAGAGCAGAGATTCCTGACTGCACAGTCAGCAATATAGAGCCACATGGGTGTTTTTATGCTACATGGGTGTTTTCCATGCCGTGCATCTCCATGTTTAGGTTTTCAAGAGTTTGTTAACCTAGGTATAATAATGAATTGGGACTAACTTGCTGTAGTTCTACAGCACTGAACTTTAGCTGATAACACTCCCAGAGGGTTTGCAAGGGCTGTACAGAGACATTTAGTACTCTTGCTTTTTTTGCTACTCTGCTCAGGTTTAGCAGGACTGGCACAAAGCCTAAGCTCATAATTCCAGTATCTCCAAACTGTGTTCCCTAGTGCTGCTGGGACCACACATGTCTGAGCTTTCCCAGCACACAGCCAGCTAAAAAAACTAAGAAGGCTTATTACCTCAGGCCACACACACTGTATGCAACTGGCTGTAGTGCTTTCAGACTGAGCTAGCCCAGGAGGGAGCAAAGTTGTGTTCACAGTTGTGCTGCAGCTAATACACACCACGTGGATAACCTACAATCTGGCCAGTCCACGTGAGAGCTAACTACATTTTCCATACTAAGTTTTGGCCTTCCTCTAAAGGAGCATTATTTCCCCACTCTAAAACTAACATACTGCATACAAGAGTGTTTGTATACAACAAAACAGGACAGACTCACCTTTAGCTAACCATAGTATTTCAGCCCAGAGACAGATGAGTAGTAATAGAAAGCAGTTAACATCACCAGAATTACAAGGTGCATTTGGCCAAACAAACATTATTTATGGTATGGAGTAATTTTTAATAGACAATTTATGTTTTGAGTCATCAATAGGAATAGCTTTAATGTTGCTAAGATACATCAACTGTACAGGGAGTAGCTTGAAGGTTTAGGAGGAAGAAAGGAAGAACATTTACTACCTGGCTAAGAATCTACTGGGTACTTACGGTTCAATGCTGACCGGGGTGGCTTCCCCCACTACTGTAAGAACAGGAGGGGTAACTTCTGAACTATCTGCAAGGAAAAGACAGAACTGTTCAGACAGCTCATCTCCACATTTGAGATACATTCTTCACACAGCTTCTAAATCTAGCTGGAGCTATCAATCCCTCAAAAAAGGTACCGAAGTGCTAAAGGAGTTTAAGATGACCAAGAACTTACCTTCCAGTCACCATCAACATCTTAGTAATAACTATTTACTGTCACCTCAGTTCAAGATAATGACAATCTATTATAGAGAAACTGACTTTTCCATTCCTAATAATGTCAGTAGGGGGTGTTGCAGATCACTTGCGAATGCATCTTAACATGCATGCCCAGGTGGAAGCAACATTGCATTTCCTCCATCCTAGCTCCCCAGACTATCACGAAGTCCCAGTTCCACACAACCACAACTCCTAAAGTCATGATCTTCCTCCTATTACCCCACAGTTCCTAATCATAAATTAGCCAAGAAAGGAAGGATAAAGTGAAACTTACTTGATCTAAGCAGAGTTCTGTGAGCACTTTTAGGAGTCATTGGAGGTGGAACTGAATGACCACTTGAAGAGAGAATAGCATTAAAATATAGTCCAGATCCTTCTCTCACTGGACTAAGAATCGGCGGAGGAGTGTAAGGAGGTAGCTCAAAGTTCCTATCTGAAGGATGATCTGCCAGACGGACAGGGGACCGTAAGTGGCTCTGATATGGAGTAATGTTAGAATAAACAGGTGGTGCAATAAAGGTGCCAGCTTTTGGTGGTATGAAGAGTGGCTCAGGTCTTGGCCGCTGCTTTGGTTTCCGGGCAAAGCCCTCTGCTTCATCCTTTGGAACAGCATCTTCGTGCTATTGAAAAAAATTACATACTTAATTTTAAAACTTCAGGTCATTTGAAAAACTTCAGTGAGATGACAACATTCTTTCACGGCAGCTCAAAATCTAGATAGGGCAGCTGGAGGGCTTCTCAACAATTAGCACAAAGGGAAAGAGGGAGAAAGAAGATGGGGAATGGAATGGACACAGGAACTACTAGGTAGCAACACTAGCTCTAAGGGCTTACAAAGTTGTATTTTACAAGAACTACACGTCTGGTCCAACCTTTGTTTGGAAAGATAATGACCTCATGGTAGCTTTAAAAGAGGACACAAAAGTATAGCAGAACCCTGGTACAGATATAGGGTGACACCAAAGAGTGATAAGAGTACAGAAGACAATATAACAATATTGTCTTAGATGCTCAAGCATTTAAATGCAGAGAAACCTCCTTAGATGCTTGCCATTTGTCTTGTATCCGAACATTCTATTGTACTTCTGAATAGAAGAGACAAAAAAACCCAACAAACCAAAAACCCACTCAACAGCACCATACTTAAGGGGAACACTCAAGTACTGACCTTCAGAACCTCAGTAAGAGATTTAAGTTCCATAAGAATAAATCTTCACTTTGGATTTTATTCATATACAGAGGTATGTGCACTACTCACAATTTATTATCTATGTATGTATGGAGAAAGCACTCTTTACTCAGACAGACTATTTATTCTAGTGTTATTGACCATCTGGCTTTATTCACTGTGTAGTAGTGGGGCACTGATTGGCTGTACTAGCATTAGCTGTAGGTCATGAAAAGCTAGTGATGCCCAAATATATGGCAATATTATTATGAAAAAAATCCACAGTCCCCAGACTACATCCATTCCAAGTTCAGGCCTTAAGATCAAACTACTTTAATAGAAAAGCATATGGATAAAAACTAAATAATTAAATCTAACAGATTTCGCTCATCTTTGGTTTCTTAGTGTATCCATACCTGATTTGAGGTTTCCACGTTCGTACTACGATTAGATCGCCTCCGAGTGACTATCACAGAAGGCTTGCGTTCACAAGGAGCTCGATCATTCATTTGGCCTCTCTGGAGCTTTCCATCCTCAGACTTTTCCTTTCCAAGGCTCTGCAAGTCAATTTTTCTCACTGGCACAGACACAGGAATGATAAGAGGCACGAGGCTGTTATCCTCCCGGGCTCTTTTGGGAGCTGGTGAAGAACTGGCAAATTCCACAACACTTTTTGCAGCTGTAGGTGCTGGTGCTATCAGCACACTCTTCTTCTCCTCTGAAGTATCCAGTTCCTGAGAAGAAAAAGAGATTCCTTATAAGTTCTGTAGTGTTTACATAATAGATCAGAGGATATCCCATATTCAGCGTATATCAAGTTTCTCAATGAAATTTGCAAGCTGAAATGGATTTGGAAAAGTGTTACTGGAGGAAAAAGAATACTTCACAAAAGCATTACCAAAATTTCTTAGAAGTACTTGAGGATTGCCTGAAGTCTCAACTGCTAGAATATTTGTATACACCATTCTTAAGTATCATTTCACCACCTATGGTTTGACATTTTATTTTCCAGATGAATTTGTGCCCTGCCATATAACTTCCAACAAAGGTTCTTAAGTTTTAGTAATGATCAAAAGCTGCATATTATTAATTTCAAGTATTGGACTTCTATTTCAGGAAAGACTGAACCATGATAATCTTAATTAAATCTCTCATACAAAAAACAGAACTAGCTTTTCACTGCATTTTTTCTGATTTACATGACAGAAGCACCTTTCCTTATTATAACTGGAGCCTTTGAGGTTTGTTGTTTAACTAGGCTTGAGCCTGAAAGACTTTAGCTCAGCAGAATCAACACGGCATAACGCTGGCACTTTTTGCATTAGTATTACAGCTTCCATGTCTCTGCTTTCTTTTACTCATGGAAACCCTAGAAAACAGAGCTCCAAGGAGATGGGAATGAAGGATGAGTTACGGAATAAACACATGGATACTGTAACACCAAATGGCTTCAGGTATTGTTACATGAGTGATTTCTAGTCCTTCAGCTGACTATCCACATGTTCACTCGGCTCTCAATTCAAAAGCAGTTGCCAGCTTACTTAGAAGCCAGATGTTAAAGCAGAACTTTCAAAAACACCTCTCAAGGGATGTAAAAGGCCTTCTTGAGCTCTGATGAAGTGCAATCTAGAAGCTGTAGAAGATGGTCCTTTTGGTGTTTCAGAATTTCACTCTAAGAGCTCTGCTTGGAAAGCCTTTGGATAGGATTAGGTATACAACCTCATCCTCCATCAGAGCCACAATCTACTGAGGAATCCATCTGAACAGCTGTGTTTTGTAGGTAGAAACTAAGGCACATTATCTCTGAGGTATGACAAGAGATCTCCAACCTGGACTTCCAAAGTTTTGCAGAGGTTTACTGAAGTCCTCAAAAAGAATCTATTGTGAGCCATTAAGAATACCCAATTCTGATTAAAAAGCTAGCATAAGCAGGTTCTGTCATACGGATTCAAACACCTCCCCAGTCATTTCACTGTGGTCATAGATCAAGCAAGCAGGCTTCACTGATGAGCGAGAGAACATGCTCCAGCTGGCCCATGAAGAGTCAACCCATTATAGCTAGAAGGACACCAGACTGAAGTGCCACTTTGATACTATATTTATATTGAGGGAAGCACAACTGTATTGTCATAAGATGCATCAGTCAGAGCCTGGAGTTGGTGCTCTGGCTTCTCTCCAAATGAGAGTCCTGGTAATTTTTGTTGCTTTTAAGAGCAAACAGGTCCACTCTGGAACACTAAGCCTTCCAAAAAAGCTAGGTGCCAAGCTTGTGCAAATAAAATCAATCATATCAAGAATATTTAGGACTGCCCCCTTCCAAGACCTTTTATTAGAATACAGCTAAGTGTGCACAGAAGGGTTTAACCCATAAGCGATGCTGCAGTTTAGAAGTCTGACTGCTTCTTCACAGAGACTGGAGATATCTGCCCCACCACACAATGATGAAACACAAAATTGAAGAGTCACAGTTGGCATCAGCTGCCCCAGACTGCACTGCAGAAGGAATTAATGAGCATATTACTCCAGGCTGGTGATATGCCCCTGTATTTTCCCAGAAGACTACCAATGTTGGATTTGGAGGGCATTCATCATGCTGACAGATACATCACTAGGGACCACTACCTCTAGGTAGTAAGGAGCTCTTTTAAATTTTTGTAGCCTCCTTTCACTACTTCAGGAAAGAGAGACTAACAAGGATGCCTTTTTAAACATATAAACAGGTCAGCTACTGGAAACAGATGCCTACTTCCACTAGTCCGCCCATACCTGAAGAAACAGCTCACATACGGCTTCATGCTGCTATACATGGGTCTCCATTCATCAGGGAAATTTATGATGTTATCACTTTATTACTGAAGCCTAGTTAAACATCTGGGATAGCTCTGGGGTCTTCTTCTGGCAGCGAGATCCACAGTAAGATAGTTTTGCACCACTGTTTAGAATGGTGCGTTCATACTACATTCTTCAGACCACTGCCAAGAAAAGTCTTGGTTTTAATCAGATTACTTTTTCCTCCTAATGTAGCTGTTACTAGTGCAAGCACTCTAGCATACTTTCTGGGTACCTGAGAGAATAACTGCAATCAAACAAATAAGGGCAATATGAATACATGAACAAGCACCAATTCTGACCAATCTACAAACCTCAGATACTTCCTGTGTGCTACACAGATCTCTGTAGGTCAAGAGACACGAACTAATTTCCTGACTACAAGGAGGAAATTATGGCAGCTAGTCACACAAAAGATGTCACATTTCTTTGGCTGTATGATCAGTTAAACCATGCTCTTTTTATTTTCAAGATTGAGAGGTAACCAGCAAAGGACCCTCTTCCTTGATGATGGGAGAGATGACCCCTTCGAGAGAAAAGAGAAAGGAGGAGACTTGAGCAGTAGTAGAGATAGAGAGAAGACACCACCGGGAATTTAATATAAATAGTTGAGACATCCTTAAAGATGCTCTGGTCCACAGCAGAGCTTTTCTGGTCATGAAAGATCATACATACCTAAGGTTTATTAAGCGGGGACATGACTTATTTTGGAATTAAGCTATTTTTTTCTGATCCCTAGTCTCTCAACTGTTTGATTATGCTTAGAGGTAAGCAGAAATGACTCTCTGAATAAGGGACAGGACCTTCATTTGTAGAACTGCCAGGGGATTTTCAGCTAGCTCAGCACCTCTGTTGCAGAATTTGGGGCAGGAAGGCTGCTGGATAACTCCAGCAAGTGCAACTTGTTGCACTTCCATTTAGATTCTTGCATAAATATTGAGGGATGAACTAGTGATCTACAGTCCTCCAAGACACCCACAGAAACCCATCAGTCATTTTGGCATTGATCCTGTCTATCCCTCAAGTGGTTTCTAAAAAATTTAGAATTCACAGACAAAACCCAATTGCAATAGCTGGAAGAATTGTTCCAAGGCCACTGCTGTGATCAGACAAGAAAACACACTAGCCTTTTAGAAACACCTGCCAGTACAGTGCTTTCTGACATCATTCTGCATCTTCTTGCTAACAGTAAAGGTAGATTCTCTCTGCAGTCAGATTGAAGCTTGTCCATGAAGGAGGTGAGTCCAGAAGTGCAATTCCACAAATAAATCTTTTTTTTTTTTTTTTTCCTTCCCCTTTTGTATGCAGCAGCTGGTGCCCTGCCCTGTACCAAGGGAAAGAGGCCAGGTAACTAAAACCTCTGTCTCCCTTCCATAAAGGAATATTTAAATCCAGACAACCTTAAGACGACCATTTTAGATCTGAGAAAAGTTTTCTGCACTATTAAAGAAAACAAATTACACTGCCTTTTTGCATGTAACAGTTGTATGTGAAATGAAACCATAAAACTAAGAGTTGAGAATCTGCTGCAGCCTGTAAGCAGCAATAAGCTTGCACCACCTGAAAAAGGCAGGCACAGTATGATGGGCAGTTCTGATGCAAAGCATCAGTTGTGACACTGCATGTAGACAGATACTGCTGTCCAAAATACTGTTTTCACATAAGGTACACACACCTACATTGGAATGTTCAAACAACTGCTTCAAATTATGAATGTGTCTTCTTTCATCAATAAATTAACCCTATGGCCTTCTTACATGCTCTTAACATAACCTACACTACAGAAGGGTTCTAGGTTGTTTATAACAGAAAGACGCTGACAAGAGAAGCAGACCACTCTCCTCCAGTAAACAAGTTTTCTTTTTCTCCCTCACGTGATATCCAACCCCCTTAAAGGTGTAAAATCCATCAGACCTCAGGTAAGAATCTTATCATCTTTCAAAACCTCATCCTGAAAGCCTGAAGCGATCTAAACATAAAGAGTTCTTCTGCTAGTGCCATCATGGAAGCAAACAAGCTGCTTGCATAACTGCAAAGAACAAAAGAGCATCTGTCAAAACACTTCTCTGTTTGGTCTTTACGTTATTAATCAAGCTGCAAGCAGACATGCCTTCAAACGGCCAATTTCTTGCTTCGCCTCTCAGCACCTTTTTTCCTAGATGCTCTATTAGCTTTTTCTTGCCACTGTGTTGGTGATCAGACTGCAATGTGAATTGTAGGCCTTACTTCAATATAAGCATACAATGGCTGGGAGGGTATGAGCAAATAGCTCACACTGCTAACTACTACTAGTTTTCTATCAAATCTGCTTGTTCAACTGGAGTTAGAGCAAAACGGATTGAAAACAGCATCAACAGTCACTGGTTGCTGTCTGCTGTGCAAGAGATGGAGTAGGCTATGGATATTTGCTTCGTTGTTTATTAGTTTGGTTCTTTCACTCAAACAGCACATCCCCCTAAGGAAGGGATTGGAAAACATGGCCAGAGACAGACTAGGAAAAAAATGATGATGAGAACAAGAGAGGGAATAAAATTCCCTTCCCTTTGTTGCCTGACTGGGCAGCAACTCAAGTGGCAAAACTGTAAGTAAAAAGTAGCTCATGCTCTAACACCCATATTTCACCAGCCTCTGACAACAAAGCTTCCAAATAAAAGTGTATCTTTACTTCTCATAAGAGGCACTCAATGAAAGATTAGTCAAACCACAACTGAAAGAAAACCTCAAAAAATCCCCTTCAGAAACCCCCTACCCAACTCCAAAAACCCCACCACTTGCCTCCCCTAGGCTAGTTTATTTTGAACCTTGTCATTTTGCCATATGGAATACATACTGTACAGTTAGACTAATGGGACACCAAAAGGATGAGAGTAGTGAGCTACCTAATCAGCCAACACTAAATTTCTTCCCCATCAAGCCCTACAGAGGGTCTACAGGCAGACTTTATCCTCAGGTTACCAATCTCCAAATATTTGCTGCAGGTCATTCTCAGAAACAGGTTACCGCATCAGGCAGACTTTTGTTATGCCTGGTATAAAGTTCTTCACGTGCGGCTTCCTCAGGCTTTTAATATTTGGGAAATATTGAACATGTAAGTTGCATTATGTACTTTTTAGATAGCACAATTTAGAAACACTTCAATTGTTAAAACTGAAAAACTGGCTGATAAGCAGCAGTGTTTTAACATAAAAGGAAGAGAATGTTAAATTGATAAAAAGACACCAAGTGAACTGCTTATACTTGTCTCTCTAAATTCCTGATCAGCTTGAGGCCTAAGCTCAAAACATCTGTATTTTGAAGCCCTGGGATAAAATCACATTCGGTATTAATGAAATAAAACTGCCTCTAGGTGGTTTCACTGCACTAGATCTCTGTTCTCCCACATCTATGAATTACAGTAGCTGAACCTACATGCCACCACTCCAGAGCTGCCCTTGCTGCACTACAACACTTCTTGCATCAAGATACCACCCTATCCTGCAGATGTACATAAATTCTTCTCATTTCAGCCCTATTTTGTAGTCTAAAACATGCTATATTGGTCAGGATGTATACCTTACCTTTACATTCTGAAGAGAAGCCAGCTCAACAGCTTTTTGGGCCAAAGTTAGCAAATTGGCTTCTTGAGAAACACGCCGTCTCCGTCGTGTACTCTGGATTACACCACCTCTGACACCCTGAAAATCATTAGTTCTCTGAGCGTTTTCTTCAACTGCTTCTGCCTGTTTCTCCCCATCTCTACCATTCTGGGCTGTGGCTTGCCTGTCTACTTCCACCTGGCACAGCTCACTCTTGACCAGGACATCCTTCTGCCCCAGATCCATTCTCTTGGGGTGCGAATAGCTACTTTTGTTGTGGGCCAGTGATTCAGGCGGCTGCTGTAATGGGACCTCTTGCTGATGTGTTTGCCAGTGATGCAGAAATAAATTGCTAGGTTGTTCTTCTGCCTGCTTGGAAGCCAACACTTCTCCTGCAGATGTCAGCGGGACACCTTCTTTGGAGAGTCTCCGTGACCTTCTTGGAAAAGGAATCTGGGTCTGAGGTAGCACAGTCTGTTGGTTCTGCTCTGTTAGAGCCTTGAATAGTTCCTGGTTCCTCTCTGTTTGCTGAAACTGGTGTGCCATCATGTGATGCTGAGGTGCTGCAGCTGCCACATGAGGCTGTGCTATGGAAGTGGTTTGCTGCAGACTGAAGGCTTGTGTGGCAGCTGCCTGCTGCTGCTGCTGTTGAGGATAGAAATTTTCAAACAGTTGTAGCTGGGGAAGAGCTTGCTGTTTTTGTTGAGCAGTAAATGCTGGACTGGAAGAAGCTGGGGCTTCTTGAAAGACATGTAACAATTCAGGAAGACCCTGCTTTTGGCCTTGGTGACCAAAAGCAAGTTGGAAAGGCTGTAACGGCAGACTTTGATTCTGCTGCTGCTGTTTCTGCATCTGATGAAAAGAATTTATCTGAGCTTGCTGTCTAACCAGGGCTTGCTGCTCCAGCTGAGCCTTCTGGGACATCATCTGCTGGACAGCATCTCCATACAAGTCCAGCTGTGACACAAACACTCCTTTCTCTTGATTTCTTTTAAGGGCTTCTGGGTGGCCATAGAAGCCTGGGGCACCAGCATTGGAGTGGGGTCCTTTGGGGTTGCCCCCAAAAACCATACTGTGGTTCCACATCGAAGGTGGAGACTGCCAGTGGCTGTCACCCCTCTCTGGCAACCGGTTTCCCATTAGTGAATTCTGCCATTTGACAGCTGTTACCGTCTGGGACATCATCATTGATTCTCCCCTATCTTGACCGTAAACAGAGTTCATCAGAGCAACATTGTTGGGGGCATTTGTTAATCCTCCTGCATGAGAAATCTCCATAGTTTGGGAGACCGGTATATTCCCTCCATGACCATAGTACTGTCCTTCCTTAAGCTGCTGCTGTGGTTCTTTTGATGACACAGCTATTTCCTGCTCATTAAAATAGGCAATTCGTTTCCCAGTCCTTTTGTTTGAAGACTTTTGCTGAGCTTGAAGATTCATAGTTCAGCCTATTCTCCCAGCTGCACACACCGTATTTACAATCCACCCATCCCTGAGGGTGGGGGAGGAAAGGCACGGAAGTCTCTCTTTTCCATTCAGTTTTAGTAATAAAGGGCAGGAAAGAAGTCCAGATGAAAGTGCATCCACTTCCTTTTTCTTCGTATGTTTCTCCCACTTCTTTTCACTCTTATCCTTTGTGGTTCAGAGGTCAGCAGGGTCCACTTAGTTACAGGTCCTGAAATAGAGAAGTAGTTGCAATGAATCAACAGACATAACTGGCATATAAACCCTCACGTGATAAGCAACAATGTGTATGTCCCATTTCCCATGGAAATGAAGATCAGGATAGTATGTGTGAGAAATAATAGATCTGACCTGCTAGAAGAATGTAAAACAAAACAACTTAGTTTTACAAAACAGGTATCACACTGTATTTGCATGATGCAACTTCCAACTGCACACAGACTTTTGACTAATCACTCAAGCTCATCCTGAAGGTTTTTCTCTTAAACTCCCTCTCCTCTGGCCAATTACTTCTGTGTCTTCCTGTAGCCAGAAAAATCTGGTTTTAATATGAACTCAAAAATACAAACCAAAAAAACCCCTCATGAATCGCCAAAAGAAAAATAATGTGTCAGGCCACATTTCCCAAAGACATTTAAAACACACACATGTACACAAAGGCTGCACCCAAACACGCAGCAAGATGCTTGATTCAGTGTTTTGAAGGGAAAGATCAGGTGGCAGCCCATCATTCATCCCCCCTCCCCCAATCATTACAGTTGCTTTCCAATTAAGAACTGCCCACCAAGCATCCAAGCACGGAAGACAGGGCCTGCTCAACCTGTTGCCCTTTCAGATGCTTTCTTCAACAGCTGAAAGCAACTGCTCCTGCTCAGGTCACACTCATGGAAAAGTAGTTCAGGCAGATTGTTACAGCTGCTCCCAGACACCAGCAAGTATCTGTTAGTGTAAAGCTACAAACATAATAGGAGAAAGCCTTTCCAGAACATGCAGCCTAAGACAATTCTACACTCCCCTTCCACAGAAAAAAGCTATCCACAAACTTAGGCTTTAAAAACCTAGTTGGCAGGATTAAGGCCTAATGTGTTAACACATACACCAGTATTTCTGTTAGGACACCTAAAACCTTTTAAGAAGTTTAGTTTTAAATTTAATTAAATTCTTAAACTACTACTAACACTCAAGTTATTAAGTGTAAGTCTCTATTACTCTCTCTCTTCAATATGCACTCTGTTCCACTTCAAATCACACTGCCAATATATTTCAGAAAGATTTTAATAAATTGTTAAAAACCTACTCTTATTGCATCCCTTCTGCTAAAAAATCAAGTTTCTCTTAGTGGAGCAGGTAAGACTAACACACACATCCCCTCCAATTAAACCTGCAATCCATTTCTCTCCCTCTGTAAAATGAAAAATAATAAAACAAAATCATAAAGCACACTTAAGCCCTGTAACATGAGCTTCCTCTAAACGGATATGGCTATGGTGCAGATTTTAATACTGAGGTGGGGTTGGGAGCCTGATGAGGAGGAAAAGACAAAGAGTTTAAATTAACTTACGTAACTTCCACCTCGGAGGCCAAGATTGGCTTCAGTGCTACTGGAACCATGGGTCTGTGCTTCAGAGCAAAGTGACTCACTTCCTCAGGCTGTTACATAGCTGTTCCCCCCACACTCCCTCCCCCTTCGCCCTGGCTACAAACCATGGACCTCTGCCACCCCGTATCACAGAGCCAGGGTGTTCCTCCCTCCTCTAAGCACGACGTCTCGGCTCATTTTCCAGTCGTCTCTCAACAGGACGAAAATAACTCTAGGAGAAATTATGGACACGTGAGATGGAAAATTCTCTCTAAACTGCAACTAGTACACAAACGAGGATTTCATAAAGTAAGTTTTTCCTATTTCAAAACTTCATTAGGAGAGGAAAAAACATCCTACAGCAGGAAACTGGATCCCTGGTAGCAAAAATGTAGAGGTGGTAAGGTTGCTCTATGCCTGTCAGGAGCATTAATGTTATTCTCTCTCCCTGCTTTTTGCAGCACTGCTATGAACGTAACAGAGCTAACAACTAAACCACAATACCTGAGGTAACACTATTAACAGTGGTTTCTGACACTATCTTACTTTCTGAAATCATCAGAAGCTATTTTTCTCTCCGAACTAGACAACCTTGTAACAGTTTTCCTTCCACCGATGCTTCTGCATGCTTTTGTATTGATCAGTCACATAATTCTGATAGAAAGAATGCAAGTTTCTCTGTATATCAGAAGGCATTACCACTAGATCAAATTTAAACCTGCCAGACAACCTTTAGAAGCTCTGCTGTACATTTTCTACACTTTGAGGAAGAACGCAACGATAACTGCCCAAAAGCTGGCATACAACTTCAAGGGTCCTTGGTTTTAACACTTAAAGAAAAAAAAAAAAAACAGACAGCTGATGCTGTTCTTAATAGCGGTGGCTGAGATTTGCAACTACCACAAACACAAGCATCCAGAAGACCTTTAGAAAGAGGGCTTTCAGGTTAGTAAGAAGTGTTGTGTTAGCACAGCTCTCCAAACCTCTGCTTGTGCGGATTTTGGCTCTGTTTTTTCCATTACTAGATAAGAAGCCACCGGCATTGCAAAGCCTAACTGAGACCACTTCAGAACTGCACCTATCTAGGAAAGAGATATAACAAAAGTATTAAGATGCAAAGTTTACAAAAAAAAAAAAAGTAAATTCAGAGATAACCTAAAGGAAGGAAAGGACTATGTACTTGTGTGTTCCATAAAGGGAGTCCTAAAAAATATTATATGCCTCTTGGGGAGGTTATCTTGTCACTTGAGAAGACTGTAGTGACTGAAGAACAAGTGAAGTTACAGCAACACAAAAACCAGGATAGTGAAAATGACACTACCGGGAAGAAAAGAGATTTAAGATACTTTGAAGAAAACATCCTTACTGAACATCCTGGTTCTCCCAATTGCATGCAAAAATAAATAAATCCTAAGAGATCACCACGACAAAAAGAGGATTTGGTGCATCCAGTACTAGATGGTAAAAGAAAACATCACAAAATTAGCTTTTTAGAATTTCTTTCTACATAGAAAAATCACAGAAAAATATCTTGTAGGTCATCCTAATAATAACAGTCCATAGTTTAAGCTGAAGTGATAGATGTTCAAGCTGCAGCATGACTATGCTCCAGGAAAGCTCACACTTGGCAGCTTCACTGGCTGAGCACTGCTGGCTCTATGACTAAGCAGGCTTCCTTCCCTGAGGTTGAGGGATGAGCTCACATTATCATCATCCTAGCCAATTACCAGCTTTGGGGTTTTTTCTTTTGTTTTACTTTAATTTCAGCACAAGAGTCAGCCTGCAGTAGCACAGTAAAATGGCAACACACTTCCAGGCTTAAGTGTGCTTTGCAGCAGCAGTATGCCCCGACCACTTCCTACCTTTGAATAAAGCACAGAGCCAGTTCTGATACCATAATTCCCAGAAAATACTGTGTCTTGCCTCCAAATATACTGAAGAGTTATGAGACCTTGCATTGCTTTTACACTGCACAGAGAAAAAGCAGAACCTAGCATCAGTATATTTTGTTTTAATAACTCTAAGATCTGGCATCCAACATCATCAGTTATTTTCACTTCCAGGAACTTCTGGCATGCAAGAACATCTCTCAAACTTTCTTCAGGTGAATAGAAAATGTATATCACCACCTTTAATACTGTAAATATTTTCAGATTTCTACAGAATTTTTCCATGTTGCAAGGCTTTCTCTTCTAGACCTAAAAAGATTGTCAAATTAGATACACATACTCCCAACAGGCACTTATGCAGTATTTTCTGGAATGAAAAAAACATAAGCAAAGTAACTTATTTTATAAACTACTGAGAGAAATTAGGGTTGGCATTTTTAGCTAAAACTTCTCCAGCATATCTGCAC
Organism: Haliaeetus albicilla; assembly: GCF_947461875.1. NCBI lineage: Eukaryota > Metazoa > Chordata > Aves > Accipitriformes > Accipitridae > Haliaeetus > Haliaeetus albicilla. The sequence continues at coordinate 40,889,313 of NC_091487.1, forward strand.
TAGAGTTAAAGAATAATCATAAACACATATAAAACAGCACGTGGGCTAGATTTAGGCAAAGTCTCCTCAAGGACTTAAGTATACAACAGGACTAAGGAGGAGTCTCTGCCTGCATCCAGGATGCTGTTCTCAAATTAATAAAGTCCTTTCAAAGCAGAGCTATCTGAAGAGTGCAGGGCAGAGGCACTCACTAGGCTGGTACCAGCCCTGAGCACCCATTAGCAGATTTTACTCAACCCAAAGTAGGTTCTGCAGAATCATTTAGACATCCCTATCTGTTGCAACTATCTTGTCCCAATTTATCATTAGCCTGGAGAGTTTGCTATAAAACCTTTTTAATGTATTTTTTTAATTGAAGTTAAAAGGTTATTTGATTTAGAGGACAAATTAAAAATGCTCAATTACAATCATTTAATATAAAGTATCTTTATCTCCCTTTAGAACTTTTTGCCTGTATATTTAACAACCACTCACCATTATTCCATTTCTTTAAATATTCTCTTCACTAAGTATGTGCATTTTTGTACAATTTCACCTATCAAGTTCACGACCTCACACACCATAGTAACCTTAAACTCTACTCTTCAGCCCACCTGTTGAGGGCTGTGTTGTCCTGTACTTTGCTTAGTTCATTTGCTACTTTGCATGATAAGCAAGTTTAAATTTTGCACATTCCTAATCTCCTTTGTGACCATTTGCACACAATTCTCTGACAGAATGCTGCAGAAATTACTTGGGAAAGACTCTGACTTCTCCTCAAACTTTGGCAAAGTTAAGAATGCAGAAAATAGAGAAAATGGTCTACAACCACTTGTTATTTCACCACTTTAATCTTAGCTTTTAAATACTTCTATTTCATTTTTTTTCATGTGAAAAAGCAGTGTTCGGGCTAAGTCAAGGATTTTTCAGCTTCTCATGGCCAGCCAGCAAGAAGGCTGGAGGGGCACAAGAAAGTTGGGAGGGGACACCACCAGGGCAGCTGACGCAAATTGGCCAAAGGAATATTCCATACCATGGGATGTCATGCCCAGTATATAAACTGGGGGGAGTTGGCCTGGGGGAGCGAATCCCTGCTCGGGAACTAACTGGGCATCAGTCGGCAAGTGGTGAGCAATTGCATTGTGCATCACTTGTTTTCTATATTCCAATTCTTTTATTATTATTACTGCCATTATTATTTTCTTTCTTTCTGTCCTATTAAATTGTCTTTATCTGAACCCATGAGTTTTAATTCCTTTTTTTTCCAATTCTCTCCCGCATCCCACTGGATGGGGGTGGGAGTGGGCAAGCGGCTGCGTGGTGTTTAGTTGCTGGCTGGGGTTAAACCACAACACGTAAAAAGCTACCCAGTATCCTTCTGAGACAGAGCAATCAAGCCTTACTTCTCTAATTTGCTCATTATGATGGTCAAAGCCCATATTTATGAAACAGGTAAAGAATCATGACACACATTTTACTAATGAGGAACAAAAACAGAGGAACTAACTCACTCAGATCACACAACAAACCAGGTCAAAAAGCAAGAACATAATATAGGATACTACCTACCAGTTCCCCTCCAATCCTCCAAGAAAACATGGGTTTAAATCTACACGCAAAAGATAAAAATTGATTGCACTATTTACACATGTGCAGAAAGGGCAAAGAACATTGAATTCCTCTAGGGCAATAGCAGGACAGAGGTAGTTCAATACAGTAGGTTTGGTTTCTGGTTTTGGTGGTTTGTTTTTTTTAAATGACTGGAGACTTACAGGACATCACAAACAAGAAACTTGTTCCAGCTAACAGAAATTTGCCCCTATGAAACCACCCCCACCTATTGCAACAGTCTTGAGTAAGAACCAAGAAAGCGATGAAAGCATGGGACAGTTTTTGTGTTCGGTAGATTTGCAAAGCTTATTGCACAGCTTATCCATATTGTATGCTTACCCTGCTGCATGTGAAAACAGCTTCAATCTCTCCCTCAGAAGCCTCTCCTGCACACTCACTTCGTCACATTTTCTTCCAGACAGCTACATCAAAATCCCTGCAGATTGTTTGCAACCTCCCACTCCCCACCCTCAGACACCTTGAACAGGAAGGATAACAGCACAGCTTTCCTACGCATCACCCTGGGAGGGAACAAGAACAAACACAAAATAGACCCTGTTTGTAAATTCTATACAGCAAAGCACAGCAATCTATCTTCTGAAGAAAGGCAGGGGAAAGCTCAAAGCAACTGAGAAACACAACATTGTCCAGGAAAGCCAAAAACTTAAATGGAGGATGATCATTTATGTCCCTGTCACCTTATTCCAAACGGTATGGCATTTTCCAGATACCTATAAAGTCTGTCTCTACAGTGAAAGGCGTATTATTTTCCAGGAGTCTAGCACCACAGAAGAGCAACAACTGAAGCCCGAAGTGAATAAGCAAAACCAACCAACTGAACAGTCTCCAGTTTAAAAGAAGCCCACTACAAAAGAATGTTAAGTAGGAAACAATCACACACCCCCAACACCTCCAAGTAAGAAACTAATTTAGGGAACTGTATCAGATTAAAAGTCCTAGAATCAATAAAGCCTGTGAAATGGGGAAGGCTTACTTATTTGTGTAACATCACATAGCAAAAAAAGAACTCTACAGTGTGCCCACAATAGGGGCAAAGAGATCAAAGGAAAGCTGCTTCACAGACAGGCAGACAATAACAAAAGGGAAAACACAGCAACCAGGAAGCTTGACAACTTCCACTGTTGCCTGAAGGTACCTGCCTGGGGCAGCAAATGCTTACCTAAATAAGTAGTACACATCGAAGGTTTATGACCTACCCAAATTTTCTCTTGATTGGCTCATTTCTATTGCAGAGAAAAACTGAGGCTTTAACTGACTTAAAGGGCGCCTCTGTCCTCAGGACAGCACGGTTAAAATTACTTTGCTACCACTTTCACTTTCCCATTTTCAGAGGCTAGGAATTGATAAAGCTGTATGAAACCATTGTCCTAACCAGAGATTCAAAAGTGAAATCCATTAGCTCTGTGACCTGAAGCAGGGGAAACAATGGCCATGCTTAAGGACTACGTGCCAGCAAAATCAGGTAGCTTGTATTGCACCACCAGATGTGACAAACTACTGCTCCAATCTAGACCGTTCTTGACATTCAGCATCATAGGTTAATTACCTACAGCAACCAAAATAACACAAAATGTAGAATTACCATATCATTTGGGCAAAACATACATTCGCAAGAAGAAAATATTAACTACACCTCATGAACTAATCAAACCAAGGAGAAATACAAATCCTACTTAAGTAAAATATTTTGGTCTATTACAGTAAAGGATGTAATAGAGGAGAGGCAGTGAAAAGATGTTCTCATAGATGTTATTTAACTGGGCAGCTTTCTTTTCTGTTTGAATGGTCTTAAAATTCACCTAAGCATGAATTCTGATTATAATTTGGCCTACTATTCACATCTGTAGACATCGTTCTATTTATCCCCTATCATCACAATTTGCCACATCCCATCTAAACACAGATGCATTCTAGTATGCAAGATGTTACAGAGAAGGATTTTAGGTTTTTTAATTACAGGGTCTGAAGCACCACAGACGTGCCTCAAAAGGAAGTTTTCAGATAACAGTTCTATGAGAGGCGAGTTGCGTAGTTTTCAAGGAACGCTCAAAAAACAGCATGTATTTTGGGGTGTCTTCCTCAATTCAAGCTGTAAACTTGGTACAAATACTGGAGGTTCACTTTTCAAAACACACCTGGGATTTTCCACATAATTTTGTTTTAAAGGGATGAGAAAGACATAAGAAGTTGTTACTAAGTGCCCGTTAAGTGCTGATTGGTCTTGTCCTTATGACAAATGAGTAAGGCAAAACGTGGCTTACACAAACAGCTCCACCAGAACAAAATCAGCATGGATGGGGAAGAAAAACTATGAAAAAGACAAATTGGAATTTTAAAATTTACCATATTATTAAACAAACAACAAAAGGAAAATAAAACCCATCCTGATTAATTTTTAAAGGAACTGTCAATGTTGTTTCTACCAGCTATTGAAAAGATACTACAGCAAATACAAGTTAGAGCCTCAACTAATTTATCCTCAAGCAAAACTTCAAGTGGTATTTCCAAAATAATTGAAGTTTTTCCAAAACCTCATCTCATGAAAACATGATTCATGATTTGGACCAGACTCATCCTTCATCTTGCACAGGAACAACATGCAGTTCTTAGAACTATGAGAAAGAGACAGCTACATAAACTGGACTTTCTTGAACAAATATGCAGGAAAGCCCACCTTCACAAATGGCTTTGCAACACAGTGCAGGCTTACCCTTTAACAAAATAGGTATATGGTACATTTCTTAAATTAATGTTTATAAACTGTACTGAAGTTGGGAATACTAGTTATTATAATTCTCACCATGATAAATATCACAATCTGAAGAGACTTGGGCAGCCTTAGAGGACAGAAAGAGCACAGCAATTAAGGAGTATGAAACGCTGCTCTCAGGCTTTGTGAAGTTACAGGAACATACTATTCTTTCCCACTGGAAATGGGTTAACAGTTCTTCTAATTGTAAGCACTTAGCTATTTTAAGCTTTTTTGTTTGGAGCTGTCAGGGAAGGCAGTTGCTAGCAACAGAGAGACCAATACTCCAACATGCAGGAATTGCTGCAGGTTCTAAAGCCAGAATGGCAAAGAGCAGGCCAAAAGCTTCTCCCTGCCCTCACATTCACATAGCTGACATAACCACAACGTGTCCTTCACTCTGAATGCCTCTCCCGCCACAAACACACCAGCTGCAGAATTGCATGGATACACCCCAGAGACAGACCAAATCTCTGCGCTTTAGCTCGGAGAAGAAAACACACCCGAATGCACTGAGCTGCAACAGGAAAGACTGCTGCAGGTTCAGTTGTTTCCATCTTGACCTCTCCAGCACTCCATCACAAAACCAGACATACACAAGTGTCCAGTGTATGGAGTACCACAGTCTGAGCGCTTCACAGACTCCTTCAAGGCTTTGCAAGGGGTAACGGCCTACAAATAAGGGAAGAGAAAGGGGAAAGTTCATAGAGGTGATGCCTTTCCATCCCCAGAGGTTTCTTCATGAGAGACATAAATGCACGTAATACCTAGACCATAGCTCTCAGCAGAGACGCTCTTGACACCATCAAGCAGGCATCATCACTCACCCAAGTCTGGCTGGAGAATAGCTGGGACTAAAAGCACAGGCAGAACCTCAGAGGATCTGGGATCAATTTCCAGCTTTGCTACAGACATGTATGTTAAGCCACTTCAGATCAGTTCACAAAATGAGAATAATACCTGAAACCTAATACACTAATATTTATAAAGTATTTTGAGGTCATAAAAGTCATATTATCTTTAACAGTACCCACTAACAGGCTAGATGGGGATTCTTCCACAAAGAGCTTTAGAAGTCTAACTTGAGACATGATGCAACAGGGTAGCAATAACCAAAATAGAAGGAGGGGGCCACAAAACAAAGGAAAAAGGTCACACAAATAATAATGTAGTTGTTCTTTTGTCATATGCCTCTCTCTGCCTCACTCAACCCAGAAATATCTTTTTGTTTTTCAGCAGTTATCTAAGCTGAAGCAGTGCTGATCTCAGTTTGCCCACATCCACACACTTGCAGCCAGACAGATGCCAGTACTGACTGAGCTAATCTATTATAAAACTACTCAAGTAGTCAGTCTTTAACAGCACTGACAAGACTTTAGTTAAAATTTCTAAAATTATGTCTTTTAAGAAGTTTTGTGGTCACTGTTGAATATAAAATGATCTTTTTACTGTACATTGTAACAGACCAGCACAATAAGCTCATGACTGGGACTGTCAGGCTTTACAACAACACAGCTAGGCAAATGCACGCTAGTTAATACTGGTGTAGGAACACTGAAAAACATAGGCAAGCATGATCATCACACAGGGGAAACCAGCAAGGCTTAAAGAATCCAGGGGCCCAGAGAGGTCTCTGATTTCTTAATCTTTAATTAAAGAATCAGAGCACTCTCCAGGCCCCCAGATTCAGAACTCCCTGCCAGTTACCTGCCAGACATCTGCCCAATCTCCTCCTTTTAGCCACAGGGATTTCAGTGGAGGAAAGAGAGAGCAGATGGTTGGCACCAATACTGGAGCAAATACAAAGTGAGCCTCTTCCATTTCTGTAGTGGCTTATTTGTATCCTTACTAACATTATAAAGCACTTCCACAATGGAGCATAAGTGACACCAGCCTCATATGTACTCAGAGCAAAGTCAGAAGCTTCCTAAAGATTCAGCTCAACAAGGCTACCTGAAACCAAACAAACCACCTATCCCTTACTTCCTAACTAGAGAAGAAAAATGTCATACAATGACAGTGTGAGGAAAAGTGCCCTCCATTAAGAACACTTAAAAAGCTATTTTAAATTGAGCAAAAGACTCAGTTCTTAGTAAAACACAAAACTAAGGTCGCAATGATCAAGCTCAACATTACAGGAAAAATTAAAGTTTACGCATTAATCCACCTGAACATGGAATTCTGTGAGCGTTAAGCAGATCAGAAGTATAACATGCTTTTATATTTCCTCCTGCACTTACACAGTTCACTTTGTGAGTCCTGGAACAATATAAATACATACTAATCGAAGACATAACATTTTGGGCCAATAATCCCACATTACGCTTTGAATAACCCTATTTACTAAAGATACCAACTATGTAATTGCTATTAACAGGAACAGTTAAGTCCTTCCCAACTGTGAAAAAACAGGCCATAAATAATTGGAAAGTCACACAGCAGCTTACAAGAAAAGCCGGTAAGAGGATCAGTGCTAAACACTTGACCATCTCCAAAAGAAATAGCTAAGCATTAAAAAAAAAGATTTAAATCCCTTACATAACATAGTTTTCACTCTCAGAATGAAAGGCTAACGAACTAATCATCCCTTCAGATATATGGATTCCATTAACTTGATCCTCTCACACTGAAGAAAAAGAAATTCTGAAATTGATGCTCCTTTACAATCCATAATGCATCTAGTGGATTCTAAAGGATTTTTCCACACCAGCTAGATAACACACTCTTATTTCAAATAGTTTACTAGTTCAAATTATGTCCTACAGCTTCTGATGAATTTACTATTTTCAACAAATCTCCAAAAAATAACAAACGTCCAGTCTCCCGTCAGCAGGCTGACATTCGTTAAACAGTTCTCCCCCATTTGGGAGAGATCTATGCATCAACCAAGGCAGGAAAACATTCTACTAGTTGCTACACTGAAGAAAAATTTCATTTGGGGGAAGTAGTTGAAGGAACTTGCCCACAAACAAACTTGACATTACTGGAATACTTGACATCTAGGTAGCACTTTGCAACAGTTAAAGCAATATATTAACACCAGTTCATCCAACCTCACAACATGTCATGTGCAACATTCTATATTTTTAACAGGTAAACAAAGAGAGACAAAGCAGTCTGCTTTGCACTAAACAGTGAATGGGTAGCCAACAAGAGATTATTCTTCTGGAATTCCTTGATCTCAGTTTTGTCCACTGTTCATTCCTTCATACTGTGCAAATACAGACTACATTTGCAATATGTCAGGTAAAGCATCTTCACTTTGAACAGACACACTAAAATTCAGAAACTGTTATAGAACACTACTTCTTAAAATACCCCATAGAACTCCCCCCACCCTGATGTAAATGTTAAGGCTATTTTGATCTAAAAATCACAATGTCTTCTAAAGCACATAAAAGTTCACCCACCTATATCTGTAGAAGAGCTCTAGCATTAATATATAAATAGCAGTGTCATACTAGAGATCTCTAACCAGTACTCCACAGATGCAGTGTTCTATGATGCCTTTGTACGGTCCATGAGCTCTGCCTGGAACTGCAGGCTAAGGGGAAGGGCTCTTCCATTTGGATGAACTGTACTGGTTGGGGGGTTTATATTTTGGATTTTTTTTTTTTTTTTAAGAAAATGACAACACTAGCCAGGTGTACTCCTCTTATTGTCCATGCCTTCATTTCTTGCACTGTAGTATAGAAACAGAATTACAGCAATTTCTATTTTACACAGATGCATGGCCTCATAATCACAGTATAACAGCACTATGTACTCCTTAATGCACTTACTCTGGCAATGCCTCTTTAAAGGAGGGAACTACTATTACCCCTCTTTATTGAAGGGGACTAAGTCAGAGAGAGAGACGATGAAGTGACTTGCCTGAAGAGGTCTATGACAGAGCAGGGAACCCAACTCAGTGTCAAGCTAGTGCCCTAACCTTTCAATCATCTTTAGTCTCTTACTCGGTTTAAAATCCCATCCTAAGGATGGCTAAATGAAATCTCCCTGAAACATTTCTTCCCATTTCAGCCTGCCCATGAGACTGTATGCCATGCATAATAATAAACTCAAGATAAGCATTTAGCAGCCAATGCAGGTTTATTGTGGATCTAAAAATATTTTTCTAGCTTTTATTAGAGTTGTCACCTATAAGGCATATATGCATAGTGATACACTAGTCTTGGCTGCAGTAGTGTCCAGGGGACACACACAGCAATTCAGGAATACTAGACAGACCTGTTCAGGTGCAAACATGACATTGTTATTAATTTTGTCTAGGGATTAGATAACAATGCTGAAGAACCTCATCAAATCCCTTCCCTGCATGCAATTACAAATTCAAATGAAGAAAGAAGGGAAGGAATATACTAATTTATAGCTGTAAGTAGATCAGCTTTGATGCATATTTTCATCTGTTTACATCACTTAATAATCACCATAAGCATAAAATCACACTTTGGAATCAGGAAATAAAAAAAGGAAGGGGAGCTCTTAAATCCTGTTAAGACAGTGCTTTTAGCAATCACCATGACATGTATATTCCTCCCATCTTTGCAACCTCCTTCCTGACAACCATCGCAGGGGGAAAAGCATTTTTGTTCTTTTCCCACAACTGCAACATCTGAGGTGCCACAAATAAGAAACAGCTTTCAGGCCCACAAGAAATGGATGCGTTGGAGTTGCACGTATTCAGAGCCCACCTGTGCAGGGACAAGCTTCCACCCCTTGAACCCTCTAACTGAATCTTCTCTTTAACTCTGTCTCCAGCCAAGTTGAGAGCAAAACTCTGGTTTTTAGCAGAAACATGGCAGAGATTGCAGCAGTTGGTCTGCAGGAACAACAACTCTTTCAGCAGACCACGGAAGGGGCTCTGTCACTGCCACCACTAGCCCTTCAGAGGTCCTGGAGGCTGGGGGGGCACCATGGTCCTCAGCCCCGGTTTTGCTCTGCAGCTACAAACAGGATTTCTATCATTTAAGGGGGGAGAAGGGGAAGGGAGTGGCACATATTTGGTTGTGAAATATAATGAAGTGTCATGGAAAAAATAAAATAGGGGCCAGAGTTTTTAAAATGCAAACACTAGAGATGAAATTGCAAGACTTGCTTTTCCCCTTTCCATAAAAAGCTATGTATTTATAGCAGCTGCTTAAAAAAAAAAAAAAGGCAGCCTTGAGAGTTATGCATGAGGAATGCTAAGTCACAGTATCACTTAGAAAGAACAAGTACTAATTTGCACATAACGGTGATGAAACTCACCTAGTAGATAAATTTGTTAAGCCAATTCTGTTCCTAAAGCTCCCACCACTTATATTTGTGGCTTTGTTCTCTCTTCCTTACTAAAAATCTTGAACACTCAGCACAAAAGGTTCCCTTGCAGACAAAATCTGCCAAATCAGAGCCACTAAAGTACTGTCAGAGCCACAAAACTGAACAAAAAAGCAGAAAAAAATTCACACTCATTGCTACCTGCACATAAGACCATCACGCAAAAAAGTTCAGATAAAAGAATGGCTTCTATATGTACATAGTTCCTACACGTAGCAGGCTAAGTTTCTATTATTGTAGCCATTTCTAAACTTACAGCTTTGCTTAAGCAAGGTTTCCGCATTCTTCAGGTGTCTTCAGCTCACCTTCTGCAAGATGTGAGACGCTGGTGTTGGCATAAAGCTTCACAGTAGCATCTGCACAGAGAGGGATTCATCCCCCTGAGAAGCAGTTTCAGAGGCCCAGAGTAGAAGAATTTTTCCACTTTCAATTTTAGACTGAGGTCAAATACAATGGTTGGTTGCCATTCATCTTGCAACATGTCGGAAGCTAAAGCGTGAGAAAAAGGTGAGATGAAAAAACTAGCAGGAAGAAGAAAATATCTCCCTTCTGAAACCAGAAGCATATTGGTCCTTGCAGATGCCCTTTCTTTTCCACCTGCATTCCTAGTACATTTTGTCCATTTTCTAGAACACAGTGCCTTCCAGTTAAATATACTTAGTTCCACAAAGATACCATTGCAGGACAAAGTGTTTCAAAAGACATGAAGCACCCATCCAATTAAGCAATTGTAATGACTTCTTAGTCTGCCTTTTTTTTTAGTAGCTTCTCACAATTGGTAATTTCTTTAATTTTTTTATTTCTGCCTTATCTGAAAGTAACAGGACAGATTTAGACATAAAAAAGATACAACCAATAAAAAGAAGTTGTTTACTATTTTAGTTATACTTCTCAGCTCCTTTCCTTGAAGAGATGAAAGGTTTTCATTTGTTAATATATCTCTCAATTTTATGCACAGATATTTGCATACTGAAGAGGAATTATCACTTCTCTTTTTGGATATGGAAAGAATATTGTGCGCCAAATTTCTCAATATCATTGGAGGAACTGCTTATGGTTTGAAAGACTGAATTCTCATAAATCAATTGAAAAATTTTATACGCATACCTCCCCCTAACATTCAGTAGACATTTGATTTAAAGGTTCAGGCTTTTAACAACAGCAGCTGGAAAAAAACCCACCTGTCAGTTGCTCAAATCCCAGTATCACTTCACTAGCTCTCTAGTCAAATTCTAAAATAAGCAGATCTGCAACTCTAATGTTAAAAAAGGAAATTGCTTGCCACACTCCAACTTTTCAAGGTTTTTACACCTTAAGCAAGTAAATTGATACTTCTGGTGGTCTTTGAGTAAACAGTTTAAAATAAAGTCCACAGCAATAAAGATACTTTGCTTGCCTAGCTGCAATAGTAAAAATTTCCTCAGCTGAATATGGATGCATTCTTTTCCTGTTCATTGTGGAGAACTAACTCTTCAGTAACAAGATCCACCCACTGCGTGTTTCTTGCTAATCTGTGTACTTACAATAGTGTCTACTATTGAGAGCAACTTAGCTGTTTCACTAAACAAGCCCAGGAATAATTTCCACAGTCATTCTGGGTAGGAATGAGGGGAGATGTATACTTGTAAATGGTTAACACTCTCCCCCCTCTCCCTCCAAGCAAATTGCACACACAGGCAAAAAGGCAAGGGAAATAATTAACCTTCCAACTCCTGAATTTTGGCTTCAATTCCCTAAAGTAGCTTCATGCATAAAATGAACATGTGGAAAGAATAATCAGTGGTGACCAACTTGCTGAGGGTTGTGGAAAACCGGCCTGTGGAGCGCAGCGAGCTCTTGCCAGAGATCTGCTGCCGTCTTCTGCCACACAGACCTCAGCACAGACCTCAGTAAACGTGCACCACAAAAGCAGCACCATGTCCTTCCCAGGCATTCTGGAAAACCTCAGGGTTTAAAAGCAATCACTGACCACCTCTTCCCTCCCACACTGAAGCTTGACAATCTTTTTTTTTTTTTTTTTTTTTTTAAGAAAAAAAGACAGACATACAATTGCAAATGTATGCACTAACTTAAAGTCACTTTTTAGTCTTTAAGGCATACAACTCCATTGCATGGCCCTAAGGCCTCCTCCGGATACTGGCACCATTTATGTCAGGAGATACAATCCGTTTATTTTAACACACAGAGGGTTTTGTGTTGTTTAAATCTACAAGTTAGCTTTCAGTTTGAAGCTGCCTTTGTAAAGCAAAATCCCATCAGTAACAACTCCCTCTTCATTAAATTATCTTACTCTTTGAAGACGAAGTGATAAACAATACTTCATTAAAGTATTCATTAAAGAAAAAAAAAATCCTGGAATGATCTTATACCAGATCCACTACTTCAGCATCATAATCCCTTCCTGAAGAAGCAGCAGCTCTCTTAAGTGCTGTCCACATATAATTTTAGCTCTGTACTTTGCTCTACTTATTATCAAATATTTTAGGAAGTGCATCTGTAATTACTAAATATCTTCCAAATTTGCATTCTTAAAAAAAAAAAATCTTATTTTTCTATCCCAAATAATATCTGTGTTTTGGAGGTGGCAAGACACAGGGCTTCCCCCTGGCAGGGAAAGGCTATCCTCCCCTGCTCTCTCTGAGCATACTGACGTCCAGTATGTTAGTACCTCTGGCACATACACCTCTGTTATCCAGGTCCACTCACACTGCTGTAAAAGAACTGCTCCTGGACACTTTTGTAGGCATCTGGGGACCAATAAATTTTCATGTACATAGCTGTTGTAGCTCATGGCCTTCATTTCCCTAGCTCCTTTAGTTTTTCGAACTCCCTAAGATGCCTATCTCATTCCTACTAGGCAGGAATAGTGTTCTCCAATCACTGCTGCAAGAAGCTAGCGTAAGCACAAATTTCCATTTATAGCTCTCTACTAAAAAGGTTTTTTTCTCTTGTTGAGGCAAACACTGGCCTCAGTATGATTACAATCCATCTGTGCGTGTATCTGGTAGAAAAGTTATTTCCTCTTACAGAGGGTTATATTTATTTAGCCACAGTACAGCTGCTCCAAAGCCACTTGGAGTCTAAAAGCGTGCTTTTCTGATGTTGCATTTCCCAATGAAATGCATCAGCTGCTGAGCAAGAACCCAAGCAATAGCCTGAAGAAACAGTATCTCTCAAAGCCTTTGTGTCCACCCTCCAGCTGAGCTCACCAGTCTTAAGTCATGAAGCACAGGCTGCCCTCAAAACCAGGCACCTGGCACCCTCCCCTGCCCTCCCAGGCAGCCTGGCATGCCATGACCTGTGGCTGCTGTGACATCCCGCCCCCCTCCCATTAACTTAGGGCCCCCCAGGCTCAGTCAGGCACTAAACACTCCTGCAAATACAGGGGAGACAACAGGCATTTGCAGCACAAGTGTGGAGTCCTGCACCCTGTTTGGCAGTGCACATAAAGGAATCCTGCAATACATTCATTTCACTTAGGTCTTGGATGACGATTTTTCAATATTTTTTTAAAATATACAGCCCCTTCTGTTGTTTATGCTACTTGTTCTGCATTTCCATAAGAAACAAATACACACAGCCTCTTTTTCAACTTCTGCAATAGAAGGAAAGCAAGCTCCCTGAAATGATAAATTAGATTAAAAAGAGCCTAGCTACATCACAGCGTTCAGACTTCACTAACAAGTGGCTTGGTTTCGGTCAAGGATTTTTCAGCTTCTCATGCCCAGCCAGCAAGAGGGCTGGAGGGGCACAAGAAGTTGGGAGGGGACACAGCCAGGGCAGCTGACCCAAACTGGCCAAAGGGGTATTCCACACCATGTGACATCATGACCAGTATGTAAACTGGGGGGAGTTGGCCATGGGGGAGGATCACTGCTTGGGAAGCCACAGGGCATCGGGCGGCAAGCAGTGAGCAATTGCATTGTGCATCACTTGTTTTGTATATTCCAATCCTTTTGTCATTTTATTATTATTATTATCATCATCAGTTTCTTACTTTCTGTTCTATTAAACTTTTCTTATCTCAACCAATGAGTTTAACTTTTTTTTAATTTTTCAATTCTCTCCCCCATCCCACTGGGTGGAGAGGGGGGTAAGCAAGCAGCTGCATCGTGCTTAGTTGCTGGCTGGGGTTAAACCACGACAGCCCTTTTTGGCGCCCAACGTGGGGCTCAATGGGTTGAGAGATCCGACTGGAACGTGTTAGAACAAATTTGTTATAAGTATTCATTATATTCAATAGTCACTGGACACAGTGTTGATTTATTTGCTCTCAAAGTTGGTGCGCTTTTCTTAAAATTGCATTTTGTAATACCTTACTTGCAACAGGACTTCCAAAAAGGGACTTGTGGTTTAATCCCAGCCAGCAACTAAACACCACGCAGCTGCTTACTTACCCTCCCTCCACCCAGCGGGATGGGTGAGAGAATCAGAGAAAAGTAAAACTTGTGGGTTGAGATAAGAACGGTTTAATAGAACAGACAGGAAGAAACTAATAATGATGATGATAATAATATCATCATCATATCTGGAATACAGAAAACAAGCGCTGCACAATGCAGTTGCTCACCACTCGCTGACCGATGCCCAGTTAGTTCCCGAGCAGCAATCCCCCCCCAGGCCAACTCCTCCCAGTTTACATGCTGGGCATGATGTCACACAGTCTGGAATACCCCTTTGACCAGTTTGGGTCAGCTGTCCTGGCTGTGTCCCCTCCCAACTTCTTGTGCCCCCCCAGCCTTCTTGCTGGCTGGGCATGAGAAGCTGAAAAATCCTTGACTTAGTCTGAACACTACTTAGCAGCAACTGAAAACATCAGTGTGTTATCAACATTCTTCTCATACTGCAGCCAAACCATAACACTATACCAGCTACTAAGAAGAAAATTAACTCTATCCCAGCCAAAACCAGGACAACTAGGAAGGCTGGCTTTTTGTTTTAAATATTAAAAAACCATACACTGCTACCCACAACCCTCAAGAAAACCCTGAAACAAAGTATCTCTCAATTGCTTTAATCCTCAACTTCCAAGTGATGCAACACTTTAAATGAAATTAAGGCCATAATCTATTTGCAGCCTGGTCAAAGGTGATGTTCTCCCTTATACTAGCATCCAATTTATATTTGGATGTTTTGTTCGGCAAGAATAGGAGATGAATTCTATTTGCAAAGCACATTTCGTTTGAAGTCACAACAATAAGCAACAACACCTGTGATCATTAATCAGCTGTATTCTATCTTGGCTATACATTATACCTATACTGTATGTATACATGCATACGTTTATATGACTTCATCCACTGTAGGTAAGAACCAATTTAAATGGGAGAAATTCTTCCTAAGTAGTTTACTTAACTAATCTTTTCTTAAAATCATGCTTTAACCCCACAAACAAACAAGCACTACACAAACAATCTGATTAAATTATGAAGGCTCCAGCATATTAATAATGTCTTTGCAATCATCGAGGAATTGTAAAAACACTCCCTTGTTTAAATTTTGAAATAAACACAGTTATTTTGCTTTCAGGTAGTTCTTGTAAGACATGCATCAAGGACTTCAGTTTTTTCACCTCTGAAAATTTAATGAGAACCTTGTCAGTTATCAACAAACTATTTAGCAACTATGTATTTTTTCATATTTAACCAACAAGGTGTTTGCAATCATTAAACCTGTATTTAAGGTGATCTACAAAGGGGAAGAAAAAAAAAAGATTTTTCAGCTGGAAATATTTTAATTTTTAAAAGTTACTGGGATGGAGGAAGCTTGTATTCTTGAAACTAGGAACAGCTAATCTAAAATTCTAGACAAATGAGTAAGTTACAGATTTATTAAAATGAAGTTGAAAATTAGCACTGAGGGCACTGAAAAGAAAAAAGAATTCATACTGTTTGAAACTAATATCTAATATACACTTCAGAAAAAAAAAATTTAAAAAATAAATTAACATCCCTGCTTTCAATTAAGATGTGAGACCCAAGACATTTTTTTCCCGCAATTGTATTTAATAATAGTAAGGGACTGTTGCTGAACAGATAAGCTGACAGTTGACATTGTTCCAGACACATGAGTTTTCCAGATCTTCCTTATTTAAAGAAAAAAAAACACAACCCAAAAAACCCACACCCCAAAAAACCCCTTCTATTAAAAAAAAAAAAAGGGGAGGGGGATGGGGGAGAATCACCTTTAAACAACATGGTCTCCATGAGTCCAGTCAGCATGCCAATTATTAAACTTCTCCTGTTGGCATTTTTTGAAATTTTGTTTGTGTAATATGCAAAAATCAAATCAGTGGCTCTTTCCCTTCAAAGTCATCAGTAAGTCAGCTGTTCTCAAAATTCACCATTTGTAAGAAATCCTGCAACACTGGTGTGAGACTAAAAGTGAGTTGTGTGAATGAATAAAGGGATATGGAATGATTAAGAGTAATGAACTGAGTTTTAACTTTTCAGTAAGATAACTGCAAGTAACACTAAGTAAAATGCTTTGAAGTAACTTATTTCCAGCAATGAACTAGTTTTCAACTAAACTGACAGTGTAGTTGAGAATTTCTGATGGTGTAAGAGTATAGAATATTGAAAGCCAAAAGAAAACCAACTTTCTCCCAGAATAAACTCCCCAGTTACTCCATGCAACCTTGAATCAGCTCTCCAAACCAGGACCATAGTAGTAGCTACAAGGAACAAACTACAAGAAAGCTTTCTTGGTCTTAATTTATGTACTATGCTAACTGGTAGTAGTTTTGTGCAAATCAGTCACGTGCAGAAAATTTATAATAGGAAGGGCAAAGTTTCCGCAAGACTTTGCAGTTGTTGCTGTCAGGTTTTGATCCTGTTTGCTGGGTCTCTCCAGCCACATAGTGCAAAAGCAGTATCGGTGTCATGCAAAATACAGCTGTGCTTTTGTACATAAATAAAACTTCTCTCAGCTCCTTATTTGTTTGCAATCCAATATTACCTGTGCGCAAGACAGCTCTGTCTTTTCTATGTTGTAGCATTGCGCACCCAGGACCAATTTTGAATCCAAGCTATAGCTATTCCCAATGAAAAGTATATTAAAAAGCGTTACAAACAAGCAATCTACCACCAAATCTTCCCCCTCCCTTTTCAAACAAGAAAACCTCATGCTCTTCAAATCTGTTGTATGATACACTAAGCAATCTTGTGTTGACAGAATAGTATTAGATTTTCATTAAAATATATCAATACTATGCAAAAATTTTCAGTGGGAAAGCAAAGGGTTAAAATCTCCATTATAGTTGCTGCAAAGAAATAGTGGCAAGTAACTTGATAAAACATTCACTAAGTTTCCTGCATTCAAAGTCATTACACTTTTCCCCTTCAGACAGGGTCACTATGTCCTGCCAATTCATGAGCTCCCAAAAATAAACTAGTTGAGTAACTAAAGATGTCAATAGATTTTCACATTCCCTCCATGCATCCAAACTGTACAGCTCAGATGGTTACTTGTAAACAGCCAGGCATCCTACACTTAATCTAGAGCATTTTCCCAAGCAAATGCTGTCACAGTAACTCAGCTGTCACTAAACACAGAATATCCTTCCACCTCCAAACTGTACTTTTCTCTCATAAATCAAGCCACTTAGAACTGTTGTCTTAAAATACTTTTTAGCACACAGCAAAATTGAGTAGTTCTGTTCATCTTCACAATAAAAAACACAATAGAGCAGCTGACAGATGTATAACCACCTGGAAAAAATACCCTGGAACCATGCTCCAAGAGAGAAAGTTGATCCACCACTTTGGTTTCTTCCATCTCTGACCTTTTCAATGACACTGCCAAAGTTACCCAACTGAGAAACAGAAAAATATGAAATAAGTCTGCATAAGAGCCAGACTTAAATCACCTAAGCGCACAGAACCACGGAGATGATAATTTTGTTCCCTGATTTAAAGCTGATAAGTAACCTGGCTAGGGAAACTCCACTCAATCTGCTCCACACAAAAGTTGGTGCCTCGTTTCTACAGTGCATTCCAGAAGCCTCAGTTCCATGTCTCAGATTTCTAGAACAAACATGAAGGGATTAAGCATCTTGCAGAGAAACAAAAGTCAGCGTTTTAATCAGGATGTCCAGGAAAAAGCCAGTCAAAAGGGTCCATAGAGGATGCGTAATACAGGCAAACATGTATCTGCATCTGAATGAAAAAAGTTGCTATTCTGCCTAAGGCTGAAGTGCCTCTATCTCCTGGAGGTCCACAGAGGGTGCCAATAACTATTTCTGAACAACAAAGCCAGCTCCTTCTCAAACACAGTAGGTGTGAGAGGGTGTGACCTCCTGTACAAAGTCTGCTGACAAAACACTCGCCCAGCCATGGAGATGCAAACTCAGACTCGCATATCACACCTTCCCATAACGAAGCCCCCATCAATCAGCTCCCCTGGGTGGGGCAAAATCTCCATACCCACTCTTGACATGGTGCCACCACTTGTTAGGCCAGGATACCTCTTCGTTGAAGGCAATTACCTCACTTAAAACGAGGATGATAACAAGGCACAAACAATGTAACTTACTTGTCAGCAGTGAGATTGCAAGAAAGGGAGAAGGCTGTAAACAGTTTTGTTGCATGTACTATGGCACCAGAAAACAGTTCTCCCTGTATAGCATTTGGTTGCCTTCTCTTTCAAGTCCGTCTTTGGTCTTAGTTGTCCCATAGTTGTCTAACAGTTTGTAAATGTAAGCGTAGACTCATATATAAGATGCAGGAAATTCCATGACTGGAAGACCTAATGGTCTTCTGGGTCAGGGCAAAGAGCAAGACTTCCTCTAAGCTCTAGGTACCTGCGCCTTGTTGATGACCATTTTAGTTTGAAGTATAAGCAGCTTGTTTTGTCTATGTATGAATAAAAGGCTCAATGAAATCATAAATACAAACACTTTTGCCCTCCAGAATACTAACACCAGTTAACTCTGAGGTGGAACACTAAAAACACTTCAGGCTAATAGAAGAGATTAAGAGCAAGATTTTACTCAAGATTTTTAAAGGCTAAACAAAGCCATTGACTTCTTGGTAAGAGTACAGATGTGACTTCTTAAATGTTTTAACACAACTAGTATGTTAGAAAGCTCCCCCTAACTTCAATTTCTAGGCTGTATTCCTGAAACAGACCTCCCTCCATAAGAACTGCTGGTACAGACCCAGTCACAGCATTGCAACCTCCACTAGCAAATCAGACCCTCAAATTCGCTTTTGACAAAAGGGACACCTATAGATCACTTAGACCTTGTAAGTGTAGCCTGCACCTTTGTTACATATTATGCAAACTAAAATGGCAAAAACCTGCAGTAAAATCTTACTGGGTCAGAATATGAAAGAGAGTAAAACTGTAGACTTATCTATACCATGTAGCCTGAAAAATTACAGAGCGGGTGCAGTCCTTTTTACTAATGCTCATGATGTGAAGAGCAGAAGCAAACTATCTTAGGCAGATTTGGATAATTCTCACAAACCCTCTTCAGTAGATTTCTGCTCAAATTTTTGCCACAAGACTATAGAAAACCAGGTTATTTTTTTGTTTCTTAAGAAATTATCTTTCTGCATTAGACACCACAGAGTTGCTGCAAACATCAGTGCCATCTCTGCTCTTTAGCAGAGTAACATGTGAACCAGTTCAAATACTGAGCTTTCTTATTTGATTTTTCTCATGGAGTCCTTGAGGTATGCTATTATGGTAGTAGACAGACCGAACTAAGCCTTCACAATTTGAGATCCAAATCCAAGTATAGTTTAAATACTAATACCTTTCATGAAGGAAGCATTAAAAGCTTCTAAATTAAGTATCTTCCTACCCTGGCACTTTTTTATTTTGTGTGCATGTGAGAATATTTGTTTGTTTCGGGGTTGTCTTTTAAAACCAGGAAGTTTTGCCCTTTTATCAAAACCCCATTCTTCCACAAACATCAACAGTAACTTCACACTACTATATAACAGAATATTGCTGGTCAGGACTGTAACAGATTATTGATTTAGATTTATCACCACTGGGGAAAAAAAATAAAACAAAACACTTCTGTTTAAAAAAAAAATAAAAGCCAATTCAATGTCACCCAAATACATAGTCAGCAGAAAAGAAGCAGCATCTTGCCAATGTGGCTGTTATAACATCAACTCCAAATACCAAATAGACTGTCCCTTTAACTAAATATCCGAGTGCGCGCAGTCAAGCAATTGTTGATGTTAACAAGTATTTGGGGCACTGCCTTTGGTCTCTTACTTGCCTAATGATACCTCTGACAGAGGTGCCTTGTGGAGAAATCCATACACTCGCTAAAAAGCAGCAGTGCAACCTGAAGTCCAGTGAAAGGCCTCTAACTTTGCTCTATCGCCTCTGTGTTGGAGGGATGCCTTGCTTCTTTATGACCAGTCTGCCCAAGTTGCTTTTGACTCCTGTGCTTTACAATTTAGCAAGTATATGTCATTCTTAGACAAACAAAGAAAAACCTGCATCTTGGCATACATGTGTGCACAGGTAGGCTAGCTCATTTTAAAATGCCAGGAGAGATTACGTGAATGAGGAAACTGATTATTCCAGTGTGCAACTTATATCAATAGTAATTATTATTACTTAAGAGCTCTTCCCGCTGTAGAGAAAAACTTTACAAATCAAGGCTTCAAATCTGCATTTTATCTCTTTTGCTAACGAAGCTCTCTGTATTTTAATTTCCTCCATAAAGGTAAGGTAACTAGGTTTATTTACATTGCAAATGAAAAACCTCAGATAGGCTTCGTTCATTTTTTAAGAAAAAAATATCAGCATTGACTTGAATGAAGCTTCTTGCAAGGCAGCTCATTATTCAACATTAACGAGTGCAAAACCTAAGCACAGTATCATGTATACCAAACATGGTAGATTTTTAATACCTCAATACTTAAAACATTTATTCTTTGCATCTCAAATTCAAAATTAAAATGAATTGTTTGTGATGATGTTTCCACATGAATTTGGAAAGGAGTTCCACATTCTTCTTTTCGTATTCTTAGACAATAAAAGTGCATTTTCACTACAGATCAAATTTTTCTACAGGAGAAGTTATACCACATTTTCTATAGAAAGAAAGTGGTAATAGCAAAGTCAGTCAGTAGTACCATACCTTAAATATTTCACTTTTGCCAAAGAAAGAGCATTAAACCAAAACAAACCAACAAAAAACCCAAACAAAAAAACCCCAAGGCAGAGTAGTTCTCATACTTCAATAGGAAAGAAGAAATGTCTTAAAATATTTTGCATTTTTGCATGTATTTAGAAAATCATGGTAACAAAGACCACTTCAATACTGAAATTATCACAAAAAATGAAGCCCATAATCAAATGCAACATTTCCTACAATTATTTACTTGCAATAACACCCTTTATGTGCAAAAGACTTTCCAAATATTCAAGGAGGACAGCTTAAACTCTTAATAAAAAGAATGCCCAACGGTACAGTTAATATTAATTCCTATCTTACATTTATAGTATATTCTCCCCAGGCATCTCAACATCCCTTAAAACATCTTCATTTAAACAAATACTGCTGTAGAAAGGCTACCCAATTTACTCATGATACATATCTGAAAAAATATTTACATTTTCTAAAAATCTGAAAAGATAATAGCTTTCCAATAAAAAAACTGAAATAAACTTATAATCTTAATTCAATTTATTAAAGATTACTTTATAAATATTCCCAATGTTTACCACATCTCATACAGGAAAACATCTAGAGCTTGTCAAAAAAGATTCTAAGGGAATAATTCAACTCAGAATTTTCTAAGTCACAAAATCAAACTAAATCACAGGGGCAGTCAGATTTCCTTGTCAGTTTCACATACATGAATACTTGGCATCCTAAATTGTCATCACTGGACTCTCCTAAAGCAATCCGAATACCTTACAGCTGTGGCTATCTCTCCTCTCACCAGGAATTTGGCAGTGCTGGGATTTTCTTCTCAGATGGTAGAAAAACCAAATTCAAAATAGGAAAATACTTTGCTAGATTCTTCTCCACTCAAGTGTAGTAATTTCCCACAAACACAGCAAACTCTCTTTTCAGGAAGTGCTTGAAAGAATGAACAATACATTATGTAGGAAGAAATAAAGCCTGAAAATAAGACAGTTTAATGGCAAATTATCCAGTAAAATCCCAAGAGTATTTTTAACGTATGACACACATTTTTACTTTACTTTTCAGCATGTCTAAAGGTGACTATTCAGGGCCAAAAATCTTAACAGTTAAGGATATTACAAAACAGCAAGAATAGTTGACTTGCACTACTATAAAACTCTAAACAATAATGTAATTTATGACAGATTACTAAGAGACAGATGCAGGAGTTCAAAAGAAGATGCTCAAGGAAGCATAAGTGTGTGTACACACATGTAGCAGATAAGGCTGCACCTAAGCATACATGATTAAGTTGAGTTTGAAATCATGCAACATCCTCAAGCAACCTGGGATCCAAACAGAAATGCACTTTTACCCTATGAACTATACCATAACAAGGCAATTTGGAGATTATTCAGACTTCTGGAACTCGTTTCAACTTTAGACTTCATCACAATGCACACTGCAGACAACGTGACAAGCATTTCAGCAGGCCCACTGCCCCACAACATGTAGCTTCAGGGAACAGATTCTAGTTTACCCATGCTGAAGGGATGCAGCTGATCTGGTAGCTGGAAATCAACCATACGACACTGTACCACAACCAGACTGCAAAGCCAAACCAGTATTTCAAAAAGTCTTCTCAGGTAAAAGCCCTTGATAAAAAAAGAACAATCCTTGCAGCCACAGTTCATGCATGTTTTGGTCACTATAGGTCTAGAAATACTAAAAGCAACATTATTAAAAACAATAAATTAAGATAAACCCGAAAATTTAGCATGATACTCAAGCTTGAAAACATAGTACAAACAGTCAAACAAAAAAAACTTCAAAAAGTTTTTTTAAAAATAAACAAAACTTCACAAACAGTACTCTAGCATCACAAGAAAAAGGAACATTGTTCTCAGGGAAACTGAGTTATAAAATGAGAAACTTAAGGGTGTACAACAGAATAGTGTGTGTACACATAAATATACACAGGCATTTAATCTGTCTTCCCAAAATAAATGACAAGATGATATACCAATATATATTATTGCACTATAACCTCTCCTACTAGTAAGGTATGATGGAGGAAGCCAAGCAACTAAGAACCAATTTTCATGTGAGAAGAT
Source organism: Haliaeetus albicilla (assembly GCF_947461875.1). Lineage (NCBI taxonomy): Eukaryota > Metazoa > Chordata > Aves > Accipitriformes > Accipitridae > Haliaeetus > Haliaeetus albicilla. The sequence continues at coordinate 40,912,210 of NC_091487.1, forward strand.
AATATACAGCAAAGAAATGCAACATAAATATTGACTTGATTCCACTTAACTATCTCTTTACACCCCAACACTGAACATGTAATGAATCAGTAACGTATTAGTAAAAAAAGATATCAGAACTGTTTCTCAGTTTACTACTTCAGTCACTAATAGCATTTAACTTGTTTCAATCTTTACCAATACTTAAGTCAAACTATACAGAACTTTAAAATTAATTTTCAGAAGCTAAAGAGTAAAAAAGAAAGTGTTATTCCAAGTTCTGCTGTAGGCCTTTCAAGATGTCCTTAAAAAAAAGAAAATCCCCACTGAATACTTTGCCACCCCCTCCAAATCTAGCTTTTCCCAGTTTTTAACTTCTTGATCAACACCAGCTGCCAATGCAACAAGGGGCATTCATGTAATTTACTTGTACATAAAAAGAACAATCATTTTTGAGAAATGTAAATTTCAAAGAATACCTGTACATCATCCATACTATATATAGATTAACAAATTATATTAATTCAGGCCTGCTGATCAGGTGGCTGTCAGTTGCACCAAATGTGATAAAAAGCATCAACACAGCCAGAAAAGCAAAGAATTCATTAACAAGATTTATCTCTGCATCCCCATTCCATTGTTTGCTCCTGAATACCTGAATGTTGGCTGCATTCAAAATGCATACGTTCACATTTTTCCCTGGTGTGAAGAGTATAGCTTTTTCTCATAATATTCTGTGTATTTTTCAGTCACTAGAGTTCATCGGCGGAGCACTAGAGAAGGGCTACAGTTGGAGACCATTCAGAAACAGAAGTGAGGCAAAATGTTATGAAGTGCTTATTGAGCAGCCTCACGCTGGAAACACATGCCATTTGTGCACTGGGAGCTGCTATAGCTGCCAAGGAGCTTCCACGCGGAATGCAAGTTGCTGGTATGCAGCTACAAAAATTTAAATTATTACTTGAGCAACCACCTCCTTCAGGGACCTACATATCACACAACAAGGATTTCTTGGTTTGAATGTTCAAATCACACTAAAGGGAACATGTGATTCAAAGCACGAACAACTCCCATTTGACAGATAGCTCTGTGCCACACTTCCAATTATTAGGGGAGGTCCTAACGATGATATTTCCTTGAATTAGCAGTACATCCCTCCTATTTACGAATTGCTCAGTGACAAGTCTTCCATTTGGAGCTGACTCATGAGCCTTTGCTTGCCTGTGCCAGAATTTGCTAGCTTTTTGGACATGTGTTGCAAAACCTCACCACCAGAGCTCCTGGCTCCATCACCCCCCCCCCGAACCCCATCTGAGATGAACACTAAGAGAAAAGTGTTTTATTTCTCCCTTTATATAACTTAGAATATAACTAACTGCACTGGAGACAATATGCATATTTACTAGATTTCATTTTCACTGTAATTTACTGGGACCAATACTAAAATTTTATGCAATGCCTCAGAAAAAGAAGAAAAAAAAAATCTTTTTTTTTTTATTTTAAGAAAAGGTGAAACAACAAAAACAAACCAGCTCTTATCCCTAATACAAATCCCTTCAACATCCTCATTCCATGATTTGATCAGTAGGTTAAAAAAGTGGTTGCTAAATGTTTACCTGAGCTTGAGGGAAAACTACTTAAGTTTCTTGAGTAGAAACTCAAGAATTGCTAAGTATATATGTCCTGGTTTCAGCTGGGATGGAGTAAATTTTCTTTCTAGCAGCTGGTACAGTGCTATGTTTTGGGTTCAGTATGAGAAGAATGTTGATAACACACTGATGTTTTCAGTTGTTGCTAAATGGTGTTTAGACTATGGTCAGGGATTTTTCAGCTTCTCATGCCCAGCCAGCAAGAAGGCTGGAGGGGCACAAGAAGTTGGCACAGGACACAGCCAGGGCAGCTGACCCAAACTGGCCAAAGGGGTATTCCAGACCGTGTGACATCATGCCCAGCATATAAACTGGGAGGAGCTGGCCTGGGGGACGGATCGCTGCTCGGGAACTAACTGGGCATCAGTCAGCGAGTGGTGAGCAACTGCGTTGTGCATCACTTGTTTTGTATATTCCAATTCTTTTATTATTATTGTCATTTTATTATTATCATCATCATTATTAGTTTCTTCCTGTCTATTCTATTAAACCGTTCTTATCTCAACCCACAAGTTTTACTTTTTTTTTCCCCGGATTCTCTCCCCCATCCCACTGGGGGTGGTGGAAGTGAGTGAGCAGCTGCGTGGTGCTTACTTGCTGGCTGGGGTTAAACCACGACAATATAGAAAACATCCACCTTTGGAAACAGGACCATGGGCTAGACAGACTCCCATTCTGATTCATGGCAGTCATTCTTGTCTCCTTACATGCCTGAACATGCCCCCCCCACACACACACTGCTGCTACCACCGTCACCAAGGTGGCCATTTCCAAAGAAAGGCTGCAGGTCCTCCGTCAGGGGCAACTTAAGGGACTGCCTGGCCACTTGACAGAATAGCGTGATGGGAGAGATGCCAGGCTTGAAAATCTCTCCTGCAGTTCTGCAGCTACCACTTATGGGTGACAATAAGAGTGAAAATGCAAAAGCATAAATTAACATCTAGAATGATTATGTAGGCTCTCAAAAGGCTTGTGCTGTGCTACAGCCCTCATCATTTCATGTCACTGATATTCTCATGCGCCTGAATGGGTTGAAGGCTAGCATGGCTATGCCTCCCTTTTGTTAATATGCACACAAATGTATATCTATGACTAGTTCCACTGACTACCACAGGACGACTCACAGACATACAAGTTACCTGCTCCTTTGTATACAAGCCCAAAGAATCCTGGCCTAAAACATATCTCCCACCACACAGGCTGTGAAAAGCAAAAGACATAGCATAAGAAATAACTACACTGTATCACTACCAAAAATGATTCAAGGAATCTTTAAGCACTGTTTTTTTCCCAGAAGTAATTTTGACATTGAAACACCCAGTATAACATAGATTTTCAAGTCAGTCAAGACATGAAGAACAATTCAAAGAAAAATCTACAAACAGAACATCATAGCAACACACAGATGAATGTATCTTTGCTTGTTTTGTATTATGATAAAATGCTCCAATAAACTTACAGAAGGATCACTATGAAAGTTCGTCAAGTGACAGGCCTAGTTTTGCAGTTAATTAGCCACTTGCTAAAACCAAGCAAACAAATGTAAACTTCTTCAGCACATCACTACATTCTTCATTAACAAAGCCACATACATTTTGCATAAGCATTTCGTTGACAACCTGAGGAAACTACCAATAATAAGATGATCTGTGTGTTCAACTAAAGTTCTAGTTCACCTAAATACGTTCTAGTTGAACACCAAGAAGTTTTAAAGCAGTTTTCCATCACAATGCTCAAAACACTTTACAAGCCTTCACAGCATTTATTAAGACATCAGCAATGACTGCTAAAAGTAACATTTCTAGAAAATTGTCTCTAATCTTAGAAAGACCAATTTCTGAGTACCAGATCTGAAATCTTTAGGATCTGGTATTTCATGAATTCCAAGTACTAAACTGATAAAAATTACAGGTAACCATCGTCTCTGAAAAACAAATCTTAGGTACCTTAAGTTGTAGCTGCAAGAACTTTGGTGTAATTTTGATGGTCTTTCAAAGCCTTAGTTAAAATTAAAAGACTTGCTAATACAGTGTCAGCGGCACACTCTCAAAGCCTTGTCCTTATCCCGCAGCCAATGCTGCCTGCAAAATCACTGAGCAAGATGCAACTCTTCAACTTAAGTTGAAACAGCATGCTCTAAACTTATGTCTCGTCTAGCACTCCTTTCAACCTCTAATTTTTTGTGGCCTGACACAGAAACTCTCCCCCATGCTCTTCTCTCTGTTTCCAAGCAAGATAGCTGAACTGCAGTTGCTTATTTTAACATATGCGTTTTTCCCACACAAACACACAAGAAATTAGACCAGAGGAAGAATTAAACTAAACTTGCAGGACTGTTAGCAAACCTGCCTGATTTTTACGTGCTGCATAATCACTTTAGAAACATGAACCCACAGATTCAACGAGCTTTCAATTTCTTCTGTGATTTCAGAGACTACCGATGGCGTTTCTGCCAAGTATTTCAGGTCCGTGACTTCTACGATCAGCCTCGCTCCACTTCTGCTTCCCCCCTGCCTTCTAGTTCTTCGGTGAAGTCAAAGAGGAACGTGGCAGTTCAATGCAGAATACATTCTCTTTTTAGCATTTGCAATGCAAAACTAGGTTTTGTTCGGTACAGAAATCTTGCACAATAGCCTGTGTATACGTATTCGTTCCAACAATGCTGTCCTATGCAATCACTCTGTAATTACACACAGTCATAAAGCTGCTGCTGTTGCTGCTTGGAACTGCAGTCTCGCCCTCTAAACAACCTAATATCAGTCTCCGCATTAGGACATTTCTTTTCTCTCTTCCCCTCCCTTAACTGCTTGCCCCAGTACAGATGGCCTTTACACTGCACTCAAAACATGTAGTCAAGATGAAATCACATTATTATAAAAGAGAAGCTGTTTTAAAGAGGATGCCAAGTAAATCTCTGTTGAACAAAGAGAATATTTCTCTAATTCTGCAAGCTGCAACCACACAAGTCTTTACAAACCAAAAATAAATCCTGCTTACGCCTCTTAAAAAAACCCGTACGTATTATATAAGACTCTCACATACGTGCGTGGGTGTATTGTCAGCTTTTACTGGTAAACTGCAAAGAATCAGTCCTTCGCAGTTGCTGCCAACAAGAACGAGCTGTACATTTGAGAGCACGGGATTTTCAGAAATTATCTAATAAATTCCTCCCCACCCCACCCCCCTTCCACCGCGTAAATCCCAGCGGAGAAATCCAACCCTCGCAAGCCGAGACTCCCTGCGCTAGCGAGCGGCTGAAGCACGCCGTGCTCCCCCGCAGCGCCCGCAGGCCGCGGCACACGCCGAGCTGCCCCAGCTCCAGCACGCAAAGAGAAAGACACCCCCCCCCCCAAAAAAAAACCAAACCAAAACAAAACCACCTAACCCCAAACACCATCCGCAAGCAGCTCACCCGGACACAGATACATCCTTAAAGCGCTGCTGCAGCCAGGCAGCAGCGAAGTAACCCCTCCGGAGCCCTCCTAACGAGTCACGCTAAAGGGGGACGAAAGAGTTCAGCAGCCGAGCCTGGCCCCCCCCCCCCCCCGCAGCAGGCGGGCCGGGAGTGCCCCGGTCCCGGTCCCGGTCCCGGTCCCGGCGGGCGGCGCGGCCCAGGCACCGAACCAGCCGCCCCCGTCACCTCCACAGGTACTTTTCCTCCTCATCCTGCACCCAGCACCCACAAACAAAGCACAGCCCTCCACCCCCCCCAAAAAAACAACCCCCAAGAAAGATACCCCCTCTCCAAAATGGCAGGAAAACGGAAGCAAATCGTGCGGAAAAAACAAAATAATAAACCCGCGGAAAACAGGAGAGCTAAGGAAACGTGCTTGCTCACCTGCGAAGCGAGGCACGGCTGCCGCGGCGGGCGCCCGCGGGGGGACGCGGAGCGGCAATTAGCAAAGGGGGGGCGGGCGGGAAGTAGAAGGAAGGGGAAAAAAAACGCCAAACTTTGTTTCTTTCTCTCCGGGACTCAGGGAAAGCGTCACTTCCTAGTGCGGTAAGCGGGGAGGCTCCCGGGCCCGGGCTCCTCAACTCCTCCTCCTCCCGCCTTCCTCCTCCTCCTCCTCCTCCTCCTCCTCCCCCCCTGCAGCCAGCAGCCTCGCCGGCCCCCAGCGCCTCTTCGAGGCACCGGCCTGGCCCCCCTGTCCTTTTTCACAGATCTTGGCTTGACCTTCTGTGCTTGGCTTTGGCTGCTGTTTGCAGGGAAGGAGGGGAAATCCCCAACGGGTAAGGGCGGGGAGTGAGTTTGCAGCACTGATTTGGAAGGCGAGCCCTGCAAAATACTGCCGTGTTCAACACCTGGCAAAACTCGCCGGTTGGATGCCCCCGGTTCAGTGCCAGCCTCCCCAGCATGATCAGGCTTCGTGGCCCTTCTCTCTAAAGAAAAACAAACTAAAAGCTTTTTTGTTTTTAAGGAACCACTTGTACCAGAGGAAAACATGGTTTTCTCTTCCCCCCCCTTTGGTCCCTTTTTCACAGCTTTCTCTGAAGAAAAAGTGGAAAAAAACAGGGAAAGGAGAAAGGATCTGTATTAGACACAAACCCTCAAGGTCATCCGTATACTGTTGGCTGTTTTACCAAACACCTGAAATTTACTTTTACAAGAAAACCGAAATTGACTTTCACAAGCACACATACTGCTGAGGTTTCTTAAAATGTTCAGCTTGTCTGCTGGAATATGGCTTCCTCTGTTGCCTTGGTCTGAGAATAAAAACTGTGCTAGCAAATGCAGGCACGTTACTCCTCTTAAGGCAGGAAATAAAGAAGCTGCTTCGTCATTGCTCCCCCTGTAGACTGCTCTAATACTCGGGTTTGTTCACAATTAACAAAACTTTCAGCATATAAAATAACATTTAGACAGCATTCACAGACTAGACTCTTGTTCGGTGAAACATGGCAAGCAACACGAAAACGCCAAACGCTTTTCCCCCAACATGCATGTTGCCACGTATTTACCTTCATCCAGCCTTAGCTCATTCACTGCACACAGTAGCATAGCTTTTTTTTTCAGACCAGTAGGGCAGTTTCCCTTCTAGCACGTATTGCTTTACAGAGTGAAATACAGAAGTAATTTTTGCACTGCTCACTCTAGTTTGCATTTGTTTCACAATTGTTCCTGGCTTCTATGCAGAACTTTTTACCTGGGAAGTTCAAGATGCTTGGAAATAGGAGCCCAGAGAAGCGACTTACCCATGACTACAGAATGTATCTGATGCATAACCAGGTTTCTCTGATGAGTCCCAGGTCGGTAGTCCAATTACCACACCCAATCTTTTCCTGTCACCGTGCAGAGAATAACAGTGAGACACACGGAGGTGAAGAGCAAAATAGTAGCCACAGGTACTACTGGTAAAGTGTTTTGGTTTTTTTCTTTCACAACCAAACGTATCATTTGATGCAACACTGTCTCAATAGGACATTCAAGGAAAACTCTTCTATACTACCATTAATGCATTTGCCCTTCTAAACTCCTGAACAGACAGGAGCAATAGATCAATTTTATATTTATATCAATATTTATTTATATTTAAATCAATACAGAAAGAATTCACAGCTGTTCACAAATTAGCTAACATGGAAAGCAAACTTCAGTTTTAGTCATATGTTCAATTATTTAAGTCAAAGGCATACAACCCATTAGTTTAATTTGCCCTAATAAAGACTGAAAAGACAGATTCCATAAACTGAAGTTATTTCCTTCTCTGTTATAAGATGTTAGGCAATCAGTGCCTCCCATGAAGCACATCAGATATTGATAAGATTGAAATTGCTTATCTCAACTTTCATTGGGAAAAACAAACAAACAAAAAACCAACCAAACAAAAAAAACCCCACCACTCTTCTATGACTGTAAATCATGTTGTAACAGCAAAGTGTAGCTTGTCCTTCCAGCCAGAACAAATGCATGTTGTACTTCACCTGTTTGGAGTTTGGGAAGCAAAATGATGAGCAGTGTCTCATGTTTCACAATACATAATCACATAAAAGCAGCAGACAATGGCAGAAATGTCATCATCTGGTTACAGGAGCTAACATTGCATAGATTGGGCAGTATGCTTTCTACCCTTGTCTAGGAGACATTTTAACATTGTTGTTAGTTGCCTCCTAAATAATGTATAAGGCCGATAGGAATCCTTCTTTACTGAGCCAAAGACAACATAGTAACCACAAGGACAAAGCTGAAACACACTGTAAGATGCAAAATCTATAGAAAAGGATGGTACTTCTTCCTAAACATACCAAATGGGATAAGAACAAAAACAGGCAAGCCTGTAGATACACCAGCCAGTTTATAGATCTGAAATACAAGCAGCACACTTCAGACACCACAGCATGAGGACCGTTTATACAGCTGTATGCTACTGTTTATCGTACTGAGCAATAAACAGTTTTATGAAGTGTTTTGTAAAGATTTTGCCATTATGCAGTCTTCAATTGTATCTCTGTTCCTTATGTTAAACAGTCCTTTTATCTCCTCCAGAACGAGCCATCATAATTTTCTTCCTTGCAGTAGCTTTTGCTATGCTTTTTTAAATTTTTTCTTTCTTTCTTCTTTTCTCAGCATATGCTGAGACTGCATGCAGGCTGCACGTCCATCAGTTTTACAGTAACAAATTTAATACACATATATTCCCTGTTGTGTCGTTATTTTATTACTACATTGAAGAAGGAGATTGGAAGATTTCCTGGCTGTCATCATATAAAAATCTGAGGTTTCTTTGACTTGTACAGACACATCTTGTGCTGTAACAACATCGACTCATATCATTAATGAACTGGATTGCACTGAGTCAGAATTTGGATTAAAGACTACGCTTTGCATACTTAAGTTGGCAAAACTGGGACATGCACTCAGTAGGTGGCACTCTTTTCACCAAGTCAGAGTAGAGCCAATTTCCCATCCTCTTTCTAGCCGTCACAAGTTGAACTAGTGCTCCAGCATTATGGGAGACAATATGGAGCTATTAGTTCTCCCTGAAATTAAGTACAAAATGAAGGCCCTAATCACTATAGCTAGTAAGAAAATAATTACTCTCTTTGTAACACAAGTTTCAGATTCCAGTAAGCCTAAAACTTCCATCTCACAATCACAGTGAAATTTCCTCTAAAATTGCCATTGGGTGTGATATTTTTCTTAAAAAAAGAATGACAGCATAAACCAGTAATCAATAGCTGCAGTGTTTATCCCACAAATATATTCAATGCTCGAGGGCAGGGCTGCTTCTAGACAAAGCTAGAGAATGGACAGACAAGAATCACATAAAATTCAACACAGACTAATGCAAAGCCCTGCACTTTGGCCAGCCTAACCTTTTGCCATTGCGCAGGCTGGGACTGACAGGCCACTCAGCACAACTGAATAAGATCTGGGGTCCTGGTGGACAGTGGGGTAAACACCAGCCAGCAGCGAAGGCTAACAACACCCTGGGCTGTATAAAGAAAAGCAGAGCTAGGTCAAGGGAAATGACTGTTCCTCTTTACTTACCATTTATTAGTCTGCATCTGGAACACTGTGTACAGTTTTGGGCACCCCAGTACAAGAAAGATGTTGATAAACTTGAGCCAGTAGAAAGCCAAGATGGTCAAGGGCTGGAACAGGCGTCCTCTTCAAGGAGAGGCTGAGGGAAACTGGGCTTCTCTAATGTGGAAAGGAGAACAGGTAGGAGAGACTTAATACCAGCCTTCCAATAGCTACAAGGCTAGATCTTTACCTACAAGAGAAGGCAAAGCCAGGCTCTTTATTGAGGTGCACAGTGGGAGAAAGACAACGCTCAAACTGAAACAGTGGCCGTTCCAACCAGCTAGTGAGGATAGTGAAGCAATACAACAGGTTGCCACAAGAGGCTGTGGAATTTCCTTTCTTGGAAGTTTCCAATACCTGACTAAGAAAGCCCTGACTACCTGACAAAGAAAACCCTGAGTTAGGTGGTCTGAATTCAGTGTTGACCCTGCTTTGAGCAGGAGGTTGAACTGGTGACCTCCCAAAGTCCCCTCCAACCTGAGTGATTCTATAAATAAAGAAGCAAATCCCCTTAACTCACGTAAGAGGAGTCTTAATTAAATGATAGTAAAATAGTTTGAAAAAAATCTTATATGAAATACAAGTGATTGTATGTGTTTCAGGTTGTCTGGGCTTTAGTTTTGATGTTGTGAATTTAGAAGACCATCAACATAAATACAAAGAAATCCATTCCCTCATAGCCAGCATTTTTCAGCTGCATTATTACAGGAAAAATGCTTACAAAAATGCACTTTTTTCTTTTTATACAAGATTAATTACTTCTTACTACAAAGAAATTTGAATTTCCCCAATGTCAACGTCTGTCTCCCATCTTTGTCAGAATTAAAATGAAACTCTCAATGAAATATTATTTTAGGGTACAACTTCTCTTGGGAAACTCAATGCAGTCAGAATATCTGGAAAGAAGGGGTTTGCCTTTTTTAAAAGAGTTTGCAAAAAGAAAAAAAAAGATCTTGCATATTTATTTTACTCTTCGTATCTGAGTTTAAAATTAAAACACTGAGTTTGCTTTACTAACTTGAGCAAGATTCACCTTCTTTGATCAACTTAGGGGAAAATACATGTGTTTATTTGTAGAGCATGTGTGTGTAAATACATATGTATCCACACACGAAGTGTCATGAACTGGCTCCCTGAGAACCAGGATGAGACCTTGTTACATGAGGGAAAGGGAAGGACACTGCGGTTTAGTCTAAAGAAACCACATGGGAAAAAAAAGTTATTCACATTGCTTGAACACTACTGAAAGAAGCTCAGACACCATGGTGAGAAAGACAGTGTAAGAATCTATGAAGTACCGAATTATATTGCATGCTGAAAAACAGGACTGCTGCAACTTTCTTCCTAATTTCGCGAGGTTGTGTAGCCTTAAACACACTTTGCAGTCCTTTCTGCATTTACTATCACTTTTCCCAGAATCCCACATTCTTTGTTTGTTTGTTTTACAAACAATAGTCTGTGGTAACATTATTCACTGTTTACAATTGAGGAAAAAACAACATTTGGAGAAGCTAAGTGGTGAGCTGAAGGCCACAGGAAGGTTCAATAGCTGAGCTTTGGTTAGCTCCAAATGCTCAAGTCCACATGTAAATTCATCTGTCACACTATACTCTTCCTGTATTTCAGGAGCTCAATCTACAGACTGTACTAAAGTACAATATGCCCCCTCATCTAAGTGTCACTAATCTACACATACAATTATAGGACACCAAATGTTTCATGCTGCTCAATTGACTGAACAGTGGCACAAGCCCTTCTGAAAATTAGGTTCAAATTACCTTAAGCAGGACGATTTAAAAAAAAAAATTAAATGCCACCTAAAATAAGACAATTTTCAAACAGCTGGCTGTAAAATGCCTCTGATTATTTCTTAAATATTTAGACATAATATTTTCTTACCTACTGTGTGAGAGGAACTATTAGAAAAGGAACTAATGAATATATGTAGTATTCTATTTTAGAACTGAAAATGTAAAGCACTGTAAATTCATTAGCTCTATGAATTATTATTATTATTAATACACATACCTTGGGAAAAGTGCAGTAGAAATACTCCTGAAAAACATGATGGGCAAGGAGTATCAAGAACTGGTGGGTATACACATATATTTAATTCTAATACATATTTTTAATGCCATAATCACTAAATGGTTTGATGGTCACTATTATAACAGATTTCAACAAACCTTTCTGGAATTTACCTCTCATTATGCATTACAAGAGTGCAATATGTTTAAAAGGAACACACTCTACTACTATGGGTGTGTATATATGTCATTTCCAAAACCTTGAGGTTTTAGAAGTTTGTAGACCTGCTTTCAGGAGCACTTATATCGATTCCTGCACCATATTGGTTTCACAGTGAATGCTTTATAAAATATGAGAGTAGTTCTACAGTTTCTGTGAAATTCATATGTAAAACTTCTAGAAATCAAATGGATGGATTTTCTTTTTGGTAATAGATACTCTGATTAAAATCTATGCAGATGACTGGCAGGGAGCAGCAAGGGCTGGGGCTGCTTCCGAAGGGCCTGGGATCAAGAGGCAAGAAGATTCACAAGGTTAGCAGGACAGGGCCTTCACCAGCTGGGGCTGGTCCCACTATCCCCAGCAAGGAAGCAGGGCAGGCCAGGGGGGCAGCCCCAAACCGAGGGTATCAGGCATACCCATGGGGATGAGGCAGGGCTGAAGTTAAGCTGGGAAGACAAGTTCACAGGTCAGGATCAAGTGTCGGGCACAGGCATGGCTGCAATGCAGCTGCAATGTAGCTCAGACAGGGCCACATGCAAGAGCCTCAGCTTAAAGCAGCTGCCAAGCAAATATGGCAGAAGACCCCACTGAGGCTTATTTTTGCAGGTAACTTCCACTAAGGCTTCTTCTGTCTCTTTTTCCCCAACACAACCAGCTGTGCTTTCTTTAGGATGGCTTTGAGCCCAGGCAGAGAAGCACTCGGAGTCCCAACAACAACAAACCAACAAGAGAAAGACGTACTGAGAGCATTTACTGCAGTGTAATATTCACAGCTTGACTGAATTTAGTGTACTAACAGAAGACTGGAATTTGAAACAATGAGCTGGAATGTTTTTCTGTCTTCATATAACATTAATGCTGCTTACTAGGAGTAATTTTTACAAATTATAATCTAGGCTGTTCCTTTAATAATCTGAGTAGACCAATTTCTTATTGAAGCACAGAGTAGTTAATGAATTTGATCATTAGTCTATTTAATACCCTAAAGTGATTTGGTTCAACTTATATTTCATTTTCACAGACATGATATTTCTCAGAGGTACACCAATATGAAGGCAATGCTCCCTCTTCCTCCTTTGTATGGAAACTACAGACAACATTCAGCTCTAAGATTGTTTATCCGGACTAAGGGATTCTCATTTATGCAGGAAGTCACAGGTTGTATACCACCAGAATAGTTCCTACACTATCTAGCCCACTAATAGCAACTGTCAAAGCAGCAGAAGAATGATTTAATATTTCCTTATGTCCCACTGTTTGTCCCAGCTACTGACTAGGACTAATGACAACTGGAATAAAACAGCAATCCTTAAGTTTCATGCTAAGAATATCTTTGCATCCATGCCTTCCCAGCAGCACTGAGAAAACAGAAATGCAACTGAATTACAGGAGTACTTAGTATTTCTGTTCTTTCAAAGGTATCACCTAAAACATAATGCTTTTTCAAATTACACAACTGCTAATGCATTTTGAAATTTAAATTTTCAGTGGTTTATGGTGGAAAAACAAAAGCTTTCAGTTCCTTACTGCATTTTTTTAAAAAAGCATTTCTGCTGTCAAGCTGTCGTGGTTTAACCCCAGCCAGCAGCTAAGCACCACGCAGCTGCTCACTCACTTCCCCCACCCCCAGTGGGATGGGGGAAGAGAATCGGAAGGAAAAAGGTAAAACTCGTGGGTTGAGATAAGAACAGTTTAATAGAGCAGAAAGGAAGAAACTAATAATGATGATAATAACAACAATAAAATGACAATAATAATAAAAGGATTGGAATGTACAAAACAAGTGATGCACAATGGAATTGCTCACCACTCGCCGACCGATGCCCAGTTAGTTCCGAGCAGTGATCCGTCCCCCAGGCCAACTCCCCCCAGTTTATATGCTGGGCATGATGTCACACGGTCTGGAATACCCCTTTGGCCAGTTTGGGTCAGCTGCCCTGGCTGTGTCCCCTCCCAACTTCTTGTGCCCCTCCAGCCTTCTTGCTGGCTGGGCATGAGAAGCTGAAAAATCCCTGACCATAGTCTAAACACCATTTAGCAACAACTGAAAACATCAGTGTGTTATCAACATTCTTCTCATACTGAACCCAAAACATAACACTATACCAGCTACTAGAAGGAAAATTAACTCTATCCCAGATGAAACCAGGACACAAGCATAATTACAAATAGTATCCCTTCCTGAAAAAAATTTATTCAATCTATCCACTGCACACAAAAAATTTCCCAAATAATGAAGAAACTCAGGCAGTGATAATAATTTTCTAATAGGCTTACAAAATTATAACAGTACCTGCCCACAAAAATAAGATTATTTTTTACTCTATTGACATCAAGAAACTACTCATAACTAATGGTGCATGGTATATAAATATATACAGGATTTGGAGCCTTGTTCAATATTTCTATTATGAATATTTTTAATGTACAATTTGTATATATCTATGTATATATGTAGATATATAGCAGAGCATCCTTAAAGTCATCTCTTATGGAGAACTTAACTAGGAACTCCTTCTGAGCTTCAGTAGCTGATATATTACAAGTAGCAATCTCAAAGCCCATTTCAAATCATTTGACACTGACAATGACTCAAGGAGCTTTCAGCCCAAACAGGCTTTAGTGACAATGACTCAGTACCATTGCAATTAAATTGAAAGGTATGCAGTATAAATCTAGGGACAGTGGGGGAATCAAAAAGCAAGCATTTGCTAACTTTAGGCTCTATAGGTATAGCATGTGGTACTCTCTCTCATGGGCACCCATTCCTATTCCATCCCATAAATAAATTATAGTAGGGGAGGGGGATATAAATCAATCACTATGGGAGACACCAACATGTATAAATAAGACATATATGACAGGCATGTGTGAAATAAAGAGGATAATCTGGAACCACATATTTATGCACCTTGATGACCTTATCTGTCCCTCTACTCCTTAATCCTTCTTTACTGACACTCCATGCTTGCCTGTGCTGGCAGTTTGCGTTGGTGCAAACCAGGCTGCAGGGCTTTTTCTGTCATCACCATTACGCTGCAGTGTAACTGGCAAATTGCTGTGGAGTTTTTATTCTTCTCGGATTCACGAGCAAGTTACATCATATTGATTTTCATGCCTGGACTCCAGAAGTATTTTGGCAGTCCTCCAAGCTGCCTTCCAATGCCAATTTGTGTCCTAACCCAACCAGCTGGTCTATTTATCGCTGTGATCTCTGAACATTCCTTAATTCTGTTATAAAGTACATAGCATGTTTGATAATACAGAAAATTAATTCAGTTCCTCTCTGTATGTTTATCAGTACAAATCTCATTATGGAATTTCCCCTTTTTGCCTCCCCTCCTTTTTTTTTTAGTAGAAACTTGGCAATTTTTTTTCCTTGTTAATGGGAACCTTAAAAAGGCTTGTGCTCAAAGTACAACGTACAACTACAGGTATTTTGCAGTATTTACATAGGGCATAAAATGCAATTTCAAAGTGCTAGCTCTCGATAGGATGTAGTATTCCAAGGCAGGAATGCTTCCCAAATATGGATGTGGTTATATTACTATATTGTCCACTGAGCATTTGAACTACCAGAAATACACTAATAGCGCTCAACAGAAACACATACCTTTATGGCTGCCACAAGATTGCTAGCCTGAAGAAAACAGGGAGCAGCAATTTCAACAGGCGACAATAATGTCTTTTATCAATGCATCTCAGACATTTTGCATGTACTCTTAAAACC
This sequence comes from Haliaeetus albicilla, assembly GCF_947461875.1. Taxonomy (NCBI): domain Eukaryota; kingdom Metazoa; phylum Chordata; class Aves; order Accipitriformes; family Accipitridae; genus Haliaeetus; species Haliaeetus albicilla. The sequence goes on from NC_091487.1 coordinate 40,927,343, forward strand.
CTTCCCTTCCTACAAACTAAGCAGGATCTTTCCTCCCTTGCAAATGCATGCTCCTCCTTTATTTTCCCCCCTACTCCTGCAGAGTTTTCTCTAGCTCCTTGAAGCCACAGTGGACTGAGAAAGCAAAGAAAAGGAGCTGGAGGAGGCTTATATAACCGAGACCTACAATAGAACAGACACAGGAATACACATGATCCACAAAGGCAACAACTGAAAAGGTATTCAAATACCATGCAAGACCACTTGCTCTAGCGTTACATATCTGCTGGATTTACCACAGCCTCTGTTTATAGGTACTGTAGGTTAGTTTCTTTGCTCTTTACTCCCATGTATGAGAGGCATCCTCAAATATCACTACTGCCTTAAGCAATACAGAAGCAATCACTATCTTGGCCTCAGCAAGATCTCTGCCCCACAAGAAATGCTCTGAATATGCTTATGTTATCTTCATGGTGCCACTCTAACAAGAAACAGCAGAAATCCACCATGCTCAAAACAGGGAGTAGCAAATCCACTTTCCACTAGTAATCATTGTGGAATCATGACATTGGGCTTTATAGAACAAAGTACATCAGAGAAAAGATGAAGAAAACTTACCACTTCTAGAGTCTCTCAAGAATGAGAAGTGGTTCAGGAAATTGGCACCTGAAAACTGCAGGGGGAAAACCAGCCCGATTTAAAAAAAAAAAAAACCACAAAAAACAAATAAGCCACAGACAACCCTCAAACCTCCTGTTATCATGAAAGTAACTTTGAAAGTAAGGAAAAAGTTATCAAGTTATAGGATCACCATTCTTAACTTCTGCACTACTAAGGAAACAAATGTTACTGCTGTTCAGTATCAGGTGACTACAACAGATGGGGTTTTTTTTCTCTTTGTGAAGGATTAGTGGAAGCTCTTGAAAGATGCAGATTGGCTAAGGAGCACAAGACATCATCAAAGGTTCAAAGCAACACAGAGGACAAGAAAGAGGACTTCCTAACAACAAAACACTATCACAATTCAGTATGAAACATGACTTTGTAATCGCAGGGTGGAGCTTTGCTGCACAGGACGCACACAGAGAAATAAACAGGGGCATACAAAATTAGATAAATAGGAACATATATTTGGAAAGCATTGTTTGTAAAAATTGCAACTCTCTCCTACTGCATGCACTTCAGTCTTAGAGTCATTGGCTGTGGTTTGAATATCACCAGCAGACCTTCAACCACAATTGTTCTCGAGAACAGCACCCTGTGTTCATTTCTCTGGCATCCAAACAAAATTCTGTCATGCCTTTTCAGCTTCTAAAAAGTGGCAGTGGGAACTATGAGAAAAGACTAATTGTAGAAATTATGTAATGAGTTCACTTGGACAGCTCATTGATTTGTAGACCTGATCTCTCAAATTAGTCATGTATGGCTAATAGAATTTACATTTAAAATATACAATATGTTTGCCAGAACTATGATATAGGCTATTTATTCCTGTCATTTAGCATTCACCATTCTATTTAAAATTAATGTAACTTGCAGTGTTTGCAAAGCCAGTACCCACCAAGTGACCTAGATGACTATCCTGTTAGAACTATCATGCATAGCACACCACAGAAAGCTGCACAAAGAACTGGAAAGAAACCCATCCAAACAAGATCTCATTGCCTCAGTAGATGTGCAAATGATGCCACCAAAATGCCCTTAGACTGTCATTTAGATAGTCTCATGTACTGCTCAGAAATGGCAAAAAGCCTCTTCACTGCTTACCAGCTTTGCTGGGTAAAACGCAGTATGCAATTATAATCTGAAACAGGTATTGCTTAGTTGCCTCAGACCTTCCAGTTACCAATTGTTGATCAGCCTCTAAAAGACAACCCTCACTGTTATCCTGCAGTTGCTTCACTGACAGTCAAAACAGTTGTCATCTAAGTTTCATATGTCCAATAAAATACTTCATCACCCATAATAACAAGGGCAAGCACAGCCTCCTAGAATACAGTCGCTGACACCATTAATTCTTTCTAGGCCAGTTGTGCTTACTGATCCCTCTTCTTTTCCTTATAGGAAACAGGTGAAAGTCTTTGCAAATTCTCATTTCCAAGCCAGTGGAATACAACAGCTGATTTACTGATATCAAAGTTGTGAATAATTGACTGATAACAACCAAGCGCTGTAAATCTCCAGAAGGGAATGTCCATATGCTGAATGGATGAGAAGCACTCTAATTAATATCCAGCAGCTCTGAAAAAAGCCCTGCACAGAGCTCCAAAAATATGCCTTTGGTTGAGACTTTGCAAGTCTACGTAATCCTGTTTTACAAAACAGTACTTGCTTTTCAGAAATAGCACTGCATAAACATGATGCCAGTGCAAAAAATGTTCCTTCTGAAGCAGCTTCCTTCTCATTCATTTTCTTCCTTGTTCACACCTGCCTTTATTCACCGTTTGTCAGCTTTCATCTTTCATCTACATCCCAAATGTGTTTTTCCACAAACACATAGGTTGAAACCCACAAGATGGGACTTTCAATTCTATTTGATTAAGGATTAGCATACCAAGGAGTCTTACAAGGAAGCTACACTATGTATAACTTCACACAGCCACAAATACATCCCTCACATGAACAACTTTTTTTCTGATTCTAGAAGACCCATTTCTCTTTGTGCTTCTGCTAGCCATTAGCATTAGCTCTTCTAGCATTAGTCTGCACAAATAAGAAAACAGGGCAGTTTTATAATTATTCTGAATTTCAAGTATGGAAAAGAACAGAAATATGATGCAATATTCTAACAATATTAGGACTTCCCCATGCAACACAGTCTATCACCCACTGCTGCCTCCTGCTCTGGTGCAGCAATCACCACAAATGGTGCTCATACGTTTTCTGTCCTCCGTTCAGACAGAAACACTCGTCCTGACCATTTGCTGTCAGCAATTTTAAACCAAAAAAAAATCATAACTTAGCATTACTGTAAGCGTGATTGTGCAAAGATCATTTTGTGTTCTAAATAAGTCATCTGAGCCTTTGTGACCACATTCTTCCTTCCCCCCATTTTTCAGGACGGTCCCATATCTTGGATGCTCACACAATGCAGCTTAATTTATAACCTCAGTTCTTTCTAAATTACAAATTTAGTTTCCTTTTCACTAAACATTCCCAGTTTCCATTCACATAAGCTATGAAACAAGAAAAAAAAAGGGATCACTTACATTTAACAACTTTTTTTCCAATCTTGCAATATTTTTTAGACAAAGTGGAGAAAATAGCAGTAAGAAGAAATACTTTCAAGGTTATCAGTATTCTTCATTTAAAACACCTTCAATCGTTCCTGTTTTGAATTATAATTATGCATTACGAAGCATGTAGAACAACTACAGGCCATGACAACAAAATTAAAATTTAAACTTCTCAATGCTGTCTACAACAGATCAGTGGTGATGCTTTATATTAAATTGGGAAAAATCAAGATATTTCTGTTCTGATACAGAAACGCATGACTGAATCTTAGAGTGTGAAATGTAAGCCATACTTATATTAGTACCTCACTGGTTGCAGATTTCTGAAAGCTTATTAATAGAACCATTTTTTTTTATAACTGGGAGATATTATTAAATGGAAATGGCACAGAGAGCAATAAAGAAAGAAATTTCCTACACAGATGTGTATGCTTGTCTAGCAGTGTGGTTCTAAAACAGAAGTTCCTAGTTTCCTCAACTGTTCTGCAGTAAAAAATGAAAGATGTGATCCTGATATGATGCTGCACAGCAGCAGGAGAGTTTTCATCTACAATATGCTCAGGTCATTTATAAACATTAAATAAATAGCTATACCAAAATGTAGCTTCACCATATTTAATAATGTAAAAGTTAATAGAACATCAGCTAACCCTTTTTGATTGGATTTAAGAAGCTGTCACTAACAAACTAAAGACAATAGGAAAATCAGTCTCTGCAGCAAGCACTTCAGTATTTTCTTTCTTCCCTTAAGGATTAAAAAAAGGCACAGACAGAAAAGGAAGCAAAATTATGAGTTAAACTTTGTGATGATCAAACAGTAGTAATCACTATTAGATTAAAATGGTAACATATTGTGCTCACTTTTCATGGATTTAAAAGGTTTTACAAAATACCAAATGGTTAAAGAGCAGACCCAACGACATTTATGCAAAAGCATTTTAACACTGTGTTTTCCTTACAAAAGTCAGGTATCAAGGTGTGTTATTGACATACTATATTTTACTTTACTAACAAAAGAAGTTATTTACCTTAAAATGAATGTGATTCTTCAAGATGTTCCCTACAGATAGTCTTCTGTGTGAACATATATCAAAACCAGTAGTTCTGACTAGCTAAGTCTGTTTATAGAGCAAAGCTTCCTTACAATCACAAAAACAGTGACAGAGCAAATCCAGATCCTACCTATGCCTTTTGTCCAGTCAGAATCCAGATGAAAGTTTTGAAACAATTAAAAAGAAAGATAGGTCAGGGCATTCCCCAAGCATTAAACATCAGAAAAACCAAGTTACCATAAAAGGTAGTGTTTGCTCCTTATCTGTATACTTACCTGTACAGATGAAGCCCACTTTGTGATTAGCTAGCAATTAGCATCAGAAGGCATTAGTCTCATGTGACAGCTAACTAGCCACCTGCAAAACTTTCCCACAAATATCTCTGCCTCAAACTACAGGGATACATTGTGGGGTTTGGTTTTTTTAGAAAACAGGACCTGCATGAACAAAAACTGCAAAAGCAGAACAATTCAGAAGTGGATGGTATAACTTGAGTTAGATGATAACTTGCTTTCCCCAGCTGTCTACCTTTTCCAACATTTTCAGCCAACAGAGAGCTAAGCTGCTCACAAATCACCTTTAAACTGCACTCTACAGCATGGTATGTCACTCTAATAAAGTCAGCTGAATAGCTCATTCAACCTCAGCAGCTGTCTCAAAGCTAAAATTTTTCAGTTCATATATTGGATTACTTACACAGATTCAAATAGTCACTGCAAATGGCTGTAATGACCTAATGTGTTACTGTCCTCTGCTGAAGTTATTGCATCCGCAGCTTATGTGGCAGAATGAATCATCTGCAAGCTCTTAAAACATTTTGTGCAAAGATGTGTGGATAAGCTCAAATTACACTCAGCAGGACTTCAGGGTGTTAGCTGACATTGCCATCGAGCGAACAAAGGAGCTTTCTCATTGCCTGTTCTCCTGGCTCAGCAATGAGGGCAAGAAACTTAACTGAAGACTAGTAAACAGTTTAGAAAACCATCTAGTCTACTACAGATGATTTTGCAACAATTTTTCTTACTGCAGCCTGAAACACCATTTCAGAATTTGTAGGACAAGTGAACTGGTTTTGTAACCCAAGAACATGGAGAGGTATCACACACTGAGTTCTTCTATAAGGCTGTTTTATCAATGGAGAAGGCACACCTTTTCTCAAGATACCTTCAGCAACATTTCATCAATTCTTTGAAGAATAGTTTCAAAAATGTTTCTCTAACTTTCTGTACCCTTAGAAAAATGCTTCCCCACAGCAGAAGATGACATCTTATTTCCCTATCGTGTAAGAGACTTACTACATCAAAAAGAGAGATTTAAATTGTGTTGGATTTGAGTAATCTAATTGATCATTCCTATCCACAGAATCCATGAAGGATGTTTCTTGGGAGACCTCATAGGCCACTTTGGTCCCTGCACACATAGGCTAAAGAATCTTGTGTCATTTAGAGCTCATGCATACCCCAGAGGATTTTGATGGCCAAAACACAGCTGCACTTTAATTACATATGCAACATCTGTATTATTCATCTATACAGATTTAAAAAGACTGGTTATTGTAGTGACATTAATTAAAAATAACAAAGAAAGGGCACACATCTCCCAAGATTGTGAGTTACCTATGAACATGGAAATGTGTAAAAGGTGAATTATTACTACATATTCTCATCAATATGATCCATGAGCCCAGCAAATCTTGGAAAATGAACAGGATTACTTCGTACTTTAAAAACATTTTAGCCTCACAGTATAGGCAGAATATGTAAGGTTTATTGCTTCCATATTAAGGGCAGGTGAACAGGAACAAAAAGATGATTTGGAATAAGCTAAACAGTCAGTCAATCTTAAAGAAAAAAAAAAAAAGAAACCCTCCAGACTGCAGTTTTTGAATTTTATTTTAACTATTGTTATTGGCTTCACTAAAATTGATGGCAATATTTTAACCGCCCTGAACCAGATAGCTGTTTCACTTTTACACTCTGTCCAAGTTTATACATGATCCTGGGAGCTAATGACTTTGTATCCATGAGCCTTTTTTTTCTCTTTTTGTTCTAAAAGGATCAAATAGGATGAAGTCTTTTTAATCCCACCATGTGGCCAAGAAATGTTTTTGCTTTCTCAAATTTGCCTGAAGTTGGTCAGAGAAAACCTTGAATTGGGGGGAGTATCTGTTCGGTGAAGTAAGGCTCAACTGAATAACATTCCCAATTTGGTTAGGCAGTAATGGTTTGTTGACAATGACCACAGCCATCTTCCAGCATAAACACATTCCCCATTTCATCTCTGCCCCATCTCTGATTGACTTTAAAATGATGACACCCAGGTTGATTTAGCCTTGTTTACATATGGTAACAACCCCTAATATCTGTTATGTAACAACTATTCCCCAATGGCCTGCTTGCGTGGACAGTTTTATTTCACATGAAGGGTGACTTTGTGTGGTTTAGTTTAGGCTGAGGTGGATTAAGCTAAACCACAAAAAGGCATTCTTAGCATAGAACATGTATCCACAAGGCAAGTCAGTGCAGAATTGCTACTGCATTTTAAATTCACACCTAAGCTTATTTCACAAGAGCTTCACTTAACAAAAAAGACAATGGGGGGTATGAATATAAGGGTTAAAACAGTAAACTGCGGATGATTGCTGTAACCACCTTTCAGGATAGCCTTGTTTGTGGAGGAAACAAAGCCATCCTGTGCTAGGCAAGAGAAAGTGGGTTTGTACAGAGATTTTGAAAGCCCATTTAATGTATTGGGGGTTTTTTTGGTACTTTTAAAAAATACCTGAAGTTTTATTATTACATAATATATAGAAAAAAATTATGCACATGTGTGCATTTACAGCATACCTGTTCCCCACTTTTATTTCAATTATTAGTAGTCCTTGAGATATAGTACTTCTAAATTAACACGGAGCTCCCCATTAATACACTCCATAACCTTTTCCTGTTTGCTCATATAATGACATGTAACATTGGTTTCTGAAATAATTATTTCTGTAATAATTGTACTGCTCTTTTCTTGTACAAGTATGAGGAAAGTCAGTATTTATTCATTTTAACGCAGGCCTTCTTCATACAAGATATGCCTGTTTGAAACTATGGGGCCAACTTCAACCCTGAAGACTTACTTTCAGTGCATTACACCAGTAAGAAGTTGACCTGTCATTATATCAACTGATACAAGTTGGGAAAAAAAAGTATGGAGGTATAAATCCCCTTATTAAGAGACCTCATTTTTTTTTTTCCCTAGACCATCACAGTTCCAATGATGTCTTTTCAACTAATGTGAATTGCAAAGTTTTGTATATTATAGTGGCACAAGTATAAATCGTTCACTTAGACCTATATTGAAGTGCTATGTGTAAGGCCACAAAAGAAAGGCTTTGCCTGTCTTTATGAGAGAGGCAGAGTATGAAGTCATCAGGACCATTAGTCTGGAAGAGTTTTTCCAGTCTTCAGTGGTCACTTTAAGCTCCACAGTAATTTCCACCGACTCAGTGGCCACTTCACAGACCTGTTTGCCTTTCCAGCACGGTGAGTCACTACAACACAGGGCGAGTACACAGAGTAATCACGTCAGGCAGCACCAGGACCCGAGCCCCATCCCAGGAAAGCTCTGGCTCTTCAGTCATTCACCCTCCTACAGCCTGCTCTTGAAGTAAAGATGCCCCTTCACCCGCCTTCAAGCATAGCAGAAGTATGTATATAGTCAACAGAACGCTGTATTGCACACGGCAGCGACTCGGCCGTAACACAGCCTTTTATCGCATCAGTGAGCACAATCTCACCCACTCGAACACGCAAGGAGCAAGCACCTCTCACCGTTACCCTCTCTCTCAAAGAAAAACCCCTCCTGAGCTGTAACCGCCTTTTTCTAGCGCCTGAGGAGATCAGCCGCCATCACCTCGCCCACACGGGCAGCCGGCCCCACGCCAGGAGACCCAGGCCCACAGCGGCCCGCCCTCCCCACCACAACGGGGCACCCCGCTGCCGGCGGGAGGCCCCTGACAGGGCGGGACGTTGCCCCCAGCCCTTCCCGCCTCCCAAGGGCCGGGCCTCGGGGCACCGCCGCTTTAAGGGGTGGGCCGCAGCCTTTCCCTGTTTAAGGCCCGCGCGCATGCGCACGGAGGGGCTGGGCGCGGGGCCGCCTGCTTGTCCCCGTAGCGAACGTGCCGGAGCGCTCGAGGCGCCGCTCAAGGTGAGCGGGAGGGCCGGGCGGCCGGCCGGCCGGCGCGCGGTGACGGCACGCGCGGGGGGGCCGGCCTCTTAACCGTCCCCGCGCGGCGGCGGCCCCGACCGGGCAGAGCGGCGCGGCGGGGCCTCGGAGCTCTCGGGGGACGGGCCGGAGGGCGGCCGCCGCCGTCGTCCCGTCCCGTCCCCCCTCCCCCCCCCGTAGAGATGAGCGTGCCCCGGTGTCAGGTGTAAAAGCGGGAGGGCCTACGGCCTCGTTCCGCCTTGGCGGGGGGGAGCTTGGCAGCGCCCTCTGAGCCCTCCCTGACGGGGCAGGGCCCCTGCCCGCCTTTCCCGGGGTCATTTCCTCAGGGATCAGCGCCCTGTCGTTGCAGGGCAGGCGGTGGCAGAGGTCTGACGGTTGGAGGGGACTACTGGGATTGCCTGGTCTCCAGAACCCGAGGGTGACTCTAGCTATACTGAGTCCCCAGATCAAACTATGGCCCGGAGCGGTGGAGGAGGCCTTTTCTCTGGGATTCCTCCTCAGCACCCACATCAGGGCTGCTGTGTAGCAAGCATGTAAACGTGAACATCAGTTGTTGCTTCTGACTTCTCTTGGTTTGTCTCTCTCCTACATTATTCCACCTGCAGCTTCTGAAACTGGTATTGAACCCTCTGCAAGGCAGTCTCCAGTGGCCCTTCTTCCATCTTTGACAGCAGTGATTTCTAACTGGGTCTTGGGTCACACTTGGGGAAGTGGATAATCGGTATGCTCTCTGTGATTGCTCTAATGTGTGAGCCTGCGTACTGCGTCACAGGCTTCTCAGAAAAACATCAGGTGCTGCTTCTGCTGAAGTGATGCTCCTTCCTTTCGGGGAGCAGTCTGGATTCTTGTGTTCATTCCTGATTTGAAGTTCTGCGAAGAAAAAATAGGCCTTGTGTGTAGGTATTTTTAAGCACTTTTCAGCAATTCCAATACAATGCCCCTATTTATTTAAAAAAAAAAAAAAAAAGTTCAAGAGGTGGTAACTGAGAGCTTTCAGCTTTTTTGACACCTACATCTGAAAAAGTAAAGTTTATACAATCCCATTGTGTGTAGATATGAGTGTGTATACTTACTGGAACTTTTGCTCTGTATGTCAGTCAAATTTGATAAAAAGCTCAAAGACATCAGGTTTCTAGGAATGTAAAAAAGAAGATGGCTGAATCAAGTTCCTACTACTATTGTCATTCTTTTTCACCTGTTTCTTTCCTGAGGGAAAGACTGCAGCCTGCCCTCAACCCTTATAGTGTGTCAGAGAATCTACGTGGAGAAAACACAATGGGAGGAACTTCACATCAGAGAATTCAGTGATGAGATATAAAACATTAGGAAATCTGGTTTATGGCATGCGTTTGTCTCCATTCAAGATAGTCAGTATTGATTCTGGCTTCTACTTTTTGAAAACTTGAGTTTGCAATTAGTTAATATTCTTCAAATGTAGAGCTCCTTAGGGTTGTGCTTTAGACTTTTGTGCCTAATCCATTACATTCGCTCTTCCATTTCCATTCTCCTCACCTTGCCAGTTATCCTTTTTTTTGCTTCTTGCCCAGTCATTCCCATTTCAATTTGCTTGGTTCCATCTCTCATAATTTCCAGTTTCTCCAGTTCTCTCTCCCCATTCTATTTCTCTCTTCCCTGCTTTACTCTCCTTCAGGTTGTTATTCTTGCCATGTTTCTCTGTTCTCACTGATTCCTAGTGCCAGTCATTCACATCTTTGCTTTCTGCATTGTTCCTCATTCAGAGTCATTCTTGCTTGAAATTTCTTTCTTTGAGTTTCCTCTGAGGATCCTTGTTCCAGCCATTTTGACACTGCAGCTTCAGAAGACTTTCAGGCTTGCTTGTCCTCCATTTAGATTGACTGCCTTCTTCCTCCATGCTGCCCAGGCCTGATACAGGAAGGACAAACTACTTTTTTTTTACTAGACTGCACCTGGCAAACGCTCTGACAACTTGGAAGCAGGTGAATCGTTTTGGCAAACGTATATGTAACGGAAAAGTGTCTTATGGGCAGTCTCAGAAACAAGAAGTTCTAGGAACCAAGCCTGGGACAAAACAACTGGAGCGTTTTAGCACTGAGGAATTTATTTAACATTTTTAAATGTTAAATCTCCGCAAAAATGGGAAAAGAAAGGTGAGGGGAGAAAAGGGTAAGAATAAAACTGGGCTAAAACATACTTGAGACTCCCCTGAAGGTACTGCTGTTGTGCTGCTTAATGCTTCTGTACTCACAGGGTGGGTCAGGTGATCTTGGCATTGAACGATGATGTTAAAATTTGCAATTAATTTTTACTCCATTTGATTTAAAGAGTAAAATCAACTTACATTATTTTTGTTTGGAAAAGCTAAAAAATAGTAATGTGTGTTGCTTTCTGTTGGTCTTTAAAAAAATACAAGTCAGAAGCATCCTTCACACTGGCATTATGGATATATTGAAAAAGAATACGTATATGATACAAATCCCTTTTATTTAACTTTTAAAAAATCTGTTCTATTTCTCCAAAAGCTTTCCTCAGTTTACGGTACTAAAGGATGGTGCCTCTACTTATTTTCTTTAGTCACTCCTGTATTGTTTATAATGTGAGGAAAGTTTGGTTGTTTCTTACTATGTTAGGGTTTTAGTGTGAACATTTGCTTGTGTAATGATGTTACTGACTTCCACTGTAGAGTAAGTGCAGTCATATTTAGAAGTAAATGTCTGTCTCCAGTGTTTTATTTTACTGTGACAGCTGTCATAGAATGAGTGACAATTCAGTTGCCAGCCTCACTTTCTGTCCACCCACTCACAGTATCTGGAAGATCTTCAAGTTGAATTAGTACACAGGCTTCTCAACCAAAAGCTGTGAAGATGACCTGGGAAATCAACAGCATTTTTTTTCCCTCAGTATGTCAGGCATTCAAAGAAGTAATCTAAACTTAAACTGTATACTTTTTCTTGTGTTTCTGCTCTGTATTGCTTTTTCTTTATTTTAATATGTTAATATCTTTGTCTTTTTTTCTCTAAAGAACTCTATTTTTTTTCTCTGTACTATCATAGAAAGCAGATATTTCAAGTATGTGTTAGGCACAATAAAAATGCTTTTCATTATCTCACTTGTTCAGATTGGGTTTTCTGTTTGCATAATACAGGTATTTAGTTTCAGGATAACAAAAATTGAGTCAGCAGTTTTGACAGTGGGCCTTTCTGTAAGGCATGAGCTGTACGGGAATTCTGCCTACTCTGATGGTTTATAAATAGTGGATCAAACCTGTAATGCCGGGAGTAGATTTGAACTGAATATGAATAGTATATAGAGGAATGATTTGCCCAGAGTTCACGTGAACTGTCAGATAGCTGTTGGTTTATATTCACTGCATTCTTAACTCATTTCTCCACAGAGGAGTTTCATTAGTGTTTATAAACTTCAGCCAAGTTCTGTATATGCGCAAATTGTTTACTAGAGTATGGATATCCTTTTAAATTGCACTGGGCACATCTGACAGTTTATAAAATGCTCATTGAATTAGCACAAATTCTCATATGCTAAGACAATTGCTCTGGGGATAACAACTGTGCCACTTGAATGTAATTTTGTTAGACAAATGTTATCAGGAGGAATTTGGAATTTTGTTCTGAAAAATGTTTTATAAAAGAAGTACAAAGTAACATGCCCACAATCACACAGGAAGTCTATAGCCAAGTATGACACTGAACCCAACATCTGCCAAAATTTAGCTTAGGTTGTCCTTCCTGTTAGGGTTTTACTTAAGTATATTTATTCCAGAGATTTTATCAGCTGTGTGGGTATAAAAATGGAATTTTATTTCTCTCTTTAACTGTTAATTCCTGTATTTTCAGTGCTCATCTTTTGTTTTTAAACATTAACAAGTAACTTCATCAAAGTGTGGGGTTTTTTTTCTTTTTGTTGTACACTGATGTTCTACATTGTTCTGTCCAAAAAAACATGCAGGTCACTTATTTTTCACTGATGCGATGCTGTGAAGACTTGTTTGAGATCCATTTCTTACAGTTTTTCTTGTACACCCTTAGGTGTTGAAATACTGAAAAGAAACTAACTCTTGAATAATTTTCATCTCTTAAGTAGCTTTTCAAGTGCAAACACAATCAAATGTTAAACCTTTATCTGGTTTATGAGCAAGATACTTTTGGTTTGAGTCAGTTGTGGGTTTTAGAGGAGAGGGGAAGGCCAGTGATATGCCCATTTTCTCCTAATAACTTTTTTTATTATGTTTTTCAGCACTCCAGTCTGTAGTTCTTGATGGTCTGTGAGTTGCTGTAATGTAAGTACTATAACGGTACAGACAGAAGGTTCTATATTTTCCAATGTTCAAAGAATAAAGGTGTGGATAAGTGGTGATGATGTACTCCTTGTAGGCTCATCTATTTTGCTTCACTCCAATTTGATGTTCCTGTCAGAAAAACAAACATTATGACAAAGACCTCAGCTATCATGTTTCATTCCTTAATGTCCTTCGTTCTTGTGGAGGTTGGTTATTTATGGCAGTCAGCTGAGAATAGTAGTAAGAACATTTTTATTTTGTATTAGCTCTGAAAGCATGTAAGATCATAATTTTTCTCCTGTTAAATCAGGTTCGTTCCCTGCTGATCACTTTGGCATCTCATGTTTGCAAGAACACAAATTTGCAGTCCTCTTAAACTGTTGAAATTCAAGGAGTAATTTTTCAGTAAAACAGATCAAATGGTGATCTAATTCTTTCTCATCTCTGGGCCAGACCGTTTCTTAGGAGAAAATGCACTGCTAATAGAAGGACTTGCTATTTCACATGAAACTTCTTGTACAACAGTCTCCTTTTATCATATACCTGAATACTGCTATTACTGGCATGTGTGCATGCCTTTTATTGAGTGCACCTCACTTACGCCTGAAAAGCTGCCTCAGTGTCTTTTAGGAGGGAACGGTGTTCTCAGTCAGCACTGGAAAGCAAACCAAGCAAGTTGTCTCCTACAACCTGGTAGGGGGTGGTGATGATCTTACAAGGAGCATGGTACGTTATAATTTTCAGTCTTCCCATAAGGTGCTACTGTGGCATTGTATAAAATCGTGGCTCTAACAAGATAAACAGGGAAACTCTTTATTCACAAGTTTGTTTATTTTACATTTGAGGTTGTTTTATATGATCCTTGGACATGGATGCTGAAGTTGGTGACGCCCATATTTCATCCCCAGTTTCCAGATTACTAAGTACTTTACCCCATATTCTTTTTAAAGAAAACTTATGTTTCAGTCCTTCAAACAATGTTTTCCTTTGTAGAAATCCAGTGCGAAATTACTGCTGAAGCAGGATGATTATACAGAGAGTAGTGCTGAATTCACGCCCTGGTATGTATTTCTCTCTAATAAAGGAGGAATGTGTTTGCTATGGTTGCCTAATGCTCCAAAATGGTGAGGGTAGAAACAGACACTAACTTAAGATACTAACATTTATATATCTTAATATTGCATAGAGCAATAAATAAAGTTTATTGTGAAGTGTATTTATTTAGTCTGTATATACAGATTTCTAAACTCCTGGGTGAGAAAAAAGTGTTAATGCATAATATGTGAGAAAACCCTAAGTGTAGGGACTCAAAGTGAAAGATAGCAAGCATTGCTTTTTAATTCTGACATTTGTTCTTTTTGCATTTTAAGAGATGACTAAAATATTTTGCTACTGTTCATTTTTGTTTCCTTTTAGTAAATATTCAATCTTTTCCTCCTCCCGTGTTTCAAACTGTTTGTTTTTTAAATTTACACTCTTGAGGATTTGTTTACTTCCTTGTTTACACATTTGCCTTGTTAGGGATGTCAGCACAATATTTTGAATAGTGAGTTTATAAATTGTCTGTTGTAGAAGACCCACGTGTGTGCATTAAGTTTTTTGGGGAGTATTGTATGCTGCTCAATGCCAAAATAGTCCTAAGAGGTAGGAACTATTGTGTGACCTGCAAATAAGTCTATTCTAATGCAAATCAAATGTTACAGCAGTAGTCTGTTGCAGTTGCCCAGTCACTGACTTAAGAAGTACACGGGTATCTGGTGCTCTCTTTTTAGTGCTTCTGGTTCCAGTTGTCAGTCTGATTGATCTGCTGCACCTGGTACCAACCTGAGGATGAAGCCTCCAGTTCTGGGGCTCTTGGCATATGTTTTATAGATGTTTCTGGGAAGCTTTAATTTAAGCTGCAAAGGGATGCTCTTGCAGCATATGAATGTGCAGTGGCGATGGTCTGTATTCCCCTGATTTCACTGTGTCAAAAGAGACTGAAAGGTGAGAGTTTAAAACTTAGCTCGTTAAAATTTATGGTCATTTGCTACTGGCAAAATAGCGCACTCTGGTTTTGTTACATGAGAGAAGTCCCAAAGCGTGTCTTTGTTTTGAAAGCTAGGGGCTTTTCAGCGCATAGCGTATATAGAACCATTTTTTGAGAATGGGAACAGCCCCCCCCCCCTTTTTTTTTTTTTTTTAAACTTGCCGTAATTGTTCATAAACATTATGTGTAGCAAACAGCATGGCAACTGTCAGTCAGGGCAAGTGCCTGGTACTGGCCCAGGTAAGCATAAGCTGACAGATCAGTGGGTCTTCAGTTCGGATGGTGGCAGTGCACCCATTTAAATCTTAGCCTGTGACACAAAATCTGACAGTTGGTCGGTAGTTTTATACCTGAGTAAAGATACAGCTTAACGTGTTCTAAAAAGGACTACCTTAAAAAAAGGTCTTCCCATCTTGATTAAGGAAAGCTCTATATTGATTCATTTATTTGTTTGATTTTAAAATAATTCTAGGTAAGAATGGAGTGCCAGTGGCTGAAAACTTCCGACTGGAACAAAGTACAATAGCAGATACAATCCAAGCTGGACAAGTGCGTGTTAGAACCCTTTATCTCTCTGTGGATCCTTACATGGTAGGTGATGGACTTAGAACTAAGCCAGAATTTGTTTTTTAAAGTATCTTCAACTCTGTACCTGTCGTGATGTTTAGCACCAAAGTTACCAATTATAGGACAAATGTATCTCTACTGTAACTCAGTAATTCTGTTTATTCTGATGGAGTTATATTGGCATTAATGTGTTAGGCATTAATGTGCCTGTGATATATATAGGAATATGGCTGTATAGCACCAGGAAGAGATTGTGAGCCCTGGTATACTATTACAGATTTGTTTGTATCAGCTTTTCTGAACTTTGCCTTTTTTATATACATTTTTAAACTTCTTTTTTTTTGCCATGAAAGGAAGTATTTTTCAGTTGAGGGGAGTGTGGGTAGAGGAGGAAGAATATCTCATGATGAAGCAAGAGCGGGACATGATCCAGCAAAAAAATTCTAGACAAAACATGTAAATGATTCAAGTTAAATGTTATTTAGCTATTACCAGTTTTGTTTAAAAATGAAAGTCAGATTTTCTCCTTAAGCGAGTGATGGCAGGACAAAAATGTGTCAGTACTTTGTAAGCAATGGAAACAGAGAGAGGATTAGTAAATGAAGCCATAATAAGCACTTGCACCTAATTCTGCAAAACTGTAGAAATCATGTTGTTGGGAGAGTTGTGGGTTGAAATGGAAGTGAAGGTAGGAGGAGAAACAGACAGACCCAGAATGCTAGTATGTAAAAGTTTGCTATAAAGAGAATTCTGATAATTTGTTCCCTGCATAGATGGAGATAGTAGAAAAGAAACAGTCAATTTCGAGACAGTAGGTTTAGTTTGGGAATTAAGGAAAAGTTTTAGAATCCTGCAGTACTAACTCAGGCTACAGGGGGAGATATAAAGAAAAGACTTCAGATTCCAAGATCTTTCATTAAACAGATCTGTCAGGGACGGTCTACATATATTGGACTGTTCTTCAATACAAAGGCATGGACTAAATGACTTGTGGGTGTTTTTTTCAATCCTACATTTCTATGATTCATCCAGTTAAGGAATGGCATTTATAGGATTCTCATCAGACCCAAGCCGGTCATCTTTGGTTTCATGGCTGACTTTGAGGCAGCATCTATAGAATGTGTTGGTTTTGGTAACGCTGCTGGAGAAGATCAGAATGGTCCGTCCTCTTTTTGTACTGAGCAAACAAGGGGAAAAAGGGATCTAAGAAAAGGTTATGAATATTTGGGCCTTACTGAGACATTTTTGAGTAGCCCTTTGTGTTTGAATTTTTAAACATATTTCATCCGCAACTTCATTTGAACTCAAAACCAAACCATGTGTTCCACCAGAGCCTCTCATTAAAACCTTGTCTTTCAGCGCTGCCGAATGAATGAGGATACTGGCTCAGATTACCTCCTGCCCTGGCAGCTGTCTGAAGTTGCTGATGGTGGGGGCATTGGGGTTGTGGAGGAGAGCAAGCATGATAACCTTGCTAAAGGAGACTTTGTAACTTCCTTCAATTGGCCCTGGCAGACAGTGGCAATTCTAGATGGAAGCTTGCTACAAAAGGTAATGTAAAGGCAAAGTCCAGACTGTTGCTATTTTCTTTTCCTAAACTTTTTTTTTTTAAATAGCAGCTAATGATACTATTTCTTAGTCAAAAACAAGCCAACATAATTGGAGCAACCATTTCTCAAAAGGCAGATGAACTCACAGGTGGCAAAATCTGTATCAATTTCTTTCTTTTCTTAACAAAAAAAAATATAAATGCTTTTGTTGGTTACCAGACATGCTGTATTATTTCAGTTGTTGGATTTTTAATAATTTCCCTGAAGCTGCTTCTGTTAATTAATTCTGTTCATTATTCTAATGCTAGTAGACCTCCTGATCTATGAGAGTGTACTCACAAGACAGAAGGGGCTTTAGATATATTTAATTCAATTTATTTCACTAACATATGTTAGTGAAAACTTTTACTTAGGATTTTACATCCACAGAAGAAAGGGTATTTGATATTAAGTTGAAAGTGGAGAGGTAACAGTGCATTAGGGCTATTGTGTTGATCAGCCTTGTGTAACACAGAAAATTACTGTAGTTTAAGAATGTATACTTTCCAATTAACTCCTTCCTTTAGGATCCTTTGCCACTGATCTGCAATCACAGTATTTGATAAAACAGTGCTATTTTATGTTTTATCCTAACATAGGGATAGTTCACCATTGCTGGAAACCTCTTCTCTCCCAACTGCTTTTTGACACCTCCATGATTTAAGTTTTTGTGAGTGAATTTGTTTAAAAACTTTTTCTAAAACTATGAAAATATAATCTTTGTTTCGTTTTGTATAAACTTGTTATTAGAGTAGAGCTAGTTTATAGATAGCTTGTCTCTTCCAGTTGTACCTTGCCTGGTAAATATCTTGAGTTAGTCTTCTATCCTCAGACAATCAAATAGCAAACAGCAAAACTTCACCTTAAAAAGAAATGACCACCACCACGCATTTCTGTTTTGTAGCTTGTTCCACAACTTGTAAATGGACGCCTTTCCTACTTTCTTGGTGCAGCTGGCATCACAGGACTGACAGCCCTGTTAGGTATAAAGGAGAAGGGACACGTGGCTGCGGGTGCGAATCAGACAATGGTGGTGAGCGGAGCAGCTGGTGCCTGCGGCTCTTTGGCTGGCCAGGTAGGTAGGCTTAAGACATAAAAGCATACTCTGTTACCAAGTTTGTCTTCTGAAACATGCTCGTTAGTAAATGTATGGATAAAAGCATTGTAAATGTGAGCAGGTATAACCCCATGGGAACAGCCAGTTTCACAGATTTGGCTTACACTCTCACTGAGAAAGATTTGAGGTGTGAAACTTAAGTTTCATGAAACTGGGTTAGGAGAAAATGGCCCAAGGTGATTACTTGTCACTAGCATAAAGTATATGGTATAAATACATGTATCTTTTATATATATATATATTAATCTGCTCTTTGAACACAGTATTTGAGTTGACTGGTGACTTTAATTATTTTCTATATTAGAAAATAGTCAGTAAAAAAAATGTAGTAAACCCTTCTTCTTGTTGTGTTCCATGACATCCTTTGTGTTTTGAAATTTACAGCCCTTTTATCCTCCTCAGCTTTGCAGAACCTGTTGCAATGTGTTTGTGTGTGTGTGTTTACACATTGACAGATATACACACCCCCACATATATATACGAACACAAATGATATTAAGCAAGCTTAAGACTTCCTGATAAAAAGGAGCTATAAAGAAACAATGTATAAGCAAATCTATGAAGAATGTATTTAAATCTATTATTGTCCAATCTTTTTGGCCTTTTATTAGCTATGTTACAGTATTTGGCAGATGATGATTTTGTACTATATTTGGCTCTGCAGTACTGCCAGTCGTTGGTGACTTCACAGACTAAACCTCCTGAAGTCAGTGAGTTTGGAAAGATGGCAGATTTCAGTTGTACCTGCCCCTTCTCTAGGTGTGAAGAGGTAGTGACAAGAGGCAATTGTGTCACATGAGATGGGAGCGTGGGCTGAACTTTGCTGCCTGGGGTTTAGTGGGATGGGGGATAACTGTAACAACCCCTAAGGCCCCCTTCCTCCCACTGATACCTTTATGCAGATGAATGATCTAACTTCTCTTTATTGTTTGGGGGTTTTTTTGTTTTTTCTTTTTTTTTTAACTGTGCGCTTGCAGATTGGCCGTCTGGAAGGCTGCTCTAGAGTGGTGGGGATTGCTGGCACAGATGAGAAGTGTTCCATTTTGGTCCAAGAAATGGGGTTTGATGCTGCTATCAATTACAAGAAGGGGGATGTGGCAGAGCAGCTACGTGAACTCTGCCCAGGCGGTGTGGATGTTTACTTTGACAATGTTGGTGGAGACATCAGTGATACGGTTATAAGTCAGGTGATTATACCAGCTGTCGTGTTTATTCTAGTCATTCTCCAGTGTCTGTGTGCTCAGCTTCAAATTAATTCAAACTGGAGACCAGCCTGCGGTAGAGCAGAGCAGCATTTCTACTTCATTGATCTGATCCAGGTGGTGATCCTGGTCTTGAGGAGAAATCGGATATTTGAAATCAATGTCTGTCATTTGGACTAGCCTGGCAGTATAGTAATATAAACACAATTTCTGCTTCTCATCTCTCGCTTATTTGGCCAGGAGACTTGGTAATCTAAACACCTTGTCTGTCAACGTAGTAATCTTGTGTTTTGTCAGCTTTGGTTTTCTGGCTTGTCCTGGTTTCAGCTGGGATAGAGTTAATTTTCCTTCTAGTAGCTGGTATAGTGTTATGTTTTGGGTTCAGTATGAGAAGAATGTTGATAACACACTGATGTTTTCAGTTGTTGCTAAATGGTGTTTAGACTATGGTCAGGGATTTTTCAGCTTCTCATGCCCAGCCAGCAAGAAGGCTGGAGGGGCACAAGAAGTTGGGAGGGGACACAGCCAGGGCAGCTGACCCAAACTGGCCAAAGCGGTATTCCAGACCGTGTGACATCATGCCCAGCATATAAACTGGGAGGAGTTGGCCTGGGGGACGGATCGCTGCTCAGGAACTAACTGGGCATCGGTCAGCGAGTGGTGAGCAATTCCACTGTGCATCACTTGTTTTGTGTATTCCAATCCTATTTTTATTATTGTCATTTTATTATTATTATTATCATAATTATTAGTTTCTTCCTTTCTGCTCTATTAAACTGTTCTTATCTCAACCTATGAGTTTCACCTTTTTCTTTCTGATTCTCTCCCCCATCCCACTGGGGGTGGTGGAAGTGAGTGAGCAGCTGTGTGGTGCTTAGTTGCTGGCCGGGGTTAAACCACGACATGGCTTCACAAAGACCAGATCTGCTGGGCCTCCATAAAGACTCTTGACCAGCCCTTTTCATTATTAATGTGAAACTACTCTGTCTCATGGCAGGGAGGCTTTGGTGGCAATGCCATCTTTGGGAGCTCTACATCACAGCTGTATCCAACAGCTGTATCAAACTTCTTTGTCCTATTACCCCTCTCCTCCTGACAAAAAGGGCACACAGCAAGATAGCAATTTCTTATATTCCTTATGTTTAATGCCTTTTTAAATTACACATAGGTAGCATAGCATTTATTTTTCCACTGTTGCCCTGCATTTATCTATTTGAATGTTGTCATAGGTTAAATGGGACTGCCTGCAATTCTCCTACTCTTTTCTAGGAAATTTGGCTCTAAATAAGGATACCCATGTGAAAATTTTGCAATATTATCTATTGCATCTCTGGAAAATTTAGTTTCTGAGACCAAGTAATGTAATTTTTCTCACTTTGTGCTGTCCCAAACAGATGAATCAGGACAGCCATATCATCCTGTGTGGACAGATTTCTCAATATAACAAAGATGTGCCTTATCCTCCTCCGCTGCCTCCTGACATAGAAAAAATACAGAAAGAAAGGAATATCACAAGGTACGTTTTTCCTCCAGAACTTGTGACCAGGTTCCAGGTAGATTGCTCATGAGATGTTGTGACTCTGATGTTCGGGAGATAGTCTGTAGATCTGCGATAGGCACCTGTAATCGCAACAGAATGTTGCCATAGTAAAAAAGGAAACTATAATCACAATGTCAGTAAATCCTTTCTCTTATATTTGTCTGTATCAGCATAAAAAATGGGAGAGGTTGTTGTTACCTGTTAACATAGTTGTCTGTAATGCTTTGTTTGTGGTTGCTTGATTTAGTTCTGGAGTCTGACATTGTTCAGTATGAGGTAAGGTGTTATCACGGTTCTGTTCTCAGATGTTTTGCAGAGTGCTTTCTCTCCAAGTGTAGTAGTTCAGGCAGAGAGAAAATCAAATATTTTTAAAGTAAGGATGCAGCTGATGCAGCGATTGTGTTGAAATTACATTTTTTTGTATTTGCGCGTTTGTTAGATAATGGGACTGTAGGTGTGACAGATATATACAGATAAAACACTGATTTTTGTTATGACTCTGGGAATTGCTGAATCTCCTATCAGGATTCAGCTGGAGCTAAGGCAGAGATTAGGAGCAAAGTCTTAGGAGATTTTTCATTCATTGCATTGCAGAAAGTTGGGGAGACTTTCTGTGCAAATGGATTGACCTTTTCTAATTAAAATTCTTTTCTTGTCCCTGTTACTGTTGAATGCACTTTTAAAAAATAGATAAAAACACCATGCATATTAGAAGGCAGTGGAGAATTTAGTCAGGACGTTGATACAAGTAATTATTGTTTTTGATGATCACTTCAGTTTCTCTTGATTGCTATAGACAGCTGTGACAGCAGGATATGCAAAATTTTGGGGAGCCTGAAAGTTAATTTATACTTGCCGTCTTGTTGCAGGTCCGGTCCATCAATTATTCTCCCTACCACAAAAAAAAGTAAAAAAGAATAGGAATTCGCTCACGTTTTATGGACATTTGCTTATTCTGGCAGTACTACTCGATTTTTATTACTCTTCTCTCTGATACTTGAACAGAATTGCTTGTCTAAGACCAATGTTACTGTCAAGCTCCCACTGCAGGGAGCTGTCTCAACAAGCTGGCAAAGGTCTGAGCTATGTCTCATTGTAATTAATACTCATAACCCTTCAGTTTCAGTAATGATGTTTCCTGAAAAGATTTGTAAAGATTTTAAAATATGCTTACCAACATTTTTTAAATCAAGGCTTATTCTTTTCTTTCACAGGGAAAGATTCTTAGTGTTGAACTATATGGACAAACAAGAAGCTAGTATATTACAACTCTGTCAGTGGATCCAAGAGGGTAAACTGAAGGTAGGAACTTTTACATTTAATCTGTGGCCTTTGATACTATCGCCTCAGATCATGGTCTGACTGCAAGTCCAATTTCTTTGTCCCTGGCTCTCTTACCATGCCTCAGAATTGAACAGATGTTCTTAAGAATAAGTATAGTGTAAGTAAGTATAATTGAAAGCTTATTAGGTAGCACTGTTTTAGTGGGTACTTGCTGAGGATGGTGTGAGTGTAGTATGACAGACTTTTCTAATTACATGCTGCTGATGTCTGTATTCTTTCTTTCAGCATACGGTGCAAGTGCTTTTTTACTTAAGGGATCAGACAGATCTTCAAAAATATGTATTTTCAAATACCTGATTAGTTAGTATCCTGAATGTTTTTGGGGATCTTGTCTGAAATTTTGTTTCAAGCTTTATAATCACCATTTATTATTTTGTGACGGGTAGATGCTTTATCCATTCCTTCCCTATGGGGTCAGTCTAAATTAGTTTTTGATTCTTCAGGTGATCAGTAAATTTCTCCTGGGAAAATCCCGAGACTTGAAATTTTGGCAGGGGCAGGGATGTTCCAGTTCTGATTGAAGAATTAAATCACCTACACGTTTATCAGAAAGTATTCACTCTTCTCTTAATGAAAGAATCTGGCCCAAACAGAGCACTATCCATTGTAGCAAGAGAATTCTTTAGATTTTGCTAGTTTCTGTGGCAGTTTCATGGCATGTTTTTAAGGAATGTTAATCTTGTTTGAAGAAAGCTTAAAGGAGTTGTTTGTATTGACAGGTCAGAGAGACTGTGGTAGAAGGCTTAGCAAACATTGGTGGTAAGATTTTTTTTACACCATTTTCTAAGAATAATAATCTGATTAAATACAATGACAGGAGAGGTTAACTACCCCCTTTGTTTCATTTGCCGATTCAGATTTTTGTATTTTATCTAAACCATGATTTTTATGTTATAATACAGTATTTTTTTCCACGAGGTATTAAAATATTCTGAGAGAAGATTATTTTATGTTAAAAAAATAATCGAATATAGATTTTGAGATTTTTGGTTTGTTTGTTTTACTATTGTGGGGGGAATTGCTAAACTGCTGCCTCAGCAGCTGATGATAGTCATCCAGATCTTAAAGATGTAAAGTGCTGCCCACTTCTTAGAACCTGTGTGTAAGAAAATGGTATTTTGGAAACCTCAAAGTTATACTTTAAAAACCCCAATATCTAACAGTGCTTGTTATTGGATTTGCCAACAAAAAATAAATTGAAAGGTGCAAACAGGAAAGGGGAAAGCATATCAGCAATTGCTAAACAAAGTAAAAAATAATTTCTTTTAAAGAAACAAAATAGCCTGTAGCCTGTTCAAAAAATCTATAACAAAGAAAACACAAAAATGAAGGGGGTCTTGTGACTCCAGTGAGGCAAAGTTAGAGAGCCAGGTGATTCAAGATGTGCTCTAAGAATGCTTCCCTTTCAAGTAAGGGGGAAGAGTATGATTTAGTCCATTTAGTCTTTAGTCCCACAAGACTGGAAACCAGTAGAATTAAGTGATAGCCAAATCTTATAAATTTGTTTTAGTCATTGCTACTTACGGGTATACATACGTATTTTGAAGGAATTTGATCAAATATAGCAGTCATATTTCATAATTTGTTTACTCAAAGATTTATTCTTTTGTACCAGTTTCTCACATTTATTGTATTACGTAGAGTATTTATAAACCTTTTCCTTTCACAAAGGTCTGTGAAACCCACAGCATTTGTGGGCTCTCCAGTCACACCTTGTCTTTCTGGTTGGCATTTGTGTGGCATATCACAAAAGCAGCAAATGTAATCATTAACTTGTATAGGGCCAAACCATTGCTTACAAATCAGTTGTTTTAATTATTACGCAAAACTGCCCTTAGCAGTTTATTACAGACTAGCTTTTTTTTTTTCTTCTTCTTAATTTAGCATGTCATTAAGGGTAAATATGTTTATGTCCAAAATGTGATCTTCTTTTTTGGGGAGCTGTAATACATTTGCTTCTACCATTTTTTTTTTTCTTTTTAAAAAGTTATGTGGCGGATTTTGCTTGGTACTAACTTATTTCATTATTTGTCTTGAAGCTGCTTTCCAGTCCATGATGAATGGAGGCAATATTGGAAAACAGATTGTCTCAGTTTCTAAGTAGAAGTCATTGCTTTGGGAAAAATAATTGGATTCTGTCTCTTAACAGTGAGCAAGTTTTTACTTATACTAATTTCCATTTTAATTAAACCATTGAGTTGTTCTGTATGTACTGAAAGCAGAGATTCTGGGATGCTAATAAACTAAATAGAACTGGAAACAGGAATGCAATCATTTATACTAGAAACGAGTAATGTGTTCTTTGACATGATTTTGACAGTTGCCAGCTAGCACACTTGCAAATATTTCATGGATATGGTTGAAAGTTAGAACATCCCAGGAACCATTTCCAATAAGCAATTTGTATGTAGCCACCTAGTTTTGGTCATTAGAAGAATTTACTAGTGTAGATGTGTACCATTCCCATGCTAGTTTGTCTCAGTGCCCAGGCACTTCTCTAGGAATTTTTAATTTACTAGTATAAGTTTGCCCTGACAGTCCAATCAATCTGGCTAATAATTTTAGAATTTAACTGTTCTCATTTTTACTGGTAATTGCAATGAAAAATTCCATTTCTGAATTCAAGGTCTCTAATAACAAAGGTATTTCCATTTTGCCATCTGGAACAAATTGCCACTGTTCTGTCTTGTTCATTTCTCTATATTCTATCATTATATCCCCTATTTTCAGAGCACTTGAAACCTAATTCATTTACAATTCCATCTGCATGCAACCTGAGACTTTTATCAGAGATAGGTTCAGGTGCAGGGTGAGCCTTACTTATTCTTCTCTATCTTTGCATTCCAGACTTAAGTGAAGTTTTCTTTTTAGAATTCCTTTTCTAAAATCTGCTCTATCTTATTTTTGTGGTAATCTACGTGATTTCACTAGTTTTTCTGGTTTTCACACCTCTCCAGGGTGACAGACAGGGAATCTCAAAACGCTGCTTGATGACAGAAGGTAACTTTGCAGACAATTGACCTTCTGTTCCCTCAGTAACTTATCTTGGCTCAGAATTTTTGGTCTAACAATGCTCTTTTACCATCTCAATGAGGAAACTTGAAAAAACGGTCACCATTTCCAAGTTTGACTAGCATAATCCCAAACCAAATGGGACTGATGAGATTAAGTATGTGTCTTCAAAAGCAAGGTACAGAAAAGGGAACAGATAATTATCTTAAAGGCTTTAGAATTCTACTACTATGTACATTTAGAGACATTAACAGGTATTTATTTAGAGAATAGGATTGTTCATGACACATTCTGATTTAGAGGCGACTGGTTTTGGTTTTAATTTGTTTGCCTTTAAGAGAAGTGCTTCCAAACAGCAGGGTCAGCTGAACTGTCCAGAGAATGTATTATCTAGATCTGGGTGAGTCACCACCTAGGCCAAACTAAATGGAATCCAAGCACTAGGAAAGAAACACTATGCAATAAATTTGGCATCATAAATAATTTTGCCTGCTGTGGAAAGTAAGATAACAAGTATCAAAATTGCCTAATATGGTTGTGAGCAATGTGAAAAACAGTAATTTCATTTCCTAGTGCTGAAGCTGGCCCTGAAAGAAGGAAGCATGCAGTGACAGATGCCATAAACTTTGAGGAAGAGAAGGACACCTGCAGTATAGCATTAGATGGTCTAAAATCTTCCAGTATGCATTTTTCAACTACAAAACTAGTGACTGGTTCACTTTCAGCTACACTGTGAATCCAGTATCAGTATAACTAACTCAACCAGCATTAATAAGTGTCACACTGGGCCAAAATTTTTATGCAGTAAAATCAGTATGGTCATAGTTGGCAGAAGACAGAAATGAAGACAGAAAGCAACAGGTGAATGAAATTCTAGGAATTCCTGCATATTGACTGTTTATAGATGGTAACTCAGTTGTGAAAGTTAAGCAATGCAGGCTTGTAAGGCTTGATAATTCATATGTATATTAAAATGAGAGGCAGGAGGAAATGCAATGATCCTGAGCACTGTTTCTAGACTTGGATTCTTGTCATGTCAACTGGATTTAATGGAAGGCGAGCTGATGGGAATACAACCTTTCTAAAGAGTGTGCTGATGTGTCCATTGTCCCCTTTCCTTTCTTCCCTGCCGTGTGCTCCCACATGCATATGCCTGATAGGAATATTCAGACTGAAACAGCATCACCATCACCCTATGCACCCCTTATTCTGCATTCAACTTCTGCCATGCAGCAGATTAGCCTTAATGCACTTTAACACACTTAATCTTTCTGAATAATCGTCCTCATCCTTACAGTTCATTCCTAAAGCAAATATCTAAATGTAAAAGAAAACAGCCCCCTCCACTTACATGACCAACGATTAACACTCCACACGCTGGCAGCAAAGCTGGTCTTAACCTGAGGCTCTGTTGCTACTGCTCTTGAAAATTGTTATCCATGCAGGAGTATTTTTACAAATGAGAGTATTAGTATTGTGATTCCTGCCGAGTTGAAATAGTATGAGTTTTAATTAGGAACAGAAAGTCCTCCATTGGATTTGGTGGGGGTTTTTTGTGTGTCTGTCTAATTGTACATAAATAAACATGGCGCTTTTTGGGGCATGGTGTCACCATGGTGTTTTCCTATTTTCTTCCACTCTTGAAGGGTAACCTCTTCCCACACTCAAGTTTCAATGTCCTGTAACATGCATTTCCCCATATTTGGCTTCCTCCAATCTATCAATTTTATTTCAGTTTCAACAGCCTGTTTTGAGAAAAAATGCCTTTTAGTCTTAAAACTGAGAACTGTTCTTCTGTTTTATTCCAGCCTGCTTGGAAGAAAGTATATCATAGGGTAGTATCCAAAGCAAGCTAATTAAATACCAGTATATTTCAAAAGAGACTTCAACTGTGAACTGTGGTGAGTTTGTGTTGTATGAATGTAAGAAAGCAATCATAACAATAGCCACTACTGAAAAGGTGTTACAATGTTGTTTTCTTTTCATATGTTATGGGTGAAGGCCTCAGTCTGATATATGTATGTTTCCAGAGTTGCATTTGTTTGTCCAAAGTACAAATTACTCCAGAGCGAGCTCATCTCTGGCACTGTGAGTTGACACACCTTCCAGGAATGACAGTCCTCTGGGAAGTTATTTTTCATGAATTTCATAAAGTATGATAAAACTATAAAATTCCCAGCACTATTATTTTTACAGGAATTGCTTAGTAATCTACACAAGTGGTAAGCCTATTAAGAGCTGATGATGTGAGGGGTGATCCAGAGTGAGATCATGCTGAGATACTGATCCTTTACCGTAATAAAGGCAGCTTGATTGCAGCAGCATTCCTGTAGTTAGGTAAGCTATGGAGGGCAATACAGGTTCTATCAGCATTAGTCAAATGGCTCTAGGGAAAAAAGAAAAAAAAAAAAAAAAAGATGGGGACAGACCTCATCCTGGTACCCCCAAAGTTTAGGATTCTTACAGAAGCATTTCTTTACTTGTCAATCCTGGCTCATGTTACCTCTTAAGAATAAATAAAAATCAAAGGGAGGAAATGCTTTAAACCAAATGCCCAGAGTTGTAAAAAATATTAATACATCTTTTTTCCACCTTGTCTTAATTTCTTAATTATTGTAATAGTGTGACTCTTCAGCAATTATATATTTTGCACTATACGAGAGGTCTCATTTAACAGAGGGTGACAAATAACTGGTAACAAAAATCCAAGACGCTTTGGATGTAGTAGATAGATAGATAGTCACTGGCTGCAGAAGCACCAGCGTTTGTCCCATGAAGCTTTACCTTAAAAAGAGGGTGAATGATAGTTTATGAGATCTTAAGCCAGGGCAAGCGTGAATTCAGAGTAGGAGTTGTGTGACCACAGTGAGGTACTAGAAGTTCAGCTATACAATCTTTATAAATAAGCATTTCTTGTTACAAAGGGTAATAAAACTTAAACAGTATTGGCCAGAGGGACTTTTTTTCCTTATTTTTCTTTAAGCCAATCTTCTGGTTTGTATTTGGTAAAGTTTTATCCACTCCCATTTCCATCCCTTCTCCCTTTGCACCTTGAAGAGTTGCTGTTGGCTGTCATGTGTTTCGTTTTCTTCCTTTCTGCTTTCTTACCCTCTGTTTTTTCCCCCTTTTCCTTAACTACTTTTTAGTTCATCATGTTTCTTGTCCTCCTTGTTGGCCTCTTCCTTGATAATAAGAAAAACATGCTCTTTTTTCGTAGGAGCACTGATTAGTGGTTTAGTGCTAGGCTGTGTATTTTGGTGTCAGGATTTAATGGAAAAATGTCAGCAATACCATGAAAAGAGCTTGCCAGCCCAGACATAAATGTTTCTTACTGCAGTTTATAGTAGCTGTTGTTACAAAAGCGAAGAGAGTGAAGGCAGTTGCCTTTCAAATAGCTTCATCTTTTTATTCTATATTTTAATGCATTGATCGTGGAAGAAGCAGGTGCAGGATTACTTAGTCCCGTTGTTTGTAACATTGCTCTCCTCTATTGCTACACTGCCTTTCTCTTTACTGGGTTCTCTTCACAGTGGGAAATGTTTGTACAATCCATAAATAGACTGCCAGGGGATAAAAGAAGATCATAGGCAGATGGTATTATCCTGCAATAAGAAAGAGTAACAGCAACTGGAATAAGCTCCAAACCGAGAAAATATTTTGTGAGACGCAACTGGGAACTCTTTAGGAAAAGCACAGAAAGAAGTGGAAATGGGTCAAGACATTTTAGCCACAGGAGCACAGAATTTTGGAACCAGAAAGATACCTTGGATAGCAAAATTCAGTTTTGTTACAGCACTCTACTCTGGGCAGAGTGGTGGTAAGAGGGTGGCTGAACAGGTCAGCAGTGTTGAAAGAAAACCGAAAGCACGAAGTTACAAAGCAGTGTTTATGCAAGCATAGGGAGGTGCAATTTATTTTTGTAGGAGACCATCTGAGGGCAAAGGGTGAGAGATGGCAGTAAGGTTTTATGGGGCTATGGGTCTACCCGCCTCTGCTCCAGCCTCTTCTTGGAGGGGCTTCTCCGGATCTCTGAGACCTTCCCTCAATCCCTACTGCTCTGCAAGAAGGAGCCTTCCTCACCCCATCAGCGCCTACTTGCTTTCCTTTGCCTCCCAGGCGGGGGAATGTGGGAAGGGAAAGTAAAGGGCCAAGGACCAGGCTGTGAAGGGGTGAAGTTTGGACAGGAGCCAGCACAGCTGGACTTTCTCCTGGCTCTGGGGGAGGGCAGGATGCCACCTACTGGTGCTTTTCCTGCTGGGATGGAGCTGCCTTTATGTCGCACTCCCCCAGAGTAACACCTACATCTCTGCTTTCGGCAGTAACAATCCCATTAGAGGGCTGCATGAGAAGCAATCAGCATTTCAAACTGGAGCAGCCTGGTCCCTGTCCGCGGGCCGGGCAGCCCTGCAGGCAGCAGACTCTCACCTCTGCCTAGGCCGGCTCCAGAGAGGGGTTCTCTCTCTTTGAACTTTTGGAGCTGGTTTGTCTTGTGTTGGGGTTTTTTTTTGTTGTTTTTTTTTTTTTTTTTTTTTAGTATGGTCTAGAGATAGTGGGAAAAGCACATGGCAAAAGCCTCTCTCCCCCCCATCCTTGTGTTTTCCACTGCACTGAATGCCAAGATGGCTTTATTGGGATCACTGGTTTGGACAGGCGTTCACTGATGACAGTTATAGGAAATTATGCACGGCAATGGCATTCCCCTGGGAACTTCCCTCTGCAAGCTTTGCCCAGCCCTCAGAGCACTGAGGGTAATGCATGTAAAAGAATCATCTTCTAGTTTGTTACGCATTTCACAGCATCTTGGATGTAATTCACCAATGAATGCAAGAATTCCTTCATAAGCAAACAGCAGCATGAAAAATTGCACATGCTTTTTTCTAAGAGACTTAAAAAAAACCATTTTGTTCTCTTTTTTATTTGAAAGACATTGTCGGAATTTTTTTCTTTCCAAATAATAATTTCAAGTGTCCTTTTAGACTGGTTTCGAATGGGAATTAAGTATTTTAAAGGAGCTCCTCTATGCAGATTAAAAAAAAACCAAACAAACCAACAAACCCTGCAGTGTATTGCAATACAAGCATTTACACTATGAAAGATGGATTTGTCACAGATCATACTAATGTCTGCCAGTGGTATGTAAAGTACTTCAGCGGTCTGGTTCCGTGATCTGCCACTTGCTTTGCTCACTTCATGTAGCTCTGATTTGTCCTCGCAAAGATACTCCTGATTTAGGATACTCCTGACTTCAGAAGACCTCTGTATTCTCATGCTTACCCCAAAACAGCCACGCAGTACTATTTTAAGAGAACTGTATGTCTAAAGTAATGAATGCCAAAGCCATTTGCTTCTGTTCAAGTAAAAAAGTTAATAAAATCTTTTCATTCATAAACTGGAAAAACATGTCATAAACTGCGTAACACCATGAGAGATCTTACACTGATGCCGATTGATGTAAATGCTAAGATACGTTACAGCGCGATATTGTGTTATCTTCTCAGCAGAAATGCAGCCTTTCAGTGAGCAGAAGAGCTTAATTTTGAAAGAGGACCCAACCCAGGCCATTCACGGGGCAACGCAGGGCCTGTTATCACTGGAATGTCTCGCTTCAGTCCACTATGTTGATTTGTGCCTTCTGGGCACCACAGGCCAACAGAGGAGCAAATGCCGTTTTCTTTATAGGGTGGCTTGCAGATTTATCAGAATATCTGCATAGTTGTCAGAGGTTTGGCAATTATCGCTGGTTCATTTAAGTGACTGGTGATGTGTTCTGGGAGATGGGCTGCATTTTATGAAACCAATTTATTTTGTTTGAATTTTAAGGGAAAACATACTGTATTGTGATTTTTGTTACTCATAGTTAACTTGGGCGACCACTTGCCTATATGATAAGGACAGCTAAATTAGAGGTTAGCTCCTACTCTGTGCTTCCAAGAACTTTCAGTCTGCTGAAATACAAAGAATTAAAAAACTTTTAAGAAGGTATTGGTAAATAAAGTCTTCCTCTGTTAAAGTGTACAGGTCAAGTAGGGCAGTTAATACTTTCCTGCTAAGGTTTTAGAATATTGGAAAATTGTTTAAGAAGCAGAAAATCTGAATTAACGTGAGACAAGGTAAGTTTTACTTGTCTGTTAGGCAACAAAAAGCTGCAATAGCTGTCTGTGGCTGTAGAGCATGAGGGAAGAGGTGCTTCCTATGCAGGGCAGAGTTCTAAGTTTCTATAGTGTGCTCTTCACTGTGATACCAGGGCAGTAGGATAATCCCTTTCTCTCAAAATTTATTACATCATTTCCACATACGTATAAAATTCATACATCAAACACATTTCAGAGCATGTGATTCTTATTTGGGTCCTTAGAGCCAGGGATAACACACCTACAAATAAAACATCTTTGCTCACCCCACTCAGAATAGCATTGAGAGATTCTTAACAGAATTCCATCCATCTACAAATCACATCCCATGGAGCCAAAAAGTAAGTATTTGACAGACTGTAAGATCATTTTAAGTCCATAGACATTTGATTACATTGCAATCAACTGCTACCACCACAACAAAAAAAAGTAATTTCAGAACAGGGTATAGATATGAAGTATTTTATTGCCACTTCTTATGCTCCCTGATCACATAAAAGTAATTCAATTGCAAAATGTCAGTTTTTAAATTAATTTTTCAGTAGCATTTCTCACAATTAAATTTTGTGCCCTGCCTCTGATTTTCTAACAGCTTTCCAAAACAAACTTATGTAGCAACAAATGACATTCTGTATTCTCTTAACAGTGCATTTAACTAACTTACACAAATGAGAGCTGTTACTCTTTTTCCTATTATATAGTCCATCACTGAGTAGCAGGATTTAAGGAATAGGAAAACTGTTGCATTTTAGAAATAATAAAAAGTCTTAGTTGTAGTTAATATTTTCTTCCAATTTAATTTATTTTCCTGTATGTTCTACTACAGTCACTGCTGTTTTTTTCTAAGGTGCCATAAATAAGTTACTGTAAAATTACCTAAAGTATTTTAAATGTTCCACTCTCAGCAGTCTTGTGAAGGTTTACTATACAGATAAAGGCGACTCAAATCTCTTGGCTCTGGATCATTGCATTCTTCATAAATGTATGCTCTATAATTTTTAGACTTAGAAAAAATGAAAACAAATGAGTTTTCCTAGGTCACTCAGTGCATTTAGCTGAGACCCAGAAATACAGCCCTGACCCTCTTGGCTACAGACATAATGGGCATCAGACCACACGATTCCTTTGGGCTTTCCCATCCTGAGGACATTGTCTCCATTCTTTGCTTTAAAGCTGAACTCTGTCTACAGCTGGGAATCCCAGCAACACTGATCATTCACTGTCCTTTCACTGGTCAAGTGTGGGAAAATTGGCAACCTCAGCAGTGGAAAACACAACAGCTTCCTCCCAGAGAGAGAATGAGAGCATGTTAATTAGCCAGCACTCCCAGGACAAGAGCAATAGGCCATGGCTCAGGTAAACATAAACACAAATACATACATACACACCTAACAGCCTATAAACTGCTGGTGTGTAGCATTAGGAACTGAAAAAGTGCGTAAGCATAGGACTCTGACCGTGAAGGCTACTGCAGCACCTTTGCAATAACCATTACTTCGTAAAGACATCTGGTCTAGTTTTGTAGTTAGTCTTGTAAAAATATATGTAAATCTTGAAATAAAAAGCAAAGTTAAGCACAAATCATGGAGCTCGTTATCAAGATCTGTGCTCGCTTTTCCCAGCATTATAAAAATCAAGAATTTAATGAATTAAAAATATTTTTCCCTTCACAGTAGTAATGAGCAAACATTTCCATTTGTGATCCATACAGACAGATCTATCTTCTGTATCACAAACCCCCTGATTATAGAGATTATTATACAGTTTACTGTATTAATGTATAATGTATAACTGTATTATCTAACATGTATTATACAGTATATTGTATATGTGTAATACAATAACAGTATATATTACATATCGTTATACATTTACTATTTAATACAGCTCTGTAGCAATGCAGGTGCAGCTTCAGATGTTACCACCTAATGGCTGCGCTGTATGGAATTCCAGCATCACAAAACTATAGGTTGTGCCTTGACAGCTTTTAAGTCAAAGAACTTTGAATACTTATGTTGTACTTCAGGAGCTCTGCCAGTTTTTCATTTCTACTATGTAAGTTCTGAGCTCAGCTGGTTTCAGTGTCCAGGTTTTATAAATCAGAGCTGAGGTCAGCACCACCAGCCACATTCTCATTGGGGAGAGGAAGAAAGCCAAGGTCCCATAGGTTCGCTGCAGGAAGTAGCAGGAATAGACCTGCCAGGCCAGGAGGAGTGCCATCGCCAGGTGAACAAGCACAGCCACGAGGCATCGGACGTGACGGATGTGAGAGTGGAAGCTGTGACCCTGGCATCGCAGCAACAGGCACCAGCACAGATAGGCCATTAATGGCAGGTTGAAAAACAACATCTGAAAAGAAGAGCAGAGAAAAAGAAGATGATGGGCAAGCCAAGTGTTCTGGGTAACATATGGGAGGGCATAGAAAGATAAGAGCACATAAAACCATCCCTTTCTAAGGGCTGAGTACAATTCCCAGAGCTGGAATCTCAGGATGCCCTTCCAAGACTCTGCAGCTGATAGAGCTGCGGCTGCCCGTGCCTCAGTCCCAGGCCAAGCATTCCTGCCCACTCCCTTCCAGTGGGAGGCACTGACATGCATCTGACCTTTCTTGGAACTGGTTCAGGGAGCTGGACATGGCAAAATACTAGCACAGTAAAGAAGAAAGGTCCTTATGTCAGTTTGGCCCTCTGAGCCAGCCCACTGCAGTGTCAGACAAGTGTTAGCACTGGCATAAGGGAGGGACCATGGAGGAGGCAACACTGGCTTGGTCTGGCTTAAATGCCAAGGAACTACACCCTCTCTTTCAGACTAAGGGCAGCTGGGAAAACCAGAGGGCAGGCAGGTCAGACTGCTGGGAAAACCAACTCCTGTACTTGGAGAGTGACCCCTACTGATCTGAAGGGTTATTCAGTCTGCAAGGGTTGTCCTGGCCATTCAGTTCCTTCTGCTTAATCACTGCAACCCGTGCATGAGCAGAGGACAACAACAACAAAAATCATAGAATCATTTAGGTTGGAAAAGACCTTCAAGATCATTGAGTCCAACCATCAACCATGGCCACTAAACCATATTCTGAAAAAAACAATAAATTAGAGTGGTAAATCTGTAGAGTTGGCCTCTAATCCAGACATCCAGGGAGTCCAAAGCAACATCAAATAGAGGAAAAGAGAAGTTTGAAAAAAATAATGCACAACCTCCTTCCTTTCTGCCCTTTAAATTTGCAGAAAGGTAAGAAAGAGCTGTTGTATGTAGTCAGGCACGGCCGCTAATCTTCTCTATCCTTCCAAGACTCCTTTCTTTAAAAAAAAACTATTAAAAAACAAATCAGGAAAAAAATCCCAGAAGAAAGCAGTTTATCAGCCTTAATTTTTATAAATACGCACCTGTAAAATCCCAACCACAAATGTCAGACCGCCCTGTAAGAAGGAACCACCAATGAACACCCCAAAGGAAAAACAGGCCCCCACCTGGCCTTCTATCAGTTCACCTACAAACCATGGTCCTGAAAGAGAGGAAACCAAACATACAGCACCATCAGGAAACACAATATAGACGTGGCCCTTTTTCACATGGCCCTTTGTACTCCTGGGCACAGTGGTTAACTGGGGAAAATGACTTCTCTATTGCTTTTCTATAGCAATAAGGCTAATGTTTTCATCTTCAACAAACAGCAATCTGATGAACGTTCCTGACATGAAAATATCATGGTACACCAATGAGTTGTGGCATGCAATGAAAACACATTTAAGTTGGTTTCATCTCTGTGACAATTTTCAGTGCCACATATAACATTTTCCTTAGAACAGAAGGGAAAAGATAGATCCTTTCAAATGCTGGCCTTTTTCCAGAATTACAGTAAGACATATGAAAGACATGGTCATAAACAGTTGCAGCTTGGCTCAGCTTAGAAGTCGAACTGGGCAGGCTGCACTATGTTATGCATACTACACTGACTGCCAAGAAAGTAGCTATTTTAGTAACATATTATCAGAGGAGAAATAAGCTAAAATTGTTAGCATCCCAGCTGAGATGTCTTAGTGACATGTCATGTGAAATGTACATTCCATATACTTATTTTACACCAAGCTACAACCAGATCTTACTCAAAGAATATGTGAAAACCAAATTAAATTTAAAAATACTCACTTTGTTTTTAGAGTAATTTAAGTGTTTAATTAATTCTAGGCCTTCTAAGTTAGGCTCTTACAAACAAACTTTTAGTCTCTTTGGACATTAACTTTTCAAGTTCCACATAGATTATGTAACTTAAGTAGATTTTCCCCATTCTCTAAGATGTTATTAGTCTCATTTTTCATCAGGATCTGATGTGTAATTTAAAAATACTAATTTATGTCCTTTAGTACTCTAGGTTACTTACCCAGAATGGTGTATAAATTCAGAACTAGAATTGAGTAATAGAAGGTGTTTGTTTTACTGAAGACATGAAGGGAATACGAGGTCAGAGTAAGTAATCCTGGCTTTTCTAAACAGAAACGACATTTAAGAAAAATACACTCGATTCAGGTTGCAATACATGCGCACATATATATATCTACACACATAAAAAAATTGGTCTTTCTGAAACAAATCTGCACATTATTTACTCATTAAATAAGAAATATAAAAATAATATTTGGTATGTCTACGGAACAAACACAAGGGAATGCATTTCTACTATTACTGTGATAATTGAAAGTAAGGAACCAATAAATATAAAAATCTATGTTAAAATCAGCAGAAGCAGCTGCCATTCTAAATGAGTACACTTACTGTATGTAAATAAAACTGAACAATCATTCTATACCCAGACAATGAAGTTAGCTAGAATGAAAAACATGGAGAAAGTTCATATTAAATGAGAAGTAAGTAACTGTGCAAACCCAAAACGGCAGGTCAGCATGGAATAGATTAACTGGATTTTCTTTGATTAAATCTACTTAGTGAGATCGGATAGCAACTCAGATAAAATGAAGGCTAGGCATTAAAATGGCAGCATTCTGACAAGTGTGTGATGTTAGCAAAAAAAAAAAAAAGCAATATTCATTTTCTAACTGAAGCAGACAATTCAGAGACTGAGATCAAGAGAGCCTTCCTATAAAAGTTAGCTTTTAGAGTTTCACCTATTACATGGCTGCCCTTCTCACAAAGCCTTAACTCCCAGAGGGCAAGCTTGACCTTTGGAAATTAACAGCTCTAACAAATTTGTTCACTGATTTGGAAAACATTTGTCAAGGTCTACAGGGACCTAGCTGATCACAGCGTGCTAGCTCTTATCATTTTTAGATTCTGAGTTCCATAAAGGCAACTGAAAATCTATTCCTCTTCTATGTAAGCAGTTGCTGTAGTTACCTCAGGATGCTACGTGATTATGAGTATAAAGGAAGGGACATACACTAACATGAATAGAAAGGGAGGTGGCTTACAGAAAAATCTCATTAGTAAGGTGTGGTTCAAACAATTGTTTAAAGGATAAACACCATAAGCTTAACAGTATTAATTTTCATTTGCCAGATTTATCACAAACAAAATATCAATTTATGACAGAACTGGTCTTAATATTATTTTGAGAAAGACCCAAGCCCGTTCATGATCTTTGCAAAGATTAACAAAAATTACTTTTGTAGAAGGAAATCTGTTTTTCTACTCAGGCGACAGAATTCTGTGCCAGCTGTAGTGAAGCAAGCACACATACAGAACTAATACAAAATAAAACATTCCTTTCCCTAGGCATTAGGTACTTCAGTGAGCAAATTAAAATGAAACCTTTAGACTTCAATTAGTTGAATTTTTGTTTAAACAAAGACACCTGATCAAGTTTTTAATTTACTTTATTTGATACATTGGAGGTTTTCTGGGTCCCCTTAAAAGCAAACCAGCAGCTTCCAAGAACCCAATCAAACCTCACAGCACTAGATGCAAAATGCATATGGTGATTAACAGTGCAATTACTTGCATATTGTTAGCATACAGATAAATAGTAAAAAAATGTTTGGGGAAAATTAGTTCCTCTAAAAACCACAGACAAACACTGGTTCATACCTTTGAGCACTGGCTTTTGGAGGTATCTGAAAACAACGAGCAAGGCGATCTGAATCAGCACCATCAATCCAAAGAGCACACGAGCCTGAAAAGACAGTCTTAACTCTAAGCCAGCCCTGGAGTAGTAGCTGCCTTTGAGTATGCCTTATGGACATTGATGGAATGATACAAAGATTTCTAACAGAAACACGTATTCAAAGCTTGATGGTGTCATTGGACTAAAGAGTAAAAAGAAACTTAAGAGTTTCTAAGTTATTGGAGTTGCATCTTACTGACTTGAATTCAGTTGGATGGCTGAAAGCAATAGACCTGAGTCTTTCAAAACTGGGGTTTGTAAAATACATCAATTGAAAAAGTGTAAATACACTTCTTATGTAAAACATTCTCTGACTGCTGTACTGAATAGAACTGCATTTCAAGACATTGTGGCGAGTATCAGTTACTGATTAACAAAACTGATATAATAATTTTGAGCCAATTACTATCTACAGTCATGTGGACTTTCCTATGTTGTTCTATAAGCGCACCTAAACTATATTGACATGCCTTCTTTGCATGTACTGGAGCTGTAAGACTTCTGGATAGGACCTAGAACTTACTGAAGTCAATGGGAATTTTGCCTTCCTCTTTGGTAGAGCTACCTATAGGGTCAGCAGCTGATGTGACACTTTCTCCAGCATTCTTGCCAGTACACATATTGCAACAGAGCACAGTGAAGTTTTCTTTGATTTAATGTTTCCTTTTCCTACTATCTGCAGTAGCTTCTTTTCAATTTCTTGCTAGCACAAAGTGTGTGTATACCTATGCCCAAAAATGGAGAATTGTGACTAAATCCAGGAAATCAACTGTTTGCATGAACCATTGCTGCACATTCACGTTTGAAGCGTGTGACTTGAGAAAGGAAACTTGAAATATTTGTGAAATTCCAATGGAGTCATATCTGGAAAAAGCAAAGTGTATTCAAATCTACCAGGAATTAGGAAAATGCCTCCTGCAGTCTCTGGGGAAACCAACACAGAATGACAGCTGTTTTGTTGAAAGTACTTACTAGAACATAGTGGTCAGTGAGAAGAATAACAGATGGCCAAAAGCCAAATCTAAGAGAGAGGTTTTCTTCCATAGCAAATATATGACTCCGCGTGCTAATTCTTCCTGAAGCATCCTAGATTGATATAAAATAAGAGAGCAATTAGATACCAGTACTGCACAAAATATCTAGTTAAAGTTGCTAATTATCATTGCAGCTTTTCTGGAAATATCCGATTGACGCATGCACGTCTGACATACTGCTGGATTAAATATTTCTACCTACAAAGGATTACTTACTGTCAATTTTGTGGTTTCAAGTAAACTGATGATTGTAAGATCATAATCTGAAAGCGTTACATGTGAAGGAGATCCAGTCAGAGATTCAGCAAATTGTGGAAGATGGTGACTATTTATTGGCCACCACCACCTCTTGTTTTCTGAAAGCTCAATTCTAGATAATAGCCCATATTTCGAAGCTTTGTTGTGCTTCTTTTCTGGTGTATATGTTAGAAACTGATACTGATAAACAATAACAGTGCTACATTTATTCAACGCTGATATTTCTGCATGTGTAACACTGACACCTTATCTTCCAGTACATAATAAATGGTTTATTTATAGTAAAGGATTCAGTATGTTTAGTGTGATTACAGCTGAGACAATATTTGGACAATCCCAGAAATGATGTACAGCAATTGAGAATTCATATTTTCTTTAGGTACCTAACTCAAGTTAACGCTTCATCCTCCTTGCTTTCCCAAAACTATTCAGTTACTAGATGTAATAGTAATCTATGACTAGAGGGGAAAGGAACATAATTTTTTAAAAATCCCATTCAGTTATCTGATAACAAACATGTATTTGCAAGCAAACTACTGCTATGCAGGCCTGTGTAACCCCCTTCAAATATTACTCAGTTTTGTGCATATGTTTTCATCATTATTAAAAAAAAAACCAAAATAAACCACTTATAAAATGCACCTTTCCCAAGTAAAGCACCACAGAAATCAGTAACAAGCTAGGAGGTAGAACACTGGCAGTACAGAAAGACCGTTAGAAAAAAAAAAAGCAGTATTGCTCTTGTCCTGTGAGAAATAATGCCTGGCCAGGTTCCACCAAGCAGGACAAAGCTGACTTTCCTATTACTATTGTGCAAATGTGCAGAATACTAGAACAGTCTGATCGAGTTCTTCGAAGACCTCTTGAAGGTACAAAAATAAAATATAGTACCAAGAACAGAAGCATTCACTGAAAAACATTTTTTGCACCCAGTGATCTAATATCAGTTACATTTGATGTTCTGGGAAACAGAAACCATATTCATTGTCAGCCTGTAAGAAATCATGAAAAGAACTTCAAACAGATAATCAAAGACAGCATTCCAATCTTCCCGATCCAGTTGCTTTGCCTTCTGAACTAACGTGATGCTACTTCCTATTTTCCTTGATCAAGCCCGATTATTTTTTTTCCAAGACAACCTTAAAAGTTAATTGTTGCCTGTTACCCAAAATAATTTATTTTTGACCAATTACTTGCTCTTCTGTCGTGTATTATTATATTTCTCATGAAAAATAAGAATCCTTTCTTTGTCCGGATGCTTTATGAATGTTTTTTGCTCAGCAGTCAGTGTTTTTTCATTTAATAAATCATTTGGTTTTTGTAATCAGACAAATATGAAAGAAAGTCTGTTATCACGTATTTTGTCCCTAGTTATGTGGTGCAGAAAGGTGATGGAGCAGACATGACAACATAAAAATTCAATACAAAGAATGCCAACAGATACCATACCTGAACAGTCACATCTATGTGATGGAACCCTTCACTGTAGTTTTGTGGGCTCCACTTCAGTATATAGAGAGGGCCAGACACCTGGTGCGCATTCCCCAAGTGAACTCTGTCTATATAGACTTTGACAGAGATAATGACAGAAGGAGAGAAGGCCAGAATTCTAAGGAGTGAATAAACAGCAAAATAAACAGATTTGTTACAGGACTTGCAGATTTGTCATTACTTCCTGAAGAGAAGTCCCTAATGATTATGCTACCTTGTACTTAAGAGTTCAAGAGTTAGAAATTAAAACACTGAAATATCCGTAGGTTAATGGTAACATGGTAGCCCTTTCCTACAGTTAAAAAGAGAAATTCTGTATGGTATTGTGCAAAAGAATAGGATAGAAAACGGGGCTGTGGGACAGATGAAAAAGTGGCAGAGATCCTCAGGTCCTGGCAGAAATAATCTCCGAACTCTTGCTGTCAAAATGTTTGCTAACACAAGTGGGATGCATCCTCCCGCACACATACGGACACAAATACTTGTAGATGTCTTCATTAAAAATTGCCAGTCTCTCTCTCTAAAGTTCTTTGTTGTTGGGTGTGGTTTGTAGTGGGTTTTTTTGTTTAGTAGGTTTTTGGGTTTTTTTTAACTTTTTGCTAGTCAGAATATAACCTCTCAGTCTTTGTAACTGAATTTATGAGAAATGGAGTGGAATGCAGACTGATATTAGAGATCTGAGACGCCAACAAAAGTAGTATCACTTGGCAGTGCTTATACTCAGAGAAACAGTGATACTAATATAGACTCAATATATCGCACATACAATTTCTTTCATTTCTGGTAATACAAAAGGCATTCCAGAGCATGTTTCAGTCAAAAGAAGGAGTCTCATATAGTTATGGTGAATGATTCTACCAGTTGATATATTTAATATAATCAGAAGAATGTTCAGATAAGGTCCAAACAGGAAACTGGAAAGTAGGTAGACTTAGTAGGACACTGCTTCCTAACTGAAAAGTATGATGAACTTCTTTTAGCTATAATTGTAAGTATGCAATATACCCATATTTTTCATGCACATTGGTCTAACAGCAAATATAAGATGTTGGAAAGGGCATAGAAATTTGAAATACAAATGAAAAAAATAAATAGAAAAGGTAAAAATGGGAAGATGGAGAGATTTAAAACAAATATGAAAATTGGCAGAGGCTTAAGATGTTTTAATATATACAGGATGTAAAACTGAAAACTCAAGAGGCTAAGGAGTCCAAAGCCAATAGAGAAAACAGATAGAAAAATACACAGAAAACCACCCTGAAATCAGCCGAGGCAACGTGAACACATGACATTAATAACACAGATTATGTGTTAATCTAACTCTACCACCTTTGGTTACATAAAAAAGTTCAATTTACTTTAGAGGAAATAACTGCATAAATAAAACAAACATGAATTATTACTATATTATCTCCTTTTATGACAGATACGGTACAAAGTGAGCTCTCAGGAACAATCTTCCAGAGAAAAGTGAATTCTGAGAACAGTGGACACACACATTGAAAAAAAAAAAGGTTTTGTGTATATACATATAAATGTAGACGTACATTATAACCAAGACCCCAACTATTAAAATATAGTTAAATACTGTGAAATCAAGAGGTTACAGGGTACCTGATATGAGTGGAATAAAGAATTTTGACCAGTGGTTCATGAGCAGAACTGCTGTAAAGGAAGGATTTGGGATTGGTGATAAGAACTACAGGCCATTCTTCAAAGTTAAGATCTGCAAAGCTAAGGAGGTCATGATCAAACGCAAGGATCCGGTACCTATAACGAAAGGAAAAAAATTTTGTTGATACAAACTACTGCATGCACAGCCAATTCCCATGCTTCCCAAGTTCCTAAACTAAATTTGTTTGATTTATTTTCCATTTATTCTGTTCTGTAGTTGATCCTATGTTAACCAACCCTGCTGTATTAACTGTACAGCTGGTTACCTCTGGTCAGGTTCATTTTATTATAAATCACTGAAGCACCACTCAAAATTCCAAATGTCAAGATCTATTGAATTTTGCACATGAATCAAATAGATGAACATTATGTTAAAGAATTCAAATATAATGTACATTATTACAGTGTCTGGGTAGGTACTCTAGTTACGGACAAAGACCCCAGTGTGCTCTTTTCCTGTATGCATACAAGTACCTTTCTTAGGATTACTGCAGAGTAAAAATATATACTACTATAATATACTACTATACATTCCATGTAGCATCAGACACTTTTTGATATGCTGCTAGGGTAACATTTCTCAGGTAGACTATTTTTGTCTCTAAAATTCTCACAGCTGGTGCAGAGCACAGGTATTTTGAAGTAGTGATGCTGAATTTTATAATCTATTTGTCTACTTTGACTACTAAACACGTACTAAATAAACATTTAGATGTACTCTTTTTAATTTCTAAATATCAAGAATGAATCAAAAAATTACTTTAATTTATTAGCACACTGTTGGTTTAGGGGAAAAAAATCCAAGACTTACACACAGACACATTTTTCAAGGGCATTAATAGTAATAACCAGTCAGGCAGATTTAATGTTTCATTCAAATGCTCCAAACAGCGTAAAAGGGAATCACAGTATAACCAGGTAGGCTCCATATAATAATTTGCTCATGTAGGGTTTACTTACTTCCTATTATCCATCCAGTCTCCCAGTTCGAGTTCCAGAGTGCCACCATGGTGTTGACTGTGCAAGGCTGGCATCAGCCCACCCATTGTATGGAGATGTCCACATAAATAGGCTGTGGCAGAACTAATAAAAGACCATAAGAGTTCTGATTATTTGGGTGGGAAGGAAATATCACTGCAGAAACGCTGAGAAGTGACAGACAAATATGTAAAGAGAGGCAAGAAATTTACTTCAGACTGAAAACATACAGGAAAAAAAGACAGACTGTACCTCATTAATGTTCGTATTCCTGGGGCTGGGGAGATGATTGTTGAGGTGGGAAAATGGCCAAACCAGATAGTATGATTGCTGTGCAGACTTTCTGTTGCCATCAAAGACAGCTCTTTCATTTGATTCTGAAACAGACAGGTGTTTGAAAGACAACCAAACAAACCTCTTTAACATTCAGGCTATTTGGAAAGAATAACGAAAGGAAAGCAGAAAGAAACTAATGAAGAATACAATTAATGTTGTTGTTTTTTTTGTTTTGTTTTGTTTTTTTACAGAGAATACTCTAAGTTGCTTCAGCGACCTGTGCGTGAACAAACCATACTACTAGACGCATCCCTAAAATCCCGTGTTGGAAAAAGAAAGTGAAAACAAGACACTCAGCACCTTCCTTGCAACCAAACACAGGAAGAGTGCAATATAAAGAAAGATTTTGGTAAACGATATTTCTGTCCTTTCTACTGCTTACTTATATAGTCAAAGACGACATACTTGAGTTGATTTTACAAGCACCTTTACCTTACAATTACCATCCCTACTATCTTTTGAGTTGCTAGATGACCTTTTATAGGCATGACAGACCATAGAAACTGTGCACTATATCCTTCAGGCATTTAACTAGATGAACTATGATGCTGGGCCTTGAAAATATTACTCAGCCATTGCTGTTGAAGTTAAGCAAAAGTAACACTTTAAACAGCAGGTAAAATTTCTCTCCTTTACTTGTTTGACTTCCAATATTAAATCAACCACTTACTGTCCAGAGAGACTCCCAATACCAATAAAATCTCAAAGTCTAACAGAGGAGGCAGGAAAACTAAAACCAGAAAAGAACACAAATCCACTCTTTCACCATTTTGCAGATCATCTTTTAGGGTAACCCAGAGAACCACCAACATATTCTTTTCCCTCCTACCTGAAAAGAAATGCTGAAGGGCATGAATAAAGGAAACAGAAATAAAGGTATATTAAAAAAAAAATAATGGATGCAGTATACCATTCTGGGTTGATGTAACAGGCTTATCAAGTGAAAGTATATTTCCTTTGCCTTTATGAATTTGGGGTTTAAGAATATTTTTACCTAAGCTATGCAATCAAATCACTGATACAAATCTAATATATTTTTCAAATTCCTGGCAAAGGCTTAAGTCTTAAAAGTTACAGGTATCCACC
Source organism: Haliaeetus albicilla (assembly GCF_947461875.1). Classification (NCBI taxonomy): domain Eukaryota; kingdom Metazoa; phylum Chordata; class Aves; order Accipitriformes; family Accipitridae; genus Haliaeetus; species Haliaeetus albicilla. Next base: position 40,971,604 of record NC_091487.1, read on the forward strand.
TTTAAGTTTTGTGCAAAAATCTGCAAATGATGCTCTCTGGACTCCTGCTGCTGGGTAATTAGCAAGCAAATGCTTGACCTACTGCAGCAAAGGACAGGAGCTCTAGACTTAACTGCATTTCTTAGCTCTTTGAGAGTTTGTCTGCAGATCTACTGTACCCACTATGGATTACAGTAAACAATGAGAACAGTACTTGGCACTCCTACATCACCTTTCATCTAAGTATCACCAAGCACTTTACAAACACTTAATTAAATGTCAAGCCTCCTTCAGACAAGATTAGAGGGAGAAAATTTTACTTTTCATTGAGGCCGTTATCATAGGCAAAATATGGCATCTGTTTACCAGAACACTAACTCTCTGCCAACACTTCAGAAGAGTATCTAGAGAACAATAGCATATCAACAAACTACAGAGAAAAATCAAAGGGAAGCAAAATATTATCTAAACTGATATGTGATTTAAACATTGGGATTAATGTTATTCTTTCAAAAGAGTACCATGTAATTTTTATGGTCTCAGAGATCAGATCTCACTTTCATAAATGACACATTTCTTTATACCATTATCTTTCACATTATTCCATTGGAAAGTACAACTCTCTCATCTGTAAAATTAAGGAAAAAAGCTAGATGAAAAAATGAAAAAATGTTAGATAAAGCGAAAAGGAGTGAAATTGGAAAGTATGGGGCTTGTTTTTTTTTTCTTAAACTTTACAGCGTATAAGGAAATTACTGCTCAGGTCTAGCTAAACTCTAAGAAACTATTGATAGTGTCCTTAAAATGTCTAATTTGACATTTTTGTACTGGATTATTTCTTAAGAGAGAAAACACAGATACTCTATATATTGACACATTCATTTTTCTAAATAGATGTCCCACATGCATAATAACTTAAAAGCATAAAGACTCTTTTAAATGAACACAAATCTTTCAGACAATCCTTCTTTATAAAAACAAACAAAAACCCAAAGAAACCACTACAGAAGTAAAACAGCCAGCAAAATGGAATGCCAAGACTTATAAAATACCGTGTTTAAAATCCCAAAGAAATTATAGGGTCTCTTAGGGCCTGGGTTGAGTGTGGCATCCACACAGATGAATGAATAGTTCCCAAAAGAGGTGGTGTGGATGTAATGGAAAGAGCCATCTTTACGCCAGGCAGAGTATTTCCTACCAAAATAAAATGAAAATATTGCTGTTAGGAAAGCTTGCAGCAATGACAAAAATGACCTGCAGAGTATAAATGCAAGATTCTTTGCATTAGATCTAGCTCCATCTTGTTACTGCAGTGAAGTCTCTTCTTAAAAACCAATGGCATTGAAAAGCCTGTACTTCAAAGAAGATGCATTACATGGGTCGTGTTAAGACAAGCAGCAGGTTAGCACACAAACACTTAAAAAAAAAAAGTTAGCATAAATACGCTTTCCCTGAGCAACATGGTACTTTTTTATTGGTAAAGGATAGGCCAGAAGCATAAATGATACAAAACAAATAGGCAAGATGACAGGACAGCAGGATCTTACACCACTCTTAATTAAACGAGATCTGCAAAGGAAAAAAAAATTATTGTCTTGTGTTTATTGTTGGTATCTGAAAGAATTTTTCAAAAATAATTTTTCCTTGCTTACCTAGAAATATCAGGGACATCGAACCTTGTCTCCACTATTTTGTTAGAGAACTCTTAAGTTACTCTGATGTAGAATGACCAGCTGTTGGCTAATGGAATATGATTTTGAACCCCAAAAATATTGAACCTTTTCAAGTTACTTCCCAAAAGATCCAAAACAGAGGCACTACACTACACCAAACCTTATAAATAGCAAAGGGAGCAACATTTCTTCTTGCTTTTTACTCTTTTTTGTTTCTTGACATAGCAAATCTTACCAGTTCTCCTGTCACATGTGGAATGTCATCAGAATTCTTCATTCAAAAAGTAAAAGGAGAGAGCAAAAAGGGTTGCTACTCTTTTGCACATTATCTGATGTTAATTGAGCTCTTGAATCTTAATCTTAAAATAGGCAGAGAACTGTAAACAGGGAAGGACTTAAGACATGTCAACTAATTCCACCTTTTTTTTCCCCTGTGGTTTTATGCTACTATTGGCTATGATAAATACATGTAATAACGAATGTATACATTGCTTTCTCTCCTTCCATTGACAACAGATATTTTCAGTTTTTCTAACTCCTAAAATTGAAGTGCTTTGATATTTATGCTAGATGGGAATTGCACATATCCCCCACTGGCAAAGACAGATAACATTCCAGCTAATGGTACCTACTAAATTGCTCAATTAAGAATTACATTCTGTAACTAAATGATTGTGACTAAATCTGAGATTAACTAAAATTTATTGGGTTTAATTGGGGGGGGGATTTTTTTGTTTTCTTTTCAGTTTTTGGGTTGGGGTTTTGTGTGTGTGTGTGGTTTTGGTTTTTTTGGTTTTGCCTTTTTTTTTAAACTCCCTGCATGATATGTGGAAGCTAAAACATCCCTGAGTTCGGATGATGTATAGTTTGAACACAGCCATCCAGAAAGCAGTTCATATCACTATTCCTCCACCAATCAGAATAAACAATAAAATTGCCAGAAAGGTTGACCTGAACAGAATAAAAGCCAATGTATTAAAAACAAGTTTCAGATACAAATCAATACTTCCGATGCCATAAAGACCCTTTCATAGTGTTTATTTTTTGAAGTTAATATTACCTTCATGAACATCATGAACTTCAACAAGAAAACTGGAATCTCAGTATCATAATCCTAAGATTTCTGCCTTTAGTCCCACTTAGAGTATGTGTAACAGTTGAATCATCCTCTGCTCATGCTCTGGACATAAAATAGGAACCCATGTTTTTATGTTAAAACATTATTGTATTTCAATACAACTGCTGCCTTCTTTAATTTTAATACATAATGAACACCAGAATGTGGTGTTGAATAAGTGTTTTCCCTAGCCTCTATTTTTATATCCGCAAGCTACAGTGCTCTAAGGTGTACAGCAAAGAATGAATTATCTGTTCAGGAATCACATAAAGGCAAGCAGACAGTGCCTTACTGTCATTCAGACAAAAAAAAAAAAAAAAAAAAAAGACATTGTCCTTTTGACTGTTAAACTTCACAGGGGTGGGGGAGAAGAAAGGGCTTCCACGAGACTCCATTTCACTCCGCTGTCTCCTTTTTCTCTTCCTAGAGTGTGGCACATTTACTAAAAGTTTTCTTAATCTTTATATTTTATTAATGCATCAGATTAATAAAATTGTCCTGTAAAGATAGTTCTGCCTTTAGTGATGCTTAATAGCTTTTGAGGACTCTTAGTGCCTTTCTTCAGTCTTATATAGAAAGTATGATAAATCTCATTAAAGTTTCTTTATTTTGCTATGATGCCAGACTATAATGAAGCAAAAACCATTATGAGAACACATTTGTTTAGCAAGAGACTGTTAATTAATAACCAAAGACTTTTTCACTTGACTCAGAATTTCACTCAGAAATTCTTAGGTTGGCTAAATTGCTTTGGAATTTCACCCTAATCCTTTCCAATCCCTTTTGCTATCAGTGCATCTTCAGTGTGGACTACAGGCAGGTGATCCATACGTCTTTCCAAACAGTAAGCTTGTCCAGGCTAAACAACAATTCAGGGATGATCTGGCAAATTCACTGGTGCTACATCTTCCCATGTGTCTCACTAGGACTTCTGATAGCAGCCTTAAAGTAGAATGGAAGACTGATACTAGATTGTTATGTAGCCACAGCTGTGGCAAAAGATATAGTGACATGTACTGCACTAGTGCATCCAAAAGCCTTGTTAGCACCACACATTCATCCCTTCATGGTAAATCCACATGTGAATTCCATGTTCTCCAGCAAATGCAGTTGCTGTAGGATCCTATCCCACAGAATTTATGGGAAAACATATCTGCTCCTGCTGGGCCACAGGGAACTGAAGCAAACTGAACTATCAGATCTTTAATCTGTGTTCTTATTGCAAAGTGGATGGCTTAAGAGCCTGAATTAAAGCAGAAGTTAGATTTCCAAGTCCTCCTCCAGTTCCAAAGAGTCAAAGCTGAAAGCACCACCAAAATTATGAGACAAGATTTTGTGTTCAGATGTGAAGGGCAGGAGAAACCGAGAAGTTAAACATGTGTTACAACTGAGGCTACCTTTGCAATGTACAAGCTAAAGAGCCAGCTGCAGAAGGGAAAGTGTCCTCACCTATCTTCACATTTAAATCTCAAGTGGGTTCCTCAAGAACATTTGTTCACCCATCATCATCACCTGCCTTCTTACTTCTCTGCTTTCAGTTTTCTAGAATGACTCAGATGTGAAGAAATGGCTCAGATAAAATTTAGAGCCATATGACATGAAAAGCCCTTTTGGGCATGCAGAAAGAACATCAAAAAAATGGTGAAGTTTTATCTTGCTTTCTTTTTCTTTTTTTCATCTATTTTAAGGAGGAAAAGCCTTCTTTGGGAACGCTGGTTTTACAGAAATATATCACACAACTGTCTTAAGGAAACGGAACACATAATGCACAGAACATTTCCTAGACACAGACAGATTTACAATATATTCAAATACAAAACACAGAGGCATAAGAAACAAGAAGTCTGCACAAAGAATTCTCCATTCTGCTCTACTAACTGGCAATGGAAAAGACTGAGGGAATAGCAAATATGATCCTGGACTATAGGAAAGTCAGTGAAAAAGCATATATGTGATAACTGAAAACAGAGTATCATTTAGTGCGCTTGACCTTGAATATAACAGCATCTGTATGGTAAATAAAAGTACCTGTAATAATTTTGAACACTATCCAGGTGTGGAATGTTGAATGAATCTGTGAGGGAGAGAAAAAGGAAATGAAGAAACTTTCAGATCAAATTGATCTTTGACCTCTGTATTTTATTTCCTAATGTTGAGATAAAGCAGTCTCAGCAGGCACTGAAGAGCTATTTTTTTTTTAAATGCATAATTGACAAGCAGGCTGTCTAACTGTGCAGAGATGTTATATGCTCAATGCAGTTGACCTAAAAGTGGGAACAGTTTTCTCATTTAAGTTTCAATTCAAAGATAAAGTTGTTGTGGGAATGTAAATTGTCATTTAGTGGCTAAAAGCTAACCATGTGTCTCCACTTTGGCCATAAAGCTTTTCAGATTGGGTGCATTCTCTCTAAGTAAGACCCAACTCATCCAAGGAAAATAAAGTAGCAATAGCATCAGAGAATAGCATGTGTAAAACAGACATCAACTTGGGGAGGTTTGTACTGCAGTGGGGGTCCACCCCTCCATTAAGGCTGGTAACAGAATCATGATAGGGAAATGGAGTAAATTGTCATATATGGGCTGTACATGACAAAGCATACACTTTTTTTTCTCCAATGCTAGGCTTTCTAGTTTTGCCCTTCCTGTAACAGCTGGCTTATATAGCCTACAAGGTTGTTAGCTTGTGTTTGAATGCTTAGAATGTAGGGACAACTATGATGTGTACAAACTTCCATGAGTTCTTTCTATTCAAAAGAAACCAAATTTCCTTTAATTGCTGAATGTGTGATACTTTTTAACTTAAACCTGTGGGGCGAGGTCTATGAAAAGTAAATTGAAACCATTTCTTCAGCAAGGTAAGGTTACATTTTGCCCTTCCATTAAAAGATGGGGTATATAAACTAATGACCCGGAAACTAACATCTGAAGCTATGTTCTACCACTTGCCAGGCAAAAGCAATAAATGATGACTCTTACTTCCCTGGTACTAAAACTCCAGTAAGTGCCTGTAAACAAACCATGCCCTCAGTAGAGCAGACACCTGGATGGCAAGCCCTACTACTGACTCATAACAACTACTAACACTCTAGTAAGTACTAACACTTTACCTCTATACTCTATATTCTAACTTGCCTAAATCAGCTCTGTAATCACAGGAAAGAAAGATGTTTCATTTCCTTCTTACCATGATTCCCTTTGATGTCTATCCACTTGGTTTTTTCCATGACCCTTGATCTCTTCAGGATTGACTGGTACGTTTTCCATTCTGCTTCTACCTGCTCAGATCCCAGTTTATCTCTTGTCTTGGCATCTGTCAGGTCACCTGAAAGTGTACAAAGGTGAGATATAACTAGAGGCCTACACAGCTTACACGAATACTGTAACTAGGCAAGCAGGCAATCCAAGCTTCCTTGTGTAAGTGGCTGCAGGCCTCCCGTGTGCAATCTGGATGTTCCTGTCATCTGATCCAAGAGGTAATTCTAAGGCTAAATGCCTTCTAATGCAGATGCAGCAGCCTGTTCAAACATCTATCAACCACGTCACTGCAGCACTTTTACTAACGCCATGCCAAAGTAAAGAAAATTGTTACTTATTCACTATACCTGAAGACTGCAGTCATAAAAGCTTTGTTTAACTTCACACCTTCTGTATCCCCTCAAGCTCCAATTAAAGTTTGAAGCATTCCGATTTCTGTTCATATAGTAATGCCTCCCTGCATTGCTAGTTAAAAGGTGAATGCTAACTATTTCTGAACCCTTAACTTAAAAAGCAAGCAGCAGGTAACTCTCTGTAGAAACAAAAGTCCAGGTCTAGCATTAAGATTCTAAAGCCTTGCACATAGTAATGGCTCAAAGTCTTTTTGATTTGCTTGGCAAAACTTAATCCCTTTCAATAGCGATTGCAAGCTATGAAATCAGGCAAGGCTTATTTCACCTGTCTTGGCATGATATGTTCAAATGGAAACCAGAAATGAAATCTTACATTAGTTCACAGGTAAATTTCATACACATGACCAGGTATTGTTCTGAGAGAAGAAGTGGCTCTTACTGACTAATCAGAGACATTGCTCACTTCTGTAATTTCAAATACGAAGAATTCTGCATCATTCTTGAGGAGGACAATAAGGAAGGTAGCTGCTAGCAAGGACTAAGGTGTAGCAACAAATATTGGGAAAACAATAGCTATATTGCATAATGATGTCTTTGTTACATATAATACATACTAAACTCACGATCAGACTCAAGACATTGAACAAAAACTAATTCTCTTGAGTTGACAAGTTATTCTCTTCTGCTTCTAGCAGTCTATCTTCAGCTGCAATTCCATTTCCATTGCTTAAGACACCTTAAGGTATCTCTTGATATCCTAGAATTTTACTTACTTGCTCTTCCTTTGAGAGCACGTTCAACAGGAAATTCACACTTTTGACTTGCTTACCTGTTGCTAGAACAAGTGCTGGCTGAATTACATCGATTGTTTCAGAACAGAATTTTTCTAAGTCAGGAGCTCGTTTGGGATCCCGAAATCTACTGATATGAATATCTGACACCTGTAAAAAGAGAAAAATTAAACACTGTCCCAAGCAGCAGATTATTGCTGCCCAGGTTGTTCTGCAAACCGAGTACGTAAGAATGCAGCATAAGAGCAGTCACAGTGATTCATATCAGTATAAGGGATACAGGGAGAAACAGAAGTGGACGACTAGGGGAGAATAAAAGCAGGACAAGCACATGATATTGCATCTCTAACCCCTAAAATCACGTTTACCTCAAGAAGATTTCCTTAAATCTAAGGGCATACAATAACATGGGGAAATACTTAGCTATCTACTGTAAGTTTTGATGGCTCTAAGTGGCTTGTTGACTTTCAAATTCTGTGAGCTTCTGGTGCAACACAGTGATCTTGCTGCAAGAGAGAATATCAAGTAGTTCTGCAAAGCAAAAGTAGTTTAAAGTTACCTAGGACTTGAAGCATACTGATAACTAAGTTTGTACCTCATGTGACATTTCCAGTAGCTGAGTGGGAGGATTTCTAACATTCTGCCCATGCATTTTAATGGAGCTAACGAGTGTGTTTAGATCCCATTCCATGTGCCTTCATGAAGGCAAAGACTGCCCAAGAAATGATGATACCACTTGTACATAATTGTAAAAGATATAAAAGTTGTTAATTTCTGAACCAAACAGTCAAAGCCCACCGTACAGGGTGGGATAGCGAGAAAAAGAAAAGCCAGATTTTTATTTATATTTTAAAAAAATTGTTGCTTTTCAGGTGTCCTGGTTCTGGCTGGAAGAAAGTTAATTTTCTTCTTAGTAGCTGATATAGTGCTGTGTTTTGGATTTAGGATGAGAATAATGTTGCTAACACACATGTTTTAGTTGTTGCTAAGCAGTGTTTATAGTAAGTCAAGGACTTTTCAGCTTTTCACACTGCCCTGCTAGCAGGGGCTGGGAGTGCACAAGAAACTGGGAAGGGACACAGCCAGGACAGCTGACCCAAAGGGGTATTCCATGCCATATGACATCATGCCCAGTATATAAACTGGGGGGAGTTGGCCAGGGGACACCACAGCTCAGGTGTTGGCTGGGCATCGGTCAGCAGGTGGTGAGCAACTGTATTGTGTATCACTTTTGTGTATTCTGTTATTATTATTTTCCCTTCCTTTTCTGTCCTATCAAACTGTCTTTATCTCAACCCAATTCCACTTCAGTCAATCAATTAATACATTATCCTCCTCAGTTTAGACAAATGGTATCTGATGCTCAAAAACCAGCAAGGACATGCTCACGGTCATCTGACGATATCACTAACCGAGAAAGAAAAACATTAGCATTTACATTCAATTTAATAAACCTGGCTCTTGTAAAGCTTTTTCCTGTTTGAAAAAATCCAGGTAAAATACCTTGGAGACAAAATGCCTTAGCTTCTACTTATTCAGTCATTTGAATATGTAGAAAACATCGCCTGAATACAGTTTTCTAATTCTGCTTAGGAAAATTCTGCATCTGCTTATATGGAACTTCTGCCTTGATCAGAATTGGATGGTAATAAAGGTAAATACTTTTAGACATAACCTTAACTTCATTTTTATTGATACATTCAACCTACTGTGAAACAAAAAGCACAGTAAAACTACCTTCATACATCAAACCTAATGTAATCATTGACAAGCATACATCCTATTTTGCTTCTCCTCAGCCTGTGGATTTGCAATTCACCTATCTCAGCAATCAAACAGAGAAAATAAAAACTTCTATTGTTGCTGTGTCCAGGTTCTTGAGCAAAAAGTCTTACAAGAAACCTTATTCCTGTTCTACCGGTAACTACGGAGAATGTAAATTTCTGACCTTTTAGCAGACAGTGGTTGGGAAGCCTGATTTTCTACACACATCTTCCTACTTTTTCCTGCTACTATGATACGAGTTTAAGATTTACAAAAGGGTTTTCTTGTAAGTTCTAAGAGTTACAGTGTCCCGGGACTTCTGAGAGCTGGGACTAAGTTTCTATCATCACTAAAAGCCATGAAATATGAAGATCTTGGGAGTGGCACTTCTCCCATTTTTTTTTTTTTTTATTAACTTCAAAAGATGTCCCAATAAAGGAATTCAAAGGGCAAGCGGAAAAGCTTACAATGCTCATATTTAATTTCCCAAAATGTAGGTAAAGGCCCACTTGCTGCATTTCTTCTCTCTTTCCCCTCCCTCTGATTGATGTGAAAATTTAGCCTCTCTCATTGCATCACAGACAGTAACTTTCATCAAAATGAGTTGGAAAAGACTTAGGGGTGAGGAGAAATTACCACTCCCCTTCCTTATCTAGAGAACATGTGGCTCAGGAAAGGCAGGCATTAACAAGGGAGACTAACAAGGCCTACTGCAACAGCAGAATGCATCCAGCTGACAGAAACAGGAGAAAAATCAACTGTAAGCTTGTCAAATATTGAACTAGAGTGCCTATTAGGCACTGGGCAAGAAAGGAAGTGCTGCTCTAAGAAAGGTGAAAGAGCCATTAATACAAGTTTATAGTAAAAAGATTGCTACTTAGTTCAGTTTAAGAAGAGACAGCCCTGTGGATGGGAAGAAAAACAAGGCAGGAACTGCTGGGGGTGGAACCTATCATCCTGAGCCCTATCCAGTGACCTAGGCTAGACCTATGGAGTCACCAGGGAGCCTGAAGCCTGTTTCCCACAACATCATCAGGCACAACGCTGGAGTTAGTGCTTGCTTAATTTCCAAGTTAGGTCAATGATAAAGCAGCTGTTAAAGGGCACATCTGAAAGAGAACATAACCACTTGAAAGTAAAGCCAAGTCTCAAATTAGCTGTGCTGTGACCTATCCTTGGAAGAACTCCACTTGAAGTAACACAACCAGAGAGAACATGGCAAGAGAAGTACGGCGCTGCACATGCTGCTTGTCAGCATACCTCTGTAGCTGCTATATGCTGCTGTAGTTGACTCTCTTCAAGACAGCAGCTCAAGATAGAGGCTTTATTAATTCAAACATATCTCTCATCTTAAAATCTGTTCTGCAGTAAAGATAAGCCTTGAGTCGCTTAAGGAAAAATTTCTGGAAAAACTGACTTTGAAAATACATAGCAATTGGAGAGAACAAAAGGACTAATAATATGCCGGTTTATGCCCTAAGACCACTGCCTCCAGCTAATATGTTTAGGCAAAGTGTCCTTGAGTTTGAGTATAAAAGCAAAATAGTAAAAGCAGACTGTTAGAAGGAATTGCACAGCAACCCCTGTGACATCTCAGCAGTCGATTACCTGCAAATATGTAAACAGCTTGTGGTTAGTTATACACTTAGTGCTTCAGGAATGCTCTGCGGGGAAGAGTCAGAAAAGAGGCCAGAGGAGCACCCAGACGTGACAGTTTACTTCTAAGACTATACCAGGTTATTTTGGATTTTCTGTTCAACCTGGAAACAAAGCCATGTACATTTAACCTAACATACATCACTCTTATACTGGCCCAGTACCTTCTATTGCTAAAAACCTGAGTAACTATTTTCTCAGCCACAAAACTTTTCTAAGTTTTAGAAGGGGAAAAGGACAGGCAGAGCCTGCATTTCTCACTGGGATAATACCGTATTGGGTGCTGACGCGGTATATAGGATAGTGTAATAATTAGGTGAGTTTTAATTACCCACTTCTACCACACACATCTTATCTTTTGGGTAGTCTAGCAAACTGGCCAAACACCTGTAACTTAGGCTTGACTGCGGGCCCCCGGGACAGCAAAGGCGGGAAGGCGGGGGGGGGGGGGGGGGGGGGCTGTTAGCGGGAGAAGGTGCCACAGCTGCTCACCGAGCGCGGCGGCACCGCAGCTGAGAGCCCCTCGCTCGCCCCCCGGCGGCGGCAGCCCTGTGCCCCGCTCGCCGGGCTCCGCACAGCGGCCTCCGCCCGCTACGGAGCCCCGAAAACCGGGGCGGGCGGGAGTGGGGGGGGGGAGAGGAGGCCAAGGGGGGGGCCGCACCTCAGCGCGGCGCCAACCGCCGCCTCTCGCGCCGGGCCGTTGCTCGGCCACGCCCCCCTCCCCCGGCCCCACTCACCTGCACTACCCACAGCAGGTTGGCGGCCTCCGCCCCGGGGGCGGGCTGAGGGGCCCGCCGGCGGCGGCGCTGGCCAGCCGGCGGCAGGGTCCCCGAAGGGGGGTAAGAGTCCAGCAGCAGCGCCACGGCGGCCGCTATCAGCAGCCCCACCGCCAGCTTCAGCATCCTGCGCCCGCCCCGGGCGGTCCCGCCTCGCTCCGCCGCCCCGTAAGGCCGCCGGCTTCGGCACTTCCGCGTCGCGGCCCACCTCCTCGGCTTGCCGGGCCGGGCCGGGCCGCCCCTGCCGCTCGTCTGTGGTTGGCTCGGAGGACCGATGCCAGCGGGGGGAGGGGGCGGGCGCTCCCCTCCTTTTGGCGGTTTTATGCGGCGGGGCGGCGGGACCCGCCTGCAGCTTCCCGGCCGGCACCCCCCCCCCCCCCGCCGTGCCCTGCGGTTCCGAGCGTGCCCGCTGCCCCCCGAGCTGCGGGGGAGCCTGGAAATGCCAAGGCTGGGACAAAACGGGCCGAAACGTCAGCCGAAACGTGCGGTCCGCATTAGGCCGTAAGGCCTTTTCGTCATTCGGGGGGAAACACGTACCGTTCCTTCGGACGAGAACGTACGGGGGAGGTCAGTGTCTCATCCTGCTTCCTTCCAAGGACGGCACATGAACATTCACTGTTTTGTTTTTGTTTCTGTCAGTATTTATAATTCTACCTGCTCATAATCTAGGCAATTGACATTTTTGCTCCTGACGTACTTAAAACTCTTTTTATGGTCTTTTGAACGTTTTTTTTCATATACACCGTTTTAAACCTTACTATAGCGACTGTACGGTTTCATAATTGGTAAATTATTCTTTGCTATCAGCTCTCTGTTTTCCTAACTGCTGCCCGCGTTTACCGTTGAGGTTTTTTTCTTACCACCTTAAGCATGGGTTTAGCTGAAAAAGCTTCTGTCACTGTATGTCACTGTTTTCTTTAATATTTAATGTAGTATTCTGAAACAACTTTTCAGACATGTTTCTAATTCAATACTGCTTAATTTTTATTATCTTTTCTCATAATTTGTCATAGGACAAAGATTTAACTTTTAGCATTGATCAGAAAAACCCTCTTTTCAGATCAGTTACACTTTGTTACTATATTACACCCCTTTTCAGACGTTCTTGATAATTTAGCTGCTCTTTTGTGGGACTTAATGTATGTTTGCTGTGTTTTTTTTCAGCTGCCTTCCACCTTGCTTGTCTGCTTCCTACTTCCTCCCAAAGAACACCCCAAACAACTGCTTTTAAATCAACAGTTAACAATCAGTAATCACAGTAATCTTGGGGAGTAATCTTGAAAAATATGGTTTGCTCAATTTCTTCCTGGAGGTCTACCATTTTATTTTAGCTCTAGCAGGACTGCTAAGCTTCAGCATTTTCTCTCTATTTAATTTTTTCTGAATTCCTGTTTCATTCTGCTTATTTCCTCTATTGCTTTAGTATCCATGGAGATCTTGGTGTTTTGTGCCTTCTGCCTGGGTAGTGGTGCCAACTTACTTTTTTTCAGAGGTTCGCTGCCGCTTATTTTGCTGTCTCCCAGCATACGTGGGTTCCAAACCTTTCTTTTTTGTATTACTTTGTTTAATAAGTCTATACTCTTGTTCAACTAAAGCAGCTGGTTTACGCTAGCGTAACTTCTTCTAAAAGTCCCCCAGTAAAGCGAAACCATACTGGTAGTTCAGCTAAAAGATACGGCCATGAAAGACGCTTGTCTCGCAGCAGAGGGGACTGCAGGCAGCCCTCCCGCTGCTTGAGCGTGTTTGTTGCCATCTTGGAATCACAGCCTTGCTTCTCTTGCTCAACTGTGTTGGAGGTTGGATTATACAGTTGCTACTGTTGATGCTAGAACACGAGGACTCCAGTAATCACAGTCTAAACTTGGCTGTTGTGCAAACACTGCTGGTTAGTTGTCAGATGTGCTATCGAAAAAGATTGTGTACAGATCTGCAACACGTACAGACAAAACTAGATGAAGCTTTGAATTGATTGTTAAGTGGCTCAATGGCAAAATTCACTTTGTCTTTTTTTACGTCTCATGCCTAAACCTGTCTCAGTGACAACATCCACACAGTAATTTTAAGTGACAGATTTCAATAAGGTAAGTAAGTCTGTAGTGACTTCTTAAAATGAAGATGAGTGGTAGCTACCACAGAAGAGCTACAGTCAGATGTTCTGAAGACAGAAGAGAAGAACTTGGAGAGTACCTGCGGCCAGGTATGGGGAGAAAAATCTATTGAATATACCTGAAAAGGTCAACTGCAAACTTTATCCCATCCATACTGATAACTGAGGAACATGGAAAAGTTGCTTGGAGGCTTGAAGCAGTAAGACTACAATGAAAGGAGGCAGTCTTCTGTGGACACATATTTAGCTAACGGTCACAAGAGCATTTCAGACGCCTTTAGAAGACCTTGAACAGAATAAACAAGAAGACAAAGAAAGATGCCAATTAGAAGAACACAGATGCGCATTCCATGATAAAGGGAACTTGGCACAAAGAACCTCAATTTGGCAGTTTATCTTGACCAGTGAGACTGAGACAAGTTTTGCATGTTTTAGTTGGTATAACCCATTATGTCTTACGTTTATGCACGTGTACAGAGTTGATATAACCGATCATATTTTATGCTTGTGCGTGTGTACAGTGACTTTGCAGAATATGTGATTATAAATATGTGTGTGTCTTAGCAATAAACATCATCTGCTTTCAACTTTACAGGCGTTCGTTTATTTCTACCTCCTGCAGTCTTCTTCAAAACAGATATTAGACATTCGATAGGTGGTTAGCATGTATGCCTGCAAGGTCCAAAGCTATGGCTATTTGCCTATTTCCCCAGCCCTAGAAAGGTACAAACACAGGGAATTGCACAGCTGGAGTGGTTTGCAGCAACCTGGAAAAATTCCAGCAGCACTTAGGCCAGGTTTGTCACTTATCAGCCAAGTCCAAGTTCCTAAATGCCCTACTCTTCTGCCAGAGTAGCAAACGCAGAGTACCCAGAACAGTTATGATATGCTGTAGCGAGGAGGTGTGGAGGAAAAATTTTGACCTTGGAGATGGGCATGTGCCTAAAGCTACTACTGCCTCCTACACTGGCCCAAAGTTCATAGAATTTTGCCTTTGCTTGTCCCAAATGGGAGAAACATGCCATGTCTGCTGAAGTAGTGTGAATCTGCATCAGTGTACGTGAAAATTACTTCAGCTATTATCTTGCTATTAACGCAGGGCCCTAAGCAAACACCCACACTCTGCAGTTTAAGTGCCCGCAGAGGAACTTCATCCACGTAACTCTGCGGGTAGGATCAACCCAACTTTCGCTTGCGGCCCGACCCGACAGACCCCGGGGAAGCGCTTTGCTTCGGCCTCCCGCGGGAGGCAGGAGGCGCTGCCGGACGGGTCCGGGCCTCCCCAGCCCCTCACAGCGCTCCTGAGCGGGCCGGGCCACGGCGACGGCGCTCGCTTCCCCTCCCGGCCTTCAACTGCCGGACATCTCCCTCCCTCAGTCACCCGCCTCCTCCGCCCTGCCGCCCCCAAGACAGGGCGCACGGCCGCCTGCCCCGCCGGCCTCCCCCTCACCGCCCCTCAGCCCGGAACGGCTCGGCGCCACGGAGCATGCGCGCAGGGCGGGCGGCGCCTGCGCGGTGCGAGCCCGGGCCGCCGCCAGGGGCGGGCTGCGGTCGCGACGCGACGCGGCGCAGCGGCCGGGTGACGGCGGCGGCTCCTTCCGGACGGTGACGGCGTCGCCGGCCGCGTCCCTCGCTCTCAAAATGGCGGACGGAGGCGACGGAGGGCCCGGAGCGGGAGCGGCGGGCGGCCGGGTCCCCGTGCAGCTCCAGGACCGAGCCGCGGTGAGGCTGCAGCCCGGCGCGACGGCGCGGTTCCCCCTTGCCCCCCCGCTCGCCCTGCCACCCCGCCGCTCGGTCGAGCTTTTCCTGCCGCGGGGCGTCCCGCTGCTGGCCGCGGAGGGAGCCGGCGGCCCCCCCCCGCCCCCGCTCGAGGGGCGGCGCCGCGGGGGCCGCGTCCTCCGTGGCGGGGCTGCCGTGAGGCGCCGTGGAGGGGCGGGACGCGCCATTGTGCGCCCGCTGTTGCCGGCGGCACCTGCCGAGGCGCGACGGCGTAGCGGCCGCGGTCCGTGGGGCCGGAGCGCGGAGAGCGCGGGGGGGGGAGCGGGCGGCCCGCTGCCGCCCCTGCGCCGCCGGAGGGGTGGGAGAGCGCGCCCAGCTCCGGTCCCGGCGGCCTGGGGTGGCTGTCGGCGCCGGCGGCGGCCGCCTCTGCCCCGGAGGACCAGCCGTGCCCTGGGCCCGGCGAGTCTCTGTCAGGCGGCTGGTTTGCCGCCAGCTCCCCGCCAGCGTCTCCCACCCCCTGTCCCGTGTCTTCGTCTGATCTCTACGTAATTAAACGAGATCAGACTGTAGAAAGCTTCAGAGACTGTCCTGCGTCCTTGTACGTGCATCTTTTATCCTTTTTCTGACTTTACCTTTCTTAATTAAAGGTGACTTTACTGCGGAACAAAAAAGGCTATTGTTCTGCAGAGTGTGAATGAAGCAACAAACAGTGAAGTTTAGAAAGGATGGAGATAGCGACAGTTGTTTATTGGCTGAACAGAATTATCCTCTCTTTTTTTCTGTGAAGTACTTTAATTACTTGTGGATTTAATATTCCCCTACTGAACAGAACTTGATCTTGAATCTGTCGTAGTGGTAGTAGGTAAGGGCCTTCTGTGCTCTCCTTCACAACCTTGTGAAGTGATTACTATATTGCAAACACTTTGGCTAGAGGAGTTTAAAACCCAAAGCTGTCAGTTTAAGAAAGGGAGTCTGAACATGTGTCAGAAACCTTACATTTTATGTTACATTTTCCTGTAAGAGCCTGAATACATAGTATGGTTTGGAAACTCTTGACTGTGGATGTTTGAAAGTTGGGTACTGGCAAGCTTGTAGAATAGCTACTTTTTACGTGATGCTACACAACATTATTAAAATTAGGAAGATATAAATCAGATGTTTATTCTTGGAATTTGTCTTGCAGGTGGCAGTGCTAAGCCAACAACCATTGTTCTTTGTACCTTTCCTCTCAGAATTGTAAGGATATCTGCAAATCATAAGGATGCAGTCTGGGACTACAGAGTCATTTCTAAAGTGAAGTGTATTTCTGTGGCCATAACAGGCCTATGTGTAGATTTTTTTCTATGTTAGAAACAATTTGATTTTAAACTAGTACAAATGTAATTTGATTGCACTATAGTGTCAAAAAATACAACCTGAGTCAGGCAACTTCTTAAGCTTGAGAGCCGTGTATAGAGTCAGAGAGGTACTGAGGGTGATAGTTGCAATCAGCACCAAAGCAATGCAATCAGCCTTTCATTATTTGGACACATAAGAGGCTGAATTAGCCCAGGCAATATGTAAAACTGGTAATAGCGTTATTGTGAAAAACATGGGGAAAGATGTTGAAGAGATCCTCAGCTGCTCAGAGTCGATGCTGGCCCACTAAGTTTTCTTAATTTTTATGTGGTTTCAGCCAATTGAGAGTGTCTGTGCCAGAATTATCATTATTCCAAGAGAGGTGGGTGGCCACCCAGGCCGTGTTGTTTGCCATATATCCAGGCAAACTGCAGGAATTCTGACAGGGAGTATGGGATGAGGGTATTGTAATAAGGGAGAAGGAGAGCTAGGGTTATGGACTTAGGTTGAGTCTGACAGCATTCATGAAGTTAGACTGCAAACCTGGCTATACTGATGCCAGAGACAGCTGTAATCTGGAAGCAGTACACTGTGCCAATTTACTGCTGTACTAAAAGATGGTACTAGTTATGTCTTCAGGTCAGAAACTAACATTTCCTGACTGACATGTGTTTTCACTATGCACAGCTGGTCTGAATGCCCTTTCGCTGTGGTGCTATATCAGGAAGTTGAAGAAGCGTGGAGCAGAAACAACTGGCTGAATGGAGTGAGCTTTGGCCTTACTGAGCTCGCCGAATCTGTCTCAGTGTCAGCCCAGTCAGACTGACTCTAGCTCTCCTTTTTCATCTCTGGCTTTGGGTGCTGTTGGTTGCAGAGTAGCACCAGATCTGGCTGCATGACTAGTAAACTTTCCCAGAGTGCTGGGTGCATGATGCAGGATTACCTGAATGATTCTGCAGGAGCCAGCCTGATTCTGGAGTGGATGGTGATGACTCAGGTAATAAACTCTTCTGCACCCAGCCCAACTCAGTGGTGTCTTCTGTGCACTTAACTCCAACTCTTCAGGTTGGATGGCTGTAGTTGCAAATACCTGAGTTGGCGTTTCACTGCATGAGTTGAAGTTGGGTCCCATCTCTGCCCTCTACTTCCCTATAGTGGCTGTATTGCTTCCTGAGCTGAGCTGCTGCGAAAGAGAGAGGGCTGAATTCGGGCTGCCCTGGCACTGACCTAGTAGTAAACCCTGTCTACCAAACTTAAGTTAACTTTCTTTTCTTTCCAAACAGCATCTGCAGTTTGCTTGGCTGATTGATGGGCTGGACCTGGCTTGTCTAGTAGTTGGCTAGCAGGCATTGCCGGTGGCCTAATAAAAGCCTGCTTTGCAGGCTGAATCCGGCCCTGTGGTTGTTTTTCCATCTGTGTTCTAAACAAATTCCAGTTTGACTCCTGCCTGCTTTGGTGGCTGCTGTCTGGAATATATGAGCAGGGTTTAGGTATTAAAATATTTCAAAGATTTTAATTTATACTACATGTTCAAATGTTGACGTATGTATACTTTCTCAGTAATATTTGTGGAGAAAAGGGATTTTTTCAGAAGTCCCATCTTTTGTCAGCAGTCAATACTCCTATATAAAAGTATAGATGTAAGTGGGGTAGTGGTGTCCAAGGAGAGGAAAGCTTTATTTTTAGGATATTTCCTTTAAAGGCAGGAAAATAACTTGATTTTGAATTTTCATCTCAGAAAGCAAAACATGATACAGGCACTTGTGCATTCGAAAGTGTTTTCAGATCTTGTTTTGAGTCATTCGATACCATTATATAGTTCAGAAAATGCACGCGAAGAGCCTTGCTTCTGTAGATGTGTGGTAATCAAATAGTAATATAGAGGGGATATTCATATAGAGGTGATTTCTTGAGATTAGTGAAATCTCAGTCAGGCATCTTATTTTGGACTTGCAGTGACTTCCAGTTTTGAATCTAACCTATCCTAAACTGAATTAACCTGCTTAGACCAGATGACATGTCCATATAATTTTACATCAGTTTATGTTAAGCTAAATCAGTTTAGAATTTCATCTTTAGGTAAACCAGCATATTGTTTTGTGTAAATAAGCCCTGAATTGCATATAGTTAAAGCCACTGTTTTTAGAACAGTGCAGTGTATTAGCAGAACAGTGTATACTGTACACTTGTATCAGTGTCCAGGTGGAGTCCATGAAGTTGCAACAGGTAACTGGAGCATCGCCAAGGTCCTGCTTGCGTCCTTATACATTTGGCACTCTATTGAAGTGCTTTCATTTTGTTATGGCATTGAGCCAATGCTGTGGTTTTTCCTTCCTTGCCTGCATTCATGTGTACTCATACTTCTTGGTAATTTTTGTGGCTTTTTGGTGCAGCAGCCAACTGCGATTGTGAAAGTATCTGTAATCTGTGCTCAAGTCCACATGAAGTGCACATATTATGGTTGCTGTAATTCTGCTGTGATACAGTTACATTACTGCGAGAGTTATGCGGCTCCAGGAAAACGTAGCTGCAAGTGGGTGTTCCTGATAGCATGCAAGTGTTTAAGTTGCTTCTAGATCCCAGAGCAGTAGAGATTTGGGAGATGCTGAGTGAGTGCTAAATACAGATAGATTCACCTGAATTTTATTAAACATTCATTCACTGCAGAATTAGACTACATATACAATGGATCTTAAAATTCATGATAATTGGAAAATGGAGTGGTTGTAAGACAAGTTTGAGTACAAAGGAATTAATACAAAAACCTAGTGGTTGTTTTGGTTTGGGGGGGGAGGGTGTTGTTTATTTTTTTTCCCCAAACATAACTATAGCAAATCAATGAATTACTTTATAAATATCCACTGTAGTTGCAATTTTTGAAGTGCAGTCTGGTGCTAAGAACTTTGACAGTTAATCTGTTCCTTCGAAAGTAGGAGACCATGGCATGGATATTAAGGATCAAACAAGGAAAGAATCAAAGTATTTTCCTTTTTTTTTTTCTTTAGAAACAAAATTAAAAGGATCTGTCAAATGAATAGTCAGAACTTAAAGAAAAACCTTGATTTTAAAGTCTCACAGAATACTACAAATAATTCTGCAAAGATGATGATTTTGCTAGTTTTCTAGGGAGAATAACTTTTTTCCCCCCAAGATACGTACTTTGCACATTGTTTTGCTTTAATATGTGATACTGAATTCCTGTTTTCCCCTAGTGTTGATGTGTTAATTGTGCATTGCTATCTACCTAGCGCAGGTTTGACTGAAAAATTTGGAACATGAAATGCACTTAGATTGGATGCCTCAAAGAAATGGGAATTACTTCTAGAATTTCTGGCTACTTTGTTTTGCCTGTTGAACCTTCTTAGTACTGTCCTGCTAATTTTGTAGCATATTTAGGCTAGAGTGTCCAGTTGGTAGGCAGTATGATAGAGATATCTATGGGACAGCAGAGAGAGAAGTACAGGCTGTAATTTCACTTCAAATGTCTCCTTGGGTACTCATTTGCATTCAAGCGCTTACCCCCATGAACTGAAGCTGCACTCTTGTGATTTTGGAGATGAAAATGATTTAAAGCTGACACCTGACCTGCAGTTTCAGAGATTGAACAGCCTGGGTCTGTACATTGTTTACCCTGAAGATGACATTAGTTTTAGCTGTCCAGCAGCCGAAACAGTAACCAATGGTGCTGGTGGTTACTTCTGCTTCTCTGGTTGTCACTGGTTTGCTCTGGTTCAGCTAAACTGGTAGTTGTTGGAGGCTACTGGAATCAAGGCAGATTCTACTGTAGACAAAGCTTTAGTAGTGTGTGCTGTTGTTATGAGTCTCATTCCCAGTGGGCAAACACCTGCATCATTAAAGCATCTTTTAACATTAATTGGCACCCTGCTTCGGCTTGGGGGCCAAAGTTTAAATGAATGTAGAGATCAAACAGTTCTTTTATGTCTTCAGGTCAGAGTTGATGTTTTGTTAGGACAATGTTAGACAGTCTTGAATGTTACCCATGTTGTGCCAATAGAAGATAACTTTTGAAACCAAACTTGCTTCTTTCAGTGTAAATACTGACATCCAGAGCAGACCAAAGTTTGGTACATGGCTGGTTCCCAGCTATGTTATGTAAAAGAGCCGTGTGACTGATATGTCAGATATTTTGTAATTGAGTCATTTTTTAAGCTTAAATTCTCTACTAAAACATTGGCTATACTTTGTCAGAGAATGTGAAATGCATTATGAACAGCTACGTAGTGCTACGTGACAAAAAAACCTAGAGTAAGCTTCTGTTTTAACTCACTGAACTGTGCCCTGCCTGGGATGGTAGAATTTATGCTCCTAAAAAAAATTGAGTTTGATTTAAGGCAGGGAAGAACAAACGTGCTAATTAATTTCTAGTGCTTATTTTCTAAGTCTCTTCTTTGGGGAATATATATCTTTCAGGTTGAAGTAGATTGCCTTGTCTCCTTGTTACTTTTATTAAAAATAATGCGAAGTGTTCTGTACTGCAGTTGGATCTTATTTTCTGTGCATTAGAAAACTGATAATTTTATACCAAAATAAACAGAAGGGAAAACTGAACTAAAAATTTAAAAGCAGAAGCTTTATGTGAAAATGTTAATTCAAGAATCCTTTGAAGTTTGCTTTCTAAAGAATTTTTAAGTATTCTGCATACTTATCAAAGAACTTCTGTGTGTTTATCCTTTTAAAATGTCTTTTATGGTTGCTCAGTTGGATAGACAATATCAGGATAAAAGTTTTCTGGGATCTGTTGTCCTGCTAATCTCTGTTTAACTAGTAATAACTGTTCTGTGCATTAAAGTAAAGCAGTCTTTTGCATTTGATATTTATGTTGAATGGTACCTGCTTGAAATCAATATGTCCCCAGCATTTTATGTATTTACTTTTAAAAACCTGCTTCTACCAGCTGTTTTGACAGGCAGCTGGTATTGCCATCTCCTGCTTGACAGATTTATGTTGTGCACAAACTGAGCTGTTTTACTATTCCTTTGAACTGGAATATTGGACCAGGTACAGGTTTTAGTTTGTGCTACTGGCAGTGTCTGTTCCTTCATAATTTGTTGTTTAATGTTTATAAATATTAGTATTCCTTCTTTTCACTGATTACATTAATGCATATATGTAAAAATATAGTCTTGAAATTTATGCAGTCACTTTTGCACTAAAAGATCAGTGTGTCAATCAGTGCAGTTAAAGTAGAGCTGCTGCTTATAGTATTGCCTAATGCAAACTGTTAGTTTGAAAAGACTTTAGAATTCAAACAGACTAGTGCTTAGAATGTAAATCAAAAACTGTCATGGAAATAAGGCTATTGAATTAATGTATGTAATAAACCTGTTGCAAAGATAAAGAAATTCTGTCATAGTGGTGAGAAATCTCATTTGATGCTTGATCTATAGGTGAAAAGTGAATTGAGAGAGTTTGTTGCTAACTTTTTTCTGTTTTTCCTTATATACTTAGCTCTCATTCCTATTATTATTTTCAGTATTCACAAATGAATGCATTTGTGAATGACAAAATTGGATATGGATACGTTGGATATATCACTGACAAATATTTTGCTCTTCTTATAGCAGTGTTTGTAGGCAAATACAGTTTTTTCATCCTCTGATCTTTTCTGACATGATGCTTACTTGAAGTGTTTGGAAAAAACCTACAAACTGGCCTTTTAGATGTAGGAGAAACCTGCATGTTTGGTTGGAATTGACTTTTGGGAAGATCTCTGTATGCTTATGTGTGGGAAGAAATATTAGTAGTCTGATCCTGCAGAGGAGGACATCTTACCATGTAAGATAAGTGATTATCTCCTAATGATTCTTTCTCAAGCAGTATTGTGAGGTACTGCTTCTGTAGTCATGTTTCTGAAGAGCCATTGAAGATTACAGGTTACTGCTTTTGTTATACAGAAAAAGTCAAATGTCTCGGACAAAATGGTTGCTGTCTCTGCTCTTTTGACAGAACTTCTTACACTTGAGAAACATAGCTTTGCAACTCATCCTGGTTCCCTTCGTCTCCCTTTTTCATGCAGTTTGAGAATTAATGCAATCTTAAAAAAGGAGAACGTGACATGAATGTGTGATTAAAGGAGGAAAAAAGATGGAGCTGGAGAAAGTTAGAGATATCAAGTATAAAAGAAGAGATAGGAGACAATGCATGTCTTTGATGCACGCTTTTCACCAGTGTCAGGTTCCCAAGTGTCACCTTTGCTTACTGTTTTCAATATCTGGGAATGCCCACCGGCATGGTGTGGATGTTGCTCCCTCCACAGGAAAGGTGGTGGTGTGCTGCTGCCATGATTATTCCCTTAGCTTATTCTGGTCATTGTGGCAGTTTTATTTCTGGGCCATGCATATGTCCGTATGGTCCATGTGATGGCATGGCTGTTTCTTCAGTGAACTTTTAATAAAAATGAGAAAGTGACCAAAAAACCCCACCATCAGAAGAACTTTACTATGGTTGCTCATACAGATATTTAAAAGCTGAGAAATTTCAGAATTCAATTTACTCCAAATGTATGTGGAGGTGATTTTTTTTTTTTTTCCTAAATTCAGTAATTTTCAGTTTGCAGCCCAAAAATATTTTCTGGTGGAATAGTGTCAGTTGGAGCGGAGTGCCTTCAGGTCTGCTTCCTCTGGGCTTTCCTCTGTTACAGTCTGTGGGCCCCATTGAGTAGCGTGTGAGTGCCTGCGGGCTGTGGAGAGCCGACTGATAGTAGTATTGTGGTTACATGATAATGTTTTTATCTTAATTGTGTTATCTCATGACCTCTGCCTCTTTCAGTACACTATTTCAAATTTATTCTTGAGTGGAATCAAATTTGGAAAATGACTTTTCCATAGGGCTTACTTGTAGCAGAAATTGGAAGCTTAATAGAGATGAGAAGGAAGTAAGATTTCTCCTGGTGAAGGCATTTGAATCACAGAATGGTTGAGGCTGGAAGGGACCTCTGGAGGTCATCCTGTCCAAACTCCCTGCTCAAGCAGCATCACCTAGAACAGGTTGCCCAGGACCATGTCCCGTCAGCTTTTGAATATGTCCAAGGATGGCAACTCTACAACCTCTCAGGGCAGCCTGTGCCAGTGTTGGGCAGAAAGCTGCAGTGCAAGCCCCATCTCTGCTTGCAGCTGTCTTGCATAGCTCTTAGGCTTTTCTAGACTCCCAGCTCATCCTGTGCATGGGATGGTGTCGTGGTTTAACACCAGCCAGGAGTTAAGCACCACACAGCCGCTCACTCACCGCGCCCCCCCCCCCCCCCCAACCCAGTGGGATGGGAGAGAGAATCGGAAGGAAGAAGTTAAAACTCATGAGCTGAGATAAGAACAGTTTAATAGAACAGAGAGGAAGAAACTAATAATGATGATAATAACAATAATAAAATGACAATAATAAAAATAGGATTGGAATATATGAAACAAGTGATGCACAATGCAGTTGCTTACCACTTGCTGACCGATGCTTAGTTAGTTCCCAAGCAGGGATCTGTCCCCCAGGCCACCTCCCCCCAGTTTATATGCTGGGCATGATGTCACACGGTCTGGAATAGCCCTTTGGCCAGTTTGGGTCAGCTGCCCTGGCTGTGTCCCCTCCCAACTTCTTGTGCCCCCCCAGCCTTCTTGCTGGCTGGGCATGAGAAGCTGAAAAATCCCTGACTTAGTCTAAACACTACTTAGCAACAACTGAAGACATCAGTGTGTTATCAACATTCTTCTCATATTGAACCCAAGACCTAACACTATACCAGCTACTAGAAAGAAAATGAACTCTATCCCAGATGAAACCAGGACAGATAGTTAGAACTTAATTGATGATGATACAGTATTTTATTTCCTCTTCACTGGTCAGTATATGGTCAATAAAGAAGAACTAACACATTATTTATATGGTTTTTATATCTGTAGCAACTGAGCACTTGACAGGTATGTGCTCAGGTAAGGTAAAAGAATGAGTGAGCAGAGGGAAGGTGGGACTACTCAAAGTGTTAATCAAAGTATTCAAACTTGAATTTCAATCGGTGTGCACAAGGGGACCAAGCTACCATTAGACAGTCAATTTTAACTTAGGGTTGTGCTTTATTTGGCAGCTTCTGTATTTTTGATAGTTTTGTGTGTAATTTTATACAATTGAATATAGTATACTAAAGAGATTTTGACGCAAGGAATAAATTACTTCTCCTAGGAGACACAGAGGGTATGGGATAGGTCTGAAGTTTAGCCTGGTGCAGCTTTTAGAAATAATAAGAAGAATATTCTTGTTTCTTTTGTAAATATAATGGATATTTCCTGGGTGATGTATAGGTTGAGGATATAATTTAGAGTGTTTACCAGAAGGCAGCCAGCCTGCTTGAGAGAGTTCTCTCTCTGCCCTTCTTCCCTCTCTTTCCCTCCTTCCTGTCCTTACTTCTCTGGACAACATTTAAATAGAATTAAAAGCTTTGCACAGGAATGCTTGAAATGCTTGAGTTAGACTGTGTGAGAACCCATTCTACTCTTCTGGCAGATTTTCAGGAAAGCTTGTTTCTTGGAGCTATGATGTGCTCTGTTCCAACAACGTAGAAGCTAAACTTATGCCATCTCTTGGGAACACGACTTACTAAGATAGAAGAGCTACAGACAGATTCTCTTGTGCTTCGGAAAGAGAGCATGTCAAGGGGTCACATCCCATACACCCCCATTTGAACAAATACAGTAACCAAATTGGGAGGGGAACTTGCCAAAGCCATAGTGCGGTATAGGTAAGTTAAAACAAAAATAAAAACAAGTTACAAGAGGAAACACATTTAAGGAGGAACATTGAATTATGGAGTTTAATTATGGTAAGAATAATTTACTTTCCACTCATCCTAAATCGGACATATAAAAAATAGAAACATGTGATCAAGGAATTCAATTTTCACTTATCTTTTTAGAATTTGATACCTTTCTGAGAACCCCCAGCTAAGCATGACATTTTTCTTTTTTAAGTGGTGTTATGCAAGTATTTGATAAATTTGGATTTAATTTTCAGTTGCTTTTTACAATTTGGTGTCTTTATGCCCCAGGTAAGCATAATTTTTATTAAAAAAATTGTTGCTAGGTAGTTAAAAAAATTGAACAACTTAATTAAAATAAAAAGGCAGTCAGCTAATTTGTTTCTTTTTCCTTTTGTTCCTTAGCACTGTGAATATCTGAAAATAAATACATACCTGTATATTTTGAGTGCATGTATGTATGTGTATACAGAATGCATATGTATTACATGCATGTGTATGCTAAAGTTTTTACAACCAGTATGGTGATCACAGTGGTGCTTGCTGCTCAAGTAATAAATCTGTTCTTGGTCTAGAATTTTTGTTAGAATTGGAATTTAAATAAGTTGTTCCCTTTACTTCATGGATGAATCTTCATTTTTAGATATTTAAGGATGGGTTGAATGCCTTATGATTCAAGAAATCTGATTAGACTGGTCAACCTACACGTATAAAATGAGGATATTCTAGGATGATTTGAGGACAAATTTGCTTTCCTGCATGACCACAATATCCATGGCTTTTCTTTTCCATCGGTGTCTGCCATGCATTTTCTTCCATAACTTTGAGTTTGTGGATCACTGTAATAAATGAAGTAACGACTACCTAAGGGTAATGCTAAGGAAGATAGATGGCCAAAATATCAATAGAAGCCTCAGGCTAAAACTAAACATATTGGAACTGTCGTGTGTCTTATTAAAGCCATAAAGCAAGTGTTTAGAGTGACTACAACGCGGAACAAATCTCTTTTAAGAGATTAGTTTTGGTTAATGGATGTTATTGTTAATCTAGGCTGTTTCAACATGGTATCTCACTTCTATTTCTTCTGTTTAGATTTTGTATGTAGGCAGTTTTTTGTACTTGCCTGTATTAGGTAGACATCCAGTTTTTTAGAAGACAAATATACAATTTCTACATGATGTTTGCAGATCTGGCTTTCAGAGCACTGGGGTTGCAGCACTTTGGACTGCATGTCTTCTAGATTAATTTCTTTTTTTGGAGAACTCTTCTAATCTAGGTAGTAAACTAGGGAGCTGTAGTCTTATAGATCTATTATTTAATCGCTTATCTCTGCCGATTTTGGGGGCAATCCATTGATTCGATTGATGTAGGTTTCATTTTTAGTCGGAAATCAGGATTTTTTGCCTTTCACATAAGATGTGCATTTTCATCCTTTAAAAAAAGTGGAATAGTCCACTTAGAGCCTTCTGTCAATCTGAACTCTGGTGGTTGCTTTGCTCATTCTCTGCTTGCTGGCTTAGAGGAAATTTCCTTTAGAGCTATTTGTGAAGTTACATATATATTTTTTTTGTTCTTGCAAAAACAATTTTTGGGGCAGAAATCAAGGTTGTGTATGAAAGGAGGTTGTCTTTAGGAGCCTTGATGGGTAAACTTGTTATCTGATTTGCGATGGGGAAAAGCAAAAGGTATTTCCAAATAATGGGGATAATGTGAAAGAAAGAATATTCAGACTTGAAGGACAGAAGCAGAACAATTGGAGAGAACTGTTCAGAGAACTAGAGTAGTTGCAAGTAAAATTAGGGACTTGTATTTTGACTTGAGGTTCTTAGTTTTCTTAATTTAAGTACTTTTATTAATTGCCTTATAAATCTGAAATTGCATTTCAGTCTTTAAGGACATTAAGCTTATATAATCAGTTGGGCTTATTTCTCCCTCAGTAACTATTGAACCCTGATGACCAGTTTCAACAAGATTTTACTGAAGGGTGTCAATTTCAAAGACCATTAAGTTGCTGCACATTTTGTGACCATCAGCAGGCTAGGGAATGAATCCCAAACTTATTTCCCAGCTAAGACAGGGAAACCTGCTGCTGCTGCTTTTGCATTTGTTGGCAGCTGAACAAAAATCAAGATTTGTGTATTGGCTGGCCTGTTGGCAAGCAAGTAGTAGAAAATTAATTAGTGCAGGGGTTGCTCTACAGTAGCATAGTACTTGGCAACTCTTGCCTCAGAGAGTCTTATTAGAAGACTTCAAGGGAACAGAGGTTACTGTGGTGTGTACTGGAAAGAAAATAGCAGAGGAATTCTTGGGAAACCATGGTTTCTTGGGTTTTATTGTTTGCAGAACTGACTTCTGATGTGGAAAAGAATTCCAGATTCACAGTAGAAGTGCTTAATCCTATTTTCTTTATATTTATTCATTTATGTTTATCCATGGGTGTACTTTTCTTGCAGTGGTGTGATGAAAGATTCAACTTCCAAGCTACATTTTTACAGTGCTTGGCAAAACATGTGCCAAATATTTACTCAGCTGAAATGGACCCCTTGTTGGAGAAACAAGAAGAAATGGTCCAGGCAGCGATATTATACC
This sequence comes from Haliaeetus albicilla, assembly GCF_947461875.1. Classification (NCBI taxonomy): domain Eukaryota; kingdom Metazoa; phylum Chordata; class Aves; order Accipitriformes; family Accipitridae; genus Haliaeetus; species Haliaeetus albicilla. Next base: position 40,999,476 of record NC_091487.1, read on the forward strand.
CCCTGGAATGTTATCTGTTTGGGGAAGACCCAGATATATTCCTGGAGAAACTACAACAGAGTGGAACCTCCCAGCTCTGTGGGAAGGTGTTCAAAGGAGGAGAGACAACATACTCTTGCAGGTAAGAAAAAAAACTTGATGTGTTGTCATTAAACACCTGTCATCCGCATTTTGCATACAATGAAAGAGCATTTAAAGAAAAAAGAGTGACCGTGTTTTAGGGCAAAAAGGCAATATAAAAAAACATATGTATGTGGATAATAGGAAAAAAATGCAATTAGGTTGCCCATGAGTGTAATACTGGATTTTCATGTGTTTGAGTGCATGACTGAAACTGTCAAAATTGAACTTCAAAGTATATATTCTTTGGCTAATTTCGTAAGGGAATTCTTTTTAGATTTTAACCTCTGTTTAAAAGTTAGAAACATAACCTAGCAGAAGTGTAGCAGAAGTTTCATTAGCAAACCGTCTACAGTTGTTGGAAACAATAATAAACGTTACTTCAGAGTCATGATGGTTTTTAATAGCTGCTTATTCTTAGCAAAACCAGAAATATGTTAGCAATAAGTTTTGAAAGTGGAAATCAATCATGTTTCTGATTGATAGACTCTGATATAACAGGTTTGGGTACATGGTTCAAGCTTAACAAGATTGACTTACATCTTTCTGTGACGTGGAGTAGCCAATGTTTTTATAATTTGAATGTTGTTAATCTTGGTTGGGGTTTGGTTTTTTGGTTTTTTTTTGGTTTTTTTTTTTGTTTGTTTTTTGTTTTTTGTTTGTTTTTTTTTTAGAGCAGCATTTTCTTTTGTGCGTGAAAATTCCATGTGTTTGTTTTAGAAAGTTTTCCAGTTACCGTTTTTGTTGCAGAGACTGTGCAGTTGATCCAACTTGTGTACTCTGTATGGACTGCTTCCAGAATAGCATTCACAAGAACCACCGGTACAAGGTAGAAAAATCTTACATTAAGAAATTGTACTTGTAGCTTGAGAGAAGATTTTTTTGAGGATATAATAAACTGCATATAAACCATTAGCAGTTTTTATTAAAATATCTCGGATTTACTAATTAGTTAATTATCTCTCTGTCATGTTTCTAACTATGTAAAGCCTCTTAAGAACAGTAACTTTCTAATTCAAGAACCTAAGGGTAAGGGAGTGTTTATGAATGCATACATTGTTATTCTCTTTGGCAATATCGCAGAAGTGTATGTCAGAGCAAAAAGCTGTGACTGAAAATGACAGTCCTGTCCTGAGCCCCAGCCAGTACCCTATACAAGGGCTATTACTTCAGCACTTGTGTCACTGATGCAGTCTCTACATTTCCACTCTGTTCCTCTCTTTAGATTTGCATAAGCTACTTTGTGCTTAGTGTGGACTATGATAAAGTTAAAACAAATGTTAAGCATCAATTTTTTATTGAGGAGATTGTTCTAGAACTGGATCATCTCTTTCTGATATCCTTTTGATTCTCTTTGAGCCAAATCTTTGTTATAATTGAGAGATTCCCATGCTTTAATTAAAGAAGGATCTTTTAAATAATTCTTAGCTAACTCCCTGCCTAAACTGTCACCTACAGTTTCCTTCCCAGGCCCCCTTTTTCACTTGTCCTCTTCACTGAGAACTCTTATTTCAACAGCCTTGGAAGCAGAAATGGAAAACAATGTATTAAGTGTCATTTTTTAAGCTGGCCTATAAGAGGCAAGAAAATCTACAGAAACATTATGTATTCAATTTAATTATCTTTCATGACAAAAAAGTGGGCTAGACTTTTTTTGCAGCTGTTCTTTCTATTCATTGACATGACATCTATTGAGGACATTTGTCTTATTTGTATTATCAGTTGATCATAAATCCCCTTTCAGTGGCTATGTTTCAATGAGAGACAGTTTGGAAGAAGGTCCTAGCAATCTCAAAATTAACTGGGACTAAAATGCAATATTCTGCCCCTCTGTATAAGTCTTTGTATACTGATCTGAAAATGTGTTGTAAATATTGATTCAAAGACATACAAAACAACTTGGATAATGCAAATATAACTTTCATACAGACACACGTGCACCCACACAGTTTACAGAGAGGTAAGATGAAAACCAGGGAAAACAGACAGTATTGATACCAGAGCAATTTGGGATCACAGCTGGGCTGAGAAGCTGTTGTCCTTTCCTTGTTTTTCAGTAACTTCTTCAGGCAATACATCAACCATAGAAATAGGTAGTCAAATGGGAGCAGATTTGCTGCATTTCCATTTTAAAGATGCAATCTAAAGAATACAGATTATGCTTTTTATAGATTCATAGAATAATTTAGGTCGGAAGGGACCTAAGGAGGTCACCTAGTCCAACCTCCTGCTCAAAGCAGGTCTAATTAGATCAGGTTATTTAAAATGTTTCAAGTAAATAACAAATTTTTGAATGTCTTTTTATTGGGTCACTTAGTGTTTTTATAATTATTTTAGGATTGGGGATTTAGAGTAAGCTAAGGATAATTATTTTTGCCTGAGTTTTGTCTGAACTTTTTGCCAAAATGAAGGGTCAGAATTTGTACTTTTCTGAAAGTGTAATGCAAAGTGAGAGTTGCTAGAATATATTTAGATGCTGATTATATCTTATTATCTTTGGTTAGAAGTAGAGGTACTACTAAATGCCTGTTAAATATACACATATTCTTATTTAGATTATTTTCAAACTTTACCAAGTAATTTGTAAAGAAGGCATTAAGCACCTTGGCTATAATTTTGCTAATAAAACCAGAAATTATTAATTTGCTATTTATGAAGCACTTATTTATCAGTGATAGGCTTTTTCACCTACTTTCTAGTTATATTTGTTTGAGACTTGCATGCTTTTTTGCAGCAGCAACTGTATTTCCTCCTTTATTTTCTGCTCAAAAAGCTTATTCCCCCCCCCCCCCCCCCGCCCCGGGTCCTCTGAGAAGTCTCCTTTTATCTAAAAAAAAGAAAAAAAAGGTTGTGTTAAGTCTGTTGGTTGTGCAGTGACTCTTGTATTTTGTAAGTAAGTATTTATACTTGTGTTTGACTTCAATGCACATTTCTGTTTTTCCTCTTGCTTTTTATGTGCATATTTCGTGACTGGAATACATGGTTTTTACAGATGCATAGCTCCACTGGAGGTGGATTTTGTGACTGTGGGGACACAGAGGCATGGAAGGCTGGACCGCTGTGTACTAAACATGAGCCTGGAGCATCAGGTTCTGCAAAAGAAGTAAGAATATTGCTTAAAGTGAAAGAATAAATATTGTAAATACTGCCTTTTTTAAAAAAAGTGCTTATTCCTGTATGTGAAAGTATGTATAGTGTATAATTCATGTAGCAGGTCCAATAGATTTGAATCAGGATTTCCTTGGTTAAGGTGTTTGTTGGGGTCAAACATATATAATGGACATCCTTTGTCTCCAAAGCAAAGGCAAAAACAGTACAACAGTTCCAGCTACTTGTCTTGTGCATTTCTGTCTTTGGTTTGAAATTAAAATTGCAGTCTCTTGCTCTTTTCTTTCCTATGTGTATTACTTGGTTCTTATTTACAAACAATTGGTTTCCCAGTGGTTAGTAAATGTTTAGATATAGTACTTCATTTTAATAATATTTTCTCTTTTCCACATTACTGCATTACTGAACAATTTTTTTTTGTCAGTTACTTCTGGTGTGTGATGTGTCACTATGACTAAAATAAGTCCCTATGCTTTAAAACTAACCTCTTATGCTAGGATGTCTCCTGCTTATTGTACCTCATAAAGCAGTGTATTAATGAGAAATATGCCATTTTATAAGTAGTTCTCAAAGAGAATGTAGGCAAATCAGTTGCTTCAGGTACAATTGTTTTTTTTCAGAGTCCTACATTCTGAGATAAATCAGGACAAAAAAAACCCCTTAGCACTCATCATTGCGAATAGACCCCTAATTCCTCCTGGTTTTGTTGCAAAAGTACTGTTCTTTATGATCTGGCCAAAAAAATCAAATGGAAAAGGAGTAAAGAGCACTGGTATTACAGAAAAATGAGACAAAGTTTTCCTTCACTTGTCCATACTTCAAAAAATGATGAATCTGAATGGATTTCAGGGATAAAAATAGTTGAAGCTCCAAGAAAGGTTCATCTGATTACCACTTGGAGCTTGTTATTGTAATGTTCACCTGCCTCTACTTCAGTGAAGTCTATTCTGCTGTGCAGTACTTACTCGTGAGTACTAAGCCATGGGCGGCTGATACCTACATATTACTTATGAAAACCTGTAATCAAGAGAGCCAAATTGTTTCCTTATTGTTAGAATACCCCAAAATAGCTATGGTATTGTTAGTTTTACTGCTGTCACCATTACTTACTACATATGTGTTTAATACTTTTTTCCAGCATGTTCTAGAGGTGTTTCCAGAATAAGAAACTAGCACAGTTCCTATCTGGGAAGTATGCATTTTCCTCCTTGTGTTCTGAAGGAAAATAGGGTGGGTTTTTCGCAATTCTAAATTTGTGGTACTGTTTATAAAGACATGGGAAGGTAGAGAACTCATGTGTCTACCAGCTTCAAAGCCACCTTTGGATACTATGGAAAACTTATGTTACAAGATGCTCAGTATCCGATTTCTAGCTGATTGCCAAGAGGTCCTTATCATATCACGAAGAGAATTTAGCAATGGTCTTAAGACAAAACATTCAGGTCTCAGTTGAGAATTAAGTGTTTCCAGCCAAAGCATCTTCATTGCTCCTAGGTAAGTCATATTACTTATGTCTCAGGTGAGCAGTTTGTCTTACAGACAGTAGCTAGCATACATTATGGATTTCACCTGTGATGGCTCTCAAAAAAAATTACACAGATACCTGGATGAATGTGGACCCATGAGGCACAGTAAGAACTTTAACAAAGAGATTCTAAACAAAATAGATTGTATCTCCCAGCTTTAAAATTTAGGTCTCTGTATGAGATTTTCTAACAGTTGTTTCAGCACTTTACTTTTGAGAATAATAGTATTTTTTGGTTCCAACAACTCTGACCAGAGTCCCTAAAATGGTTTATGAAATGTTTACTTCCTGCTGGGGAACCTGTTTCTCTGCAAGGTATAGATTTTGATCACACAGGTCTGATATTTGCACCTCTGAAAGTATATTCTGCTTTTTACCTCACTTTCCTTTAGAACATCTTTTTCATAACAATATATGTAGTTATTATGCAGTCAGTCTATGTAGACTCTCTAGTAAAAAGGGCAGAAGTACAACCACTACAACAATAAAATGCATCAGTATATATTAATATATATACTATATTTAACTATTTGATAGATTGCATTACATGACCATCTTCCTTTTTTAATAAAAGACTTGTCTGTCAGGGATTTTTTATGACAAAGAGGTTTGTTGGTGTTTGAATTACCTCACAGTTCGTTCTCCATTTTGAGAATCAAGGACATTCATGATGTCGGAATTTTCTCAGGATATAGCGCTTATTAAAAGAAATGAGTTGTCTGTTCCAAATGCACTTTGCATCTTGCATATTTCTTTTCCAGCATGTTTTCTGATAGAAGTCTATCACATGCTTGTCAAACAAAAAGCACTCTTTTCTGGATGACCCTGACCAGTATTCCCTTAATTACTCTTAAGTGCAAAGGATATATCATGCTAGGGTGTTTATAAACTTACTCTGATCAGGTGGGAGCAAATAAGAGGAAGGATATGTTTGCAGTATGTTTGTCTGCTATGCAGAACATGGTAAAAATGTGCTTGGGAACTGGCTGCTATTTTTAAAAGGTAGATTAAGTTTAGACTTTGATTTACAGAATGACCTCCTTTTAAAAATGAGCCCTTAGTAGAGGACAGATTTCAGTCTACAACATTAAAGATAAGCACCAGAGTTTTTAGCCTTTCTGAGATAATGAGGTGAGCATTAGTAAAATACAGTACCCTTACAAAAATCGTACTTAAACCTTAGTTTAAAAAAAACCAACTTACAATGAGGAGATATTTACAAAACCTGGTGGCATGTATGTAATATGGGGCTCAGAAAAGCAATCCTTCATTTTAGAATCCACACTCCAGGCTTTTAGGAGTCATCCGTTCCCTATTGCTTCCAAATTAATGTCTTCACTATGCCAGAGAAATAAAAACTTTTTTGCCTAAATGTGTCCTTAAAACCAGATAACTTTAAGAATTCATGTCTGAGATAACATAAAAATACTTCCCAGGCACATTTGCTTTAAAAAAAAAAAAAAAAAAAAAAATTTGGTTGTTAGTTATTTTTAAACTTTGATATCTAAACATACTTTTTTCAGTCTTCTGCAATTTTGTTTTCTGAAGCTTTACCTGAAGCTTAAATAATTACACATTTTTGGGCATAGTTCTGAGGCAATTTTATTTTTACCCTTTCAGTCTACATTAGATGTATCTTAATTTCATTTTACTGTGACTTCTATTAATGTGGATAGCATTGGAGCTGGCATTGCATCATTTAACTTTTCACTATTTGTATGAGTACAATCCCCACTTTTAATAATTTATAAATCCTTTGATGTGGTTTCCTTTGATTTCTTCTACAGACTGAAGGAGAGCAGCATGTCTTACTACAAGGTTCTTGTTTGGAGTATCTCTGCATGGCTCTGCATTTTCCTCCAGCTCTATCATTTTTCCTTAACATACATTAATACTTAAAAAGCCGAACTCTTAAGAAATACTGGAAAAAAATTTAGTATATATACAACTCAGTTCAATTAGACTATTCTTAGCACTATAGTTTTTTCATTCTGCTCCAAACTTTAAGATGATGATAGCTTTGTCAGTCTGAGGAAAAAAATAATTACCCCAGACATTTACATTCTTAATTACCAAGATCTACCACAAGCTTATCCAAAATTATGTACACACAGTGATATTTATAGACCATGATTTCATTGGCAGACATTTTAGATTGTATGTTTGACTCCAAATTATTCTTCTAATGCTTATCGGGTCAGAAAACTGTTGTTCAGAGCTTTGGAAGCAATTGGTCATGTTAACGCATTTTTACTTCTCTTCCACTACCTTTTTAGCTTTTCCATCATATGGACACAACATAATTTTACTTGGGGTTTGGATTTGTTGGTATTTAGTGGTTTGTTGTTTTATTATTTTTTTAAGCAATCTGCTTGATAAATGTGAGTACAGTTGATTTAAGAATTTTTCACAAACATGATTCTTAGCTATATTAAACACATCACTCTTTCGGTTCTTTTATATTTAACATGTCAGGCTGTGTATTGCAGAGGTGAGTGCCCTTAGTACTTTGGGATTAAAAGTCCCATGTGAAAAGCTTTAGTCTTGGAAAGCATCTTTGTTTCTCATGTTTTTCTCACTCTGGCAAACATACATACTTAGATTTTGTAGGCAGTTTGGGTGATCCTAAAGTTATAGGAAACTTTGTGTAAATACCCTGGAGAATATCAGCCTCTGTTTCTGTGTCATATTTGTGTATGAAATCACTGGATTTGGTTGCATTAACATTAATAGCAACATTATATACCATTTATATATGCATATGCTGAAAGGAAGTTGGTATGTGGAAAAGGTCATCAGGGCCTTTGGATTAAAGCCCTCTTTTCACACCGTGTCATTGCAATGTATCTATGTCTTGTACCTGAATATTGATTGCTTCATTCTTAAGTGCAGATTTGGTAATGATTTTCTTTGTTATGACCTTAATTTCTCTCCTGCTTAAATGCTTATGGAAAGGATTAATAATATTATATGATGTAGACAATTCATTTAATGAGCTTTATCTGGGTGGATGGGGAATATGTCAGTTCACAGGGATATTTTGAATGATTTCTAGATCTGGGATGGGACCTCTGAAAAGAACAGATTTATGTTTCCTTGGATGATTCTGTTCAAGGAGTGTCATAAATGTTTGACAGAATACTCACACAGACGAGCAAGCAATGCAGGGGAAGAATTTTGGTCTGGACTGCAAACTTTTAATATCTCCAGGTGTACAGAAAGCTGTTAACCAGCTTTTTGTAAACTTAAGTTTAAAAAAAAAACCATTGAAGTTTCCTAACACATTTGGTGAGGCCTTTTGTAGTCTGTTCCTAGATAAAAACGGGATGTGGGGGAAAAAAAAAAAAAAAGTAGATGAAACTGTTGGAATACTACTGAAAACCCTTGGGATGAAATAATTTTGAAGACAAGAAATTAGGTGAGATTAATTTGCTTGAAAATCAAGAAAAGGCTAATTTCCTGAAACAAATATAGCAATAAGGTGTTCTACCAATCTTTTAATTTTTTAAATTTCTTTTCCATATTAATATTTTCTCCTGTTTTACAGAATTCTGAATGTCAGTTGAATGAAGAAATTATGGAGCACTCTAGGAGGGTGTTTCCCTCTGTGATAAAATACATGGTAGATATGCTTATATGGGAAGAGGAAAAGGAACTGCCTCCGGAGCTCACAATTAGGTAGGGAGTATTTCCAACTTTCTCTTCAAGGCATTAGAAACTTTGGTAATAATTTTGCCTGTGGTATTCTTACACTCATGCAAACATATTAGCGCCAAAATCCCTGTAAAGAGTCCTGTAGCATTTTTGACCTACAGTTATATAGAGAAAAGCTTTTGATACTTCGTGGGAAAAATAGTGCGTGACTGTGCTCCATCAGTTGTCAAGGGGAGCTGCTCCAGAGCTGGCCCAATCTGCAGTGGAGTGGCAGAACTTGGCACACAGTGGGTTTTCCGGAGGCAAGGAAATGCCAGGGCAGTGGAGAGGCCTGCCAGGAACTGGCAGCTTTTGTGGGAGATGCTGATGAGGCCTGGGCATTGCCAGAGCAACCCCTACCACCCCCACACCTATAAAAAGCAGCCTAGGGAGCACTAGCTACCAGGACTGCTGCGAACAGAACAGGCAAACAGAGCGCTGGCATGCCAGCCAGGACGTGGCGCGGCAGTTTGTGTGTAGTCACCCTACCAGCTCAAGAGGTGAGTTCAGCTGGTGGTTACCACCCTCTCAGAAGGAGCTTAGCTATGGTATCCATCTGGTGGAGAGCTATGTCCTATGCGCTCACCAGAATGGATGTGGCAACCCAGACGGAGCTCCCATGAAAACATGCAGCCATCCAGGTCCCAGGCTGCAGAGAGTGCCAGGGCCTTTCACGGGTAATGGATGGCAGTAGTGCGAACAGTTGTGTGAGGTGTGACCAGGTAGATAGTCTGCTCAGCCTGGTGGCAGAGCTATGAGAGGAAGTAGAAAGGTTAAGGAGTATCAGGGAATCTGAGAAAGAGATAGACTGGTGAAACCATGCTCTGCCCTTCCTAAGACAGAAACAGGAACAGCCACCAGAAAAAACCCAAGATCAAGGGGATCCTGTATCCTCCCCCAACCAGGCTGAAGGCAGTAGCTTAAAGGAAAGGAGTGAATGGAGGAAAGTCCACACTCGGGGTGGCAGATGAACCCCCTCCTGGCCCACCTCGCCTGCCCAGGTGCCTCTGTACAATAGGTATGAGGCTCTGGATGTGGAAGGCCAGTCGATGAATGATGTGGATGACGGTCCATCTATACCAGAGGTGTTGCCAAGGTCAGAAAGGCCTACCCCCTTTATCATAACCACCTCCACGAGGAAGAAAAGACAGGTTATAGTTGTAGGCAGCTCCCTTCTGAGTAGGACAGAGGGTGCAATATGCTGGACGGACCCTTCTCTTAGGGAAGTCTGCTGCATCCCCGGGCCCGGGTTAAGGACATCACTAGGAAACTTCCTAGCCTGGTATGGCCCTTGGACTATTACCCATTACTGCTCTTCCATGTTGGTGGTGATGAAGCTGCAACACATAGTCCAGGGGCGATCAAAAGAGACTTCAGGGCCTTGGGATGGTTGGTAAGGGAATCTGGAGCACAGGTTATTTTTTCCTCTGTTCTTCCAGTTGCAGGCAGTGATAGTGGAAGAAACAAGTGGACCCAGTCTATTAATACATGGCTCCGTGGCTGGTGTCACCACCACAATTTTGGCTTTTTCAATAATGGGATGGCCTACATGGCACCAGACTTGCTGCTGTCAGATGGGATTCACCTTTCCCAAAGGGAGAAGAGGGTTGGTCTTTGCTTAGGAGCTAGTGGGGTCATTGACAGAGCTTTAAACTAGACTTGAATAGGGATGGGGATGATATCAGGCTCGCCCGTGACAAGCTGTGGGATGACACGCCAAGGTTAGAGGGATGGGGTGCTAGCAAGGGCCCTCAGCCTGTTGCTCTGAGACATGCTGGGTACACTGGAGCACACTTGAAGTCTTACAGAGATGAACCAGGGGCTCCTGAGGTAGTAGGAGCCAACAGGGAAACACCAGGGAAATGCCTCAAAGGAATTAAGGGTTGTTCCTCTAAGAAGGTGACATGGCCAACAGCCCAGCTGAAGTGCCTCTACACCAATGCACGCAGCATGGGCAGCAAACAGGAGGAGTTGGAAGCCACCGTGCTGCTAGAAAGCTATGACATAGTTGTCATTACTGAAACTTGGTGGGATGAATCCCATGACTGGATTGTGGCTGTCAATGGCTACAGGCTGTTCAGAAGGGAGAGGCAAGGAAGGAAGGGCAGAGGCGTTGCCCTCTACATCAAGAACTGGATAGAGTGTGAAGAGCTGTCTCTGAAGAATAGCCATGAGCAGGTTGAAAGCTTATGGGTAAGAATCAGAGACCGTGGCAACAAAGGGAACCTTGCAGTTGGTGTCTACTACAGACCGCCCGATTAAGGGGAGCCTCTTGACAAAGCCTTCTTGCTCCAGCTACAGGAGGCATCGCGCTAGCAGGCTCTTGTCCTGCTGGTGGACTTCAGCACCCTGACATCTGCTGGAAGGTAGCATGGCGAGCTGTAGGCAATCCAGGAGACTCCCGGAATGCATTGAGGTTAACTTCTTAAGTCAGGTAATAGACGGCCCTACCAGCAGGGCTGTGATACTGGACCTGTTGGTCACCACCAGAAATGAGCTAATCGCTGATGTCAAGATTGGAGGCAACCTGGGCTGCAGTGATCATGCAGTGGTGGAGTTCGCAGTACTGAGGGATATGGATCAGGGGAAGAATAAAGTCAGGACACTGAATTTTAGGAAAGAAAGCTTCCATCTCTTCAAGAAATTAGTTAACAGGACCCCCAGGAAACTGCCCTCAGGGACAAGGGAGCAACCTGATCTAGTTGAAGATGTCCCTTTAAAGGTCCCTTCCAACCCAAACTATTCTATGATTCTATGAAAATTGAAAAAGACTGTTGTCACGTTAAAAAGACAAGTGGCATCATAAAACAGCAGAGAGAGGAAATAATAATGGAATAATCAAATAACTTAAAATCTCCTTTGTATTTGATACATGGTTTCTGTGGCTTTTTCTGGCATAGATGGTGAGGGATGTGTGTCTCTGACATGAAGAACATGCTTAATTTTCTTCTATAATTTTTTTGTATTTGATGTTTCTCTCAAGCTATCAAGTTAGCTGTTGCTTGTATTGGATAGGACTCTACTTACAATTTTATTTTCATTTGTGTGATATGTTGGCTTTTTCCTAGTAGAGAGAAGGTAGACAGCTACTACTGTGTCCTTTTCAATGATGAACATCATTCTTATGATCATGTCATCTATAGCCTGCAAAGGGCACTTGGCTGCGAACTCGGTGAAGCCCAGTTGCATACTACTGCCATAGATAAAGAGGTTAGTGCATTCTGGATATGGGAGAAAGTAACTTTTTAATCATTAATAAGTGCTACTATAGTCTCTTGATCATAGAATCTTTGTTTCTGAGATGCTGGAGCTTGAGGAGAGAGAAAGCACTTGCTTCAAGAAAGTTTTTAAACGGTATTAATTTTTTTCTTCAGTACAAAGATGCAGTTTCTTGCGAAGGGGAAGAGTTGGTTTATCTGAAGTTGCTCCTTTCATGTTTGGCATGTTTTCTTTACCTTTTTTTTTTTTTGTTCTTAGCTGAGATTAATGTTTTATTTTAATGTATATTTTTCAGAAAAGTACTAAGTCAGCAATATGCATATTTAGTTATATTTACTCAGAAACGTACCTTACATTTTGCAAGAGTTAGTGCTTCTTCTGGCTCTGACTTCAGATGAAAATGTTAAAACTTCAAATTAAGCAAATGAAACCAGGAAGAATCCATGAAGGAATGTGGGTGAACCTGGCAATTTTACTACTTCATTTTTCAAACTAATGTCCCGTGTAAAGACCTTACACTAGAAATGTAAATTTTTTTTTTTCCACTGGGGGGAAAAAAGCATGATCAGAGTTTGAATTATCTTAATTGCAACCATATTTTTTCACTTCACAAAAGTACAAAACTTACTTGTTAGCATACAGAGAAACTGTCTATAGCTGTATATGTATTTGTTGTGTATTTACATATAAAACATCTTACTATTATTTGAATCCTTTTTTAATCTGTAAAAACTGTGTTTTCTTTTTGTGTTTCTCTTTGTTCAGGTAATGAAAGTTTAGTTGTATTTAGTTAGCAGTGTCAGTCTTAGGTAATTACAAATCTTGTCCTGCAGTTGCAGGTTTTGTAAAATATGTATATACATGCATGCTTATAGAGTAACTTTTAAAGGTTTTCATTATGAAGGTTCCTTTTGACTGAAATCTAAATTTTAGATCCAGAGTTGATCAGACTTCATTTTACAAAGCACCTGCTACAGCACAGGACTAGGTTGTATTGGTTTAATTATAACGGTTCCACAACATACAGCTACTTCCTCTCTTCTTGTGTGAAATTCTGCTGTGTGGAGAGCTTGTTTTGGAAGCCCATACCTCTGATTCCCTTTGGGTGGAATTTGAGATCTAAGCTCAACCTGTTCCTGGTTTTAATGAAAGAGCTATCAAACCCACATGTATGACATACCCTGGTATTTCATATACGGAAATAAGAAATAGTAGGAAAGATTGTAGAAAAGCAATTCAGGAGGAGTGTACTTTGTGCTAGGAAGAAAGTTGATATGGTTTGTGTGTAAAGTATTCTGTGGAAATCCCTCTCATCTGTTTTAATGTGTACATGAATTTTCCTTATCTAATAATATTAAGATACTCAGACTGTACTTAGTTGTTCTGTTGTTAATTTAATTAAAATAGCTTTTTCCTGAAGATAATTATGTTAATTTTTATTTGCTTCTAGATGTCTAAAAGCACCATGACTAATGTTGGTCCTTGTTTTCCTTTTGTGTATTAAAAACATAGCAAAGGTCAGGCTTGTGACATTTTTGTTTTGTTTTATGTTGGTCTCATGGTCAATATTGTCTTTAAACAGGGTCGTAGAGCTGTTAAGGCAGGACATTATGCCTCTTGTCAGGAAGCGAAAGAAGAAATCAAGGTAACTTCCTAAAATATCTTTCTCACTTAAAAACCAAAAAAAATCAACCTTATAATTATTAATACCGAAGACTTACTTGTCTGCTGTACAGTCTTTAACTTAGTACTTCATATACTTTTATAACTTGCCTGTGAACTTTTTGAAATTGAATTTACCCTACCACATTTGGTATAGGTAGATACCTTCAGAAATAAAACGTGAAGCTGATTTCTTTTTATGCTTGGGAGACGTAATGGGTGTTGAAGACAAATATGAAAATTCATGTTACCTTTATTTTATACCTACTACTATTTACCTGACTCCTAGAGGCATTCTGAAAATGTTTCTCAACGACCACTTCACGTGGAGGTTCTGCATGCTGATGTTATGGCTCACCAGAAGTTTGCCTTGCGCCTTGGTTCTTGGCTGAATAAACTCATGAGCTATTCAAGTAAGCACAATGGATTTTTGTTACGATAATGCTATGTCAGTGTTTGAATGACTAGTTCTCTCAAAAATGTCTTTAGCAGTGTTATATATGATACTCCCTTATTAAAATACATTCCCATTCCTCCTAATTAGTAAATAAATAATACAGTAGTATGGATGCTGATATCCATCGGTATGGTTACAAATAGCAGTACTTTTCTGTTCCTTCTTGTTAAAATAAATGTCTTTCCCTGCTTGAGCTCTGTCTGTTCCTCTAGAAGTTTTTTATCCTCAGTTTCAGCATCACATGCCCTATTTCAGTGACTTCTTTGCTTAAAAGCTGCTCTTCCCAGTGCTGGTGGAAAGCTGCAGAACGTCTTGATTAGTGAAAGCATACATCCTCTGCCTGAATTAATTCCTGCTTCAGATTTGATAGTTGCGGTTAATTAGACAGTGTCAGTAAAACAAACAAACAAAAGTCTTAAATTAAAAATCTGTCCAGTAGTAGGAAGTCTATTTTAAACTTTCAGACATTGTTCTGGTGTTTGATGATGCTCATGGTTTTAAATACGACTTCTGAATCAATCTAATTTTGATTTCTGTTACTGGGTTTTGTCATGCCTGTGTTTTGCCAAACTAAAGACATTATAAAATTTCTTTTCACCATACAAATACGCATATATTAAGCTCTACTTGCTGCTTATCCTCCTTCTTGATAGGGTAAATCTGTTGGCCTGCTTCAGCCTCTTTTGTTAAGCTTGGATAATAAAGTGAATTTCTTTTTTTTTTTTTTTTTTCCCCCCAAACACTTACTTTCCAATATTTCCCTTGAAATACAGATATCAGAATTGTACCTTTTTTTAATTCCTTACAATATTTTACAAATTTTAGCTTTCTGTTTTTTTCAACATTGTATTTATTTCACTGATGGTATTTTCTTGCTGGTCTGAGTTCCTCAGACAGTTCTTTTAATTGGTACAAGGTTTTGACTGTGTGGTTTATTTCAAGGTTTCTAGTGAAAGTTTGATTTTTATACACGTTTTTCCTCCTGGATAACTTTTCTTATTATTTTCAATTTTATGAGATTACTTTATTTGAAATGCCAACTGACAGCTAATTATTCAGCTGTTGACTGTGTGAGTATAGACAAGTCAGTGTCAGTGCCCCAGCAAATCCCCCAAATTTTAGTTTTTTAAGCAATACTTCTTTAGCTGAGAGATAAGCTAAAACTAAAAAGGAGTCTCCCATGTTGGGTGTAGCATTTTGGCTTAGGAAATTGTTATAGGTTAACTGATACTTTATGTTTTATGAGCGTCTTCAAGCACAAAGATTGAAGTCTAACATTGCTGTCCATGTTCTTCTGGATTATATATGTAGGTGCTTGAAGAGCCTGATGTTCTGTACTCAGCTGGAACTTTTTGGTGGTCTGGTGGTTCCCTTTTCCTGGTTTTGCTTCAAGTGGTAGAACACTGATCAAGAAGCTTTCAATACTGTTATTTCCAGGTTGTCAGGAACTTTATTCATGGCACTCTACTTTTCCATTTGAAATGAGTAATGTAAAAGCTCATTTCTGAACGTTAGTACCCATGAGTGACTCTGATATGTTGATCCCCAAAACTGCTTCAGCAAATACTGTATTTACTGACAGGTGCAAGAAAATACAAAATAATGTTCTGAAATTCTACAAAAGACTGACTTTCAGGGCCCAAGGCAGGGACCAGCATAGACTTGCCTAGCCTGTTTGTTTCTGTGCTGACATAGTGGACTCTTCTTATGGATCTGCTTTGCAAAACTGTCTAAATGCTTTTCATTTTAAAATACTCTTTTGCATCACTGGATTTATTAAATAAAGTAGGTAAGAATAACAGGAAGAAATTAGTAAGGAGAGAGTATGTGGGAGTATGTTCACTGAGAAAAAAGTTTGTTAAAAATAATTCATACTTAAGTGCCTTCTTTTTTCCTTTTTTTTTTTTTTTTTTAAAGAACAGAATTTTGTAATTCTCATTGTTGGCTTGTATCATTTAATTATCAAAGCATTCTTGTACAAATGAGTAGTTTTATCCCTCTAGGTGACTTTCGCCAGATCTTTTGTCAAATATGTCTCAAAGAGGAAGCTGGATCTGAAAAGCCGTGCTTCATAAGCAAGTTGATGCTATGGGATGCAAAACTTCATAAAGGTTTGTGTATCCAGAGGCAAATTAATTTTTCATGTGTGTAACAAATGTGTAAAAGTAAATAAGTGCTATGCAGATGGAGTTACATTTCTTTATAATTTTTTCTTTATGGTTTTTATACAGCCTTTATTTTTATATCTGAGATAATTGATATTTTGTGTATGTATTTGCATCCTGAATTTTTCCTGCTTCATGTATTTTGAAGAATCTTTCCACAAGATGTAGCCTGACTATGAGTCACTTGGTGCTTACCCTCGGTTTTAAATACATACCAACAAATGTTAAAAATAATAAAAAATATTAATAACTTTGTTCATATACTTTGTTACCTTTTCAAGGATTTTAATGATTTTTAATTTAATAATCTATTCCTCTTTTCCACAAAAAGCTGCATCTTAGTACGATAAAGTGATGTGCATTGTATTGGCTCTTCACAGGGGCAAGGAAGGTTCTTCATGAACTTATCTTCAGTAGTTTTTTCATGGAAATGGAATACAAAAAACTTTTTGCTGTGGAATTTGTGAAGGTAAATGGTTATTTGTTTTTTATGCCATGAATTTTTACTAGCTTTGTAAAATTTCCCCCAAACCTGAAAATTTTTTCAATATAAATACTGAATTTTCAACAAGCAGAGCTTCAACAACTAGCTCAGCCTTTATAGACTGCATTAATTCCAATGTCATTGGTTTGTTCCTTATGATCATGTAGGTAGATATGCTCATTTTGAATGCAGTATTGTTAGTATTCTATGTATCTTTTGAAATGGCAGATGAACTGCAACTGAAACTGGTCTTTCTCTTTAAAAATTAGATACAATAGTTAAGAAATATACAAAACATGAGACCAAGTGTTTTTTGTTTTAGGGTGAGACTTTTTAATCCTGACAAAGGTGACTGACACTTCATGGTTTTCTCTGGACTGAAAGCAGACAAAAAATTACATTACTCATTGTACACATCTGTTACAGACAGCTGCTGAATAACTATCCATGCAGTTCACCACAGGAGGAAGACTTGTTTTATACTAAGTTAATGTCTTTATGGATCCTTTTTTCAGATATTTAATTTCTTTTCTTGGGGAAGATTTGTTGTAGGAGAAGAAATATTTTTGTTCCAATCTGGTAGAACAGTTAAATTCGTGCTCATCTTCAGTATTAAGGCAGTGGGGCACATATTTAATTGCTTTGGTGCACTGAGGAGATTGTGCTGGTTTTGTTGTTTGAACTGCTTCTATTAGAAAGAAAGAAGGACGTTAAGATGTAATTCTTGCAAATAAAAAGTAAACATTCCTCATTAACACTTGTTTTATTTATTTAATTTCCCCAATATTCTTTTTTCCTAGTATTACAAGGCATTGCAAAAAGAATACATCAGTGATGATCATGACAGAGTTCTTTCTGTGACAGCACTCTCGGTTCAGATGTTCACTGTACCTACTCTGGTATGTACAGCCTGTCTCCACTAGAAATGTAAAATAAATTTGAGAATTGCTAGCAGTACCACCTTTGCAGACTGCTGTACTTGGCAGAGAGTCGTTATGCATTGCTGAGTTGAAAATGAATGATTCTGAGATTGTTATGGTCAATATGAAAGCAAGAGCTTGAGTTTATGTGAAAATTCATTACAGAAGATGGAGGGAATGCAAACTTAAAGAAATTTAAAGACGTTTTAGGCAGCATCATTCTCTGCATTAACTTTCTGTGTTCATTTACTGTTCACATATACCTTCTTATGTAACTTTAAACACTTGTGGGGAGGGGCAAAAAAAAATGGTTAAATGTCTTTTTGTGGGGGTGAAATATTGTTAAACCCTGTGGGGGTTGGGGGAAGTATACTTGTAGGTTTTAAAGATTATGTTTCTTGCCTGAAATACTACTGTAGAAGTCCTTTTCTAAATGATTTTTCTGGAAAAAATAGCATGTCTGTCACATTGAAGCTGTCAGAGTGAACAAACATGCTAAGTAGATAGAAATTGTGTTTGTACATAGTGAATACTATGGGAGTCTTTGGAAATGCTTAAAATAATTTCTAATGAAAAAGACTGGTTTCAAAGGAAAAATTATTTTGACAGTTCTCTTCAACAAAAATAGGAAGAAAAAATTTTAATTTTATTCTTGCAGGCCCGACATCTTATTGAAGAGCAAAATGTAATCACCACCATTACAGAGACACTCCTAGAAGTGCTTCCAGAGTACCTAGACAAAAATGACAAGTTCAACTTTCAAGGTTACAGTCAGGACAAACTGAACCGGGTATATGCAGTAATATATGACCTCAGGTAAGTGTAAAGCTGAGAAGCTAGAGTAATTCTTAGAAAATTGGCAGTAGGATGAGGTGTTTCAATTCAGGAATCTGATGATAAAACTGCTTTAAAAAAAAAAATACCTACTGTAGGACCATATGGGAAACTTGGTTTCTATTCATTATCATTCTGGGAAAGCTGTATCTGCATAGCATTTTCCACTCATTACTCTAATAAATGGAATCATGTAAAAGCACACCACCCCAAATACCTTGGAATTAGAAAAATCTGTTTATATCAAATGATGCAGTTGCATCAAGCAACTCTAGTGTTTGGTGAAAATTTTAAGAGGAGTTTGAGGTGGGGAGGGTGATGTAATGTGACGATGCAGTTGATTATTTTAATATAAAGAACACTTTAAATACAAGCATAAGTAGAAGACAAGTCTGAGCAAAAGGTGATAATGTTTTCTTTGGGAACAGGTATGTCTTAGTCAGCAAACCCACATTATGGACAGACCGTCTGAGGGAGCGGTTTTTAGAAGGATTTGTTTCATTCCTAAGGATCCTAACTTGCATGCAGGTACAACACATTTAAATAATTTCTTTCTAATAATATGCTGTTATAAAGATATTATAGCACTTTTGTTTGCTCGTCTTTTTGTCCATAGCAATATTGTGGATATAAACGTGCAATTAAGATGGTAAATGCTTCAGTCCCTGTCTTGGGTGGGTGAAAAAGTAATGTTTACTTTATAGAAGTAATATTCATCAATTTTAGCTACATGTATCTGAACAACCTATATTTTACCATTTGCTTATGGATTTTTTTGTTGTTTTAAGTCTGTGATCACTGATTTAGCTTGAGTATTTTGTGGCATCTCCATTTCAGGGAATGGAGGAAATAAAAAGACAGATTGGTCAGCACATCGAGGTGGACCCTGACTGGGAAGCAGCTATTGCTATACAGATGCAACTCAAGAACATTCTTTTGATGTTCCAGGAGTGGTGTGCCTGTGATGTAAGTATATCAGTTGTCTGGGTTTCTTACATGCGTGCCTTTTGGGAATATTCCTGAGTGCTTTTCAATAGCAGCTTTTTAAAAAAGCTCACTATTGTTCAATACAGATCTCCACAAAAAAAAAGAATCTGAAATAATTTATCTGTGGTGTGGCAGAGAGATGGGAAGTCAGAAGATTATAATCATCTAGCTGACAAAGCTGCACAGGGTGTTAGGCAAATCATAAAGAGAAAATACATCTCAATTAAAGATTTCGAGAATTATGTTCATGGTATCACTGTCAAGTTTTAAGGTTCTGAAGCACATGGTGTTAATTTTTAATTGTAAAAGTGGACTGCAGAAACTTTGTGCTAATTGGGTAATTGCACTGTAAGTAGTCTTAATCAGTGCTGGAGCTCATCCCTGTGCTGGAGGAAGGGAGGAAATTGTATGATATGTTAACTTAAAGATATTTTGAAGTGGGTTTCATTTTGGGGTTTTTTTTTTTTGGTTGTTTTTTTCAGTAGGGACAGAAGGGAAGAACTAATAGCAGTTCAGGAGCTTCTTGATCCAATTTGGGGTGCAAACTATGCAAAATATTAAAATATTGCAGCTTAAATAAGCACATATATTTTTAGAGCATTTGACAGTTCAGCGTTTTTGAACAGAAGCATATTCTTGGTTAGCTTTAGTGGATGCTTCACTGCTCCAGTCCAGTACTTGTCAGTATTAAGAAACAGAGTGGTAATTATATTGTGGCTTTTTAGTAACTGTTTATGCTGTCAGAGAAAAAAAAACAAGTGAGGAATTTTAGTGCATATATATATGATTTTTAAATATAATGCTATGCATTTATTGTAAATTCTAGGAAGAGTTGTTGCTCAAGGCCTACAGTGAATGTCATAAAGCTGTGATGAGGTGCAGCACGAATGGCCGCTCACGGGAAAAGACAGTGTTTCACTTGTGTGGCCATACTCTGGAGAGCAGACCTTACAGAGTGTCTGCAGATCCTGTCAGCATACATTTACCTCTGTCTAGGACTCTTGCTGGTAGGTGGTGTGTTTTGTTTCAATTGCTATTTGAATTACGTTTATCATCCATCCCTATTTCTTTACTCTGGAAAGCATTTAGATTAAGTGCTTCACAGATCAGTTGTGCTCTGACTTTCTGACATTCTCACTATCAGGCAATCCTGTTCCCCAGATGTCCCACTATGGGAAAGTTTTTCTCAAAAAAACATTTGCCAATGAGGTTGGAGGACATTTTTTAAACAGGAGAGAGACAAAGTCAGGCGAGAAGGAAAAGTTTCATGGTTTAATGACATCTTCAGTTTTCTCTGGACTATTTGAATTTATGTGGTTCTGTTTCTATTTCTACCTCTTTTGCATAAATGAATGTTCATTATTACTGCATCTGGAATTTACTTCCAGCCACATATGTCTTAGGACTGTTAAAATACTCCTAAAAGACATGTTTGCAGCATGCCAGGACAGATTTCCAGTCAGAATACAAAGGACCACAGCAGTGGGTGATTGCCACTTTCTCTAGAATGCAAATGAAATCATATGCTATTATTAAGCTATATATTCTTTATCACATCATTTGAAACCAAGATACCATCTGTTAAGCCTTGTAGTCTTGAAATCCAGTTGTTACTGACATGATTTAAACATGAAATTAAAATTTTGCTAATAATATTTAGCATTTCAATTTAAATGGTTTTAATGAATTCATTAAATGAATAGATTTATTCATAAAATAATGGATTGTAAGACTGGTAAGAACTGTTGTGAAAATGTAATAGATCTGCTGTCTTAAAAAAAAAAACAACAACAGAAAACAACAAAAAACAAACCAAAACTTTACTGATTTTGATTTATTTTCTAATTTTTTTCCTATTGGTTTTGTAGGTCTTCATGTACGATTAAGCAAGACTGGAACCATCTCAAGATTGCATGAGTTTGTTTCTCCTGTAAGTTTTTCTTTTTTTTTTTTTCCCCCAAATGCTTCTTGCGATTTATACTCTGCGAAGGAAAAAGCCTAAAATTATATCCTGTAGCTTTCATGGCTACACACAAATTATTTTGCAGCTGCCAATGTGTCTTTGTTCATTAGGACTTAGCTTTTAAAATCTCTGACAGACTTATTCTTGCTTGGTTTTTTTTTTCCTTTTTTTTATTTTCCCTTCTATTTTTAATTCTAGGAAGAATTTAAAGTGGAGCTGCTAGTAGAATATCCTTTGCGATGTCTTGTCTTGGTTGCTCAGGTTGCTGCAGAGATGTGGAGAAGGAATGGGCTCTCCCTGATAAGCCAGGTACTCCCCACGGTATTCAATAGTGAGTTGGTCCTAATGGTGTAGGCAAGTGTTTCTCAGTAATGCTCCCAGTGGTGGTTTCATCCAGTGCAGAAAGTGGTCATGGGGGTCACTCCTAGGCTGAGTAGAAAAGTTTCTAGGTGGGAGTTTAGGTAACTTAGTCTTATTTCCAGCTTCATCAATGGATTGCCTCCCCATATTAGACAAGTGTTTTCATCTCTCTTATGACTGTTTTTGACTCTGTGAAATGGTATTAATGTTACTGATGTCTGCTGTAAACTAATTTCAGATCTGATAAAGAAATCACTGCGTAAGTAATGTTAGTACTGTTGCTTATAACATAAAATGTTAAAAGTATCTCTTAGTGTATGATAATCATTATATGCAAAAGGTAAACTATTTTAATCTCATACTAAACTTTTGACTGCCATATAACTGGACGTGAAAACCATTTTATAATACTTGCGGGCTTTTTTGTTGCAAAAGTAAAGGTGAAAGGAAGAGTCTACACTTAAGTGCTTGTATTTTGCCAACTTTGGCATCACTTTTTTTTTTTTTCTTTGACAACAGAAATTATGTATTTACCCTTCACAGGACCCTTTGGTGAGATCAAAGTAGATATTGGTAGCCCCCTGTAGAATTGTCTCTCTGAGAACTGGGGTAAGAGAAGGAGGATGTTTTGACTTTAATCAGTAGCAGCCATTTGAATTATGTTGTCTTGGAAGGGGGTATGAAGAAGTATGTCATAAACTTTCTCTGGAGAGGTGAAAAAACATTTTTCACTTCCATCAAAGTACATGTCTTGAAAGAAACATAGGACTTTCCCTTACTCAGTAAAGGTGCTGTACAGTTTAAAAAAGCCTCAGACATGAACTGGTGCCCATTTGATAGTGCATTACTTTAGATCTCTCCTTAAATTTTGTTTTCCTATTTCTCAGGTATTCTATTATCAAGATGTTAAATGCAGAGAAGAGATGTATGATAAAGATATCATCATGCTCCAGGTATAATGTTCTGAATGATTACTTGCTTGACTAATAAAATTTTCATGGAATTTCTTTTAATTTTAATTAAATTTGTATGATTGTAAAAAAATTTTCTTGGTAAAAGAGTATTTTTCATAATTAATGAAGAACTCTAGTAGTAACTGATGTTGATATCATTTGTTTTTTTTAATAGATAGGTGCATCTCTTATGGATCCAAACCAGTTCCTTCTGCTGATACTGCAGAGATACGAGCTTGCTGATGCTTTCAAAAAGATCAAGCCCACCAAAGATCAGGTAAGTGGCAAGTATTTCTGCTGATTAATTTGTTTGCTTTGAGTTTATGGAACATTAATAAGAAAAACTAGCTACTGTTGATAACTACATTTTTAATGACCACACTAGAAGTCAGTCAACACAGGACGTAGTGGTTAGATAAATGATTTTGTATTTGGAATTTGTAGAGGCTTACTCAAAATTAGCAAACAGGTTTTTCCCTCTTTGACCTTTATTTCATAGGGCATCTACCAAAATCCATATAAATGACTTCTGTATAAAATTTTTGTGTCTCTTAAGTCATGTTATGTGTTCTTATTTTGGCCAGAAGTTTCTTGGATTGTTCTGCTACTTCTTGAGGCTTGAACTTGCATATAACCTTTCATCTGGGATACATTTTTAGCTGTTGTTTCTTTTTCTGCATGTGAACCATGCACTTCAATTGCAGAATAATATCTCCTTTACAAGCGCAGGCATTTTTTCCAGCTTGTTAGAATGGAGGTTTCTTCTTATGGTACAGTATTTCAGTGAAGTAGTGCACCTGAAGGCTGAGCTCAGTGTCATTTGACAGATTTTCCTGCTTGGTTTTGGGTTTTTTTTGTTTTGTTTTCAAAACTGGTTTCACTAATTCTTGTAGGATTTGATCAAACAATGTAATGTGTTAATCGAAGAGATGCTACAGATTCTCATCTATGTTGTGGGTAAGTTTCATTTCTCTCTGTTGTAGTAATGGATTATTGCAGCTTGACAAAGCAGGGTTGATGACTTTATTTAACATAGATGGTATGGAGAGGATACTGGAGAATGCCTATTTTAAATAGATGGTTCAGTAACACAAGTATTTGTCAACTGGAAGCAATAGGGGTTGCATAGTAAAAAAAGCTGTTAGTTAACTTCATAATTGACATTAAAGTAGAATATGAAGAGAAATTGCATCTTGGCCCATTTTGTTAGGAAGCTAGGCTAAAAAACACTTTTCCTCTTAGACACTTGCTATAGGTTTCTGGCGAATGCAAACTTACACTGTGAAATACCCCAGCAATAGCATTACCTCTGTGCAAAATTCAGAATTGTTTTATAACTATTGTATTTGCCATTCTTCTCCTTTTGATTTACTCTGGTAGGGGAAAGATACGTGCCTGGAGTGAGTAATGTGACAAAAGAAGATGTTATCATGAGAGAAATCATCCACCTGTTATGTATTGAACCAATGGCTCATAGTGCAATTACCAAGTCCTTGCCTGAAAATGTGAGTCCTGATTTATTTACTTTTTTCCTTAGTTTACTTTTTCTCGTTTTATGTCTTTTTCTTCTTTAGCTTCCATATCTTTATGTGGAAGCATTTTATTTCTGATATAAAGCTCAAATGTTGGTTTCAGAATTACAAAATGGCATGACAAAGGGGCTTACACACCTTACTGATGTAAAGGTAAATGTCATGGATTCAAGTATGGTCTAATCTAGAAAGGCTTGTATGGGGATTGTGCTTTTTGAAGAAGAGCTGGAATTTTTTAGAATATTCAGCTGTAGTTCTCCTAGGTTCAAAAAGTAAAGTTTTAAAATTTATTTTCTCTTTTGGTCCTGTAGGACCATGCAGCTGGATTCCATTCTGCCCTGTGTACCATCAATAAATTTAATTGTGTAATTTTGATCACTTAAACCTGTGCAGATCCATTGGAAGTCAAGTATTGTACAGGTCTGTTTGAAAGCACAGATTTCGCTGCCATTCTATTCCAACTGTTGAAAATTCAAGCAAAGGGAGGCATGTGGATTAGAATTTATAGCCTGTGCAAGTTTTCAGGGCTCCTTCAGTTTTATTGTAAATTAAATAGCCTAGAATGTTATCAGAAACCAGTTATGGGTGACTCACATTCACTGTTTTGAGAGACTAAAACTCTGTTTTTCCCTCCATTGAGGTTGGGTAAGGCACTGCTCTGTTTCTGGAGATTGGCTCTATTATAAACAAAATTTTACATGATTAAATGGAAGTATTATTTGCCTTTGGTACTTCCTTGTAACTTGTCAACTATGAATATCTGCTTTCTGAATAACAGTGAGCAAAATTTATTAATTCACAAATTGGGGAACTGATCTAAGTCTGTATGTCTATTTTTGTTACACCTAGCATAGTACTGAAGATATTTGAATCATTGTATTTATCCCAAACTAAATTTTTTACCAGGAGAACAATGAAACTGGCTTGGAGAACGTAATTGATAAAGTGGCTACATTTAAGTAAGTTCTTAATATTGTTTTGTAAGTAGCTTGAATGTGAAATAAGATGTCTTTGATTATATGGGGTAAACAAGCTGCACTGCACAGTCTCTGTTCAGCTAATATTTTGCTGTCTTGAAATATATATGCTTTCAAATATGCATAGGAAAGAAAAGTGTGTGGAATATCTGAAGGTGCTGCTTCCCTCCTTTTGTCCCATTCTTTCTTCAAATTCAGTTTGAGGAGTCTCAGGAGTTTAGTAATCTCAAGTCCCAGTGGGAAAATCCTCAAAAATTGATTTTATTTCAGAGATGGTTGGGAACTTTCACAACTCATTGTACCTTTGACAATCACCACCTAATCACTGGTTTAGATGTTATTTAGTTGCTAATTTGCTGTAACTTTCTGATGGGAGTTAATTTTTTGTAACTCACACACACACATATATGCAAATATAGAACAATCAATTGTAGCAGTTGAGAAAAAACAGTTCAAATGTCTGCTATTTTCGTCACAAAAATGTCTTGTAATTTTAATTCTTTCAGTATGCCTTATTTTAAATTTTATGTGGCTCGCTTGTTTATGTTTAATCAAGGGCAGCTATAGGTGTACCTAGGAATTTTACTTTGGGAATTATATGGGAGGTTAAAAAAATCTCACTGGCTGGAAAGTAGCTGTTTCTATTACTTGTTTTGTACCTTGGTTAAAGAAAGTAATGAATTTTATACAGTAACATCCAGTGTCTGAAATTCTAAGCCATAAAGTTAAAAATACCTGTCAGAGACTACATGGTATGGTGTAGATGGTATAGACTAGAAATATTTTGCTGCTGGGTAGGATTTACAGTAGTAAACAGTCTTGAAAATTAAAGACTGGTAACTGTACTCACTCTATGCCCCTCAAGTTAAGGAAGCAACTATCACTGTTCCACTTGTTATTAGCTTTTCCTTAGAAAATGAATTGTGTTACTGGACTGTTTACATTCAAAGATGTGCTGAACATACATTATTAATCTGTATTTCATGAAATATTTCTCTGTAAGGAAACCGGGTGTGTCTGGCCATGGAGTTTATGAACTGAAAGATGAATGCTTGAAGGAGTTCAATATGTTCTTTTATCACTATACTAAGACCCAGCACAGCAAGGTAAGCAGTGTAAGGTTCACTCTCAAAGGTTAAAAAATAGTACATACTTACCAATGTTGAAAGAATTTTACGGAATCAAAGGAATTAATGGAACCTAAAGAAACTGGTTTAGTAAAGAATATATGCAGCTAACTTCAAAACTAAACTTCTAATGAAGTTAAGATTGCTAATACAAATTGACGTAGTATGGTTTGCATTAGTATTTTTCCTATTGTGACTTCTGTATTATCTCTGTTAACTGTTCATGCTAAGAACAAAATATGATAAGAATTATGGTTGAATTGGAAAACCCCAAAATTTGCTTTTATAACTCTTATTGAGGAAGCAAGTATGTCCAATTATTCATCTCTACTACAAATTGAAATGCAAAATGCAATATTGTTAAACAGATTTCAGACAAGATTCTAGTTACACGACCAAGTATTGACTATGTATCGTGCCACATTTCTAGCTTAGGCTTTCTCATTGTTTCATTGCGTACTTCTGTAGAAATGCTGATAGAACAACACTACTTTTTCCATAGGCTGAACACACACAAAAGAAAAGAAGAAAACAAGAAAACAGAGATGAAGGTAAAAATTTGAAACGGATGACTTGTGATAATTCAGTAGCGTATGTAGTTGTACATATAAAATGACCTTTGGGAGATGTCTTGTGACTTAATTGTGGATAGTTGAGTTCATATTAAATTTTTTGTGATTTGTAGTAATTGTTATTAATTAGCACCGGAAATTTCTCTTTTTTCCCCCTTTTTTAAACACAAAGATAGGAGTTTGGGAATGTTTAGTTTAATTTCCATGTAGACAAATAAACATGGCATAGTACCCATTGACAAAATGAACAATGTAGACTTTTTATGGTGGAGTAACTAGGAGACAGAAGTTTATTTTTTTGTGAGTAGTTTCTCTAGCACAATGTTGAGATGATATAATGCCATGTAGAGAAGGTTGCTGTAGGAACTAGCGCTCATATCCATTCTGTAAGTTGCTTGAGACTTTAAGTTTTATAAATCAAAATTTTCTTTTTTAGAAGCTGCAAATGCATATAACAATAATCCTCCATGTTTCTATTGTAACAGAAATGTTATTTCCCTTTTGAGTTTACTTTTACCCATTCAAGTCACGAGCATTAATTGAGTTGATTTGAGGAAGCCTTTGTAAGCTGAACAAATAAGTACAATGAACAATTTAATAAAATAAACTATCACCTGCTTTTGTGAGTTGCAACAGATATGGTTATTTTTCTCTTCCCAGAATGCCCTTCCAGTTCAATACCTTAATCTTTACTTCCTACTCTAAAGTGTATTTTGATTTTTGTGCGCAATCAGGGGCATATAGCATTTAATACCCAAGATGGTTAAAATTAATTCTGAGTAAATTTTATTTGCTTTGGGTTCCTTTCAGTTGAAAAACTGTGGAAGTGAAAAAGAATAAACTGGCATTGTTATTTGGGAGGGACACAGTTAAATTGGAAATCACATTCTCTTTGAAAAAACTTAATTTCCTTCAGTTCTAAGTAAGTCAGAAGATTGACAGCTGGAAAATAATGAGGAAAAAATATCTTTGGATTAATTTTGGTTTCTTCTTCCACTGTTTACAGTTGACAGATTTTCCTTCTTAATTTTTACCCCCCCGCGCCCCCCCACCCCCGCACTTTAGCAACTTTAGCAGGGACATTTATTTTGTAGAACTTTTAAAAAATGCAGATATTTAGATGTAGTTGTCAGACAATACATTTCCAGAACACAAAGATAAGTGTTTATGTGGCTACCCAGTTTGTTGCAAATATTTTGTGCATATGTCTTTAGGTGGCTGTGTTGCCTTTGTCAGTAACTTTTTATAGTTCATTCAGTTTAAATTGTCAAAAGATTGATGGTTTCAGAGACACTGCATTCATAGAAGTTTTTTCAAAATAGGCGTCCATGTACGAAAAGACGACTTAAGTCAATGCTCCCAGGTAGGGAAAGGCTGTGGTGTTCGTTAGTTGAGCTGCTGTTAGTAGATGCCAAGATTCCAGGTGGCTTCTGGGTGAGACACCACATCACCCAGTTTCAACATTAGCTCAGAAAACGTACATAGCTAGAAATGATCAGAATGCCCCAGTAGCAGGAAGAATTTAGAGCTCTGGCCATATTAGGCATGGGACACTGTAATGTGAGACACCACACTCTGGAAGATCCACTGCTCACTCTCGTTTAACTGCTTGAAAACTTTATATCTGATGCAAAATTCAAACACTGTTTATTAGTGATACATAAATGATAAGGCAGTGCAAAGTATTAAAGATTTGCATTTACAGATACAACTAAGTACTTGTGATTGTGTTGTGGTTTAACCCCAGCCAGCAGCTAAGCACCACGCAGCCGCTCACTCACTTCCCCCCGCCCAGTGGGATGGGGGAGAAAATTGGGAAAAGAAATAAAACTCGTGGGTTGAGATAAGAACGGTTTAATAGAACAGAAAAGAAGAAACTAATAATGATAACACTAATAAAATAACAGCAGTAATAATAAAAGGATTGGAATATACAAATGATGCACAGTGCAATTGCTCACCACCTGCTGATCGACACCCAGGTAATCCCCGAGTGGCAATTCCCCAGCCCCCACTCCCCCCAGTTTCTATACTAGATGTGACGTCACATGGTCTGGAATACCCCTTTGGCCAGTTTGGGTCAGCTGTCCTGGCTGTGTCCTGTGCCAGCTTCTTGTGCCCCTCCAGCCTTCTTGCTGGCTGGGCATGAGAAGCTGAAAAATCCTTGACTTGGTCTAAACACTATTTAGCAACAACTGAAAACGTCAGTGTGTTATCAACATTCTTATCGTACTGAACTCAAAACATAGCACTGTACCAGCTGCTAGAAATACAATCAACTCTATCCCAGCTGAAACCAGGACAGATTGATTGTTTACCTTAGTTTGCATGTGTTTTATATAAGAATGCAGTACAAATACTTAGTTTTGCTAAAGATAACTTAGGTGAACAATTGCGTTTGAGCATGGTTTTATTAATTTAAAGGTCCAGTTGTCCTTTCACTGGAATGAGTATGTTTGTGCTCTCTACTTCTTGCCTGCAATCTTTGATGAGATGCCGGGTCATTAACATATTTGCACATCTCCATTTTCTAGCGTTGCCACCACCACCTCCTCCAGACTTCAGTCCTGCATTCAGCAATGTGGTGAGGATTCTGAACTGTGATGTTATGATGCACATACTACGGACCATTCTTCAGAGAGCAGTAGAACTGGAAACCCACTTGTGGACTGAAGCTATGATCCAAATGGTATGGTTAGCTTTGGTCTTCCTATGGTCATTCCTGTGTTGACCATGTTAACTGCTTATGATAAGATCAAAATATGTAAAGATTAACTCTGAATGATAAGAATTTACTTTTTTCTCCAAACATGTAGTTATAAATCTTATCAACAAAATAGTTCTAATTATTTATCTCCACTGTAAAATGGAAATGTGAAACAATAGTATTATATTGGGAATATTCTTCAGTTTTTTATTTTGCTTTGGCCCCTGTGTTGCCTCATCCCTGAAGCTGTTTCAAGACGTAATTCTCCTTGCCTCATCTTTTTCTTGAAACTTCATGTGCAAATAAGTAACTCTTTGATCATCTTAAAGAAATTGGAGTTGCTTTATCTTGTAAGCTGCAAAGTCTCCAAACAAGTAAATGTCTTTGGTACCTCAGTCATGAAGTAGTATAACTTTGTATTTATTAAACATTTCATTTTACCACAGTGACTTTTTGCTTTATAAAAAAGG
Organism: Haliaeetus albicilla; assembly: GCF_947461875.1. NCBI lineage: Eukaryota > Metazoa > Chordata > Aves > Accipitriformes > Accipitridae > Haliaeetus > Haliaeetus albicilla. Next base: position 41,029,311 of record NC_091487.1, read on the forward strand.
AATTACTGACATTGTTGAAGTTTGGTGGTTTTTATTTCGTTTGTTTTAATATTTATAGGTTTAGGACCTGAATTTACTGGTTGAATTAATCAGTTTTGTTAATTAGAGTGCATAGATTATTTAATTGCCTTGCCTTACCTGGTAATCTTTGGATTATGGAATTAATCAAACATTCATAGATTTGTATCAGCAAAATGACAAGATTCATGTTACCAATGTAAAGTGTGTGAAAGTTTATTAATTTTAGTGCAAGTAATATGCAGGGAAGTTATATTGTGCATTGTTATTTCACTTTCCATGTATGATCTCTGCACTTTTTCTCATTTCTGTGTTTTATCATGGATATAATCAGCATATAGTACAGAACTATATTAAACATCCTTACTTTATATGTCAGTTTCCCAGACCTCCAACAGTGAATGAGACTTACTATTTTTCTCTTTTTTTAGGTGCTTCATCTCCTTTCTTTAGGGTTACTAGAAGAGAAGCAGCAGTTACAGAGGTCTCCAGAAGAAGAAGTAACCTTTGATTTTTATCATAAAGCAACACGTATGTTTAATTTTCTTTAAAAGGGCAGAGTAAATTAGACTAACTTGATTTTATAAGGACAAAAATAAACTACAGGAAAGCATTCAGTGATTTTAGTTAGAAAGGGTTTACTTTTTGCTATAGAATTAAAATCTGCTAAATTTTTTTTGTTGTTTTTTTAATTTAAATAATCAAGAAATCGGGTTTGGACTAGCTTCCTTTGTTGCTAATTGCCAGGTATGTTGAAGAGGAGATGTGCTTCTCTTCCTGAGAAAGAAATAGAAAAGTAATACTACTGTTAAATAACTGAAAATGGTTCTTCCTTTGCAAGAATATTACTGAAGTTGAAACTAAGAACTCCTTGAAAAATGACAGTGGATTTAAGTAAACTGTCTCCATCTGTTGTACTCCTGAGCGGTACAATTACTGATTTACCTGCAAAAGTCTTGTACTATGGTAGTGATAATAGAAGCAAAACTTAGTGGTTATGAAATGTGCTTTTTTTCTTTTTCTTTACTTTTCCAAATTTCTACAGAGCACTTCCTAATCTTACATTCAAGACTAGTGAGTGGGAGTTGGGATCTACATTTTCTAAATAATCTTCCATCTTATCTAGAGTTTCTGCTTCACTGTGTAAGAACAAATGAAAAAAAAAAATCCATTATCAAGCTAAACATAATTGTCACTCAAGAGATGAAACAGAGATAAGAATTGTGAAGTAAAATCATAGAATTGTTTAGGTTGAAAAAGACATTTAAGATCTAGTTGAAGTCCACCACTAAACCATGTCCCTAGAGCACCACATCTACATATCTTTTAAATACCTCCTACAGTAATAAATAAATACATAAAGCTGCTGAACTGTGTTTATTTAGTTTTTCAAGTGTTGTGTAAAGAGGCATCACTGAGTTTGAAAAACACTCCCAGTTCTCGTTTTTTTTTTTTTATTTTTACTTTTTTCTTATTTTTGAGCAAGGAGAAGTATTATCACACTGAACGTATTTCTGTTTAAGAAGCTTCATGTCAACTATAGGAATACACTAAAAGTAATTACAATTGAGATGTTAGAGAATTATTTACCAGCTTTAGTTTTGCATAACCAGAAAAAACAAAGCCCCATTTATACATAAAGGATGCAAAAATAATCAGTATTTTTGTAAGCAAACTCTTTTAAAATCACTTCTCAATTAAAAAAAATAAAAGTTTTGTAATATATTTGTCTCAATTCTAAAAATGTGCATTAAAATATTGAGGTTTTTTTCCCCTGAAGACCCATGCTTTTCTATTTTTCTTTTCTTTGTAAAGGAATGGGAAGCTCAGCCTTGAATGCTGTGAATGTGTTAATGCTTTTGGAAAAAATAAGGAGAGTTCCTCAGTTAGAGGCACAGAAGGACACAATCAATTGGATACTGCAGGTATACAAGGGGGAGACAAGTATGATCTGATTTTAGTAATTTAGAAAGCTTTTCTGAAGGATGTTTTGGTTCCTTTGTATAACCCAGTGTTTACAGCTGCAAGGATTTCTTGAGAAGCTTAACCTGTTGGAACATTCCATCCCCCCGCCCCGGCAAGATTGTTCCTTGAATACTGCGTTAACACTTACAAGTCATTGTACTTGCTATTGCTGCTTTCATGTATTCGGTCAATTTTTGTTTTGATAACTCTTTCCAGTAATGACATCTTTTATACATAAACTTTATTCCTCACATTTCTGTTGCAAAATAACAGCAAGCGATAAGCAAAAGTTTATTATTGGGAAAGCATTTTAGAGGCTGCTTGTATTAAGACTTGAGTCATATGGATCTGACTAATGGCCACATTGTACATTTGACCTGTGGAATTTTTCCATCCAACTCACTGCCATTACCCAGTAAGAGATGGGAAAAACTTCTAGAGCTGTGATGCTTTCTCTAACATAGGAGGCTGTGGCTCCTGCTTAGCAGGAATACTACTGTCCTGTTCCATTTGGGCTTCGTGTTTTAGGTGGCAAACATAGAAGACAGTGCTCTTGGAAAAGAGGGTAAGAATCCATAGTAGGGTTCCAATACTATCCTCAACTATTAAAATTGAACTATCCTGGTACATTAGGGAGACAGGTTTGAAAGATTTTTTGATAAGTTATTCTTCTAAAATTCTAAGGGCAAAAGTAAAAATGTACTTTAAAAAGTATATTTAACTTCATAATGATATGTATAGTAAATGTAGAATATCTAATATTATTAAAACTTCAGGATACTTATTAAAGTAGAGATAGCTGGAGAAAGTAGTAAATGAAAATGGAAGGCTCAGTTTTAACTAAATTGGCATGTGCTGGAAAGCTTTCTGTTGCAGATGTATAGGTTTTGGCATTATTTTAGTGACTATTTCCATGGGATGATCCACATCTCACCTACTTGACATAAGCTAGCGGTTTCTGTCCACTCTTCTGATGTACAGATGCTTTAGCTGCTTAGCAGTATTAGTGCTAGAAGACGGGAAAATTTGGAAGGATTTTACTTTCCTTCATACTGAGCAGTGCTCGTCAGGTTTAGGATACAGACACAGCAGTGTTACAGGAGTGCACATACGGTCACAGTTAGATGTGTTTGTTATTTTAGGAGTATGGCAGTTGGTTTCATCCATTTGAAAATCTCAGAATAACATGAAACTAAATATCAAGAGCTTTAATCCTGTCTGTATTGTAATAAGAGCCAAATTGCATTTTATTTTTAACATCTAAGTCTCTATTCCTAGATGTTTGACACAGTGAAAAGATTGAGAGAAAAATCTAGTTTGACAACAGTAACAGCTACATCAGGCTCAGAAGCTACAAAAGGTGATGAGGTAATAATAAAAAAAAGTTAAACGGAAGCCTTGTATTTAATGTTTTGAATGGCTGTTTTCAAAAAGGTGCCTAAATTTATCGTTACCTAAATTGATATTTTTGAAAATATTAATTTCTGATATATTGCCTACAAATAGGATTCAGTTTCCAAGATTAATATTTTTAATAAATGAAATTTATGCTAAGCATGTTTCAAGCAATTACCAGTGGCTAATGTGGTTTTTGTTGCACTTCCAAGTTAAGTGAAACAACTGAGGGGGGTGAAGAAATATTTGTGTTTATTTCTCCAGTTCTTATTGTTATGATATGACCATCTTTTCTATTATGTTGTCATTGTGCAATATTTAGGAATACAAATCCACTTAAAATTATGTCTTGTAATTTACGTGACCTACCAACAGGTTAATCTGCTTTGCCTTGATTGTATAAAGACATCAGGCTTAAGTGATTATTCTGTCTGTATATCAGTCTCTACCCTCTTCCCTCAAAATAACTTTTGAATCCAGTGGTCAAATGACACAGTGAAATGGAGATTTCAAAGATTACTGCAGTCCTATGAGTATGGGTTTTTTTGGGGGGGGGGTTGGTTTTTTTGTGTTTTTTTTTTTTTTAATTGGCAGTTGAATAGAAAAGAAGAATCTGATTACCCTTAGACAATGTGCAAAGACAGGCCAGTTTGTTCTTATGCATTCTTTTTGGCAACAGCTTGTTGCCAGACAGTCTCTTGGCTAGTCATTGCATGCATAGCTCAACTTACCACAGCATATGCTGTTTTTCTCTTTTGAGAAAGGTGTCATATGATATCTGGTAAGGTAAGGGAACAAAATACAAAAGTCAGCAAGAAATGAGACTCTTGCAGTTGCCACTACTTGTGGAGCAATTTGTTCTTGTTTCATTTCCTCAAAAAATAATGGTATTGTGAATGGAAGTAATGTGTATAATGTTGAATTTGTGCCTTAAGTAATTGACTAAGAGGAATTAGATTTTATACGTTTTAATTAAATCTACCTGTGTTTTTTGAATTCTACATTTCCAAAGCATATAAATACTTAGTTTATAGTTTTTGAAAACATGATAGATAAGGAAATACTGGAAGAAGAGTAGTTTTCCAGTCTACAATAAAGAAGAATAGGGGAAAATACAACCTCAGATGCATAAAATGCTGCCGCAAAAATGTAGGAACAATCTGTTTGCTGTGTCGTCCATAGATAGTTCAAGATAAAATTTTCTTAAATTCCTGTGAGGGAGATACTGAATAGTTAGTAGGGGGAATATGGGGAGAATAACAAAACACTGGAGGAGGCTTGTTATGTTCAGCTCACTAAAGTTTCCTAAGAACAGACAAGCACCTAATTAAAATGGATCAGATATTATTGATCCTGTCTTTGGGCAAGGGATTGTACTAGTGACCTTTTGTGGATCCCTCAAAATCTCTTTCTACTGACTAGGTTAGTGAACCTAGTCAACATTTAAGATTTTAGTTTGACATTTTTCAGACAGCAGTTAACCTTTTTTTTTTTTTTTTTTTTTAAAGTGTTGTCAGTTAGGGAATTTAATGTCAGTGGTTAGAATGCATATAGTTGGGGAAAGATTCTTCTCATTTTTTTTAATGTTCTCTATTGCCTGTGATTTCTTTATTCTCTTTTATCGTAAGACACAGAGCACTCAGGATAAAGAGAAAGCTGAGCGGAAGAGAAAGGCAGAAGCAGCTAGGTTGCATCGTCAGAAGATAATGGCCCAGATGTCTGCACTGCAGAGGAATTTCATTGAAACCCATAAGCTCCTGTACGAAAACACACTGGAGGCACAGGGGAAAGAAGATGCTATTATGGAGGAAGAAAGGTAAGAAAAACCAGACATCCAGACTCCTGGTGGGAAGAGTTATTGCCTGCTACATAAATTCATTATGCTACATAAAAATTTTGAAAGTACGTTGAAGGGACAGATTATGTCATCCCAGTCAGTAAATTTGTGTCTTTATTTACTTTTAAGTCATCTTCTTTTACAGAATTATATGTAAACTAGCATGTGTATGCTAATGTAAGGACTCACTTTGTAGAGCAGCATGAGATAAATGATAAGAAAATTAATTATTTCTTCAAATGGTGGATACTTATATTGCTTAACATTTGAAAAAATGTCATGAAAAAGCTACTGAGATGACAACACTGTGATTTTGGAGGTGACTGTCTACCTTATATGAAAATTTCAGTATTTAATTTGGAAAGAATCTGAAAGCCAATATGCCTTAAGGTTAAGTTGCAGTGAAGAAAATATGCTTCATGTAGCTCAAGTTGCTGATATTTTTGTTCATTAGTTTTTAAAATCTAATTTCATACTGAAGATGTTTGGTTTGTATTGGTTATAATTTTGTTGGTATGGATTGCTCCTGTTCTAGAGATGCTTCAACAATATAGTATGCCTAATACAGCTCACAATTTTGGTCTAATTGGGGTTGCACAAAACTAATCAGGAAAATAGAGATATCTGCTGGAAAAGTACAGATCACTTCTGTGTGCTTTGATCTTTGATAAATCTTGTTCTATAAATTATTGTTGGACTCTGGAATATCAAATATTTAAAAAAATATGGAAACTTACTGTGTCACAAAGCACTGAATTAAGGTAGTGGCATTCATTTTCAGTATGTTTTCTTCAAGAATGGTAAACAGTTTTAGTGTGTCTGTAAGATTAAAATATATTTAATCTAATCTACATTGAATACAGCTTCTTGAATTTCCTGCTGTCAATCAATTTCATTGTGTTATTCTGTCTTCGCTGGCTTCCACTTTTTATTTTTAAAGAATACTGCATTTTAGTGAGGATTGAGGTGTTTCTTTATTGTTTGGTTGTCATTTGGTTTTGTAAAGCACTTTGGTATAAAACCAGAAATGTTAGTAGTGTATGACATTTTTAGATGCCTGGAAGAATAGCTTTGTTTAGAAAAAGCCTTCTGATTATCTTATATCTGTGTCACTTATGGTCTTACAGCATGTCTTCAGCAATTGATTACTCCAGAATTGCTTTGGGTCCCAAACGAGGTCCATCTGTTGCTGAGAAAGAAGTTCTGACCTGTATTCTTTGTCAGGAGGAGCAGGAAGTAAAGTTGGAAAGTGCTGCCATGGTGTTATCTGCCTGTGTCCAGAAGTCAACTGCCTTAACTCAGAATAGGAGCAGAATTCTTGAACTCTCAGGGGGTATGCAATTTTTCTTCTTTTAGACTACAAGCAGTTCTGTACCTAAAGCTTAAACCATTTGAACCTAATTAAACCATGTATTCAGTTGGATTGCTAAATGGCTTACCCTACTTAATAAAAAGAAAGTGACAATTTTTAAATTGTTCTAAAATCCATGCTTTAAAACTTAAAAATGAGAAGTGTGTGAAGATTGTGATTTGTGCCTGGGAAATCAGAAAATGCTTTAATCTCACAAGAAGATTTTATAAAAGTTAGAGATTTGGTAGGAGTGGTCACTCTGGAAAAAAAAATCCAAGAATGTTAAGAGTTCCTGTTCATTCAAGTACAGCAGCAAACTTTCCCAGTATGGAGGAAATACATTAACGTTATCAGAGGCCAATACAGCAGCCTCAGAAGGGTTTGGTGGTGGAGTTTTTTTTGCCATGTCCAAGAAGTAATAGAACCAGCAACATAAAAAAATTGAAAAGTGTAAGCAAGGATCATATGATATCATCTGATGAATGAAAACAAACAAACAAAAGAATACAAGAGCATAATACAAACACAAGAGTTAGAGTTGCGTGATAGCATATTGGTAGCAGGAAACACAAACACCAACCAGAATTTTTTTGTAAGTAAGTGTTGATTAAACATGAGAGAGATTCTTGCCAGTTACTTAAGGGAAAGAAAGAAAATAAGTAGAAGGAAAAGGGAAAGCTTCAGTACTCACTGACTTTTTTGCTCTCTTTGAAAAAGAAGATTAATAACAATTCAAGATCAGATGCTTGATGGCTGTTAATTTTAACAAGAGACATACAGTCCAGAATAGGGTAAGAAAAGTTGAAACAATATCTGGATAACTTCAGTGTATTCACCTTGGCAATTATTAAAGTAATATTGAAGGTACTATCAGAACCATTGTCTTCAGTATAATCTTTAATTATTTTTTGAAATGCATAGAAGATAGTTGAGATCTCAGAAGGCTAATAAGGGCAAACAAGTATTTGTCTAAAAACACCAAAAAACTAGAAGTGAAATGAGAAAGTACTAAAAATTCTGTCCAGCCTGGATGCCGAGAAACATGTTGGATGATAGTAATTATTGTTAATTAATAAGATGATATAAAAAATAAGGATGGACAATAAAGCAGTAAGAAATGTCAAAAATGGATTTGTCAGGAAAGGAACTTGGTAAGCCACCTTAATTCTTTGACCAGGATAACTGGTTTTATGGGTAAGGAGAAAGTAAGCTAATTTATTCTTATGTGTATTAGGAGTTTTGGCTCTGTCCTGCTTTTCATACCAACCTAAGCAAATGTTGTTTAGGTGAAATCACCCCAAGGTGGATATACATCTCATCATAAAACTACTAGTTTGATTCAAGCACACTATAATATTAAATCATAATTAAAAGTTTGTCCTGGTTTCAGCTGGAATAAAGTTAATTTTCTTCTTAGTAGCTGGTATAGCGCTGTGTTTTGGATTTAGGATGAGAATAATGTTGGTAACACACGGATGTTTTAGTTGTTGCTAAGCAGTGTTTATACTAAGTCAAGGACATTTCAGCTTCTCATACTGCCCTGCCAGCAGAGGCTGGGAGTGCACAAGACACTGCAAAGGGACACAGCTGGGACAACTGACCCAAAGGGGCCAAAGGGGTATTCCATGCCATATGACATCATGCCTAGTAAAGGAGCCAAATGGGTGTTCCATACGATATTATGTCATGCCCAGTATATAAACTGGCGAGAGTTGGCAGGGAGGGCACTGTGGCTTGGGGATTGGCTGGGCATCGGTCAGCGGGTGGTGAGCAATGGTATTGTGCATCGCTTGTTTTGTGTATTTTTTTTATTAGTAGTAGTATTTTCCCTTCCTTTTCCATTCTACTAAACTGTCTTTATCTCAACCCACAAGTTTTACTTTCCCCCCTCCCTGATTCTTTCCCCTACCCCACTGAGGTGGGAGCGGGCAGGGAGTGAGCGAGTGGCTATGTGGTGCTTAGTTGCTGGCTCGGCTTAAACCACTACAAAGTTAAAAGTGATAATTTTTTCCCTGTAAATTGAATTACATTTATTTTAACACAAATAAAAATTTAAATAGCTGATATTTATTAAATATTTATTAATCAATATACATTCTCTATGTATCTGCCCATGTCTTACTATAAAGCTGAGTCAATCATTTTTCAAATCCTGCTTATTCAAGCTAAGTAATATATAAGGAATAAGGATGCAGTGTTGAAAGATAATAAAATTGGAGGTCTAAGTGCTTTCAAGATGTTTTCTAGTTTGTTGCCTTTGCATGGCAAGGATGTTACAACTTGTATTTTAAATTCCTGCTTATTTTCAAATATGTTTTTTTCTATTTTATAACAAGGTATTGTTGATTTGTGGTCAGCTCATAAAGCAAAATGAACCCTATGTCCTATTTTTTAAATGACACTACTGTCTAGCAAATAGCTCTAAATTCTGTGTTTGTGCAGTTCATTATTCCTGCTTCAGTTTAGAAGTACACTCTTGAATGTTATCAAATAGAATTCTAAAGCAAAGGGAAGTTTAGCATTGTTTCTTCTTTCTCCAGTGCATTACCCTGTTCTCTATCATGCTTGCAAACCTTTACCAAGTTGTTTCACTTAATAAGATGTTTTGTGTTTCCTCTTCTGGGTCATTAACAAATACTGAATAGTCCTAGGGACAGACTCCTACAGAATCCTGTTTGATCCATTTTTCTTTTTAACAGTGAACTACTGATACTGGCAATTTTGAGCCAGCTGTATAGAATTTTTATCTAGGCCATGTACTAATTGCATAGGTTTTTTTTTTTTCTTTCTTTCTTTTGTGGTACTCTGAAGTACAAATTAAATCCTATGCTCTGGTAGTCAGATACACTTGTAAGCTTTCTGCAGTGATATGTTGGGCTATTGAAATAATTGAAAAAAGAAGGGAATGAAGTTCCTTTTCCTAAAGCCACTTCTGGGTATTACTTATAGCACTTACTCTCTGCTGCATGGTTCTCTGCAGCTCATCAGTTAGAAGTAAGCCTGCAAGAGCTTTTTTTCTTTGAAGATCTAAATAAGTGGAAAAATGCTTGTTCCCATAGCCGAAGTGCAGATAGTGGCAAATGAATGTTATACCAAGGTTCCCTTTCTTATTTCATTCTCCATTTAATTTAGAGCAGCTTCAGCTTCTGTCAAATAGAATTGTTTTTTCAGTGCAATTTGGGTGTTAAGGTTTTTTTGTGTCTTTCCTTTCCCCTTCCCCCTCTTTTCCTTTCCCCTTCCCCCTCTTTTCCTTTCCCCTTCCCCCTCTTTTCCTTTCCCCTTCCCCCTCTTTTCCTTTCCCCTTCCCCCTCTTTTCCTTTCCCCTTCCCCCTCTTTTCCTTTCCCCTTCCCCCTCTTTTCCTTTCCCCTTCCCCCTCTTTTCCTTTCCCCTTCCCCCTCTTTTCCTTTCCCCTTCCCCCTCTTTTCCTTTCCCCTTCCCCCTCTTTTCCTTTCCCCTTCCCCCTCTTTTCCTTTCCCCTTCCCCCTCTTTTCCTTTCCCCTTCCCCCTCTTTTCCTTTCCCCTTCCCCCTCTTTTCCTTTCCCCTTCCCCCTCTTTTCCTTTCCCCTTCCCCCTCTTTTCCTTTCCCCTTCCCCCTCTTTTCCTTTCCCCTTCCCCCTCTTTTCCTTTCCCCTTCCCCCTCTTTTCCTTTCCCCTTCCCCCTCTTTTCCTTTCCCCTTCCCCCTCTTTTCCTTTCCCCTTCCCCCTCTTTTCCTTTCCCCTTCCCCCTCTTTTCCTTTCCCCTTCCCCCTCTTTTCCTTTCCCCTTCCCCCTCTTTTCCTTTCCCCTTCCCCCTCTTTTCCTTTCCCCTTCCCCCTCTTTTCCTTTCCCCTTCCCCCTCTTTTCCTTTCCCCTTCCCCCTCTTTTCCTTTCCCCTTCCCCCTCTTTTCCTTTCCCCTTCCCCCTCTTTTCCTTTCCCCTTCCCCCTCTTTTCCTTTCCCCTTCCCCCTCTTTTCCTTTCCCCTTCCCCCTCTTTTCCTTTCCCCTTCCCCCTCTTTTCCTTTCCCCTTCCCCCTCTTTTCCTTTTTCATTTTGTCAAATTCAGGTGAATCTGTTCAAAAATCATAAGCAGTCCACCACATGAGATTTGGAGGACTGCTGTTGTTCAGTCAGTATTATTTACATATCTTTAAGGGGAAAATGGAATCTCACTTTGAGTGCATATGAGCACAAAGACACCATTACATTCTCATAACACTTTTGCTGTTGAGAATTATGCAAGATTTATGAAAGATAGCTTTTACTTTGTTATTCAGCAATGCTGTTCATGTCAGTGGTTTGAAAACATACGGGATTTGTTGGAGAAATGCCTAATCTGTCTTGTCTTCAGTAGTTTCATTTTTTTCATTTAAAAATACAATAACGAATACATTAAAAACTTGAGTGATAGTGAATCCAACCACAGAGATAGTCCAGTACTGAAGAACCCTTTATTTTTTTTCTTTTTTAACCAGTTTACTATTGCTTTTGGATTTTGTTGTCTTTTTCTTCATATTTAGTGGAAAGCCATCAGTAGTTTCAGTGGGCTCTGTCTTGTGATTACTTTGCTGGAGTATTGGTCTGGAAAAGCTAGCCTGATGGGATTTTAATGTGACTGTGTGAACTGTGGGAAAGCAAAATCTGAAGGCTTTTGTTCTGTGTATACTGTTGTTCATCTCTGTTCATACTGATGGGAAGTGACGTTATTGTTCTTCCAATAACTTCTTTCTGCTGTGTCTTTCTAGATACACTAGACCCTCTCTTCATGCACCCTGACTTACCTTGTGGGACCCACACAGGAAGCTGTGGTCATGTCATGCATGCAGCCTGCTGGCAGAAGTAAGCATGTGTCTTTGCAGCCTTTTAATGTTTTTTTGGTTTTGGGGGGTTTTTTTTTGGTTTTTTTATTATTAATCTATTTTCCAAAACATCTAAGTGCACACTGAAAACACAGTACAGTAAGTGGATATTTAATTAAGGAGTCAAAACTATTTGTACTCATCTAAAAATGAAATATGGCACAAGAGAAGTTTTGACCTGGTGAAGAAAATCATCATCAAAAGTTATTAGTGCCTTCTGTGACCCAAAGAAGAGTCTCTAAGGAGTTACTAATTTATGCATATAAAACCAGTGGGGTAAAATTGCTCAAGAATAAGAAACTATACCTGGTAGGTTTATTTTTAGCAGTCCAATGAGAACCAGTAGGAATCTTCCAGGTGAGCGTTCTATAGCAACAGTACTTTGACTCTGAAAGTCTGTCACCAGGTCAGTACTTAAAGAGTGAAGCTGACTTACTCCAGTGAGTCTTTAGATGAGAATCTGGTGTTTAGAATAGAATATGAATGGTTAAAACTACCAATATTTCTTTCAGTGAACAAACTCTTAATGAAAAGTAAGAGGGAAGAACTGATACAGTGGTTAAATACTTCACTGGATTTCTATTGTTTGGGGGAGTCCACAGTTTAGACCAAGTGTGTTGGATTAGAATGCAACCTGAAATATTAAAAGACCAAGTCAGCTTGCAGAATATAGTCACCCTGGTTGCAGCTACATTTGTAGCATTACAGAAAGCAAAGCAAGTGCTCTCTTGCATTTGATTCCACGTAGGTCTGGCAAGTCTAAACAAGATAAATGGTGTGAAATAGTAATAGACATAATCCCACTGAAGTATTATCAACAGATAAAGAGAGTTGGGTCATGCAATTGGAAGCTACTTTATATCGTTGTATGATACAAACAATCTCTTGAGATTTGTTGTTTGTACTTGTGCCATTTTACTTTAAAAAATCTGACTAAACTTCTAGTGCTTATCATTTACTTTTCTATATGTGTGTGTGTATATATATTATTTTTTTTTTTACAATAAAACATCAGTACAGAATAAATAGGTGCACACACTTAAAATGATATGGAAGTATGTTCCCTGAGTATAATACATCTGCTCTTGGCAGATCCATCTACATCTGCGTAGATCTAAGTAGTGCAACATTGGAGCTCAGTTCCCTTGCTCTTTTTAAGAAAAGATGACTTGCTGTATGGGTAAATGGGATTAAAATGGACAACAGGCTCTTCTCATACGGGATGGCACAGAAGGTTTGAGTATAGTCTTTTATTTATTACATAACAGACATTCTAACTTACTAATATTCCTCCAAACGATGCCTGCCACACCTTTCTAGAGTATCTGTGCAGCCTAAAAATACTGCAAAACACTCTCTAAAACAGTACGAGTTCAAATGAATGGAGTATCTTTGTAGTTGCCATGTATGAGGAAGAGGAGTTGCTTGAAAAAACATAGTTGTTTGAATGTGGGAAAATAAACGTATGTTTCATTGATTGTAACAGAATACTTTCCTAAACATTCAGTAATCATTAGAACTTCTGCAGATGCCCCTGCATGCACACTTTCTCTTATTGCATAAATGGGGTTTTTTTCCCCTTAAAATGTATGATTTAAAGCAAAAAACCCTAAACAAAACAACAAACCAAAAAACCCCACCTAATTATTACCTTAGTGCGGAAGTTAGATAATTTCATATCTGTCTTAAGATCATACATACTCAGTCTGAACACTAGTACTCAATTTAGTTGCTTCTATCCAGGCAAAAAGATTTGAATGTTGGATCTCTCTGTTCCTAATAATACCACTGAGACATTAATGAAATTTGAAAGCTTACTGCATCCACTGAATGGACAAAATTATAATGAAACCTGTAAAAAGATCATGGTTATTTCTTAGTTTCCTAGCTAAAGTGGATATTGTAATATAAATTATCCTCCCTTCCTGTTAAAAGAAGGCTACAGTTTCATTGTCTAGTCATGAGGCTCAGTCATTGCCATGAATAGCTGATTATGCCTTCATGAGATGTTACCAGTAGTTTTTCCTAAAATTAAACAAAAATATGTACAATCACTGTTTCAAACTTACTGTAATAAGTTGCATATGAGAGATATTAGATACAATGTTTCATTGTGTTGAAGATGATGTGAGAGAAAAGTAGAAAATTTAAGGACTGCCTGTCTGTAAAAATGTTAATGAAATTTAGAAGGGTCTTAAAAGTAAGGAGAAGTTGTCATCGTTTCTGCATTAATGGTATACCATGCATTTTTGCATGAGTTCATCTGTGTGCTCAAAGGTTTAGTTTATTTTCACATCCAAGCCCGTAAAAGAGTTACATATCAAAGGAAAAGACTTGTTTATTGGCTTGGATAGGTATTTGCTAGATAATAACACTTTTAATTACTTGAACATTTGTTTTCATGTCACATTTGAGCCATTCTGCTTTCTAGTAATTTTCTTTTCAATATTGTAGGTACTTTGAAGCCATGCAGCTGAACTTTCGACAGCGCCTGCATGTTGAACAGATATTTGACTTGGAGAATGGAGAGTATCTTTGTCCACTTTGCAAATCTCTGTGCAATACTGTGATTCCTATTGTTCCATTGCAGGCTCAAAAAATAAACAGGTGAATTACCAAATTGCATAAACTTTAATTAAAAGAAGTTAAAATGTCTTTGGGGCTGGTTGGCCTTTCAAATTTTTGGAAGTAAAACTTGGGCTGACCTGGATGAAGTCTGGATGAAAGACTGCATATCTCCTTATTGACTATTCAGCCAAGCATACTGTTTTTGGCAGTCAGGTTTTTTTTATTTTTATTTTTTTAAAAGCTTTTTTGGATTGGCTGTTTTTAGCAGGAGCTGATACCAAATGAGAAAGTACCTAGATCTAGTATTTAGCCTAACACTTTATTTTGTACTGTTTGCTCAAAATTTACAAAACCAGCAAAGCTGTGCAAATACTGAGTTAACATGTTTTGATCTCAATGTGTCCTCTCTTTTTAAAGATAAGGTGATTCTTTGAGTGTTAAAGTAAAACCTGCTTTCTATTTCTGTTTTCAGTGAGGATGCAGAGGCAGTAGCTCAAATTCTGTCCCTGGCTAGGTGGCTGGAGATTATCATAGTCAGGATATCAGGCTACAGTGTGAAAAATGCTAAAGGTTTGTTACCTTAATTTTGAAGCTATTCTGTGGCATATCTAATAGGCCAGTACGTGTTTTAACTAATAGTAACAGAAAACTTCAAATAAAGAATACATTTTGCTGTCAGTCAAGACAGTATCTAATAACGCTGGGAATAAAGTCACGGCCCTTTCTGAGCTGATGTCTTGATTTCACAGTGCCCTCACCAATTTTCTCGTTTCTGTTAAATTCCTTCCATCTTCCCTGTAGAAGAAAATTTTGTACACTTGGAGAGGATAGCCACCAACTAACACTCAGAGTTAATTAAACTTCTGCATTGACTGTGATGTAATAAAAAAGAGAAAAAATAAATTAAAAGGGCCAAAATAAAAACATGTCTGAGTGTTTAGAAAACAGAAGGTACAGAGAATCAACATATTCCTTGCACTCTTATAATGCAGGAAAGTTCTTTTTCCTCACTAGCAAAGCATTCCTTTTAATCCTCATATTTCTGGGAATAGTAGACAATGTTATTTAAGGAGGAGGGTTAGAAGACAGTCTGGCTGGTGAGGTCTGTTTACAATTACTTTCAAACCAGTTTAAAATAAAAAGAAGTCTTACATTTGTTGGATTGCTGTAAAAGCTGTAACAACTTCTTTGCTTTTTAATGTGGACCTAATTTTTTTTTTTTTTTCTGGAAGGAGAGAAACAAAATCTTCCAGCTTTCACCAACAAGGGAATGGGGAACTCTGCTTTGGAATTCCATTCCATCCTTAGTTTTGGAGTTCAGTCCTCGTAAGTATTACTGGAAGTGCTCTCTGCATTATGTTAATTCTCCCTAAAATAACCTAGGTATACTTCAGGATTTGTATTGAGGGAAAGGCATATTATTTGTTTGGTCTGAATATGGGCTTACTTATACTTTTCCTTAAGCATTCACTGAATATCAGATCTATACGGGGCTAGATGGACCTCTTAGTCAAATTCAGTCTGGTAATTCTTATGTTCTTGGTAAAAAGCTAGGAGTCTGGAAACTTCTAATCCACAATTCCAGTGATTTGGGTCACTTCCTGTATCACTAGGCAAGTTATTTAATGTCTGTCTGCCTAAATTTTCCTGCTATGTGTCTGTTTCAGGGATAAATTTCACTTGGTTTTGGATGCAATAATGTAATATACATTACTCAAAGGGATAGGGCTGTGTTGTCTGTTTCTATTCCAGTGGGCAAAAGTGCTCACCCGCTAAAACAGAATGAATGGATACTTTTCAAGTGTACTCAGCTGTCTTCCTTTTAGATCACGCTATAAGTACTGTACTTCTGCTACTTCTGCCTGACATCATAGTTATGCAAAGCACTTATTTTTATAAATAGCAGATATGTATGTCATCAGAAAGGTGAATCACATTCATTCTTGATAACTGATCTCCATGGGAAAGATTCTATAGTTTGCGCTCAAACAATGTAGTGTTTAAGGATGAGCCTGGCTAAACTCAAACTTCGTGGTACAATTATTTTGGCTGTAGAGATTTGGAGAATTAATATGAATGTCCTATATTTCTGTTATGAAGTTCTGTGTATGACTTTGAAAAAACACAAGCCATTAAAATTGTGCATGTTTTTGCCTAGGCACTTTTCTGCATGTAAATGCATTTACATAAATTAACCCAATGTCAGTTGAAAGGAGCTTAAATGGTAAAAAATATGTTTTAAAACATATTGAAAATGCCTTTCTTTACATTTTTGGTGCCTTATGAGATGGGATATATTTTCACACCAGCACTTAAAATTACACTTGCTTACTTGCATTTGTTTTTTTCATTTTATTTTACTTTGATTTAAATGTTCGCATTTTTTGAATGCAAATTACAATATGGTATACAGAAATAGACTCCTTCCAGCGTGGCAGCTATTAATCTCTCAATTGGTAGAGCCTGTTATGTCAAGGTACTTGTTTACTATTGGAAACTAATATTTTTTTTTTCTCCTCTGTACAGACAAAGGGCCTTTGTACTCAGGAATTCTTTCATAAATAACTTAGACTTTGTTAGTGATTGACCAGTAAGTAATAAGCACTATTAATAATTCAGGCTGTAATTATCTTGGCTTGCTTTTGCAGAGCCAAATACTCAAGCAGTATCAAGGAGATGCTTATTCTCTTTGCCACCACCATTTATAGAGTTGGGCTAAAAGTTGCTCCAAATGAAGCTGATTACCGGATTCCTATGATGACCTGGAGCACATGTGCTTTTACCATCCAGTGTATAGGTAAAGCGTAATTTGGGTTTATTCCTTCTCATTACTTGAAAATCTTACAGTAGTTTGATTGTATAATTTTATACAATCTGATTGTATAAATAATAATAATAATAGTTCTACATAAATAAGCAATATGTAATAGTGTAACAATGTATATTATATGTAATTGCATATATATTAATAGTGATATTCCATAATACAATATAAATAATAGGATTATTTAGTTAGATGGTAGTTTATAAAATAAGATATGGAATGCGAACATTCATGAGTTTAATCTGAGAGAGCAGGGAGTGATCATGTTCCACGTTACTGATTGTAACATTAAGCATGTTCAATGAATATCTGCAGGCTGCCACAGATCATTGACCTGCAGGCGTCTCCTACACAGCTAAATATCTAACAGCTGTGAAATAGTACTCCCTCTTATTATTTCTTTTTGTTGCTCTTCTCAAAGCATTCTCATGGAATTTGTAGAAGAAATATGGTCTTTTGTATTCTGAAATTGCTAAGCAGATACCTGGTAGAAAAAAAACCCAACAAACCAACAAACGTTCTCTGGCATGAATCTCTTTTTGAAGGCAAAATAATTACCATAAAAATGATTGCATTTTGGGGGATAATGTACCTCTTTAGCAGTCAGTCTCATTTCATGTCTGTACGATACGCACAAAAAAGTTTGTGTAATAAACATGAAGCTGTAGATAAATCTGTAGTGGCTTCCAGGCAGGGAGAGAGGCAAGAGATAAGTCTGAAATGCATGCTGAAGGAATTGAGAATGTAATTGTACATCTTCATAAATATGATTTGCCAAGTATGCCATTTTTTCTTGATGAAGCTGTTGAGGTACAAGTGTAGTCTATCTACCTTAAACCTATAGTGGACTTGACCCAACTGGAGTATCAAGAGTTCAAAAAGTTTTTAGGAGGCTTGGGAATATTCTGATAAGGCAGGAATAGTCAGGAAAACTGATTGCATCTTTTTAGTGTTGGATTTTGTCAGTTTTCAAATGGGTCGGGAGAGGACTGGAAGCCACCCAGCTCTATTAACATTAATGCACTTAATGCTGTGCAGATTGTTTTCATTTGATATCTGAAAAAAAGACCTCAGTGGCTGTCAGGAATTAGTTTGCCAGCAAGTGTATAAATGAAGTACCTGTTATCACAGATGTGATATCAAAGCCATATGTCAGAAATAGAAAATTCAGATGCCTTACTAGGCCAAGATTATAAAACCAGAGGGACCACTGTGACAGTCTGACCTGTCCTAGGCCACACCACTTCCTTGGATTCATTTTTGTTTACAAGTATAGCAGGCTTCCATGGAATTGTAAAGCAAAACTGCATAGCTTCTAGTATGCTGCTTTTGAATCTAGTCATAGGATGCATTATTAAAACCATTTAACAGCCATGTAGCCAAGCTGTCTAGGCAAGGAACCTTAGCTACCTGCATTAGTGGAGTCTCTAGAGGAGGTTCCAAGCACCATTGCCCCAGGGGATATGGATTGCTTTTATTGCCCGAAGCCAGACACTTAAAAATACAAATCTGATTTTTTTTTCCCTTGTTTCCTCAGCAACTGCACGTTATGTGTTAAACTGATGTGTGGAAGTGCCAAGTTAAAACACTTTCATTTTTTGTTAGAGATGATTAAAAAAAAAAAACCAACCAAAAACCTCCAAACCAAAAAATCTCTAACAAAAAAAATTCCAAGATTTTGAAGTGTACTGATTCATATCTGAAAAGTGACTAAAGCACAAAAACATTTAAATTGATACTTTTTTACTCAATTGAGTTAATTTTGTTTCTTATTTTTATTGGCTTATTTTCTCTTCATTATCCCTCCAGAACCAATGCACCCAGGGAGGAAAGCTGAATTGTATTCAAGCTTGGGAATTCTGTTTTCAAATTATTTTTGTTAAACTACAGTCAAATGCAGTAGTGCAAGTCTTAGGGTAAGATGGCTGTATAGCATCCCTGTAAACATAACTTCATGTTTTTGAGCATTGTATAAGGGTAATGGAAAATACAACTAAATCTGTAGAATGTCTTATCATCATTCACATGAAACAGTGTTCCTTTAAATCCCTAGTTAGCAAGATCTGAACACCAAATGTTTTTAAAAAGCTTGTTACAACCATTTATCTGGGAAACATTCAGCACCATGTACGATAGATTTTTTTTTTTTTTTAAGAGAATTCTCTTATCAGAATAAAGTTGAGCTTTAAAAAGAAGTACATATAGTAAGAATAAATTAATCTTGGACTAAGTGTATTCTAACAGAAATGTTATGTTATTTCCTGTAGAACAAAGCAATTTAATTTTTTCTGTGTTTAATTTTAAGAAAACCTCTTGGAAACAGAGGGCAAGCCTTTATTTGGATCTCTACAAAATAGACAGGTATGGGCAAGCAAGATATGCAATACATTTTATACAAAAAAGTTTATATATATATATAATACAGGCACATATATAAAAACTTACTGTTGAAACTGCTAATGTCAAGATCATTCTCTGTTGAGGGATAGCTCTCAACATTTAGACTGATAACATAAAGAGCATTTTGGAAGAATAATGTTTTTACTTATACATGGAAGTTCATATTAAATTCATTTATCAGTGTGTCTTCTGTTTGTAGAAGTAGATATGTTTTTACAGCTTTAATTCACTATTGTATCTCTCCTTTTTTCCTGTCCAACCATTTTCTCTTGCGCTCTAGCACAGTGGCCTTAAAGCATTAGTGCAGTTTGCAGCTGCTCAGAGAACAACATCACCACAGGTCCTGATTCAGAAACATCTAATTCGTCTTCTAGGAGGTATTCTATTCCTTTTCTTTACTACCTTTTGTGTTGCAGAAGTTTCTATTGCAAAATGGCACACACATTAACACAGCATAGAAGCAAAGGTTAGACTACTGACAACAGTGCTAACTTCAATTTATGTAATGTTGCCTGAAATCATGGAGTATTGCTTGAAGTTAAGTCATCAATAATTCTGTTAACCCAGCCCTGTATCACTGAATTCCCTCAAAAATCCTCTATGATAGATAACCCAGGCCTGGAGATACTCAGATCTGGAATATTTACAGATGACTAACAATCTATTTTGGGCAATGTTCGAAATCACTCAAATTCTATGCTAAACAGGTGCATAAAGCCACAAAACAGGTATTCCTCTCTCTTATTTGTGAGACTTCATCTCTTTAGTACTTTCAAAAGGCTGCTTGCAGCCTAGTTTGAGGTATTTTGGTCTCAGGGAGAGCTAGTTTGAAACACATTGCTATTGTCCATGTTTCTTACTGATTAGGTTAGCATGGCGGCCTTTGTGAATTCCACTCTTTGACTTGCCTTCTATTTGATAGGATTCTTATGTGTGGTACAGGCTTTTGTATTGGGTTAGGTTGTGAGGAATCCAGTGTTGCAGCACTTAAGTACATTTGTGGACTTCATCCTTAACACTGTGTGTGCTTTATTAAAGCTGGAGAAATAAATCAAAGATTTTTATCTCAGAACTTTGAAGATATAGTCATTAAAATTGTGAGCTGGTTTGGCATGTGGAAATATCTAAACAAGTGTACAATCAATTAAATAAGTGGTAAGCAGTTAATTAAATACGTACTTCCTTAGTTCAGAAACTTGGACTTTTTTTGATGAAAATGCAGATATTATAGAGGCTTTAAAATCAGATTCTGATATTGCAGTTCAATCCAAAAGAACAAAATACATATCAAATGCATAACCGATACCTTTATTTTGTAGTTCTTCTACCAAACTTTAAAGTGGAGGACACTCCATCCCTCTTAGAAGTAGATATGTTCCACATTTTGGTAAGCAGGTTTATTTTATTCTTCATATTAGTATTTCTTTTTTTTTTTAGCATGGATTTTTGTGTACTTTACCATGTAGGTAGTCCTGCATTATCTGCTCACTTATGTGAGTCAAATTATATGTGAGTGCCGCAAACAATCAAATGATTACGTCTGCTATATACAAGTGTTTATGTTTAGTTCTGCTGTTCTAGCTTGCAAGTCTTTGCAGTCTCACTCTTAGTGAATTTCATGCTTGCAGTCTCACTCATCTTTTTACCACCTCCATTGCTATCAAACCTCAAAAAAACCCGGAGAAATGCACCCACTCAGCTTATTTTCCTCACTTTCCCTTTGTCTCAATAAGCCTCTCATACCTTCTGATTCCCTCACATTCACTCTCGTTACTGTCTTTACTCTTCTTAGCCTCTTCTTTCTGTTCTTAATACAATCTGTATTATAGTTTCTTCTACTGTTAACAAAACCAAACAAAACCAAACAACAAAAAAGCCAACAAAACCTAAACAAAAAACCAAACCTACCAAAATAAAACCTGTTTTGCCCTGGTTGCCTTTCTAACTGATGCTTAGTTTCGCTTCTCACTTTTTTCAATGTGCTTCGTCTTATGTCAAACCCCAGAAATTGAGCTTTCTAGGAATTGGACAAGCTTTCATGGTTTAGCTCGAAACTGGCAATTACAATGGAACTATATCTGAGTTTCCCACATGCTAGAGTGGTGCAAATGGTTAATATTTTCTAATGAGTTTTTGCTACGCTTTGTGAATTAAAACTTGCAAGATAAGTGAACATATTTAAATTGACTGCAGAAATGAAACATAAATGTATAGTGAGAATATAATTTCTGTTACACATGTAGCTATTACCATATTTAATATTTGCTCCTTCCCTTTCACTGTAGGTGGGAGTTGTGTTATCCTTTCCGTCTTTATACTGGGAGGATGCTGTAGACTTGCAACCTTCATCAATTAGTTCAGCCTATAACCACCTCTACCTCTTCCATCTGACAACACTGGCACACATAACACAAATTGTCGTCTCTTCAGCAACAGGTAGAGGTGTATTTGGGTTGGATTATTCTGGCATTTTTACACAATTTCTTAGATATAATGGATGGATGCCATTAGTGTCTTCCAGGTATAAACTTCCTCATAATAAATGACACTTGGTGCTAGGTAGTAATAACTCTTTTCTGGTAAAAAATAAATAGCACTACATCATTTTCAGAGCATTTTATTATTTCACTTCTGTGCACTTAGCCTAAGAAAACAAAATAGTTATTGATATATTAGGACTTGTTCAAGTCAGTCATTCCGGAGTGGTAACTTTACCCTTTTCACTCATTGTAGGAGAAGCAAGACTCTGCCCAGTAACAGCACTCCGAGCTGTACAGTGACAGTTAGTATGGATTTGGGAAATAAACTTTTCTTTACCCTTCAACCTAGTAAATACCCAGAGCTAAAATATGGAATCCTGTCAACTGATGGGATAGAATTTCACTTTTCTCTGTATTTCATACTACTGTTAAAAACTGCCATTAACCTATAGGCTTCCTAGCTACTTCCTTTTTCTTCAGCATGATGGAATTTTAAAATTAAAAAAAAAAATCCTGTAACTTAATCTATGTAGGACAATAACTTCAAAACTTTGAGGGAAAGAAGCAGTTTTTACATGAGGATGAGCAGTGAGGTGGTAATCCTGATTTTTCTTTATAGCATGCAGTTTTAGAAGAATATTTGTTAGGTTAAAAACAGCAAATAGAAAAGAATTAAGCAAAATAAAGTGGAAATATTTCTGTAATGCAATTAAAAAAAAAAAGCTCAGTATACGTGAAAAAAAGAAAATTAAGTGCATTTACAGTGGGATTCATCTTTTTATGTGCAGAATCCCCTACTGTTCAATCATCTGACAACAGTGAGGAGGCACGGTCTGCACAGTCTTTCTGTAGAGAGGTTTGCCAGTACACCGGTGGGTAAGTAGCAGTTCAGTTATAGCATTGCGTTTTCCTAGAAAGATGACAATCCACAGGGATTGACCTGAACAACACAGAAAACAGGAAAAAAATTATCCTTTTTGTATGGGGGGTTAGTACAATGCCTCATGCTTACTTCCCGTACTCTTGAACACCGGAAAAAAGAAAACTGGTGAAAGGAACACTTTTAGTTAAAATAGCTACTTTTTGTGGACAACAGAGTAAATTCTTAGTCTAAGGATGAAAAAATACCTATATCTGTTCTGGAGAGAAATGCAACCACTAACTATTGTAGTTATTTTTCTTTGCTTTGATTGGGTTTTTTTAGATATCTCAATTATAGATGGAAGCCAGAAAGAAAGAAATGGTTCTACTGTAAAAGGGGGAGAAGTGTGAAGCTAAACACAGTTGCTTATTTGTTTGAGCATTAGTCCCCATCTTTTCAGACTGTTTTGATAGGTATAGCTACAGACTCTTGAGTACTTCAGTATCTGTGTGTGAAATAAACTAGAAAATATGGATGCACCCTCTACAAATTCTACTTTGATTTATGTTCACCAAGGCCAGTTGCAAAGATATGTTTCTTAAGGATTGACAATGCTACCCGCTTGTCTAAAAGTTTTAGGTCTAAATTTCTAAATATTTAAAATCTGGTATTTAAATAATAGGAGTAATTTTTGAGGCGTGAGCTTGGAATCATAGGTGCTGTGTATTTTGGAAAATAGGTCACCATACTGAGATGCTTAGGTGCAGAATTAAATGCCAAAGTTTCGGCAACCCGACTCTGAAACTTTTAGTGTTTTGATTTCTGTGTATGCATTGCCGTCTTCTAACTCTGACCTATATGTGCTTAAAAAACACGATCTGCATAATAATTTTGCAATGGTCTGTGATGTTATAATACAGCTTTACAGGTTGTTCCTCAGGAGGTCCTGGTCAACATTTGTGTGAACATCCTGTTCACATAAATGTGAAGTTAACCAAACTTTAAAATTTTTAGAAAACAGGGGCACTGTAAGTAAGTTAAATTTACTACGAAGTTTAGACTAAATGCTCATATTGCACAAGCTACAAGAATAATTACCAAGATGAGTATCATTCCAGTATTTTTTGTCAAAAATGGGATTAGTATAGTTTTATTTTAAACAATCTGAGTGTTACTGTTTTGACTGCCATAATGAAGTATGAGGTATTAATTTTTTAATTCTGTTGGTTTTGTTGTTCCTGAAGAGTATTTATGTTTGTTTTTTTCGCATTTTTTTGAATTGCATTCAAAACACCCAACTGAATGAAAAACTTTCACCATTTCAAAAAATTGCTGGCTTTTGGTAATAAAAAACAACCAGTGTAAGAATTGATTGCTCTATGTGCGATGCTGTATTGCACAGTTTAATTCAGGTTGAGTTACCTAGAGATGGACAGCTATGTATGGGCTATTTATTTTTTACAATTCTGAAAAATATAAGTTGAGATAATTTGAAGGCTTAATGTAAGTGTTCTACGTAAAATCAGTATTCATTCCTTAGGCAAAGGGGAAGTCAGAAGTTAGGTACTAGTGGCTGTGTTTCACAGAATTTGGGGTGCATCAGTGTTGCTTCTACACAGCTGCCATTCTACCAATGTTAGCCAAAATGTGAAAGTGCTAGAAGGATTTGCCCTGTGAACTACTGCAGCTCTTTCTCCTTTGTGTATTGCAGTTGTTTTAGTCAGGATATTCCAGGCTGGCTTGTGTGGGATTGTGTTAGAAAAGGCATCATGCCTTACCTTCGTTGTGCTGCTATGTTTTTTCATTATTTGCTGGGAGTTTCTCCACCTGAGGAACTACTACAAGGTAAATATGAAGAAGCAAATGTATCTATATACTGACTGTGTTTACTGTTTTCTTGGAAGAATGGGATTTTTAAATGTTCACAATAACTTAACAATAGTTAATACATTAAAGTAAGACTTGGGGAGAAAAGGAAATACTAATTTGTATGAGAAGGAGCAGGCATGAGAAGCTGAGTTGTCTCAGCCTTCTTTGCATGGAAAACAGTTACTTCTGAGTATGTGCAAATACATGAATTATCAATGATGTGTTGATAGTGTCTGTGGATACAAAGGTTCTGTGATGTAAGGATAATTCTAGGGGCTGAGATTACATCATCTGAGAAATAGCCTGGAGTATATTTAAAAAAGCAACCGAACCTTTTTGTGCAGTTGCTAATGTTGGTAAATTATAAAGACATAGGGATTCAGGAAAACAGAGCCAAGTAGAGATAAAGCACATTATAAATCTTAAACCCCTTCCTTAAATGATCCTAATGCATTACGGATACTAAACCGCAAAATAAATATTTTTGTCTTCTGTCAAAATGCAGTGAAGCATAGAATCATCAACTATTTGGAAAGAAGGATCAAAATTGCAATGAAGAACTGAGGCAAAATATAGCATCTTAAATTGATTTATATAAACTATGAACTAAGTTTGAATTTGATTAGGAAATACCAGTCAAAATGTCTGCACTTTGGGATATGCTATTGTCCTTACCATTAGTCTGGAACTTTGATTCTATAGGGAGGAGTCTTCCTGGTGAATCAGCAATGCTGTTTTCTGTAGCAGAGAAAATAAATGACCACCCAGCAAACTATTAAATTATCCCAACTTTGTTGTGTGTTAGCACTGACTTGATCATAGCAAAATTTAATATTGTTGCAGGCCAAAAGGATAGCAAAAAGCTAAAACGCATTAAGTACAGAAATCTGCTGCACTAACGTGTTACATATTATGCAGTGAAATGGAATTTAAGCAAAGAATTCTGTTATTACAGTGACTTATGCATGACTTAAAAATTACTTTAGTAATATATGTCAGATTTGTTAAACCTAAAGCAGATCCTCAGCTAATGCAAATTATTATAGCTCTGATTAAGTCAGTGGAATTGCATCCAATTTTACTATCTAGGAGCTATGCTGAAGCTGTAAGATACATATTATTCAATGGAAAATGGATCAGGAGATTTTTAGTTTTGAGTGAATTACTCAGCAGTGCTGAAACACTTTTAACAGTTGCTCATGTTTTCTTGTTGGGGTTTTTTTGCAGTTTCTGAAGAAGGGCAATTCAAGGCACTTTGTAGTTACCTCTCTCTACCTACCAATTTGTTCCTGCTTTTCCAGGAATATTGGGACACAGTAAATCCACTGCTTCAAAGGTACTAATTGGGACTGGGCAGGCCATGTTTTTCTGTTGTGATGGCCCTATGGGAATTCTGAATCAGATTTGTTAATAAGCGATTGAGCTCAAATTCATACTAGAGTTCTAAACATTTAGTTGATGTGCACTATACTGAATCTCTTAAAACATAAAACATTCTATATTTTGTGGTAATTCAAACATTAAACAATTATAGTTAAAGGGACTAATGCTTGCGGACCTACATGAAATCATTCATGCAGAAAGAAGTTGCCATAAACCTTTGCTTGCATGGTATGCCACTTACTGTTTATTGGCCTATTTTTAATCTGTCCACAGCACAAGTGCTGATTACACGAGCTATAAAATAAGAATATGGAAAATTATGTAGCTGGCAGGGTGAGGCTTTCTACTATTTCTTCTCTGGACTTCCAAAATAGACTGATGAATGTTTCAGTTAGCTAAAAGGTACTATTTGAGTATTATGTACATTGCAATCTAGTGGTAAAGAAATAATTGATAAAATTCTCCATTCAAAAACACAAGTTAAAATGAACAGACAAACACCCCCACCCTCTCCCACCACTAATTCTGAGAAGAATCCTGCTATATTGTGTTGGAGAATGTCTCTGTGTATTTAATGTGACTGTTTGAACACTTGGTTGCATTAATTATTATTCCTGTATCTTGGCAAAAATCTCTGGCTCACGCTAGTTTTTTCTGGTGGGTTTTGGGGGGCTTGGGGTTTTTTTTGGTATGGTTTTTTGGGTTTTTTTTGTTTGGGTTTGTTTTTGTGTTTTTGTTTTGTTTTGTTTTTTACACCTCTGTTCTGTTTTGTTGTCTAGATTCCTTCAATTTAGGGACATTTTGAGCTGTTGACTCCAACTTACAGTCCATGTAGCTGACCTAAACAATTCCCTACATACAATTTTGCTATGATTAATTGCATTTGTAGTATATATAATCACTTGGAAATTCATAGCATTTTCAGAAGTAAATTATTAAATATGTTTGTCTTATATGTTCCTACATGTTTCCTCTTATAAGCACCATTATGGTTTTGAGAAGACAGAGGATAGGTGCTTGTGAACATTAGAAAATGATCACTAGAGGCAGGGCTAACAAATCCATCGCAGTGCTCCCAGTCAAAAAAAAAAGGTGTCAAGTAGGAGGCTACATATTTAACGTAATAGTAACAGTTGTCAAATCATCCTGCAAGTTCCCATATGTTTTTTGAAAGAATCTTATTTCAGAAGACTAAATTTGATGGTTGTTGCGAAATGTGTTAAATGAAGCTTACTAGATTGACCATCTGCTACAGTTCTCTCTCTTCCTTCTCTTCCTTTTTGTAGAAATAACATAAAAGATATCTTAGACATACTAATTCCTCTGTTTTGTAACTTGCCAATATTTACTGTTGTTTTGGTAGACACATTTGGCTATTCTAAGCAAGCATACAACATGCAATAAAGCATGGTAAAATAACCATTGGGTGATGGTTATTAAATAAAAACATTAAATATTTTCGTAGTAGCGTGTATGATATTTTCTTGTGCTGTGGCTTTCGGCAGATACATTCCAAAAGGAGCTGTGGATTGTAGTGCACTTTGAGAACTTGAATATGTCTGAAGACTGCTTGCATTTTTGAACTCTGTGTTAACTCTGTGTTTTCATGTTCATGTTGATAATTTTAATGTTGTTATTTTTCACGTAGGTTTTTCTCTTGTATACAAACTTAAATTCTTTTCCTGAAGCAAAACTGTAAAGAATAGCTGGTTTTCCTCATGAAGTTTTAACTAGAACTATCAATGCTTTATCCGTGCTCTGTGTTTGCTTATTGCTTACTAGTTTAGTTTAGTGATCCTAAATGTATATTATTATCAAACACTATCATCTGCAAATGTTTGTTTGAAATAGGTGGTGTGCTGACCCAGTGGTGTTGAGTTGTTTGAAGGGGAAAAGCATTGCAATAAGGTAAGTTTGTTTTTGTTGTCATTGTTGTTTTTTCTTCTGTTTTTTTACTTTAAACTGTTGAAACAATGGTTGTTGTGGGCAAGTTAGAGTGCTTGTATTTTTTTCCTCCTGCTCTACTACCAAAAGTACTTTTCTCTTTCAATGGTTGTATATTTTTCCTCATGCAGTGACTCGTCTAACAATGTTGTACATTCTCAATGAAAAGTTATCTAGCTTACTACAGGAAGAAACAGAAGCTAACTGAAATATGAAATGTATTCATACATGTAGGTTACATATGAAATTTAATTTCGTCACCTTTGCTGGAACATAGAAATGCTGAAGCTCGCATATGGTGCCTCTCACTTGGCCTTCTAGGACTGAAGAACTGCTCTAGAACTGCAGAAGTTTGCAGAAAGGACCGAAAGCTTAGCAGGAATTTATAGCTGTCTATTCTGTTCTTTGCTGCGATCTTTATTATTCTGATAATAGTTCTTTTTCACTTACCCAGGTATCCTAGGAAAAGAAATAGTTTAATAGAGCTTCCTGAAGACTATAGCTGCCTTCTGAACCAAGCCTCTCAGTTTAGGTAAGATGTGACCTATGTAGCTGTCTTCCTAGGTGTTTTGTCGCTTTTAGTCTCTTTTGTGTTCTTGCAGCTACTGTAACCGGTGTTTAAAACTATGTACAGAAATGAAGTGAAGGCACTGTTATGGTTATACTGGCCAATATTAGCACATGTCCATTTTAAATCTGAAACACAACAGCTTACTAAATGAAATCACTTGTGTTTGATAGGGTACCATATAAAATTATTATAGCTTAATCTGCAGGTCATCTCTCACTAGTGCAATGTGCATTTGGTTTGGCTGTAAGCCTGAAAATTATTTTTGCACTGGACACAACAAGCCCAGAAGGTTGGCACTGTTTTATGCCAGGAAGAGTGAGTCATAGAATAATTCAGGTTAGAAGGGACTTCAGCAGATCATCTAGTCTAACCTCCTGCTCAAGGACATATCTTGCAGAAAAAATATTTCAAGCAATGTAAAAACATAGCCAAAGGAGGGAGATATGTGAAATATGATTATGACATAGTATCTCTAAAGTTTTTGTTTGTTTGTGGTTTGGGGGGGTGGGGAGCTGTTGTTTCTTTAAGGAACATTATCCATTTTTAACATTTCTTCTAAAGTTTTGACTCCTGCAATAACATTCTGGTTATACTTCTTTTAGATGTCCGCGGTCTTCTGATGATGAACAAAAACATCCAGTATTGTGTTTATTCTGTGGGGCTATGTTGTGTTCCCAGAATACTTGCTGTCAGGAACTGGTGAATGGGGAGGAGTTGGGAGCCTGTACTTCTCATGCGCTTCAATGCGGAGCTGGAGTCTGTATGTTTCTCAAGTAAGTAGCTAGCCAGAATTTAATGTGTTAAAGAGTAAAGGGAAATATTTGAATGTCAAAATTTGCAACATTGTCAAAGCACTTTATTCTTTTTGTGTGAGATGAAGAAACATTGTTTTGACCAAAGATATAGCTCACCAAAAAGTTAAGAACCTGCTGGGAGTTGTCTTGTATTTTAAATGTAGCTATTTTTTCCTTAAGAATCAGGGAATGCAGAGTTGTCCTCATTGAAGGTAAAACGAGGGGCTGCTTATATCCTGCTCCCTACTTGGATGAATATGGAGAAACAGATCCAGGTCTGAAGTAAGTAAATGTTTGACTTTCTTTCTACATTTCCATTTTGGTATCTCTTTCTTTCTTACACCCATTAGACAACATGTTCTTCCTGCTAGCATGTACAGCACTGTAATATTGTTTCACTTTAAATTCCTGCTGGTGGTTTCCAGTCATGAATGGGTCATTCATAATAGAAAAATACACATTTTTCAGTAATGTTAAACTGTCTTACTTTTCTCAAGAATATTTTTTATGCTTTTCATCAGAAATATTCAAAGACTGTCATCTTGGAAAGGGCAGTCATTGCTTGTCACATGTAGAAATTTTTCATTTCCAGTAGACTTGTTGGAGTTGGTGTTCCTACAAGTATTTAATATTTTCTGGCTATCGTTAATAGTGTTAATGCTAGACTATTAATAGAACAGCTTGTCAGTTGCTATTCTGATATGCTTATTGGGTATTCTCCTTTTTTCTTCTATGAAGAAGAGGCAATCCCCTGCACTTATGTCGGGAGCGTTACCGGAAGCTCCATCTGCTATGGCAGCAACACTGCATCATAGAGGAGATTGCCAGGAGCCAAGAAACGAATCAGATCTTCTTTGGATTCAACTGGCAGCTGCTCTGAGTCTCTTGATTTTTAGTGAAAACTCTTACCTTTGGCAGTGCTTTGGAAAGGGAAAGGAGGGTGGCAGTAAATAATCTACTGTCAAGTGGATTCTGTAGTTCAGACACAATTGTTGGATTCTCTAGGTTGGATGTATTAGTGATACATTGAAACAGAATCTCATGTCATATGTTTTGTTCTTTTTTTTTTTTTTCTCCCAAAAGGGAAAACCACATTATATAATTATTAGTGAACATTCAGGTCCAGAAATATTTCTCCTTTTTTGAGAAGTTGTAATCATCTCACATGTTTTGATGAGGACAGCTTCCCAAATGCTGTGCTTCAGGGCACATACCACATTTCTGTCTCTTCCATGCCTTGAGAATGTACCTAAATGGTGTTGCTATGGAAAAGCCTCCTTTACTCTCTTCCTGGGTTCCTTTCCCAAGCTTGGTGAAGCTTTTAAATAAGTCAAGGTCTGTGGCATAATATTGGAGTGGAAATGGTGCCAAGCCTTTAATAATCTGTAGCGACAGGTACAGCAAACATTAAGTTGTACAGAAAAAGCCTGCATTCAGCTATATCCTGGGATTTAATGAAGAGTTTTCATTAATGAACTCTTTAAAGGAGAAGTGTGGGATCGAAAGTGCATGGGGGAATTACCATCTTGCTTGTTGCATCAAAAAATAAAGTCTGTGCTTTTCGCATTGCCAGAACTGCACTTTATCTAAGGAATTTGTCCTCTATTAACGTTGTCTATCATAAGAGGTCTAGGGCTACACCATTTGGCTAGGTTGTGGTTAGTTTTACTTCTTATGCAGTTTGTCTTCTGAGATTTTCCCCAAGAACCAAACATGAAAATACTTGCAGGTAGCTGTAGTGTAGCTCTGCAACTTATACAAGAGCCAGAGACTTCAGTAAAGTAGAAGACCTTCAAAGCTATTGCTGGACTAAAATCAAGGCCCAAAAGCAGCAAGTTTTAGGATCAGAAGTAAGTTTGTTTGCCCGTATTTGGGGAATTCTCTACTCTTCCATCCTCTGTCACTATTGTTTGGAGCCCTGCCTGCATAAATGAAATTGTGTGTTGGGGGGGCCATGTTCAGTGGTTCAGTGCTAGTTAGAGCAGAAAAGGGAAGAAAAGGTGGCTATGTCTGTCTCTTTGCCCTTCAGTAGTTAATAGCACATTGTGATTGAACTCTCTCTCACTGATATGTGATTGTGCTTCAGTTCTAAATGTTTATTGTTCTGTTTTCTGAATTTGCACCATAATATACATGAGAGAATTTGTAATGTGATGGGTAAAAATGCTTTCCCAGGAAATCCCATTTCTACATGAAAGTTTGAAGTTGTCAGTACTCTAAATTTCTCCGCCCCTTTGCTATTTGGATTCTTTCGTGTCATTTTAGTGTGTTTTTGTACTATTTCTTTTTGGTTCTTTTTTTTTTCCTACTGATTGTATGAGAGATAGTAGAATCACAGATAATTATTTAGATTTAAATACCATTGTTCTCCTAGGTTTTTAAAGTTTTTAGAGTACGTATGAGTGCACTGAACAGCACCATAACTCATCTAAAAATGGAATACCAATGAATTCAAATACTGTTCTGATTTCAAATACTCTTTTATAACTTTTGCTATAATCTTTCCCTGGTGATATAAATAGTTGGCTTTGGTATATTTTTCAAGTATTCTGTTTCTTGCAATTAAGACCATTCTCCTTATTTTGATTCTTTCAGATTTTAAACCTGAATATGAAACTCTTTAAAGACAAACATTAATTCTGTTAGTCTTCTCTAAAATGTACTTGAAACACATACTGAATTTAAAAGAACAGTTGTCGCAAAAACTCGCATGCACTGACAATTTCTAAGGTCATCAAAACACCTCTTGCCATCAAAAATATTGGATTAAGACTAACAAGTGTATCCCTCGTTGATACCAAAACTGTATTCACTTACTGTTTCCCTCTGATATTTATCTATTCATTTATCAACAACCCTTCAGTTACCTTGCACTTCACTGATACAAAAATTCCGTTACCAAATATGCAGTAAGATCACTTTATTTTGTTTTCTGTCTGAACTGTAGTATATAAGGACAGGAGCTGGTCTGAACAGGTGAGCTCGTGTTTAAAGCTCTAGAAAACTCTTTGTAGCTGAAGAAGTGGGAGAGGAAAGTTGCATCTTTCTGTACGTTTGCACATACTAATTCAGCAAATGGGCTCCCATGTCATTCACTGACAAGCGTGGTCATCTTTCATTTCATAAATTACTATGCAGTTTTGTTCACTGTGAGTATAATCTGTATTTAGTGATCGCAAGATGCTTATGCCACTGATTTCTGTTCCATCCAAGCTGACAGAAGAAGTTATTTGATAATGCACATATTGGTATCTTTAATTGCAAAAATGTAAATTTGAAACTTGTATAATGTTCTTGTGCTTTTGAAATAAAATATCTTGTATATGTATATTTAAAAAAAGGAAATAAAGTAACTTCTCATAGATTATTCAATTTTTATTTGGAGGTGTTTTGACACTTCACAGTTGATTTTACAAGAGCATTATAGCAGGGTCTGTCAGTATGGAAAAGGGGAAGAGTTAGTAAATGGCTGGTAAATAATACCAGTTATCCCTGTAGTCTTTATTATCATTGTACCAGTTAGTCATGGTGGCACACTTTTTCCTATTTAAAGACATATTCTACTTGAAACTTATCCTAGTATTTTACAGATGCAAATTCCTGCAGTGTCTACCTCAATTTGCGAGAGAAGTCCTAAGTACAGAATTTAATATTTAGATGTCCTTAAACTGATTAGTTGAGTGATTCCGGTTTTGCAGCTTCTCAAAGAAGAACTGGCTGATACTTAACCTCTAGAAAGGGAAAGTTTGTGGTGTTGGTCTAATGTGCTGTGTGATACATATTTAAAAAAAAAAAAAAAGTGTTTTATTACAGAGCTAAGCAAACAGCTAAGAAATCTTTTTACATAGAAACAGCCAGTACTTCTTGCCCCCTTTTATGTTACAAACTGCTGGCTATCATCGCTTTCTCACTGCTTTGTTGTAGCTTTGGACACCATTAAGCCTCCAGAGTTTGGGTGTTAATGGTGTTGCTCTCTATGTTTATTCTTAGTAAAGCAAATTTGTTTAAGAACCAATTCCTAGAAAGGTAAAAGGTAAAGGTAGATAGATTAATGTCTATTAGCAAAAATGTTCTGAAGAATGTTAGAACAAGAAGCCCATTCATTAGGGAAAAAAAAAAAAAAGGAAAAAAGCCACAGCACCATTTCTTGTGTAGTAAGAATCTCAAGGTGCAATGTACAAATGTACAAAATTCTATTGAGGATTTTGGCCATCATGTGCTTTGCTTTATGGTTCAAATCCACTTTATTTTCTAGACAATATCCTTGAATAATCTAGTTGTAAACTAGTCAGATTTGTGATACAACATCTAAGTGTTACTTAAGTAATAGGTTAAAAGAATCTGATGGGATCTTCAAAGATACTTTCTTCAGAAATGAAAGTTGTTTCATTTCTGTGGCACAATCTCTTTTATTTCTTTTTATCTGTTTTGCAGGTAGGCTAAATCTGGGGTTTGATACAGAGAACAAATGGATAGTAATGAAAATCCATTCCTATACAAGTCTCTCAAACCCAGTTATTTCTAATCCTAGCTACATTTCTTTAAACTTACATTCGGCGTGGTCAAAAGCATACATGAAAGAGAAGCTGTGGAAAGGAAATGTGCATTGAAGGAGAGTGAACTGAAATTCAAAGGGATTTTATATGTGATTTCATGTAATGGTGAGTAAGAGGAGACAAGGTATAAAGTTAAACATGAAATAGTAAAACCGGACCTGAGTATTCTTTTTGTTTCTGCGTGACTATTGTTCCTGAGATCGGTGTCAAAAAAAGAAGTATAGTTCGTGCCGTTTAATTACAGGTTGTCAAACAACTTAGAATCCATCAGACTTAATTTTAGGAGGTTTCTAGGCTTCATGCTTGAGTGAATGAGCCTCAACAAAGTATTGTGAAGCAGGTGGTGGGGACTGTGGATTTCATGATTGTTTCAAGTCCTTGCTATATTTGTGAAGATCTGTGCTTAGTCTTTTTCACGAAGATAGACTAAGGTTTCTGCAGAACCTTATGTCTCCTTCCTCTTAATAGTGCCTGAAATGTAATATTACCCTCTTTGGGTACAAGTATTGAGATACAGTCTAGTGCTTGGAGAGAGGTCATCCTGTTGCACCAGAGTTTCTGCTTGAAGGTTATCCTGAACATACTGTGGCAGCCTGAGGAATAATCCACTCTAGATGATAAAAAGCCTCCAATCTTCTTTCATCCCATTTTTTTTTCTGTGAGTCATGCTGACCTTTACTAAAAGTGGCAAACCCAATGTATGTCAATCTCATGATACTGCAGGTGATCTAGGAATATTTATTTTCCCAATTCAGACTTATATAGAACTTCACTGAGCAATTTGATTTACATACCTCAGGCAGTCTGCCTCAGTTAATTGACATACAGGAGTGAGACAAGGTCATCCATTTAAGTGATGGCCTCCTCATAAATAGGGACTCCATCTATGTTCTTGTGAGCTTCACACCTTTATGGTTCTTCGCTGAACTACAGAGTAGTGCATGCAGAGCCTGAAGTGCTCCTGTAGTGGGAAACTGATACAAAGCACATGTACCAAATGATTTCTAAGATTTTAAATATCAAGAATCTTGCGTTGTAGAGAACTGTATGATTGTATGCAAGTAAAAAAAATCAGTTTGCAGAAGGGAAGTTTCTAGGTTCTAAGGAAATGTGCTGTGTTCATTTTTTTAATATATATGAAACTCTAAATGTGCTGTATTTGTATATTATTAATTATTTTTTCTTTATGATCAATGTAGAGAAAATGTTTTCAGTGGTAATCAGAAAGCTTTAAAGGAAGAGCATCATAGTTGCAATTGCTACAGGACCTGTCATAGTGCCTTCATCAGAAACTGAACGTTAAAATGTTTCATTTTTTTAAATTAGGAACTTCATAAAGAAGATAGTTTTATGCATAGGTAAGTTCCTTACTCTGGAAGTTGCTGTTGCACAAATGTATTGTTATTAATTCTGACTGGATTAAGTATTAATAACAAATAGGATAAGAAGTGTCCCCCAAATCGTATTTATTTCTGTATCTGAGCAGATGCTGCGGCTTAAAGGCTTGGCCTGCTAATGCTATCTTTGTCTTTATAAATTACAGAGAATTAAAGATGGAGCCTGTGCTGCTACCTGAGTTTGTTTTCTTGATCCAGTGGCTGTAATGTTAAATACTGCAGGAAACCCAAACTATTGTGACAGGTGCTATTAAGCAAGGCTAGATATGTAGGGTGCACTTCCACTGTCTGAGGAAACTAATACATACAAAGCAAAGAAAAAAGCATTTATTTAAAGTAAATTTTATCCTGATTACTGTAAAATGAGCTGTCATCTTTTTGTAAGGTATGTATATCGATGGGGACTCTGAATGCCTATACCGGATAGAAATGAACAATCTAATGACTAAGTAATTACTGCTAATAGTCAAGACAGTGATAGTTCCCTGTGAAATGTATGCTGATACTCAGTTAATTTCACAAATGATCACATTGCTAGCCACTGCTGCAGGTTTTGGCAGTTGGCTGAGAGACAAAGGTTAACTTGCCAAATATTAACTAGTCTTTTATGGTAAAATGTGTTCTCTTCATATCAAAGTAAATGAGCTGCGCAGGGGCCAGGGAAAACACGTAGCCAGACAGTTATACCTCTGCTCTTCATGCCAACGTGTTACAGCAATTACTGCATGAACTTTTTATGTCTTTACAGAGACGTTCAGTTCGGATGATCATTTTAGTTCACTCTTCCTTCCAAATCTACTTTTCAGAACAGATTCTTGACAAATCCATCATACAGGGACCTCGACTAGAGCTATCAAAAGAGTAAGCTCACAGCTCTTATAATTCTGCAAGCTAAATAGTTGACCGAGAGATTTTTTTAAATGGTGCATAATGTCAGGTTTTATCTGCTTTTACAGTTAAATCCATTTTGCCATTAGGAAATATTGCCTCAAACACAGAGTAAGATTTCCTTTTCTGTTTTTTGGTTTGGGTTGGGTTTTTTGTTGATTTTTTTTTTTTTTTAAATTTTGCTCTTACTTCCTGTTTTACAACCATTTTCATCATGCTGAACCATCCCTCACTTGCTTTTTTATTTGTTAAGGTATTTTATTTTTTAAAATTTGCATATTCTTAGTCCTCTTGATTCAATTTTTCCTAATGAAACAAATCTACAGAAATAATTTCTGTTTCTCTCTGAGTTATTTCTGATTACCTTACACCTTCTGGTTAGTGAGCCATGTAGAACTGTTTTTCCAAATGTAGATGGACTAAAATTGTGTTGAGGAAGTGGTTGCTATTGATTGACGCATGTGGCACTTTGATTACTCATTTGGAAAAAAAAATGCATTTTTTTAAATTCACATTCTCTTGCAAAGTCTGATTAATATGAAGTACATGACTGTCATTTTGATCTCCCAAGGTACTACAACTTTCTGTGTTTGTTCTTTTCTGATATGGATCAGCTAATTTTAGTGCTGCTGGTAAGGCTCAGGACACCGTTGTGCTCAGTGTTCTGCAACACCACCATCACAACAGACTGTGATGCAGAAGTAATATTTTTGGCTCTCAGAAATGGTTGAAGGACTTATGCACTATTGAATTCCACACTGGATAAAGTGATTGAAATTAATAGAAGTAGACACATAGGTATATGCAGTGCTAAGGGAAGAGTTAACATAGTTCTTGTAGAGGGAAGTCTCAGCTTACAAATCTAATTCTTTGAAGGAGTTAATTAATCTGATGAGGATGTTGAGCCAGTCAGTAATAATGTAGATTTCAAAAAACTTTGGATAGTGTCCTCCAAATAACTCATAGAATTAGAAGAAGCTATTGTGAAACAAAAAAGGAAGATCTGATTCAGCAACAAATTAAAAGAATAAATGGTGTATTTTCACAATTGAAGAAGCTTAACAACTGAAATCCACAGAAAATCTGCATGGTTTTTTTAGCATTTTCAGAAGTGATCTGAAAAGGGAATTATAAAATGGCAGATCCTGCCAATGATACAAAGATATTCGGTAAAAAAGGTTATTTTGAATGTTTTCAGGAGGCTGTTATGAAACTTAGTGGCTGGATGATAACAAGATTCAGTTTTGGTAAATGAAAATTAATGTAGCTATGCAAAAACTAACATCTTGCAGTAGAATAGGCTAGACTACTTCAGTTGGAAGGGACCTGCAGCGATCATCTAGTCCAACTGCCCTGACCAGTTCAGGGCTGATCAAGTTAAAGCATGTTATTAAGGGCATTCTCCAAATGCCCCTTAAACACTGACAGGCTTGGGACACCAACTGCCTCTCTAGGAAGCCTGTTCCAGTGTTTCACCACCCTCTCGGTAAAGAAATTCTTCCTAATGTCCAGTCTAAACCTCCCCTGGTGCAGCTCTGAACCGTTCCCATGTGTCTTATCACTGGATACCAGGGAGAAGAGCTCAGCACCTCCCTCTCCACGTCCCCTCCTCAGGAAGCTGTAGAGAGCAATGAGGTCGCCCCTCAGCCTCCTTTTCTCCAAACTAGACAAACCCAAAGTCCTCAGCCGCTCCTCATAGGACATGCCTTCCAGCACTTTCACCAGCTTTGTTGCCCTCCTCTGGACGCATTCAAGGTCCTTCACATCCTTCTTAAGTTGTGGGGCCCAGAACTGCACACAGTACTCGAGGTGAGGCTGCACCAACACTGAATACAGCGGGATAATCGCCTCTTTTGACTGGCTGGTTATGCCGTGTTTGATGCATCCCAGGATGGGGTTTGCCCTCTGGGCTGCCAGGGCACACTGCTCACTCCTATTGAGCCTGCTGTCAACCAGCACCCTCAGATATATTCATATCAAAGATTTTCTTAGTATTTTCATGGATAGTTCTGTGAAAATGTTATCTCAGTGCTTGGAATCAGTCAAAAGGGCAAGCAATGATAGGAATTCTTAGGAAAAGAAAAGGACAAAAGACCTATTCAGTTCATTATGTCTTCAGCTCTACACAGAGTTGTTCATTTAAAAATAATAATTTTCGTCAGTCTTCTCCATTTATCAAAGGTGTGAAACAACTTCCATAGAAGAAAAGGTTAAATAAAACTTCTTCAACTTGGAAAGATAGGACCAAAAGAGATTATAATAGAGGATTGTAAAATTGAGAATGACATGGAGGGAATAAATAAGGAATGACTATCAGCTACATCTTATGGCAAGAATTAAGGGATACCAGATTAAGTTGTCGGGGAGTCAACAAGCAAAGAGAAGCAGTTTTTCAAACAATGCAGAACTGAATTGTGGGAAATTAAAATCTGAGGCTCATTGTCATGTTTTGGATATCAAAAACAAGAGTGGGTTTTAAAAAAACACCATGCAAATTCATAGAAAAAAATGTCCACTGAGATTTATTAAAACAC
The DNA here is from genome assembly GCF_947461875.1 of Haliaeetus albicilla. NCBI lineage: Eukaryota > Metazoa > Chordata > Aves > Accipitriformes > Accipitridae > Haliaeetus > Haliaeetus albicilla. The sequence continues at coordinate 41,067,783 of NC_091487.1, forward strand.
AGTGATACAAATATCCTCATTGTCATAACAAGTCCCAAACTGCTGTTTCCTGGAAGTTGGGAGGCTTTGTCAGGGGAAGAACTATTTTCTAATGGTCTTGCCTCTTATGTGCCTTTTGCAAAACATCTGCTACAGGCTACTATTGCAGACAGACCCCCATCTGTCCATTTTTATTTTTAACATACTGAAGTATAGGCCTAAAATTGTAAGCAGTGAAGCAATTGCGTTTGAAATTATGATCATGTATATAGCCTGCTTGAATTACAGTACAGTTTTTTCCATCACATGTTTTATTTACAATATATTCTTACAGTATAATTCTTGCTTATTCTAGTGTTATAGAAAACAACATTGTTTAGACAGGTAAAGGAATTGTTACTGTTACTTTCACACAACTTCAAAAGCAGGAATAGTTCTGCTTTGAATATCCCAGTGATACAACTTCCTTTTACTTGATTATACACAAAGAATGCACAAGCCATCCAATGTTACATTCAAACAATGTATTATTCACAACAATAACAAGTAAAATATTTTACTTGGTCTTTTATCCTCTATTCTGTATTGGTATGTTTTTCCAGCTTACTATTAATGATGAATTACAGTCATAGCGCATCCTGTAACTACAAGTGTCTTGGGTGTCGAAGGCTTTCACGCCATGTATTGGCAAAGTTCCTGAGGGCTGTACTAGGAACATAATGGGAGATCTGTCCGTCTATCTTTGCCTTCATTGGTTCCAAATAATCCCTTGTCTTCCAGCCCCTGGATCTATGTAAGTACTTTTGAAATTAGGAGCTTTTAAACATCTAGGATCATCAGTATTTGTTTTATGGGAAATATCTGCTTGTTTTTAAACTTGTGCTATCACATGCTACTTGGAATTTTAAATATCCCAGCATGAGCTGCCAATTAGTTTTCTTGAGCTGAGAACTCCTTTCAGCAGTAGCCATTGATTTTCAGGGATGTATGGCAGCTGGTTTTCTCTAAACTGTGGAGGGGGGAAAAATGAAGAGATACTTCAGACTATTTTGGAAAAAAAAAATACCCCAAAACCATTATGCTTTCAATGCCTTCAACTCAATTTCACCTAGGTAGTAGGTTCTTTTAGAAGGGCTGCAGTATATGTATAATTGGGCTAAAATTTTCCCTATCCTAACTTGGACTAACAGAGTTTTCATTTCACAGTTTTTGCCTTTTTTTAAAGGATCTTTTCATCTGGTGTTCTGGTGTAATAATTTCTTTTGGGATTCCCCTGCTGCTGGGATTTCTATAGATGTAATGACAGTAATGACAAACTTCGTTGGTACATAGTAGACCAATCTGTATATTCGTAGATGTAAACCCATTCTATCTGGAACATTTGCTTGTGCATAATGATTATTCTGATGTATTCAGACCATGACAGAAGTATGTAAGCAAGGGAGAGAAGTGGGGAAAATTTCAAAAGTTTCTTTTGTGCAGTGTTGAAAATCAGGGATTTCACAAGAATGAGTAAAAATACATCCAGCCGAAGAAGTATCAGCATTTTTGGACCTGTCACCAGTCTGTGGTTAGTTCAATTGTCTTATTAGTTTTCCTACCTTTTTTTTTCCCCACCAGTGAAAAAGCTGGTACTCGTAAGACTGTAATATGTCAAAGCTACACTTGTGATGTCATTTCTTCAAAGCCTTGCCTAGCTAGCTGCTGGGATAGATTTTGTTGTAACATTGGTTTTGCCACAGTTTGTGTTTTGAACGTCAATGTTGGGGTCGTTCATGCCTGAGACAGTGGAGATCTGGTTGGCTTTGCCGAGGTTCTTAATGATACTGATGTTGTATTTGGCAGTTTCCACAAAGCTGTTTTCTAGTAACCAACCATCTGACTCACCCTCCAAATCTCCTAGCAGAAGGACATTCTTCATTGCTGTTTGTAGGTACCGGACACCAATAAGTACAGAGAGCTGTAAGAAACAGTTAATGGTTAAACAGAGGGTGTAAATTACAACCTCAATCCTACCACTAAGTCAGCTTTCTGACTTGTGTATTTACAGGCCTAATAGTTAATATTGAGTAAAGCAGACAAATTCTTTATCCCAGCAACATATCTAACCACTCTCCCAATTAATTACATTTTTTAGAAGGAAAAATACCAGGGAGAGATTGATTGATTCTGTCTCCATTCTTCAGGTAGCATTCCCACTTGCATGTTATTAGCACATAAATACCTAGAATTACTTGGGAACACTACAGCCTCAGAGACGACAACTAACTGATGTAGAATGGATGATCAATTAATGGAACCATCAGTCACTAGGAAAAAAAAATTTAAATTGTCGTCTGTTAATTTCTGTGGATTTTTTTTCCACTGACCTTGATTAAATTGGTATTTCCTCGAAGGAGTTCTATCATTCATATGTAAGCTGTATGTGTCCTACATGCCAATGCATTAAAATTAAGAAGGATGGCTGATAGTAGAGGCTCAAGTATAAGTTTAGGAGAAAGCCCCACTTTCATAGTTCTGTTGGATCGAGATCAGCATGCCCAGCTTGTCAATATTTTAAGGCAGCACAGAGCCAGCTCACAGTTTTTTCATGTGCTGCCAAAGGCCTGTTGTTTCTGGCACCACCACCCCATCTAGCACTGTTTGAGGACTGTTGTGAACTATTTTAATTATAGTGCTAATATTTATGCAGTAGAGCAACAATCAGAAAACTAGAACTTAATAAAAAGGGAAGAAAACCATAATTTAGCCTATGCTACTGGGGGGGTCCTTTACCTGTGGATGACAACATCCAGACAACTTTCTTTACAGATGCCAGCAGAAAGACTGCATCTTTTCAGGTGTATATGCTTGCCTCTGATATGCTTATTTTGACTGCATAATAAGCAGTCTAATCTACATCTAAAAAGCTATGCCATGTTTGCAAGTACTGTCTATATGGTGAAGCTATCTAATGTAAAAAGGAGGCTTTGAGATATTAATACTTGTGCTCAACTTTTACTATAAATGAAATTAATGTATTCAGCCAAAGGCCGGCTCACATTTTCTATATTCTTTGTTAAAACTGACTTAAAACAATCCTCAGACCTTCTCACCTAATTTTCTTGCAGTTGTGTCAACTGCATGTGTCATCCTCTATCTGATCCCATAAATGCTTCAGGGAAGGGAACGTGCCATAGTCTATTGAAAAAGCTCTGTAAATATATGGAATTATATACATCATTTCTAATAGTTTTCATCTTCAATGAGATTTGCTTCTGCTCTGGGGACTTGGAGAAAGTTGCCTGTACTGAAGGAGGTCCTGTAACATTCTTGAAGTGCTTGTGGACTTTATGTTGGTTACTGAGGCACTTCTTGTATGTTACACCATAGTTGTTTCCCATCCCAGAGAGCAGGAAGACTCTGATTAATCTGACACAGACCATTTTAATGAGACTTACCTCAAACAACCAAATAAGCAATGCTGCGATACCAATAGATCTCATAATAGCTGTGTAGTAATCCAGCAGGGCCTCTCTGCACCCCTTCACCCAGATATTGAGTTCCTCTGTCAGAAAATCGTAGTTGTAGTGAGCACTGTTGTTTGTCAGCTGGTACTGGATACAGGGCCGCGGGGAGCTTGGGTTGCAGCAGCTGAAGGGTACTCCGTCCACCAAGAACCTCCCATCAACGTTGCTCTTTAGGCGGCTGCAACAGGGCAGGAAGTTTGGGCGTTAGAAATCTGGTATCGGCAGCAGATACTGTCTGTGGTTTTTATAAAAGGTTATAAGGCAAGTCTGCTGCGATGTAGGCCTCTCCAATGTAACAAAAGGAAAATGGGAATGTATTTCCAACTGGAAAACTTGCTTACTGCAGGAAAACTAAATTTTTCATTTGCTGTATTTCTTAAGTGTGGTATCAGCACACTATCTCACGTGGTTCTTGGTGCTGTATGTGTAAGACATGGATTCAGTGTTCACAGAGATGTTGCCTTTTCAGGTATCTTTGTGCTGAAAATACTAAAGACAATTTCTGCACTTGTTTATCTTGGTGGAATTCTAATGGAAGTTATGCCCTAGAAATCCTGTGTTTCACTACTTCTGGACTGTTTTTCACCACAAGCATTCCTTAACAGAGAACCTATACAAGAGCAACTTTGCGTGCCACAGGAACCACTGGAAATGGTCTGCTGGCGTTTCATCATTGTACCCATGCGCAATGGCTGGTTTGGCACATGTTGTGAGACTAATTCACAAGGGAGTTTCTACTTCTTGGAACCATACTTTTTGTAACTTTTGAAACTCTTTGTATTTATTGCTAAAAATTATTCCTCTCCCTCCCCTATAAGATCAGGAGAAAAAGAAGCGGGAAAAGAAATAGGAGGGAGAAAAAAAGTCATGGGATGGAATGAGAACACAGTCTTAGATTAATCAAGAGTTTCTGGAACAGTTAAATGAATCCCTGACATCCATTTTCCTTGTATTACCTGCTCTTTAGCTAGTGCGACCTTGTGAGGACTTCTGTCTCCAAGCAGGCTCTTCAGAGAAATAGATTTTCCAGAAACTGGAGAGTATATAAGATGTTGAGAGATGCTCTCACACTTTGGGGAAGTAGTCTCTAAGCATGTATCTATTCTCATGCTCATTGCAAAAGGCTTATTTCCTGAGACAGCCCCACGGATGAGAACCATGGCCTGTTTTAATGAAGCCCATGCCCTTTAGCCTTTGTTAGGGAGCCAGAATACATGAAAGACAACTTCCACTTAGATATCCAGCTTTCACTGTTTGCTAATTGTAGAATTTTTAATATTTTCCAAAACTTATCCTCATTTATTAATTTTTACAAATCATATTTTCCTGTTCCACTACAGATGATCTAAATTAAAGGGAAGGAAGTTATCACAAGAAGCTTATCAGATGAACAGAAGAAGCAGAAACTCTGTGGTTCAGTGTTTTTCCAGCTTTTGGGGACTAAATGTATCCTTCAAAATGAATATAAGCTGCTAGGAAGCTCAGTATTTGTGGCCGTACTGGGATGGCAGAATCATTGCCTTCATTTTAAGGCTGTGGGCCTGCTAAATACAACTTCCTTCCTTTTTTTTTTTTTTTCCTTCTTTTTTTTTTTCTTTGGGTGGTGGTGTGTTTTGTTTTGTTTAACATTCTGTCAAAAATATCTTTCTCAAAGATCTTTCCAAGTAAGTCAGGAAGTTCATCTGCCATTTCCCACCTAGGAGTGGGTTAGGCATGAATTCCTCTCTGTTTTAAAGTCTAGCTCTTCACTTTGTGGCCATCATATTCCTGGTAATGGCAACAGAATGAAACCAATGCAAAAGAACCCAAATAGTCCACTGAAACCAGACTTAAGTGTGCAAGCAGTGTAATGGGCATAGGCAAAACAACTCACTGGGAGAGAAACAAGGGAGCGAGCAGAGAGGTACCAAACGGAAGGCTCGAACGTGGAAGGAGAAAAGAAACCTCAGAGAGGGAGGAGAGGCAGGCTGGCACATTGTGAAAGGGAAGCATTTACTGGGGCCAGCAAAATGCCCTGTATGTTTCAGGGACATGACCCAAATATAGTACAGCATCTAAAGTGGTTAAAATACAATCTCTTAAACTAGGTCTTATGCTTTTCTTTTGATCCCAAGCATCAATTTAATTTTTTTTTTCTTCCTGCCACATGTTATAAAGAGGTATCTTCTTTCTACTGCCAACAATAGCAGTTTCCAGACTTGGGTTATGTCTCCCTGCCATTGTGTTTCCTCTACTAATGGCAAATTAAAGAATTACGTTATCTTGGTACTGTTAGAAGGGAAGACCTGTGTAACAGAGCTGAGGGAGTGAGACATTCACTGCTATTTGTTGTTGCAATTCACAGTTATTATGGTATTGTAAAGCAAAACTTGCTTTTGAGACTATAAAGAGGTGATTGCTACCCAACCAAAGCAATGATAGGATCGTACCGCTGTAACCTGCTTCATCCTCCTACAGTTCCCATTGATTCTCTCCAGTTCTTGTCACATTGTGGTGTTGGCAATGGAGATATAGAAGAGAGCGGAGGGAAGAGGATTATGAAGGAAGGTGAGAAGTTCAGTTTTGCAAAGTTTACATGTGAGTTGACAATATGTCAGTTCTCACCTGCTTTGCTTCTTAATCTACCATATACTAATCGACATACAGTACAAGATGAAACCAAGAGAAATATTTGGTTCCTTCTCCATCCTTTCTGAACATTACCAGCTGGATTTTGCTTCCAATGATTTCATATCAAATGTTTCACTACCAGATTTTTGGAAATCCTAGTATGATTTGGTTATACAGCACCAACTTGGATTCTAGCAATCAAGATGGAATTATCCAATTTCTATACAGTAAAACAAATTCTGCAGTGTAATTACTTCCCTCACACACATTTCACGGGCATCTTCTGCCTATCTGGGGCAAAAATTAACTGACGGTGCATTTTCAAAATAATGGCAGAGCACAGGCAACCCTGCAGAGAAAACAGTTTAGCAAAGACCCTGGGTAAATAAAACATTACTGTTTCTGCATGTCTCACAGAAAGAAAAGGCAGTATATTTTACTTTTGTCCTCACAATAAGGTAATACTCTTTAAGTTCCTGTGGACCATCTTTGTTGTTGTGTGACTCTTCAGTGTAGAACCAGGATTTAAAACACCTCTTGGGTCAGTCTGCTTTGTGTCACTGTTGCTTTCCAGCTTCTCTCTTGAGAACACTTGTTCTAAAGCTTGCTTTACTTCCACAGCCAAGTGCCTTACTGCTGTGGTTTAACCCCAGCCAGCAACTAAGCCCCACACAGCCACTCGCTCGTTCCCCCTCCGTCGGGATGGGGGAGAGAACTCATGGGCTGAGATAAAGACAGTTTAATAGGTAAAGGAAAAGCTGTGCGCGCAAGCAAAGCAAAACAAGGAATTCTTTCACCGCTTCCCATCAGCAGGGAGGTGTTCAGCCATCTCCAGGAAAGCAGGGCTCCATCACGCCTAACAGTTACTTGGGAAGACGAACGCTGTAACTCCTAACATCCTCCCCTTCCTTCTTCTTCCCCCAGCTTTACATGCTGAGCATGATGTCATATGGTCTGGAATATCCCTTCGGTCAGTTGGGATCAGCTGTTCCACCTGTGTCCCCTCCCAGCTTCTTGTGCCTCCCCAGCCTACTCACTGGTGGAGTGGTGTGAGAAGCAGAAAAGACCTTGACTCTGTGTAAGCGCTGCTCAGCAGTAACAAAAACATCTCAGCATCATCAACACTGTTTCCAGCACAGATCCAAAACATAGCCCCACACCAGCTACTATGAAGAAAATTAACTCTATCCCACCCCAAACCAGCACACTTAAACATGTTGACGCCCTCATGTCTGTATTCTCCTAGGTCCTGTCCTCTGGTATATTTGCAGCTCTGCATATATGCTTTGCTACAATGGCAGTTTCAAGTTGCAAATTCTGTGAAAATGACATCTTTGGCCTTCCTTCCTCCTCTGACTTTATTGTCACTGATTTTGAGTGCAACAAAACAGAACACTTGACAAATGCCAGTCAAGCTTTTTGTTTGTCTTTCCCAGGAACATAGAGCTACTACACTCTCATGATTGAAGACTTCTTCTCAGCTTTAGAAGAATTGCTACATATTGGATTGTCTACTTCTTAAATATTTTTATTGTTACGCTATTGTCTGTAAGAATTGCCAGACTCCTCTTTTTGAGCATATAATTTCACAGTTACTACATCATGTGAAGCACCACCACAAAAAAATTCAAGGGTTTTTCTCCTCCTTTTTTTATGCAGTGTACATGGTGTTGGAAGTTTCTCACATGTGAGCATACAGATTTGAACCTGGGTTTGCAAAGTTGTAATGTCCTGAAGGAGAAAGGTCTTTCAGTGTTTAGGATTGACTGTGCAATGTATTGATAGTACACTCCTTTTTTTCTTTCCATTATCAGCTTGCTATAATTAAAATTTTGAGGTAGCTAATTCACTGTATTAAAAAAGATACAGCTTTGCTTTGCTTAGTGTCCCTAAAAAGTTAGCAAAAGGCAACTTTTGATTGTGCATGTAGTTAGCATATTTTGTGAGTAATGTGGTCACTCTACAGTTTTGAGATTAAGAGACAAAAGTCCAGTAAAAGCTAGTATCTACTTTGCCTTCTTGAATGAGTTTTTCTCCTAGATTTTTTTGTTATGACTAGTAAATACTTACTCCAGAACTTCCTTGGAAGCCATATTCAGATAACGAGCAGATACCCACTGAATTTCAAACCAGTCTCTAAAGCCATTGTTTCCACAGCATTTGAATCCAATTTGTAACATATCCACTGTTTTCTTTAAGAAACATCGTCCAGGTATGTCCGTGTCCTTATAGAACTTAATAGCATCCCTCAGTCCCAGATAGAGAGACTCTTCCAGCTCGTTCCTCATGGTATAGCACATGAGAGCACCCACCAGGATGCAAAAGGTAAAACAGAAGGTACATACGATGTATGGGAGCATAACTAGTTTCCATCGAGAGAACTTGTTGGCATCTGAGCAGTCATAGCAGATTTTGCCACCCATAAAGTTGATGATACATGCTATGACCCCTACAGAGATCAGCATGTTGGGGACAGAGTTAATGTCCCCTTTTGCCATCACTTCATTGCGCTTCTTGATCTCTATTTTCAGAAAGAGGCCAAGACTGAAGAGAATGATCCCGCTCACTACAGAAACCCAGTTGAGGATCCATAAGATCTGAGCCAATTTGTCCCTCTTAGTTTTGGTGAATTTTACTCTGAGGACAGCCATAGTCAGATCAGCGTTAGGAAAAGAAGCGTAGGTCAAGAAAAGCTTGTAAGCTGATTAGGAGCATGTATCCAAGGCATGCAGTAGAAATCTGAAGAAGAGAGAGAGAGATTACTGTCTGTTTGACTAGATATTTATAGAGACTACAGAAAACTTCCTGTACAGCCTCACGCACTCCGAGTCCTGCCAAGGGAGTGCCCCAGTGAAATTTATTGCTTAAATTTCATACGCTGTGACTCACTTTAAAAAAAAAAAAAAAAAAATTCTAAGGACCAACTAGAGCAATTAAAAACAAGTGAACAGTAGAACCAATGAACGATGGCTTCCTATGGATTTTTGTCAAAAGCAATTTTCTGTGCAGATTTTCTGATGTCTAAAGGTGAGCTGATCTGCTGTCTTTCCCTCCAGAAGACTCATGGTGCCTCTCCCTTCTACTTGTTGCCTGTATTTTCTTGATTCTAGGAAGTTATAATTCTTGGATTACTGTGGTCGTGGTCAGATTTGCATTCAAAAGTTGAACAAGCAGGGCAACAAAAATATACAAAACCCAGAAATATACAGCATAATCACATAAGCCTTTTTTCCATATGGAAAAAAAAAAGTGAAAATAGTACCAGAAACACAGTATCCTATGGGTATTTTTAGACATTTAATCGATTACGTGCTGTAAAATATGATTTTACTAGCAAAAAGCATTTTATTCCAACACTTACACTACTAAGATATGACCACTCTGGCAAAAACTGCAGGGGGAACTGACTGTGGTTATCCACAGACACAAAATGTTCAACAAATAGTTAAACTATCAATATTATCAAAATTTTATTAACTTTTAAGTGCTATGACCTGAATATATTACTGGTGAACAAACCATCCTCCATCACTTTTTTCCACTTGATCTGGCATAAAAGCACTTCCATTTTTATGTGAAGTAACGTATCACCGCACAAAAAAAAGCAGAACATCTTCACACCTTAAGAAAAAAAATCAGCAGTTTAAGATGCTCTATTTCTTTCTCTACCTGATTGCCCGTCCTTTCTTTCTGAAAGTTCTTATTAAAAACTAGGTATTGGAATAGCCCATTTAATCCTTAGGGAATCACCGTTACTATCTTAATCTCTGCTTCTGTAGGTAAAGTTGCTTGTTCTTTCCCTTTGTCCTGAGAACAGTGACAATCACACCATATTCCAACCCTCCTACCACCTGTAGACTGTGGTTTTCTTTCTGAGTCCCCATATTCCAGTCAGAATCCTAAATTTTGTTCCTGGTTGCGCTTTCCGCAATAACCTTGACTTCTTCACCACCCAATGGAACTGCTTCCATTCTCCCGTCTAAAGAAGACTCTGCAGCCCAAGGAACACCATACATAATATTTTTTGAAGGGGAACCATTTGAAAAATGACAGGAAACTACTCATGTGTTTATTAATTTATACCTTGTATATTTTATTAGCTTTTTTTTGATACACCTACTCTTATGTTACTAACAGTCCTTTAATAACTTTCCCATGTGATATACAGACTCATATTTTTCTCTCCAAAGATCACCACAATGGGCATTCAGAGACACTCCCCTCCTCCCCTGAGTTTGAAATATCAGATTTGAGAGTGTCACAGCTGAAGGAAGACTTCTGTGTTTCAATGTCTGTCATCTTTTCCCCAGCTATTAGTGGATCTAAGAAAAGATACCATCTTTCCCAGCACTTTTAACCTTGCTCCTCTGCAACACTACTAATTTCTCCTTTGCACCTCTCCAGATATATCACAATCACAGGCAGAAAGCAGCTAATAACATCCAAGATCTAAAACCTGTTAGAGCTGTAGACAATGCATTTTCAGTGTACGTGATGTGGATGTAGAACTATGCTCTAAGTACCTCATGAACTTTTACCCTTCTTCAGTGCTTCTGACACTTTGTGATTGCCCTTCCTCAACATGTGCAAGATATACGGAGGAGTTTGTTCTTTCCTCCCCAGAAAACCTGGTCTTAGCATGGTCTTGTACTAATTCAGTAATTTTCATTAGAGTGATTTTATACTATACAACTATGTATTTATACGACTATACAGTCATCTAATTCCACTAATACAATGGCATGTATAAACAGTAAAACATAATCCTGTAAATTTGGGGAAATAGACAAGTATAGGCAGCATTATTCTTATATAATATTTTTTAAGCTAGTGGACTCTACTACTTAACTTCACCTTAATAAAACTGTTATCAGCTAAATCAGCATGAAAACCACCTGCAGATAAGCTGTACAGAAGTAGGGCTACACCTACCCACTAGAGGATCCACAGATGCAATGAAGCTTAACACTGGGTAAGCAGATAGTTGTAGAGTACAGTTTAAAAACGTAATGGTATCCCTGTGTCTTCATCTGTATATGTTGGAAGGAATCAATTCTATTTGTAAAGGTGAGGAATACATTGTACCATACATATTAGGAAATGGTTAGATATCTTCATGCATTCGAATATTAAAACATTTTAATGCCTGTCAGATCTAATTCATTCACGTTGCATTTATTTTTTCCTGCATTTACAGAGGAAACTAATTCCCCTCAAAACTATTCATCTCTGTACATCTTTTGTACAATACACAGAATAGTGTGCAAAATGCACAGTATTTTTCCTTACCAGTCTTACTTCCAAAGGTGTTGAAGCCAGCAGCTCTCTGAGTTTAAAAACAAGGGTTCTAATTTTAATGATTGCTAAGGCTGATTATCAGTTATGGTTGAATATTGATTGTGATCATATTGTGATAATCATATCGATTATCATGATGAAATACTGATTATTGATAGACATCTCTGTACAAACAAGTCCAGAGAACAGTCATTTATAAAGTGACAACACTTTCTTCACACTATTCTTCTACAGTATCCTTCAGACCTCGTTTGTAAGGATCATACTCTGCAAGCACAGAATTAAGCCTCCGTATGAATTCAGCTGACAGCCTGTCTGCTAAGCCTGAAGACAGTATCTTTGCTTCACCAGTTAAGCAGTTCATGACTTGAACTTAAATAGCTGTAGATGGCTGCTACAAATAGGTTTATTTGCCCCCAATACTTAGGTCTCAGAGCTCACAATAGGGAGAATCTGTTGTGAAATTTCCTAGCTGCTAATATGCAGTTCACGTTCAATGGCCAGTGTATAGGAACGCATCACTCACTGTTCATTTCTGTGAAATGCATGTATGTATTTGCAAAATGCCTCTAAATTGTTAGGCACGCATATAGTTACAGTGTCACTGAGAACACCCTACTTGCCAAACATATTTTGTAACATTTGAACAAAAGCTGTAAACACTTCTACCTTTACTTAAAATTCATCTACTCAAGAGGCACTGATGATTTTGGAAGATGTAAATTTGAGACTTTCTGTGATATTCTAGCCATAAAGAAAATGAAACTGAATACCATAAGCTGGGATATATTCAATCTCATGTAGCTATTCTGATATAGCTCCCTCCCCCATTTTCAGATGCCTAGAGTTAAAAAAAAAGAAAAATTATCTGCAAAAGCAACTCTCCTAGTAAGTCCTTGCCTCCAGTAACTCTCATGTTATTTCCAGCTTCCTTGGTGCAATTTTAGTATTGTCCTAAGACCAGATTTCATGGAATATTCACATTCATCTAACAGAGGTACCCACGCCACATCCTCCAGTCATATAAGATCTGCTATTTCATATGAGCCATACTGCCAGAGGAAATGGGGGGAATGACTGGTTTTTGTAGTGCAGTGACCACTCGCTGACTGACCCTGGCTGCGACTGATATACCTGGGATTGCACAAAGGATCTTTGGGACAACTGTGCTTCCCGTGAAACTTTGAATGCATTGAGTCTGGGACAGAAGAATGCCTTACCCATTCTGTTCCTGTGTTCCTAGCTTCCACATGGATATTTCTCAAGATTATTTTTTCTTGTGCTAACAGTTTACTGAATTTATTTTAGATAATAAGACTCTCTTCCCATCATAATGAATTTTGTAGATGTATGGTAACATTATCCTTTCCCTAACTGGTCAATGAAGTATTGAATATATTTATTAGCATAAGATGTATTGCAACACGCATATTGCTGTGTAGTAGCATTTTTTTGAGTACCATGAAGAAAGTTCTTCCAGCTGAAAGAACTGAAGTGTAGTTACAAACTAAAAGTGTAATTGTCTTGCTCTGCAATGTATCTGTTCTTCTCCAAGTTATATTTGGCAGTGGGCTACTGTAAACCACAAATGCTCCTAGCAGTGCAGTGGAACAAACACCTCTATCAAAGTTCTTAGAAACAGACCTCACCATTGCACGTGAGCCAGTCCAGAGTTATGAAGCATATACACACAGACATCTTTTCCCCAGCTATGGGAGAGCAAGCTGGATTTTATGCTATAGAGGGAGAAATACTTCTTTCAACAGAAGAAGTCCAATAACTGTGGAAATCTCTCCCATATTATCGATACTGTTCTCAAGCTTTCCCTGTCTAACTCACTTCAAACACAGCTTCCATCAGCATATGGTAGCTTTTTGCTTCCAAGATGCCACCTACCTGTTCCTTTGCTATCAAAATCCCCTAACTACACAGAACAAGACATAGCACAGCTATTTATTTGTTTATAACATTTACTTACTAGATGCAAATTTGGCTTGCAATTTTGTCACAAACAAACCACATCTTATCTTACTAATTTCACTAAAATCTGCTGTTTTAGCTAAACACACATTCCTATCTGTGACTTATTGTAAAAGAAACCACTAACCTGCTTCAGAGCACTGAACACAATCTTGAAACTGGTAACTTGCTGAGTGCAGGGGAGAAAATACCTGGATCAGGCATCCTGAGGAAGGCTAAAGTACTGATTTCTGATGTCTCTGTAGTTCTTCTGTCTTTACACTGACTCACCAATGGAGATGGAGAAAAAGACTTCAACTCTCCTGCCCGTGCTAATCTCTCTTTCATCTCTAATCGTAGCTAAGAGATTTATTTCAAGGTTCTTATGCCACCAGGTTAAATCCTGCAAAACAGGCCAGTTAACTGAGTGTGAACTAAGATCTCACTGGCAAAATGAATTTATAGTAACTTCTTTTACCTTTTTACCCCTCAGAGGTTTCGGTTAGTAAGCAACAGAGACTGTTCTTCAGTACCTGCTAATGTCTTCATTAGTTCTTTATTTGTTATTACCAATAAATATGGGTCCAAGAGAGAGAAGAATGAGAATAATGAAACTTTGTGCTTTTGTGGGAAGGGAAAAATCTATCTTAGGCAATTGTCATTTACATTCACTATTATGTGCCTTACGCATCATTCTGTATTTTGTTGCTTTGGATGGAATTGTCTGTCTTCTGTGTATTGACTGTGACTGTGTCCAAGAAAGGAATTCAAGTAACCAAAAGCAACTGGATCATCCTGTATGATTCACAGTAGATTCTGGTTTGGGAAGCTTTCCAGGTTCAAGAACAATCTAGTAGAAACCTCTGTCCTAGACTCTTAAAAGCTTTATCCCAAGCCAGAAGCAAAAGCATCTTGCCCTTTGGCATTTCTGAGCCCAGAAAGTAGCAATCTGTGGGACAGACATGGCTGGGTTGACCTGGCAACAGTAGTGGCAACAAGCTGAGTCTGCAGCACTGCTGGGTCAAGTTCCTGGTGATGTGAGTACCAGAACTGAATCAGTAAGCAGGACCAGGTTTGGTCTATAGGGTCCATAATACATCAGCACAGCAGAGGGTTCAGTGAGCACACATGACTGACTGCAAGGGACCCTGCACCAGGGATTGTAATGCATATGAATATTCTCAGAAGCATAAACTGTCCTTTCCCAGCTAATGATGAACAATAAACCGATACTGTGATGTTACTGTGATTCTAACTCAGTATTCTGTGAATACGCCTGCTCACCTCGTTTATGGTCTCGTAAACCATGCTGTCTTTGCTTTCATAAAGATAGACAGCCCTATGCATGCATCAATATTATCACACTTACTATCAGGGAAAGGTGGAAGATCAATTATCAGTGCAACTCAGTCTATCAAAGTCTTGAGTAAAGCAGAGACTGGAATATCTAACTACAATATTCTAAGAAGAAAAAACAACTAAGACTTGTTCACTTGCCAGAAGTCATTTCATACATTACTGCATGGAAGAGGGAGGCTTGTAATTGCCAGTGTCACTCTGTGGCTCCACAGGGTGAAAAACCCCAAGGACATGTCCCAACAGTACAAAGTCCTACAGTGAAATTCTATCCCTTTTCAGTTTTTCTGATACAATCAAACCCATAAATGATGTTTATGCTGAAAGCTCCATCCAACAATGCATCGTCTAGTACCGTATGGCAAACTTATACAGAGCTGCTTCCTTGACGTGTGTGGGGTCTCTGGAGCCATACAGGCTCAATGTGCACTTCAGAAAAATAGAATTACTGTACCTTCACCTTTTTAAAGAAAATATCTGAAGTAAGGCTCCCAGCTTTCTATCTAGCTTATGTGCTGATGTACAGCACATCCAGGAAGCTTCAGTTCAAGAGCATATGTGATACATCTGGGACCTGTTGGACCTAGCGGATATGGACTTGCGTGTGATCAAATATACCCCAACTGCATTGCATTACTCCTATACACATGGATCATTCATGCTTTGTACTTGCTGTACTTGTGCAGACTGCAAGGATCTGTTAGATCAGTTGGATCTGTTCAAATGTGTACATTTGTGTATGGATCAACTCAGCAGAGCATATATTCAACAGGTGTAATATATTCCTTGTGGACAGCACAAGCACGCAAATGTACACATTTGCCTGGGATTTTTGAGCTATTGCTCTGGCTGGGATATGATACATTAGAAATCCTGGACAATGTCTAAGTCCTTTTCTATGCCCAGAAAACGTTCACACGTGAAAACCCCCTACATCTGTGGAACTCCAAACTTATGTTATCCCTGAGTATTAGAAAATGTTATTGCCTCAGCTGATACCTACTAGTAGAAAAATGCACGCCCCCTGTTATTGCTTTGCAATATAAAGCTAGTACTTGCATGCATGAAAGAAAGCAAGCAGAAGATGGCAGTGCTGCCGTATGTAGGTTTTTTCTACAATGCAAACTAAGAAGCTTTCTTTTATTTGTGTTATAGAGATTAGAGGTCTGTCACACAGCTAGTGGAAGCTCAGGAATGCATCATTGTAAGAAATAACTTAAATCCAATCTTAATGCAATTAGAGGTCAATGCTACCTGTATTTTTTGTTCCATCTCATATTGGGAAATGGTTCAGCTACAAAGTTAATATTAAAGGCTGAATTATCCAGAAATTAGGTTTTATGGCCATCTATAACTAACCATGATGCACTTTCTTACAGACCTGCTGGGAAGCCTGGACACCAAGACCATAATGATGGAGTAGCATTTTGTAACTCAGCAGAAGTGGTTGTACATGTGGGTCTGCCATCGATTATCACCCAGTGGTGTAGAAAGAAAACACACACTTTCCTGCTAACAGTGGAGATGATTGCTGTGGCTTTGGATCTGAAAGAGGTAAATTTAATAAATGTTTGGCCAATTACTTATCTGTTTAGTACCATTCATATGAAAGTCCACAAGCAGGGACAGATGTGTTATGAATTAGCCTAATTAAATAGCTAGTTGGGAAGACTCATGCTGCAAAATTTAATTTTACAGCCAGTTTCCAAAAATTAATGTTTTATTTTTATATTTGGGTGGCTTTCCATTTTATCTTGTATTTAATGCAAATGATAACATATGATAAAAGATTTTGGAGTAATGGACTAAAACTAGAGGCACTCAGTAAGTCTGACACAAGCAGGTACTATACAACCTTTCTTTAACATGGCAGTGCTTCAGAGGGAGGGTCCATATTCAGGAAGAGATTCTCACCAATATGTGTTAATGGGGAGAGAGTATGAAGAAGGGAGTTCAGACCATCTGCTTTTTTTGGCTCTTGTAAATTTGTGAACCACATGGTAGATAGATACTGAGAGGCGTAAGTTATTAGGCAAACAGAAGCAATTGGGTGTTTGCAGAATATTCATCTCTCAGCTACATTTTTGAACTTTTAGGAAGGAAGTATAGTGGTATCTAGATGATCATGTTTTAGTTAGATGAAAATACCTAAGTTAAATACCGACATTTGAAGTTCTTATGGAATTGCAGAGTTGGCAGAGGGAATGTCAAAACTCAAAGGCAAGAGGTAATGGGGATAGACAATAATTTAAAAGAACCCAGTTTGTACATTAGAATGCCACAAAGCTTATTGCAAACTAAATCAATTATATGTTTTTACAACTACAGCTATACACTGTACTACAGTTGTACCAGAAGAGCTGCTGTACTATGTCCCATGCAAAATACAAATAACTGTAACTGTAGCTCATTTAATTGCCTGAAGAATGAATCAGAAAAAGAAGTATTATAATTTTCATTTTTCAGATGTTAAAGGTTATAAGAATATGGATGGTGGAGCCAGTCTCAGGCAAAAAGGAAATTATTGTTGACTTGCATGAACTGCACTGCACATGTACTGCTAGTCTTCAGGGCTCCTGTATATTCTGGGAAACATCATGCAGGTACCTATCAAGCGGGCTCTGATTTCAATCCATAGGAGCTGTACTGTCCACAACCTGAGTCATCCACTCCTGACTCATGGTGAGTCATTACAAGTGGAAAACTAAGGCACAGAAATAGTGTATTCATCTTAAAATCAGAGAAGCAGTCTATAGTAAAGCTGGAAAGTGAACGCATATTTTAAATTTGTTGGTAACCTAAAACTTCCATCTTGTCTGTAACTTTTTTCTGAAGACTAGAATCCATTTTTACAACCTTATTCACAATTAGACCATGCAACAACCTTGCTCTTCAGCTTCATACCTTATTCACTATGGATTGTATCATCACAAAGCAGTCATCAGGAAGCTTTTTGCAGAATGGAATTATACACATTATTATGAGGGCTCCCAACAAAATTCCCATTACATAATAAGGTAAAATTTCCTTCTTCTATTCCGTATCTCATAGCATCAATACTTTGGTGCACTATACTGCCAATTGACCCTTCTTTGCCTAGCAAAGTAGTCAGACATACACTCTTACAATTCTCCTCAAAGAGACCTCCTACACTAATTAGGAAGTCTCCCTGTTCTCACCTTGTTATAAACCTGATGTTGATGCTGTTTTTTTCACTCTAAATACCATTTGAACTGAACAATATTACTCAGGACATCTTGTAGGGAATCTGACATACTTTTAAAAAGACAAGAGAGTTACCAAAAAAAAAAAAAAAAAGAAAAGAAAAAGATACTCACAAAGTTTATGAAGCTGTCAAATAGACAAAAACCAGCACCTAGACACAGTGCCCTTAGAGGTCTTCTGAAAAAGATCCAAGATTCCTCTGTCCCTTCAGTGGTGACTTCATGCTTATTGACACTCTGTGTCTAGAAATTGTGATCTGTGAAAAAAGACTGAAGGAACTCGGTTTTCTTAGTGTACAGAAGACTGATGTTGAGAGGTGAAAATAGCATTCAATTAATTTTAAGGTAGTTGCACAGAGGAAGGGAATAAATTCCTTTGGTGATAGGAGGAGAAATAATGGGTGAAATCTTTCTTTTAGTGAGAATAGTGAAACAGCCCGTGAAAAAGCTTGGTTTCCATCAACAGAGTACTTTTAGAAGAGGTTGACAAATACTGGCCAAGAATGTTGTAGGGACAGGTGGTCCTTCCTTGGAAAAAGGGCTAAACTAGATGTCTCAAGGTCTGTGATTTTTCATTTGCTATGACTGGATACCTGTTTAAACATCTACAAAACTTTGTAAATGCTATCCCATCTTTGGTCAATACTTCTTTTGCTCATTGACTTTTGCCTGAAATGCGAACTTATAAAACATGTTTACCTTTCTGCTCTTCAGTGACAGCATTTTTTTCACCTCCATTTATATATTCATTTTTAGTTACAATTTTCAACAAACTCTAGGATTTGGTGGATGTTCATTTACTGACTAACCAAACCTATGAATCTTCCATCTCTTGCAAATGAATGCTTATGAAGTCTGTGCATCTTGCTATCTATTCCTCCCCTTTTATTTTTTCTTTTTTTTTCTCTCTTCTCTTTTCTGACAACCATTTGATTTCTGACTCTCCAAAAAAATTTCTGGAGCTTTGTCTCCTACTTCTGTGGTCAACTAAGCAGAAACATTATTCAGAACTTCTGACTCACACAGAAATAAATAAATAAACCCAACACCCTGATGTCTAGGCAAAGCAGTTCCAATGGAAGTATTTGAAACCAAGGAGTCTGTACTTCACAGGATGAGTCATCTATTCCCACACACATTTATCTGAAGAAAATAACAGCAGAGTTCAGAAGGTCTTGCAAGTTGTTAATCATGTCACCCTTCTCCATCAGCAGAAATATGCACATGTTTGTGTATAGGTGTCACTTTTAATTTTTGAAGATTCCTTGAAGAGGCATTAGATCCTTCCTTTCAGACAAAAAACACTGATGAAGATTCTCACATCTCCCTTATCCCACAACAAAGAAGATTTCCAGGAAAGCAAACTTACTTTTCCTTGATTATCCATTATGAAGCCTAAGAAAGCAGAAGTACTAGAAAGTTGTGTTCCATCTATAGACAATCCTGGAAGTTCTGATCTAGTTTTGCAAACAAGAAAGAAATTAGGAGTTTATATGTGGGTATATTCTCATTCTCTATTCTTTCTTAAATAAAAAAAATCATAGAAGCTAGAGCTGTGTCCAGCTGTGTCCAGAAACAGTTTTCTGTCACTCTGGTCTTTACAGGCTTGTTTCAATATTTTTAAAATTCAGACCAGTTCAATTTATTGCCTCATTAGCTGACTTAATACTTATTATTAAATATTGAAGCTATACTAGACATGTAAGAACATATTTACAGGACTGGGAATTATTTTCCATGCAAACTTGCCAGCGAATTGTATTGCCATGTATATGCCAGCACAACTAAATTTTTATCTTTTTTTTTGTTCACAGCTTTCCATAGCAACTACTCAATTATAATAAATTTTGGTCAGGTAAACCTTTGGAATTTGGAGTAATTTCTGACAGTAATCCTCCTGCTGTCCAACTTCAGAGTTCTGGTCTGCAGGAGTTTTGTCTCCTTGCCATCTACAGCCAAGTTAGACATTTAGGATTGAACCAAGACAAGACAGTCTGCTTTACTGATTTACTTTGCACCACCTAAGATATTTAAAAATCTTCAGAACAAACACAGAGGTGTCCATTTGCAGTGGTTTACAGCTATTGACTAACTTTGCTAAGTAACTTCATTTCTCCTCTGTTTTGGAAGTAACAGAATAAAGTTTCTGCTGATATAATCATTCTGACTTCAGAAAAATTAAACCAGCAGACAATTGTTTCCAGTACTAGTTCTTCTCCATCCCAAGGTGAAATTCACCTCTTGGCAAGATCTGAACCTTTGTTGATGCAAATAATGACCTTCCCCTTCCTGTGATTTTAATAATTTATTTATTAAAGTGACATTTTTTGGGTATAATTTATTATAAAAATGTCACCTTAATTTCAGTGTAAGTGTTTCTCAGGAATAATGAAAGTGATGTAATAAAGAAGAAATATTTAGCATGCACAGACAAGTAAAATGTACATCCGAGAATTCACCTTCCAGTGGATATTCATAGTAGGAATAGACTCAGAGATCTGCAACAGACTGGATTTAGAAGCTCCTCTTCTTTCCCCTTTTTCTTTCTACATAAGTACAAGTAAACTAAAATGACTAGATTAATTCATAGCCACATCAGAGTTAGATGTTTATCTGTGATGGGCTACCGCATTTGAATATGCTTGCAAGAGTTTTCTCGTTTTATACGAGGACCTAGGACACTCATTATCATTCCATGCAGATTCAGAGGTGGCTCTTCACGCATATATGTTTGATATATTGATTCAAAGGCTGCATCATAAACTCCCATACAAAAAATATAGGTACATCAGAACATGCAAAATACCCTACAGGGTCAGACCAGTTATCCACCTGGCCCTCTAGTTTGCCTCTAACAGTAGCAAGAACAGATGCTATTTAGAGGCACTTTTTATAGTTAATCCTCCTTTTACTCCCCCTGCATCCAAAACTGTTGTTAATGGGATGTTATGGAATACCAGGTAATTACCACACAAAGCCAGATACAGCAACAATTGGTTAAAAGATAAGAACAAGGTTATAGCTGCAGTGCAAAAAGGGGCACATTTTTACATTGAGATAGCTAATTAGAACTAACAATGTAAAACCTGAATAAAGGGCATAGGACAGTTTTTGGCTCAGAGTAACTTTTTCCAGGCCCAATCAACACTATGCATCTAAGCTTAACTACCTATACTACCGCAAAAAAGCAAGAGTAGCTTGATTCCATATTTACATAGAGATTTTAATGTGTTGGGGTTTTTTGGTGTTTTTTCTTTTTTCTTTTTTTTTTTTTTTTTTTGTGGTGAAGATATTCTGCAAGTTTGCACTGACAGAGGAAATGCTGGTATCTGTTATATTTACCATCATTTTTGAACCAAAAATAGTAGAACAGAAAGCCTTGAAGAACCTCTTGGTATATTTCTGGAGCAGTGAATTAAAAAAGATTAGATCTTTTCTGTAAAGACCTCCTGCACTTAAGTGGAAACAGATTTTCCTTTTGAGAAGACTCAGTTTTAGTTTATTTTTTTCCCTGCTTGACTTTTATTTGAACCATTCAGGTTTTGTCTACTTATGAAGAGTCCATGGTAATTTGAAAGCTAACAAATCACTGTAACAGATCACTATAACTTTAAAACTAACTGATGACGAAGGGAAAGGCTATTTGGTCTTTTAAAGCTTGCAGTGTGCATGCTGACTTACAGTATGCTAAGAAGACATGCACTCATGATGTGATTTCCATGATATTGTGCATGACAAAGTGGTTATATTAGATAATGAATTAACTTGTGAAGTTACAAAGTGATGAGAGAAATTATGCCCCTTGGATTAGCAATGATAAGCAGGTAAACAGACAAACCAGATAAACAAGTTTGTTAAGGCCTTTCCATTCTCTTTAACTGAATCAGAAAATTTTCCTGAAGAATTGTACACCTCAGGCAATACATCAAGTATTTGGGGAACAATAAAGTACTCTTCACAGATGGATTCATATTCGTGAGCTCCCTATTACACCTAGCACACAGCAAGTTTTGTTGGCATTACTTAAAGTAAGAGGTGGTGAGGGCATTCATCTACCCTCAATTATAGTTTGGGAGGAAAAGTACTGTCTACTTTAAAGGAAATGTGAAAAAATTATTTGTTTAGTGTATAAGAAGCAAGCCTATCCTAGAATAACTGTCACCTCTGCAATCCCTTTAAGACAGGTTTGGAAGAATATGTAGCTCCAGTAGAATATTTTCCATCTGAGAAATTGTAAATGTGTATCAAAGGTAAGCAAAACTCATAACTCCATTTTGCAATTGGGGAAAAGATGTACTGTTGAAAAAAAAAAAAAAAGAAAGAAGCAACCCTCCCGACCTATTTCAGTCGAGGCTGGTTCATTTCCATTCACAAAATAGGCATTTCTTTGTAATATCAGCTTAATTATTAGCTGCTTTAATTGTTAGTTAGGACACATTATACTCACACACACTTTCTATATAGAGGATATACGCTTATCACCAGTACTTATCCACACCACTAGGACTGGTGGCCCACTGCTTGAGGTAGTTCACTCTATGAATGAAGAAGCATCTGGCTGAAGATGACACTGAGCAAATCACAACTGTTTGGGCTCACTGTTAGGTTAGGTTCACAGTTCCCACTGCTGGGTAACTCATTTGTAAACTACAAGCACTAAGATCTTCCCATTCACAAAGCAGCAGTAGGAGATACTGTTTTCTAACCTTACTCTGACCAAGATCTCCTTGTGACAAATGAAGAAAGGGCTTAAATTATTCATGCTATCATCATCTTATCTGCCTGGCAGTAGGGAAATAAAAGCTTTTTTTTTTTTTTTTTTTTTGAGGAAACTTCACAGGAGAGGAAGACTGCAGTGTGTTTACTCACTTCACGCAAGCTGCTGCGAGCGCAGCCAATCTGTCCTTCCCCCTTCCCACAGAACAGGTCTCTCCTAGCTGCCCGCCTGCAAGACGGATCCAGCCTCTGGGTTGACACCGTGGCCTACAAAGGCGTCCCGTCGGCTGTTGGGCTCCGCTGCCTCACGGGGCCGGAGAGAGCCTCGCCTGCAGTAAGAAGTCACCTGTGAGGGCTGAAGCCTCTTCGAAGGTCGTACCGGCCTAGGCGCGGGATACATCAACCGCTCCCTAGTGCCACTGCGTGGAGCCCACGGGAGGCAGCCCTGCGGTGTCGTTAGGGCGGCGTTTGCCCCCGCAGGGGCCACGAGTCCCTGAGGCGATGCGCGGGGCCGGCCTCCCCCCGCCCGGTCACGCTCCTCCCCCGCCCGGACCCCCCTTTCCTCAGCCCTCTCGTCCCACCGCGGCACGGCGGGGGCAGGGCAGCGGCCTGGGCCCACGCAGGCCCCGGGCACCCCCCTCCAGGTGCGGGCAGCTTCGCCGATCAGGCCCGGGGACGGCCGAGCCCGGGCTGCTAAGGCGGAGGCCGGTACCGCAGCGGAGGACGCAAGCCCCCCCCCCGGACCGGCGCGGGCGCTGCAGCGGGGAGCGGCCCTGCGGCGGCGAGCGCCGACCTCGATCCCCGCCACGGGCGCTGCTCGCCGCCCCCTCAGAACCTCGGCGGGAAACGGCTCGGGGCCGGCCGCCAGCGCGGCGGGGGACTACAGCGCCCAGCACGCACCTCGGCCCCGAGGCTGCGCGGGGGCGGCTGTGGCTGGCAGCGGGACTCGCCGGCTCTCAACCTACCCCGCACAACAGCGCCGTTTCCAGGTGCGCCCGCCTCCGGCAGCCTGATTGATCACGCTGACAACCAATCGCCCGCGGGGAATCTCGGCGGCTGCCCAATCACCGCTCCGGAAAAAGAGATGCGGGCGGCGCCCTGGAGGACAGCGGTCTCGGTGGCGCCGCGCTGATGAGGAAGGGCGAGAGCGGGGGAGGCGGCGCGGGCGAGCGCGGCCGGGCTCCGGCCGGGACTGCCGCAGGGATGCCGGCGGCCGCGAGGGGGTTAACCTCTTTGGGGAGGGCCGCGGGGCCCTCCGTAACCCCCTGAGCGCTGCTCCGCGCTGCGCGCAGCCGTTATCCCTCCCCGCGGGCGGGCCGGCGCCGTCCCGGCACTGCAGTCGCCATAGAGACAGCGCCGCACGCCATGGGGCGGAGGCTGGGCCGGAGGCTGGGCCGGGGGGCGCCGCTCTAGCCTCCCCCCCCGCCCCGCAGACCATCCCCCGCGGCGGCCGGGGTCGCCGGACTCCGCCGGGACTCGCCGTGCCGCGCGCCGCCCTGAGGAGCCGCCGCCGCCGCCTCGGCCCCGTTCCAGGTGAGGAGACGCGACGCGGCGCTGCGCTGCGCGGCGGCCGTCGCCGTTACCGTTACCCCTGCGCGCCCGCCGGCGCGGGCCCCGGCAGCCGGGCGGAGGTATCCCGGGGGGTGGTGTGGTGGTGCTGCGGCCGCCTCAGCGGGGGCGCGGCCCTCGGGGCTTCGGCGGCCGAACCCCCGCCGCCGGCCCGGCCGCAGCGGTTGCTGCGTGGGTGCCGCGTCGCGGATTCTCTCCCTGAGGGAGAGAGGGAGTTTGCCGGGCGCGGGAGCTCCGGGGAGGGCACGGCACGGCCCACCCCGAGGAGGGCTTCTTCCAGTGGGGGGTGGTGGTGGTGGTGGTGCGCGGGCAGGACGAGGCGATCCTTTCTGTGGAGTTAAGGTCGGCAGGTCTGGCGGGCTCCAGCAGCAGTCGTCGCCGCCCCGGCCTCTACGGAGAATTCAAATTTATAGGCACGAGATTTTTTTTTTTCTTTTTTTGTCCCTCCCACTTGCTGCAAGAAGGCGAACGGTAGATATCTACGTGTTCTGATGGCGAAACGTCCCTGTTTTAAAATAGCTGCATCTGTATTTCCAGTTCTTGATTGTGGCATGCGTGTTAACGGATGGGTACGTGGGCAAGGCTGGATGGGGGATCAGTCTGTCTGTCGTCTAGCACTTTAAGTGCTGGAGCCATTAACAGCAGTTGCATCAATATATGAATACAGATATGCCTGGCTAGGCCGCAGATGCACTCAACTACGGTGATAATAGTAAACAAATAAACTGCATATGGAAGAAATTAAAAAAACATTATTGTATGCACTTTTAGCTTTAAAAAAAAAGGTATCGGGGAAATACCTTGTTCCTAAGTCTACAGATGATCTCTGGAGCTGCAACTGCATCCTTGTACTGTTGTCACTCTAGAGCAAAAGCAGTGAGAGGACAAAGATCAGTACGAGGTTCCTAACCTCTGGTGTGAGTCAGAGCAGCTGGGAACAACTGCTGGTGTGATCGGGGATGGATTTGCAAATATTAATAATATTAATGTATTATTGGGGGGGCGGGGGGGAAGAGGGAAATGGACACAAAGCAAAGACCCCTGAGTATAGCACAGCCTTTTGAGAACCTTCTACCATTTTTATAATTAAGCTGGAAAGGACTATAGAAAATGAGTTATAAAATAGGTTGTAATGACTTTCTTAGTTAGACTGTATGTGCAGAACCAGTTGAATTTCAGCTTCAATGTTCACAATTAGTAAGCTATATTGACGGGAAGGTTGAGAGCCCTAAAATAAAACATACTCTATTTATTTTAAAATTGCATTAGCCTTAAAGCGAGTGATTAGTTTCCATGTTGTGATTCTGGAAAAAAAGAGTAGAATTTTTATATGTTCTGTGTAGTTAATGCCATGCCTCTGTTGAACACATGCAATGCTTGTAGGTATGTTAGTTAATTTTAGCTCTTGTATCTGAGAAACAAAAGATTAGAGCTTATTTTGCTGCTCTTGTTTGATTTTGGAAGGGTTTTTTTGGGTCTTAATGATGTGAACTCATGGTACAAAGATATCCAACATTTTTATTCTGTGTTAAATTGCACAGAATACTTTATTGATGGTGATTTCCTTTGTTTTACAGCGTGAATTACATTTAACAAAGTATTAAAACTTTCTTAACTTGTTAAACCAGAAGTATGCTTGTTAACGTTTGTTTGGCTTGTCAAAAAAATTATATATAAGAAAAGTTGACTACAGTAGTATGTATATTAATTGGTCAAAAGTTATTTTTGGAATAGTGCATCAAGATATAGTTTAAGAATTGTGAAGATGGTATCTCTGACAAATCCTTTGTTCTTCTCTGATGTATTTCTGATGTACCACTATGCTCTTGAAGTTCAGCGTCTCTTTAAACTTCCGATTTTGCAAATGATGGGGTTAGAATGAGAAGAGCAAATTGAGCAGCTGGAATATCGTGATGTTGGTTAAGTTTAGCGTAGTCACTGTACTACTGCTGCGTGCTGCAGGCTCTGTTACCTCTAACATCACAAAGTCCAGAGAGGTTTTTCCAATATGACTGATTAAATCCAGAAAGATTTCCGAGTATGACAAAAGAGAGAGATGAGTGGAGTTTTCACTGTTCAAAGCAGATTTCTAAACAGTCAGCTTCTACCAGTTCTAGATATATCTGTACAGAAGGTTAAACATTTGATTAGTGTGTGAAATTGTACTATATGGTATATTAATGTACTACTGTGGTTTTTGTGTTAGCTAAGACTTGTTTATCTAGTGGGAATGAATTGATACTCTACAACAGGAGTTTGACAGTTTCTGTGTATTCCTGTGTGTTGCGTCGTCTCTTTCTCTTGCTCTGGGGAAGCACTACACAAAGCCTTTGTGTTTGGCTAGAGGGGAGGAGAAACAGCTGCCTTTTCAGTAAAAGACACCAGGATTCGTAGTGGTCTCACAGGGATGCGTTGTTGTACATGGACCAGCCACTGTCCTTCCTCCCTCGTTCTGTTAAAGCACTCTCTCCTCACAGCAGAGAAACCCGAGCTTTGTTTGATTGATCTCACAGGGCAGTGTGTGTTGCACCATGGATCTAGCAGATCAGTCTGATGGGCCAAATGTTAAAGTATAGATGGGCAAGAATTAAAACATGCAAAATTGACTAAATGTGAGGCGTACATTAAGGAATCCAAGAGCTACAGATCATGTTGTGTTTAAAAATTGCTTAGTATCAAATTGATTTCTTGTCTGTGATTGGGATGAAAGAAACTTGTTCAGATGGTTAATCTTTTATTTGTTTTTCTTTTGTTTAACAGTTTAGTATCTAGGCTACTGAAATGGGAATTAAATGCATTAACTTTAAGAAGAGGAAATAAAAATTATTTCAGTTGGATGAGAGAGTACAACTAAATGGAGCAGTTCAATTTTTCTGCTTTCCATGCGCTAATAGAGTGCTTTAATGGTTGTACTGTATTCTGTGTCACACAGTGGTAAAATAAAAGTTAACTTCCCTCTCTTCGTTGGAAATATGGAATACTATATAATGTGGCTTTCAGTAACTGTATCTCCTATGTTCTTTCAAAATTACTTTGAAAATATCATGCAATCTTTTACTTATCCTTTACAGCTTTATTATATTAATTACAATTTTAAATTTTAGAGTTGGATTCTTTCTTCTTCCCCCCCCCCCCCATTCAGTGCTAGATGTTAAGTAGTGTGCTTTCGGGGAAATCTGGTAACTTGGATTTTTTTTTTAAGCTGCTTATGAATTTGAGGTGCCATTCCTGGCAGTTTAAATTTATAGTTTATTTTGCTCCATATTAGCTTATAGGTCACTAATCTTGAAACCTAAGTAATGGAAAATGCAAACAATAAAATCTGACCTTTTGACGCTTCACCTCTTGACCTGGTCGAGCATCTTTTTCCCATTTTTGAGACGTTGTGCAAGTCATAACTTTCAATAACTTATTCTTCAAACTTGTTTTTCAATTAATGGAGACAAATCTTTGAAAACCTTGAGGAATTTTTGGGGGAGAAGGGAAAGACTGAATTTGAGAAGAGGGAGGAAAAGGAGGGCAAACTGGGAGACTGAAGAAGTCTTTAGCATTTTCAACAAAACTGTATCTTGTTAAGAATTAAAAAATGTGTTCATTGTTATGTTCAGGCATGTTTTTCTGTAGTTCTTGTACTGCACGGTTGAGAACAAATCTGTGATGAAAAGCATCGGTCAAATGCTACTTCATGCCATTGCTTTGTCTCTGAAGAGATTAATCAATTATTGAGAATTAGGTTATTTGCACTGATGAGGGACTCCATCTGATAATTCATCCTTTTGGAGAAATGTATGTTGCTTAGCTTTGCATTTGAGTGCAGGAGAAGCTTCTGAGTAGTTGGAAGAGTTGAAGGCTGGCTGGGTTTTCATGCATGAAGTTAACCAGCTCACTGATGGTATTGATGAGGAAAGTAATTTTTTCCAATACAGAGGAAAGTAATTTTTTCCAGTACAAACCTGTCTGATGTATAAAGAAAGGATAAAATATGCTGAACGTGCTCTGAGAGCTTGTAAAAGATGTGAGGTCTTTTTAATATGAGGCCAATTTTTATATCTAGATGTTGCAAAGGGATTTGTTACTTGTTGCAGGGACAAATTACTATCTGGAGATAACATGGGGAAAAACTGTAATGATCAAGGTTGGTGTCCTCCTGGTCTGTTTAAATGGAAATAATTTTATTACGTTTTTGATGCGCTTCTCTCACAACTGAAGTTACACGAAAATTGTATCCTGTGTTAACGGACTCGTTCCACTGGACTAATCCACAGTTAGGAAAGATCATGCCTTTTAGAGTTTGCATCTTTTCAGTTAGAAATTGCTTATTAATTCTGAAAGAGGGGGTTCGTTCGCTCTCTATCAATTCCCAGATAATGTTGCTTTTGTCCTGCAGGGTATTAGCATTTTGTGAGGGTTTTAGGAACACTTAACTTGATACAATGTTCCTCAACAATGTAGTAAGACTTATATTGCTTTCTTGTGTGGTATATCAGTAGGAAGTGTCTTGTTGCAGCTGTTAAGTTTACTGCTATAGTAATGCTTCAAATGCCACTCTTGGCAACCAGTACGGCTTCTGAGCAAATTAAGTATGTCTGTTTAGCTTCACAGTGTTCAAGTATTTAAAAAAAGGGGAGGGTGAGCTATAAATAGAGCATGCTTCTTTTCAGCATCAAACTGGTGACTTTTTGGAACTTATTTGTATGTTATTTTGTTTTAAATAATTAATATATATTGAGTTATTTACTGTCTTGAAATAATTAATTATTTTCCTGTCTTTCCATTTGTCAGTGTCCCCGGTTAAATAGATCCAGAACAGGCATTATCAACTGATTGAAATTGTATTAGATGAGGAATGACTGTGCTGCTCAAGTTTCATTGAATGCCCTGCCTTCATATGTGACACTTCTGATTTTCCATTTCCAGTAGTCTATAAAACAAAAGTATAATTCCCTAAGTCAAGTCAGCCTAGAACAAATTGGCATGTCGTACTCTGAGAGCGGAAGGAGGGGAATTGATATTGGATCACGATTCTTTTTCTGTATAAAGTTTATCTGCTGTTTTGTCACGCTCTAGAGAATATTGTGATAATCATGACGATTTGGGTGAAATTATAGTTTAACAGTTTTGAGCAAGATGGTGTTTCCAGTGGGGAAAGCTGTTGAGCAGTTCATCTGGATGGAGAAAAATCATGAAAGAATCACAAGATAGATCAGTGTGAAGAAAGTATTTATTGGTCTTGTGGGAGAAATGTGCTAGCTAACCCAGTCAGTTCTTGTCTTGACTAGGCAAGAACTAAGAAATTGATGCTGAAGCTGAGGAACAAGCCATCAGCCTCCCACAGTAAGCAGATGCATGCAGGAAAGAAGCTCCATTATTGACTGTCTGGTGCTGCTTGTCATTTATTTATAGATGTACATACATATAATCATATTTTTCACTTGTTAGCTCCTGCAGATGAAATTGAATGTTATTGTTGAACCAGTCTAACAGCTGGCTGCTGTTTGTAAGTGGAAGATGATGTCCTCTGCCTGTGCCTTTTCTGGTGCCCGTTGATCTCTGAGCTGCGCTGATTCAATTTACTAACTTGACAGAGAATGATTGTAAGAAGGGACTCATTTATATTGGTTTTTTTTTCTGAGATAGGTTTATAACTCTTACTAGGTCACGCTGTTATGTGCAACTTCACCCTGAATGTCTAGCTGAGATAGTAGTCATAACCAGATCCTTTCTATTACTGTAGCCTGGGCGCTCAGCTGATAGGTATTTCTGCCTATTGTCAGCTCAGGGAGGAAGCCAGAGAAAGAGCAACATTTTATCTGAAAGGCTGCTTTGAGGTGATGTTGCCCTCCCTTCTCTGTTGATTAGAAGGAAATTCGGGCTAGATGCTAAATTCAGGGTGGACATTTCTCTCTGTTGTCCATATTGTTCTTATGTATTTCCTTAGTTTTGAGCCTGGGATACGTCGGTCATGTGGCCATGCTTCTATATGTATCTCCAAAGACTGGACTAACCTTTCCTTGATGAGTCAATTTTCCCTTGACTTCCCTCTGCAATCCGGGAGCAACTGTACTGGCTTGTTGGAATTGGTAGGTAATATATCAATTCTATTGTGAGAACCTGTGATGGCTCCCTGAAATATTTTTTTCCTTTCTGGAGTAGAGGTTTGGACGGAATTGATTTGTAGTCTGAATCAAGACCAGGGCCTGCCATATGAGTAGCCCTGCAGTAGATATTGCTTGTGTTTGGTGTTGACACATAATGTGCTCTTATATTCCTTGCTCTGAAAGAAGTAAAAGCTGCAATCTTGGTCTTAAGAGTAGTAATAACCATAGTCTTATTTATTACCTGTATTATTATTATTCTAGTTCCTAGTACTAATAAAAAAAAAAAAAGGTATACACAGATTTCACCCATATCATTGTATGTTCCCTGTTTCTCAGTAGAAATCTCATAACTCTGCTTGCCATATGATTGCATATCCAGCATGTTCTCTTACAGAGTAGAAATTAATTTTTGTTTAATGATTTCAGAATGAAGTATCTCACCACAGTTTAGAATTGAATATCCTTAAAGCAAATTTAATGCCTGTTGGTGTATTAAAAAAAAAAGGAAAAACTTATAACTTGTGTTGATAGAATTATATTTCTTATAAGTAAATTCAAGAACCTATAGAATACTGTTCTTCTTTTAGGGTTATTACACTTTTGCCATTATGGTGTTATGTGTTACTGTTTCCATATCTACAAAATTAAATCTGCACTCAGTCAATCTGAAGTAAACCTTCTAGTTTTAGACGTTTTATTTGTATAGATCAAGTGTTTAAACATTCAAAATATACAAATATGGCAGGTTAGGTCAACAATACAACCAGGATTATTTTTAAAGCCCGATCTTTAATTCTGAGAGATTTGGTATGGAATATCTTTATTTACACACAGGTAATATTTCTTAGAAGGCGTGATACCAATGTGTAATATTTGTTATTATTTAAGTAATGATGAAATGAAAGGCCATGATGGTTTTTGGGAAACTTTGCTGTTGTGTTCTTAGGAATAGTTTTGCGTTTGTTTGGCAGATAGTTAAAATCTGAGCTCACACTGTTAGCTCTTCTGATGTGTAAGAAATTCATATAACTTTTGAAAGTCTCTTGATCCCCATGTTTGTAATACAAAAACTGACTGATTCTTATGCCTCGTCATTCTGCCATACTTTATTTTTTCAGCTGATCTCTGGACTGTTGAAAAGTACTTTTGTGGACTTAGGACAGTCTCAGCATACTAAATTTGCCTGGGGTAATTATATTTTCATAATGAAATATATAGTTAATTTTCAAAGATAAAACACTCATCACTTATCTCAGCCTGACTGCTTTAAGACCAAGGGAACTGTAGTGGTTATTGAGGTTAACTTCGTGCATTACACCAGCTTCCCTAAGACTTCTCTGAATTACATGTGCTAACAGTAGTTGAATAAGAGCATATAATTTAGAAAATCATTCCGTTGCCTTTTAAGAATTGTCAGTAATGAGGAATCCACTGAAATAATTCATGAAGTATTCTAAAGGTAGAATATCTTTATTGACTAAAATTAAAGGCCTTGGAGATCTTCTTATGTTTGTAAGTAATCTAAAGGTTCAACCTTTTACTCATATGATTTTGTATCTCAGAATGAAGACCACTTGTAATTTCTTAGACTACAGTAATTTTTATTAGGTAATCTGAAGGAATTGAGCTTCATAATTTTGACACTCAATACATATTCTCCAGTATTTTAATAATTTGGTTTTCTGCATCTTTTTGTTTAAAAAAAAATAATTATTGAAGTGTGAACACCAGAACTGGATAAAATATTCCAGTAGCAATCCTATAGCAAGCAGGTAGGGAGGTATTATGATCTTCCTTAGTGTTTATTTGCCTACTCATCTGTAGTTGTCATAGCGTTAACGCTGCAGCAGATGCATTGATCAAAAGTGACTGATTATTTGTATTGTGTGAGGTGATGTCTCAACTTATTCTTTGCTCCTTGATGTATAACGTGTTCTTTTATCTGAGTTGGAACATGCGTAGTTTGATTGCAGTCCATTAAGCAGTTGATGCAGTTTGTTCTATACCACTTCCTGATCTCAGTATCAACTACAAACTTTATCATTTTTTTTTCTAGTAAAAAATGTTTCTGTGTAAAGTCAGGAATTGATTCTTATGGGACTAATTAGAGAAATATTAGTTCAGTTAGCTTACAGTTGTATTTTGGGACCTGTTATTTAATGTGTGATCTATTGATTGTCTGCCATTTTAATTTTTTCAAAACAGACTGTGCTGTGTGGTACAAACTTTGATGTCTTAAAGAAGTATAAGTGCCATAACAATTATTATCTTTATAGGCCAAACTTGTAATGTCGTTGCAAAAAGTGAGTTTGACAAGAAGGGGAACTTAGCAGAATGGCAGTAATTCTATTGCCTTCCTTTCATTCTTTAACACTCAAGTCCTCTCTTTTGCCTGGAATTGATATAGAGCTGATGACCCACAGTTACCAAAGTAATTTTATTTATCTTTTCTGAACACTGAGAGTAACTGGCTTCTGGAGTTTTCTACGTTTCAGGAATCTGTCGGAATCTGCAACGATAAACCAGAAATCTCCTTGAAATTTTCTATTAAAATAAAAGTTACTCAAAATGCGTTCTTCTCAGCCTGTCTGACTTGGTAGCATCTGACTAGTACTTATCGTGGGAATACACGATGCATCATCATCATCGTGATACGTCTCCTCGACCCCGCCGAGTGACTGATCCTTCCTTCCTTGCCCCACCGGGGACGCTCCCCCCCCCCTCCCGCCGCCGCCGCCGCCGCCGCCGCCGTCCGTCCCCGTCGCCGCCGTCGCCGCCGTCCCGCCGCCGCCGCTCGGCCGGGGCGCAGGGCGGGAGCCAGGCCGCGGGACGCCGCCGGCCGCTCGGAGCTGGCCAGGGTGCTGACCCAGCCCGGGCGCTGCCCGCCGGCTCTCGCCAGCCTTGGCGCCCTGATCCGGAGAGCGGGACGGAGGGAGTGCCCCTCTTTGAGAGCCACCCAGGCATCAGGCGAGGAGCTGCAAAAAGAAGGCTGCCACTGCCTTCGTGGTAGCATCTCCTTTTCACGTGTCGTTATATCCTGGGACTTGCACAGGAAATCTTGATGCAGTTGCTACCTATACTGGAAGAAAACTCTCCTGTGAAAGAAGTTTTCCCAGAACCACAGCTCCTGGCTTTTTAACAGGCCCAGTCATGCTAAACTCATCATTGGAAGCAGAGTCCTTGTCATCCAAATTACACCAAATGTATCTATACCATCCTCGAGCAAGAGATACAAACATTTCCAATGCACTTCTGTAAAGTTTCACTATAAAGTGAAACTTAAGCAATCACTGTGCATCACAGTGAACTTGCAGACAGCGTATAAAGGGCAAAAACATTAATCTGCCTGTAGCTTAACAATTTGCACAAAACACCTGCTTTGTCTTCTCAGCTCTGGCCTCAAGAGGACCCTATAAAACAGCTTCCAAAGATGAACCTGGAAAATAACACTAACATCTATAAACAACTTCCAGCTTATTACAGATATTAGTTTCATTTTTTCCTCCATGTCCCACTAATTCCTACGTTCTGTCTTCTTCCCCACACCACTCTTCTCTTTCTTACTTACTTTAAAGATTAGTTATAGCACCATTTTTAAGTATTATTAAACATTAAACCCCCTTATCTTCGTAATTCACTTTTACAAATACCTTACCCAATTCAGTAAGCATTAGGGCGCATTAATTTGCATCTATGTGTAGCTACATTGCCAAATTTGCTGTCATTTTATGTGAGTAGTTATGGTTGAAGACATGAATCCTCATTCATACAATTACAAAGTTCTGTATTCTCATAAAATATATAATAGGGAACATGTAATGTGCACATAATATATATGTAAATAATGTAAACATAATGTAAAATCACATGTGTGTGTGATTTGTGTGTGTGTACATATGTGTATTAAAAATGTATGTTAGTATACCAGTATTATAAAGAATACTACATTTCTGATTCCCTGCATTAATTCTTGCTTTGATGCAGATATACCTCAAAGCCTTGATGCAGAGGAGAAGCTACTGAGCTTTGGTGGCCTCATTAGCAATTATGAGGAAGTAGTAACAAGAACTGGGAGAGAAGCAAGACAAAGGAATGCAACTGTGCTAGAAGGTGTTTTGGACATATGGCATCTTCCTCCTTCTCCCCTTTTCCCACCTAATTCCTCTTCCTCAGGCCTTTGGATGTGTTTCTGCTGTGAGGGCTCTATGGCTCTCAGGCAAGAGCCTGAATTTCCTGAGATGACCACTATTCTGTGCAGTGCGAAGTAATGCTGCGCAGGCTAGGCCAAAGAATCAGAATTAATAAGTAAGGGAACCTGAGTGAGGCCTCTGTAGAGGTACTAAAAAAGGCAAAAAAGTAGAGGAATAGTTTATTTTTATTTATTTAGGCTTTGTGTGTGTGAATTGGATTGTACACTCTCTGAACATGGCGGTGGAAAATAATTTCTATGAATTGTTTTGTTTTAAATCGGTGGCATGTTTTGATAAGTTTTTTTCATTTCTTATGTATCACCATAAGCATGGCAATTTTATTTCACACACACAAAAAAGTAATCTCTAGTTAATTGATTGAACTTTCCTTTTTTTGAGAATATGACTATTGCTCTATCTGTGGGTGCTTTTTTTTTTTTCTCCTTAAAAGTAAGATATAAGCCTCTCGCATCCTTTTTTGATTTCTCAGCTTTAAAATTGTTACTGAAAAATTCTTAGTAGCTATTGAACTCTTATTAGTAGCTATCGGACTGAAGCAAAGCTACTGGACTGAAGCAAATTAAAAACATGTTTTACACTTAATACTGCAGCCCTCAGCACTTAAGTAAAACTTCTGAAAATGCACCTGAGACTCGAGCCTCTTCTCTTGTCATTCCCATTACCAGCTACCTCAGCTCAACAAGCTTTCCAGGGACAGGTTGTCCTTTTGTCCGACTTGACAACTGATAATGACCACAAATGGATTAAAAAGCATACTTCTACCCTGTTTTTTTCCCTACGCTGTAGGGTCTTGTAGAGTTTTAAATATTTAATAATGTGGTAAAAGCCTAGTCCTCTTGGGGGAGGAAGTTCTATGTCAGCAAAAGTGTGTGATTACTTCTCTAGCAAACGATGTAGAAACCTTTGTCTCGTTCGTTCTTGTATGCAGGTAGTGCCAGACCAAAAATAGGTGTATATGTGCTGAATGTAATTAGGAAAACAAAAAGTCTTAATCTAGGGGTAAGAATTGAACAGAAAAGCCTGCATGGTATTGCATGTAATCAGCATTTGCCTCTCTAATGTGTTTCCTGTGGGAAAGGTAGCAAAGATTAGAATTTAGCTAAAATTCAGAGATTCCTTATGAAATTATGTTGAGGAATATCCAACCAAAACCATTTAGA
The DNA here is from genome assembly GCF_947461875.1 of Haliaeetus albicilla. Lineage (NCBI taxonomy): Eukaryota > Metazoa > Chordata > Aves > Accipitriformes > Accipitridae > Haliaeetus > Haliaeetus albicilla. The sequence goes on from NC_091487.1 coordinate 41,103,472, forward strand.
AAAATGAAAAGAATTTAAGAGGTGTGAATATCATATCAAGTGGCAACAGAATTATAGGAATTTTTGTCCCCTTTTTCCTCAGTTTTACATTGTATCTTATTTGTGGAAGGACAGTCATACGTCTTTCCAGTTGTTTTACAGAAATTGTGGCTGTTTGTGAGAGAGAATTTTTTTTTTTAAATGTTTTTTTTTCCTAAGTTAAACACAGTATTGAAAGATCCCTGAAGTAACCTAAAGTAGACATGAAAATTACAGTTGTGGCTGTTTATACCCTTGCTTCTCTTGATGCTCAGACCTGTAGCAGCCTAAAATTTTAGTTGTGTCACCTTTATAAAAATCAATCATGTTTTGCTCCTGCCAGAGGTAACAACCAGTTTTTAAATGAAAGTTTTCTTTGTATTTGAACTGTAGCATTGCTGTACCTGACTGTCAGTGGGTTCAAGTGCATTCTGTGAATTTTTGTTGTTAAAAATCTGACCCTGGATGCCTGCACCAGCTTTATTAAGAGAAAGATAGCCTTGAGGTTAGGAGATGTGTATTAATGTGTTGGTTCTCTGTATCCAAGTTATAGAATTATTTGAGTGTAATGATTAGAGGCATTTCCAAGTCTTTTCTGAAGCCAGATACAGGGAAGAAAACTCATCCCTTGTCTAACCAGTATCTGATCAATCAGCTATAGTATGGTTTTTATCATATTGAAGTTGTGTAACAAAGTGGCATGGTAACATGATAACAGCAGAGGTAATGGAATTTTCTTTTTAGGGTTGGCATGGATGCACTTGGCATGGCTTCTTTGGTATCTGTAGGAAAAAATAATGGAAAAATTCTAAGTAATGTATGAGCTCATGGATAAGACAGATTTGCTGTTTCCACCTGACCAATGTGTGGAAGTCATCCATGATCCTTACAGCTCTGGATGCTCATCCGCCCATGATCACCACTATTGAATCACATCATGCTTTAAAGTTCTACTAGCTCAGTTCTGTGCATGCATAAGACTCTCTATTGACTGAGGAGTGTCTAGACCTATTGAGAAAAATCATTGGGTGGGTGAGAAGTAGGTGAAGCATTCAAAAAAAAAAAAAAAAGGAGACTTACCGTGATGTGATTATAATTATAATTTAACAGAGGACTAAGCTTGTATGTTTTTAGTGTAGTTTTGAATTAAAATTCTTTTGCGGATTCCACAAGGTTTTTTTGTTGTTAAGATGGTTCTAAATGATTGAATTAGCAGTATTTGGGCATAACTTCTGTCGCTGGGACAAGAAATTTATTAAGTGCATTGCATAAAGCAAGGCTTCTAGCTAGACCAGAGAGGAGAAAAAGAAATTGTCGACAGTAATGTCCTGCTAAGCTAATGCGAGCTATACTTTACGTCACATGTACATGTAGGTAACTTAAACTAGCACTGCTGCCTTGAAAGCAATTCTACCCGTTCACCCTCTCTCCTCGTAGAAGGGTTTTTGTTGCCACTTAGTGATTTAGATCAGGGAACTGAGCTAGCTTAAAACTAAAGTTTTCTGAAAGGGTTAGTATTTTATGTTCTTTAGTCCAGTTCATTGTATAGTTTGGAGTGTTAAGGACAAGTTTTTGATGTGCTGGATGAATTTACTCGGGGAAGGGCACTACTGGACCTGTTACTCAGGATTAAAGAAGAACTGGTCACACATGTGAAGGCTGATGGCAGCCTTGGCTGCAGTGACTGTGAGACAGTGGGTTAAGACCAAAGGGAAGTGAGGAAAGTGAGAAGCAGATTAGAAACATTAGACTTGAGCAAATTTCAGCTTACTCAGAGAATGAATGGGTGAGATGCTGTGGCAGGCTGCTCTGAGGTTTATAAGAAAGGAGGATATTTTTCTACAGTTCTGTTGGTAGAATAGAATTAGCAAAAAATGATGTGCTTCTATGGATTCTTAGTAATATCAGTCTGTTTTGTGAAATGAATCTCCAGTTTTAGAAGAGTTGTAAAAAAAATACATGTCTACTGCCAAAATTTGTATCAGAATCTCTCTGTCATGTGGCGTAAATTGCAAGTGCAACATAAATAGGAAAAAATTGAAAAAATACTTTCTAAACTGATTCCGTTTTTTTTATTAATTGAAAGAGCTGTTGTGTAATTCAAGCAGCAGTACTTAGCTGTGATATCATTTGAGTATGATTATATGATGTTAAGTGGTTTTGATAACACTGTACACTTTAATGTTTGAAAGTCTTTTACCGTAATAGCATATTCTATGAATAGCCTAACTTTTTTTTTGTAGCAGTAGGTATAATTTAAAACTTTACATCATTACCACATGTCGTGGTACAGCACGTGGCACAGCAATATTATAAGAAACTGTTTGATATTTACGTAAGAATATAAATGTGGTCATAACCATTAAAACATAATGAACATTAATGAATTGTCGCCAAAACTAAGCTGTATTTAATAGCCTATGAATAGTTTGATCTCTGCTATACTTAAAATGGCTTCAAATCCCACACTACACTGTGACTGCTCCAAGCCATGTTTCCTTTCATCTTTATGTAAGCTAACATTTTGTAAAAGATACATGGAAACTCATTTTTTAAAGGATTATTATTCTGTATTTTAAAAAATACATATTGTAATAGATTTTAATGCTTCAGCTGAGGAGTATGTTTCTAATTTTACTGGTTGACAGGATCACAAACTTGCTCTGTGTAATGATACCAAATTTAAAAAGGAGTATTCCATTTCAATCATAAGTGAAAAAAGGTGAGCGAATATGGAAGATCATTGAAAGTAGCAGGCCTGTAGTATAGCTGCAAGCTATTAAATCAACATAATTTCATTGCTGTTTGCAGAGTGGCCTGGTGCACCTTTATTAAAGGTAGAATTCAAGCTTATAATATTAGTGATTACTGTTAGTTTTTAATGTGCATGTGAAAATCTGCATTTGAATGAGAAGCCTTGTGCTGGAGGGAATAGGAGATATGCCAACTGATGGGAAGAGTATTACAAATAGAGACACTGAGACTAGAGACTAAACCCAGCATAAAATGGAAGGGACAGCACGTGATAAATAGCAGTTGAAATAATGGAACAAATTGTACTTGGAGATCTTGAGTATTTCTTGCATACAAAGGTTTATATTTTTTTATTTTTCTTTTTTTAAATAAACACCTCACAGAAGTGTCAGAAAAAAGAGTTTACTTGAGTTGAAATGGTTTTCCTTTCTGTCATCATTCCCACAGCAGTTAGTTAGTCAGCAGTTTTAGGGTTGGAGCTTCTTTTAAGTAACTGACAAAAGATTATGCACAAGAATTTAATTCAAATCACAGCTCGTAAGTTCAGATCATTTGAATTTATGGTGTTACAGGGAGCAGAATTTCTCTGTCTTCTCTCCGTCTTCCCAAACATAATGTTTGAATGTAAAATTCTGCGGCAGACTAAAGATCTGTATTCAACAGTGGTCATAAGTGGATGCCTACGGGAAAGTACAACAGCAGAGAAAATATACGTGATACATTCCTCTAGTACTTTTGCATTTTCTATTAAGGGACTTCCAGAGCTGAATATGCTTAATATGTATTTTCAGTAACCCATAATAGTTTTCTTTTCCATGTAGTTGTCCAGTGTACTCTTGAACCATGGTAAACCTTTATCATTCACAGTATCCATTGGCAAGAAGTTGCACAGGTTAGCTACTAATTCATGAAGAACTCCTTTCTCGTGTTTGTTCTGAGCCTGCCTCTGCTGACCTCTTTTGATGTGTTTTAGTTCCTTTATTGAATGAAATTGTGAGTAGTTGATTCCTAGCCAACCTTTCCATGCCCCTAATGATTTTGTAGACCTCTGCCAAATACCCCTCTCTACTTCCCATCATCTCTCAAAAAAATTGTCATTCATTACTTCCTGTGGAAATTAGTCTGTATCTCTGATTATCTTGTTCCATTTTCTGAACCTTTTCCTTTTTTTTTGGGGGGTGTGTGTGTTGAGATAGGAAGGACTAGAATTGCATACAGTACTCAAGATATCAGTGAACCATGGACATATACATGATCTTCATATTGTCATCTGTTTTGTCTGAATTCATAACATTTGGGGTTGGTTTGGTTTTTTTTTTGACTGCTATTTAGCATTGAGTTGGCATCTTTTGTAACTGTATATTATAATACCAAGATCTTACTCTTGATTGCTGATAGTTTCTCATATTTTTAGTGAGAAGTTAGGATTATTTTTCTGACGTACATAATTTTACATTTACCTACACAGAACCTCACTTACCATTTTGTTGCCTGGTTATTCAGTACCATAAAGTCACCCAGCAGTTCCTCACAGTTGTCCCTCATCATTTCTTTTTCTCTGTTTTTTATAAACCAAGTCATGTTATTGTCAGCCAACTTTTGTTACCTTAGTTCTCACCCTGTTTTCCTTGAACTGTACAGATCATATTCTGCTCTTTGCAGAACTCTACTTGTAGCCTCTTTCCACTGTGTGAAATGGCTGTTTAGTCCTCTGTTTCCTGCCTTTTAGCCAGTTATTTTTATATGTAAAGGACTTGTCCTCTTATGCCATGTCTGTTTAGTTTCTTTAAAAAGAGTTTATCAAATACCTTTTAGGAATCCAAATAGGCTTTATTTGGATCATTCTTACTTACGTGACTGTCAATCTCTTAAGTACTCTTAGATTTGGAAGATGGCACTTTGTTTTATCAAAGCCATGTTATCTTCTCAAAACTGTATTACTTTTATTCAAGTGTTCAGTAATTCTTTCATCATTACAGTTTCTACTAATTTGCTGAGTACAAATATTGGATTTCCAGGCCTGAAGCTTATTGGATGTCCCATGTAACCCCTTTTAAAAATTGGCAATATATTTGCCACACTCCAATGCTTAGGTGCCAGTGTAAGTATAAATGAGAGGTTATGTACCCTCATAAATAGATTAGCTATTTAATTCTTAAGTTTCTTTTAAGCCTAGCTAAATATCATCTGACACTGGTGGCATTACTTTGAATTTGGTTTTACATATTCCCTATTTCTTTTTTCAGTTACTTCAATTTAAGGCAAATTTTCTGATGTGTTTCAGAAAAAAGTGTTTCTTTCTGGATATTTTCTTATTTTTTTCAGCTGTCAACACAGATGCAAAAAATGATTGAGCTTCTCTTTTGCAGTCTTACCTTCTTTGAATACACTTCTTATATTCTGACCATTTATTGGTCCTACGTATTCTCTGGCAAGCATTCTATTCCCATTGTCTGAAGAAAAATTTATTATCAGTTTTAATGTATTTTATTTTTCTTCCTCAGTCTATTTTGCTTTTTCCCTGTTGTGCTTTTGCACTTGCTGTAATTTACTATTTTTTTTATTATTTCCTTTTTTCTACTTAGAAGTTCTCTTAACCTGCTGTTCATTCATGTTGGCTTTCTTTTGACCTTTTTCAAGTCTTTCTTAATTGATATTATATGCGTTGTTTTCTACTTGGTCTGTGTTAGAGAGACTGCTTGGTTTGCAAGACCAAAATAAAGCAGAAATGGGAGATATGGTCAGGCAGTTTCTCTAAAAAATGTGCCCATGAATTATGTCACATGCTGAATAGCAACCTTCTGAAGAAGGATTGTGTTTAGATATCCAAGGAATCTGTTCCGAATTTGAAAGCAGAGCCATTAATGATCCACATGGAAGATCATGAGTCAGGTTTTCTATATGTGAATAATTTGTGCAAATTTTTTTTTTCATGCAACCTTAATTAAAAATGTAAATATTGAGCTTGATAAATGGTAGCTCATCAGCCTAAAAAGTATAGCTCTCTGTGCTGTAGTGTGTATTCAGAAGTGATCTAGAAAAGATGCAGATACTGAAGTTACAAAGTCTGGTGATACAAGGGTATTAAAATTAGTAAAGAAGAAGACAGACAGGGAAGAGCTGGAGAAAGACCTTGCAACTCTGAGGTAATGATAAATGGAAATTGTCATAAAGCAATTTATGCAGGGAAAAATAATTTTAAAATTTACACAGTGATGAGCTTCTCTGGAATGGGGTCTTGCAGGTTCTCTGAGAATAGCAGGTCAGTGCCTAAGAACAGTGCTCCGCATCTCAGAGGGGATGTAATAGAATTGGAAAAAGCCCACAGATGGTGATCAAAATCAGTGAAAGACTAAATACGTGAAGAGGTAAATGAGCGGCATATGGTAGCAGTGTATTCCCTGTGTAGGACTAAGAGGTGAACAGGGAGCAACTGTAAAGTCTACCTTCCAGTACAAGCGTTAGTGAACCTCAAATGTAACTAGCAGAAGACAAATTGGAAACAAAGATGTGCTTCTTCCCACAGCGTGGAATTAAGTAGACTGTTATGAATGCTAAAAGCTTTCATGGATTCAGAAAAGATCTGATGAACTTGGAGATGAAAAATCTTAAATACCATCTTTGGCTCAGAAAGTGTTTTGTGTCCCAGCTCGCTATATCCTCAGAAAATATTCTGGGAAAGTGTGATTATGTGCTTTCTGTGTCCTTGTATTCTTCCCTAGATGTCTGCTGCTGGCAATAGTCAGAGACAGGAGATTGGGCTAGGTGGATCTTTTATCTAATGCAGCCTGTCTGCTCTTGTGATTAGCTGTCCATGCTATCTACTTTTCTACTGTCTAACCTATTTTTTTTCTGCTGCAAATTAAGTTGATATTTTTGGATTTGTCCCAACTTTAAATGCCTTTGCCAAAGTTCCATTTCAGTTTTTTAATACCTGTCTTCCATTTCAAACCTTGAAGAACCTCCGATTAGCAGCTCAAGTTTCAGTTCACCGTTGCTTGAAGCTGCCTTCAACTATGGCTGCAAAGCAGGTGCATGCTCTGGCCAAGTCATGTTGTTGACTCTAACCCCTGTACCTTGGAAAGCCCCAGCACGAATGTTTTTTAGGGGCAGACTGGTCAGGCAGTCCTAGATGAGCTACTCATCTCCTTTGTTTTTGTGGATTGTGCTTCTAGATTCGATATTGCCTGAGCCCATGTGATCATTGTGGAGTATTCCGTGAACAAGGAAGACTCCATGGCACTGTAGAGAGCCCCGCTGAAGCCAGCTCAAACTGAAGATAAAGTAATAGCTTGTGCTGTTGTGCTGGCAATAGCTTGTTGTAGGTTTATTTTAGCTGCCTTAGTGCCACCTTCTTCAGCATAGCCAAGCACCAAGCCATTTCCCACCTCTCATGTCATTTGGCAGTTCATAAGGGCCCACTTAATGTGGCTGTCTCCTACCCGCTGGTGCTGGGGATGTTCATATCAGTGCTGAGTTTGTCTTGGCCTGAGGGTCAACACAGGGTCTCTGTAGTTTTTCGTCTTCTCTTTGTGCCTGACTTTTCCAGCACTGTTGACCTACTGTTGGAAAGTACAATCCTCCTTGAAAATAATGAGGTGTCTCCTGCATAAACTATAATGTGATGGTGCATCTTTCCTCCTTAACTCTTTCAGGGATTGCTGCATTGTGTGGCAGGATGGCTGTGCATTTCCCTCATCGAGGAGGCCAAAGCCTGTCAGAGTTTGGTAGACCTCCTGCACTGCGTGGGCTCACTCAGATTCCACCTTCCTGTCAGCTAGGCTCTTTTGGAGTCATCTTGCTTGGTTACACCTGATCTCATTACTGATCTCATTTCACACACTGGCAAAAAGGAGAGCTACTGTCTTCAGGTACTTAAGGAGATGGAATACCTATATGTGCACGGCCAGTGCTCACTCTCTATCACAATACTGCTGCAGATTTAGAGCTATGTGCTCCTAAGATAAGGATGCTAAGAGATTTGACATTACTAAAAAAAGGTTATTCCTCTGTTTTTTTTCCTGTTCTTCTTAGCAAAGTGTCAGGCCTTATTCACCATGTTTTTGTGATGTGCTTTATCAACTGACACATCAAGGAAAGTCTCAGCTTTTGTTAGTGAGGCCCGGATTGCTTCATGCATGGTGCTGCAGCCTGGGCACAATACAGTGAGTATAGTCTTGTGGTCTGCCAGCTGGGCTGCTTGTCTGCCACTGGCAGCCTTGGTGATCATTTGATCAATATCAGTGCAGACAGCATTTTGCTATTCGCATGTCACCTATCTGATCATGTCACCAAAGTTCCTCTCCAGATTTTTTTGTATTTTCAAAAAAGTTAAGTGTTAGTCCCATTTATATTTATAGTTTACCCTGAACTTTACTTGATTGGATTAAGCATTGAGAAGTTAATAGCAGTTAGTTGTATATATGCCTTTGCATCATTCTTGGACAGTCCTTAGCAGCAGCTCTTCTCTATAAAAGTGCTGTGGATCTACTGCCAAAAGTTGCGGAGGCTTTGGAAGAAATTCTTCAGAGCAATGTATTTGCCTTCTTGCCTTCTGTAGTTGTGTGTTGTATGCCTGGGTTGGGCATTTATGTTTTTCCTTACTGAGAAAATTGATTTATGAAATAATAGAAATAGATAGTACTAGTGGAAAGGGCAGTGGTTTGGAGTGTCTTAAAGGATCCATTTATGTTATTCCTTGATATATAAAGTTAGTGACATTGATACTAATCTATTAATATTGTAAGTGTATCCTAAGAAGATAAATGACTATTCCAACATTTCAAAAAACTGGAAACAAAGATTTTTATTCTGCTGATAAATCCAGACTGTGAATAGTTTGATATTATATTACTATGTCACTATTTAAAGTATTTTAATTGTTTGACTTCAAGCTGTCTTTGTATCAGTGTTCAAACCCACGTTTCACGATCACTTAACTCTTCTGCAATGAAAATTTTACGAGGATCTTGAAAAATAATTATTGTAACGCTGTGTAATTTAGGTAATTGCAGAACTGACTTTCCATTTGTGTGTTTAAAAATATTTTTGGCTTCATGTAAGTGATCAGAGAACTAGTTTCTTTGAAAAAGACTTTTATGACAGGTAAAACAAATTCTTGTAATAGCAAAACCCCCCACTTCTAGTTCCATTTAGGTTTTGTTGTAAATACAACAGTTATAGTGAATCTAAGACACAGAAATACAGCTGTTTTTTTTAAACTATGCTTTTAAATTAATTTTGGAGCAATTAATAAGGTTTCACAAGCTTCTTTTTGATTTGGAACTCACTCCAAGTTGTGGGTAAAAAAATTAGAATGATACAGTGTTATTTGGAATGAAGTTAATCTCTCCAAAGGGTTAGGTTTCCACGTTAGTATTAAAGGCTCTGCACCTGAGGTTGTAGTTCAACAACCTGGTTGAATTGAAAGCACCACAGTAGTCCAGCCTTTCCCTGTCCCCCACAGCTAACTTCCATTCATTCTCTTTTTCTGACATAAGTCTTTGTGCAATTGTGTGACAGATCAAATTAGGAAATTAACTCCGCTAAAAAATACCATCACAAAAATATCATGGATTAAACAGAGGTTTTGTTTCATGACTCATTCTAATTCTCCCTGACCAAAAATTTCTGATTTTCTGTAGGTAATAAATTACATGCTGTGTTTCTCATAGGAGCCACAACCCTATAGTCTCTCCCTGTCATGTGCATACCCAGGTGCTTCCCTTCCTTTATGGCAAGGTATAGAGTACTTTTTATCTCAGTTGGTCTAATCAAGAAACATAATGAAGTTTACTTCAGTGCAATTACTTTCAAGTTCAATTTAATTTTGAAATTGCTCATTCTATTTGGACTTGAAGAGGGGTTTGTGTGCTTAAAACTTCTAGGGTTTTGCCACCTGTATCAGTTGGTTTAGTAAAAGATAATATACTCCTTCCATAAACGTTGCCTTACTTGGGTTTTTGTAACATTTTGGTGCTGAAATCTCTTGCAGACTGGAAATAAGTGTGGTAGCTTGAAATATGTGTTTTTAAAATAAGACTTATCTCGAAACTAAACGTTATATTTTTAACTCTGTCTTCAGACTGAGAAAATATTGCCACTTTGTAATAACAACATAGCTTTAAGTGCAGAAGTTGCCAGAAGGAAATCTAGACTCTTGGCAATAGCACACAAGACAGTTGGGAGCTTTTCACACCTGGAATATGCAAGTGGTGATGAGTATTTTGGCACCCAAGAGCTTGAGATAGAAAACCCTAAAATGGCATTGGTTATCTGTTGAGTTTTTTAAAAGATTTTCTTCACAACCAGTACAGTTGGAAATTTAGGTCAAGGTCTTCAATTTGGTTTTCTTGTTGACATGCTGAATGATGATTTTCAGGACCGCAGCTTCTAATGAATGTGTTTAGAAAATATTCAGGTTGTAAGTGTAGGATAGCTTTCTAGTTTGGATGTTCAAATAGATACATTTAAAACATTTCTGGCCTTAGAATTTACAATTTGAACGTGCTTCTCAGCCTAAGACAGTGGACTTTACCATAAATGTGGTGGAATTAGGACCTTTGAACATTTCCTGCTCTGATTTTCTCTTTATGTTGACTTGTTAAATGTTTCTTTGTTCCTTTAAGTTCTTTTTCTGCTCAGAAGTAGAAAGTACAGAAGTGGAAAGCAACTTTGGTAGATTCCAGTTAATTTACTACATTCTTAAATGAACTGAAGGCAGGCAGATAGAGCTCCTAATAAACATAGGGAGTTCCTAATAGCAAAAGGTTGATATTATTCCACAGGGGAGGCAAGAGGATGTATATTTTTCCTTTCTGTGGAACAGAAGTAATCTTTTGTCCTTACTTGCTTTGTCCTGAAGCTTACAGTACCTCCATTCAGCCAAAATGTCTGTGTTACTTTCTCAACCTTAGATCTGGATTTAAACATCTACAAAGGCTGGTAAGCAGAGATTGGCTTCAATTTAGGGCCATCTCTAAAGAAGTTATGTACACGCACACAAATTACATAAAACAATTGCCTTTGCTTGCTGAGCTAGAATCAGCTTTTACAAAATTGGCTTGTTTTTTTCTGAAAGTTTTGCACTGTTATTTTCTAATAGCATATAATTTTTTCGTGTAGTTGGTTGGGGTAAATTAAAGAAGTCTTTTGTGGGGGTGTTATGTAGTTAAAAGCAGTTAAGTGGATAGG